>NC_081555.1:121901233-123101233 GCF_963082655.1 Stomoxys calcitrans
GATATTGCTCAGATACTTCTTATTGATGTACAATATATAGTTGGGGATTGCACGCGGGCCGTTTCTGTTCAAATTTGCATATAGCCCCCATATAAACCGATCCCTCAATTTGTCTCTTTGAGCCCTTAGAAGCCTCAGTTTTCATGTGATTGAGCTTAAATTTGGAAAAAGGACTGGATTATGATATAAAAGATCCATGGATTATAAGCAGATATAGCCCCCATATAAACCGATCCGCGGATGTGATTTCTTGAACCCTTAGAAGCCGCAATTTTTATCCGATTTGGCTGAAATTTGGAACAAAGACTTGTGTTATGACTTTCAATATCCATGCCAAGAATGATTCGAATCGGTCTATAAACAGATATAGCCCCATATAAACCGATCCCCGTATTTTACTTATTGTGCCCCTAGAAGCCTCAGTTTTCATTCATTGAATAAAAAACTTCCATAATGACTTTCAACATCCATGCCAAGTATGATCTAAATCGGTCTATAAACGGATATAGGCTCCATATAAACCGATAACTGGATGTGAGTTCTTAAGCCTAAAAGCCTCAATTGTCATCCGATTTGGCTGAAGTTTGGAAAGAAGATTTGTGTTATGACTTTCAATATCCGTGGTTAGTGTGATTCGAATCGGTCAATAAATAGATATATAGCCCCTATAAAAACCAATCCCAAAACCAAAACCAATTGCCTCCTTGAACCCTTAGAAGACTTAAATTTCTTCCGATTTGGCGGAAATTTGGAACAAAGACTAGACTTAAGACTTCCATCCATGGCGAGTATGATCCGAATCGGTTTATAAACAGATATAGCCTCCATATAAACCGATCCCCGGCTTTTGACTTCTTCAGCCTTTAAAGCCTAAATTTTCATCTGATTTGGCTAAAAATTTGGCCCAAAACCCGATCTTATGGCTTACAACATCACTGCCATGTTTTATCCGAATAGGTCAATACGGTGATATAGGCCCCCCCAAGTATCGATGTCCTGATATGACTTCTTGAGACCAAAGTAGTTCAAATACAAAGTCAATTAATAAGGTTAAATTTTGGGCGGAATCCTTGGTGGTGGGTACCCCGGCCGAATTTTTGAATCTATTCCACTGTGTCTAATAATGATACACGCTAAAGGGGAACACCAAAAAGGTCCGGCACGGTATAGCTGTGAGGACTACACAGGCTGGAACATTGAGGTCCGCTCTGTGTGTGGTGTCCATAAAAAACTTAACTGCGAGCTAACGGGCGCGTCCACAGGTTGCGGATAGTTGAATGCTCCATAAGGAGTAGCTGCAACGGCAGTCGCGGACAATCAGCGGTATTGAGCGAAGAGTCTCAGTGAGAGACCGGGCGGCACCGGCTCTTGCAGAAATACTGAGTGCCTATGATGCTCGATTTGACAAGACGAGTTATTGGCGTCTTTAATAACTAATGGTCACCCTATTCCCGTGGCGATCTGTCGATTTTGCATTTGTTTCTATGTATGTTCCGTATAGACTTAAAAACGGCTGAACAGATTTTCTTGAAATTTTCACAGATGGTGCGCTATGGACCCGTAGCGAAAATAAAGGGTGGGGTGACCCTCCCCCTTACCCTAATTTTCAGAAATGCCAGATTTTTTTGTGCTCTCTTATAGTAAACTAAAAACCAAAATTTGATGTCCAAATTTCGGATAGAATACCTAGAGGAGCCGCCCGACCCCAAAAACCTACGAAATATATATATTGACCATTCACGACAATATCTTACTCAAATGAAAGCTATTTAAGATAACAAAACGTAACTGATATCCAATTGTCGGACCAAGTGTTTGGGAGACATTTTTACCCACCATGACAATATGGGACTCAAATTTAAGGTATTTGCGAGTAGAATACGAATCTGACATCCAAATATGGGACCAAGTTTCTGGGGGTCTATGCCTTCTCCAAAACACCCCCAAATAGGACTTATTTACTGACTCTGGCAATATGGGGCTCAAATAAGAGTTACTTGAGAGAAGAATACGAATCTGATATCATATGTGGAGACGAGTGATTGTGGGGCCGCCCCTCCCCAACAACACCCCAAGTGGACAAATTTACGACCCTAGCAATATGGGTCTCAAATAAAAGGTCTTTGGGAGTAAAGCACGAATCTGATATAAATATTCGGGAAAAGTGTCTATGGGGCCACCCCACCCCAATAACACCACCCAAATAGGTCGTATTTGCTGACCATTGCAATATGGGGATCAAACAAAGGGTTTTCTATAGTATAACAAGAATCTGAGATATATTTTCAGGGCCAAGTCAAAGAGTGGCCGCCCCATCCCCCAAAACACCCACCAAAATGGACATGTTTTCCGACTATGGAAATATGGGGCTCAAATGAAAAGTATTTGGGAGTAGACCTGTCTGAGGAAAGCCCCATCTTCATAACAATCACCATGACAATTTGGATCTTAAAGAGAGTGGAGCTTGAAATTGATAGTTTTTAGGGTCCATACCCCAAGTCGAACATATTAGCGGACTTTTGCAATAAGGTGTTTAAATTAAAGGTATTTGAGATTAGAAAACGAATATGATACCCGAATATTCGGGAAAAGCCCACCCAAATAGGACGTATTTGCTGACCATTGCAATATAGAGCTCAAATAAAGGTTTTTTTATAGTACAACACGAATCTGAGATATGGCAATTTGGGGTTCAAATAAATGATAATTGAAAGTAGAGCACGATGCTGATTTATTTTCAAGATTAAGTGTTTGGCGGACCACCCCGCTCCCTATATCGGACATATTTACCGACCATATCAATGTGGGGCTCAAACGAAAGGCATTGGGGAGAAGAGCACGAAATTGGCAACCGCTTTCGGGACCAATTTTCTGGGGTTTTACCTTTTTCCCAAAACACCCGCAAACAGCAATTATTTACTGATCATCGCAATATGGGGCTAAAACAAACGTATTTGGGAGTAGCATACGAATCTGATATCCAAATGTGGGACCATGTATTGGGTTGCCCAAAAAGTAATTGCGGTTTTTTTAAAAGAAAGTAAATGCATTTTTAATCAAACTTTAATGAACTTTAATCAAATATACTTTTTTTACACTTTTTTTCCAAAGCAAGCTAAAAGTAACAGCTGATAACTAACAGAAGAAAGAATGCAATTACAGAGTCACAAGCTGTGAAAAAATTTGTCAACGCCGACTATATGAAAAATCCGCAATTACTTTTTGGGTAACCCAATGTTTGGGGCACCGCCCCTTCCACAAACCACCCCCAAAAGAGGACAAATTTTCCGACCATGTTCATAAATATAAGGTACTGGAGATTATAAAACTAATTTGATAACCAATTTTTCGGCCAAGTGTTTGAAGACGTCTCATCCCATAAACTTCCCTTATCGGACATCATGAGACTATCGGGCTCAAATTAAGTCTTTTAAGAGTGGAGTACATCTAACATCCAAACAAAAACACTTCGAGCAAATTCATAGACCAATAAAAATCACAAGGAATTAGATAAAGCCATTTATATTGTTCTACTGTTAGTCAAGCGATAAACATTTACTATTTTCGCAGCATGGTATTCACTTAAAGCTCTTGAATTTTCGAAAATAAATATTCAAAAGATGATTTTGTTCCATATAAAGAAAAAGAAAAATAAAGTGGATGTAACTATAAACTCAACATCCTAATGTTGTTGTAGCAGTTTATTGTGTTCTATCTTTCGTCTGCTTGATTCTGTTGAGTGTCAAGACCCAGGAACTCTGCGACTAAGATGGGGTGCATCCACAAGGATCTGGGTCCGAGTCGAGTGGGTCTGGCCGGGCAGTTAAACTGGTGACGTGGACAACAAGGTTTCTTTGTCTGCAATCCAAGTGCTGCCAGCAAGTGACTTGAGGATCTTGTTTCTACTTTTGACTTTTTCGCAGATTGCTGTGGCATGTGGGGAGAATGTGTAAGAGCTATTAAATGTGACGCCAAATATTTTGGGACACTTGATGGTCGGAATCATTTCTCCATCGACCATCACAGTCAGCTCTGTATTCACCACACGCGTATTTGGTGGCGGATATCTTCAGATTTCTTGCAGCGAAATATGAGGCAAGCTCGTTGAGGTAGACGATCAACCTATCGCAGATGTCATCATTGGGGGGGGGGGGGTCCACCCACCTTGGGGAACTCCCTTTTAAACTCTACGGTGTTTCGACTTCTTATCTCTAAATTCCACAAATGACTGGCCACACAGATAATTCGCTACCCAACGTTTCAGGCCTGGCTGGAGGAACGTGTAGGCGATGTCCTCAAATAATTTGGCATGGCTGACTGCGTCGAATGCCTTCGATAGGTCCAGTGCCACGAGGACCGTCCTATCACATGGCCTGGCCTGATTGAAGCCACTGCAAATGTGTGCGGTGATGGCATGCAAAGCTGTTGTTGTGCTGTGCAGTCTTCGAAATCCATGTTGATGTTCGGCGAATGGAAATTTTCCTACGAGGCTCGGGAGGAGTAATGCCTCAAGCGTCTTTGCCACTGGTGAGAGAAGGGAGATTGGTCTGTACCACTCCCCCAAGCTCGGGTCTTTTCCAAGCTTTAGTAGCGGGATCACTCTACCCATTTCCCAGACATCGGGAACTATAAGAGTGTTCAATGATAGGTTGAGGACAGTGGTAAGGTACTCAACTCCAGGTGAATCCAAATTCTTCAACATCAATGTAGAGATTCCGTCGGGGCCCAAAGCCTTAGAAGATTTGGCGCCACGGATGATATTCGTAACTTCGCCCACGGTAAATTGTGATGGCTATCCATCGGCTCAAAGACCATCAATACGGCGAATGGCTCTCCTCCTTGCCCTGTCTCTCACGGGATGCACAATAAATTGGTCAACATCCTAATACCATCCAATAGTGAATACGATTTCTCACCTTCGAGACTTTACAAACAGAATGCCGAAGTTAGAATAACTTTCATTCCTTAATGTAAGGCATTAAAAAAATCTACACTTGTACACTCTTTAAGCCTCAACTGGTTAAAATTTTAGTGCTCCCTTTGTCAAAGTTATATTGCATTTAAATAGCATCAAAATTGTAAAGCCTTTTGTGTCATAACTAAGCTTTACACACATCTTTGAAAGGAGCATTCGATCTTCTACATATTCACATAACTAGTACAGATAAACACACACTATCATACATCGCTTCTATTCACCACATGAAAGTGCAATCATTTGCAAACGGTTCTGGTGTAAAATGTCCATAAATAAATTGTTAATGGCCACATTTGTGCACATAAACCACACACACACACACATGCGAAAATAGTAAAACCGGCAGTGTAGATGAAAATCAGATGGTAGGTGTTTTTGTGGCCACCACACTTTTAGTGATAGCCGATTGCAACAATATCCCTGAAAAACCCGCATCACTACTGTCCATTTGTCTGTTTGTATGTGAGAGAAATATACAAAGATATATACACTCAAAGAAATGATTTAGTTAGCATTTAAGCATAGTCATCGATTTGAAAAGTTAATGGAAATAGGTAGGAAGGAGATAATAGATGTGGACAGAGATAACTAACTTTTTCGGAATTATTAACATATATGCACACTATAATATGGTCAATATTATAAACTTAAAACTAGAATCGGAAAGCGTTCAATTATTGGAGAAAGTGAGAGAGAGAGAGAGGGAACCACGTTCCTGAATACGGTTTCAGTTGTGAGTTTTGAATTTTTAAGACGGAAAATATTAAATAGAAAGTAAACTCTAGCCTGTCCTATTAATTAAAGATTAATCTCATACCATGGTTAACAAAATACCACAAAGTTCTCATTTATCTCTGTCTGCCATTTATTACGAACTTTTGTTTTTCAGGGTATACCCATATATACAACAGTTCATGCATTAATGCAACCCTCAATACTGAAACATGCATATAAAAGTGAATCCATGTGTAAGGATATGTATACACATTAGTACAATTGAGCTTGTATGTATGACTGAGTATACACATATGCAGATGATGCATTTATTATGCCATGTGTCATGTTGTTAATGACATCGATGTTTGCATTATAACCATTGGTATGGTAATAAATGGAATTATTGGCCATCATTGGCAACAAAACAGCCATGATTTCATGTCCCCAATATCCAGGCAATCATTTTCCTATTTTGACCACCTTCCAATTATGGACAGTTGAACAAAACAACAGCAATATCAACATCAACAAAAAGGTGGGGTGATATCAACCAATGAATTATTTTTAAATATTTCAACAAATTATTTCCTATAAATATTTGATTTGCAATATCGTTGATGGGGGATGATGCTTGATTGGTTTGGGCATTGAGTTTTTTCCTTTTTGAAATAAATTTTTACACTCTTCATAATATCCTCTAATGGTATTAGTGATTATTCAGCGACGTCAGAAATGAAAAAGTACTCATCACTTATAAGGTTCAAAGTAGTCTGTTAAACACTAGAGTGTTATAGGATCACTAACACTATTAACACTAAAGTATGGGAAAGCATAAAAGGCCAATAATTTCAGTGTCATTGAACAGACTACAACTTTATGTTATACTAGGCGAACCGGGCCCGCTCCGCTGCGCCTTCTTTAACTCTCTAATGTCTTAGTCTCTTAGGGTGGGTACACTTCGCCCTGACTGTGGATATCGAATTTGTACCACTGTAACCTGTGTCCGCCTACGATGCTTAACACCTGTGTTCGGATCCTGGCGAGAACATCGAAAACAATTTGAAACTGTGGTTATCCTCTGTTAATCCTGGCGACATTTGTAGGGTACCATGCCATGCATGGTCATGTAAAAAATTGTTTCCAATGAGATGTCGCACTGTGGCAAGCCGTTCGGACGCGGCTATAAAAAATTTTCTTATCATTGAGTTTAAACTTGAATCGAAAAGTTCTCATTGTAGTGTGAGAAATTTGCCCCTGCTCGGTTCATGAGCAAAATTTTATTCCCAAATACCTTTCTTTTGCGTCCCATATTACCACTTTGGTAAATATTTTCTGTTTACGAAGTATTTCGGGGGTGGGGTGGGCACCCTTGGCCTTAAAGTAAATATAAGCTTCATGATCCACTTTCAAATTCATTTCATATGAGCCCCATATGATCGGGAAAGAAGCTCTGTTTGATGGTGGTGTAGACCCCAGGGTCTTTGTCCAAAAAATGAGTAACAATTTCGTACTATACTCCCAAACAGCTTTTAAAGAAGTCACATATTACAATGGTCGGTAAATAAGTCCGATTAGAAAGGTCTTTTGGGATGGGGCGACCCCCAAGCATATGGCTCTTCAATTGGATATCAAATTCGTTTTTTTTTTTCTCTCAAGCACCTTTCGTTTGAACCCTATATTGTCGTGATTGATCTTTATATCCAATTGCCAGGTTTTGGGTGGCCCCCGAGTCACCCGAACACAACAATAGAAACCATGTTTTGTTTTTGGTGACTGTAAGAGTGCAAAAAAATTTCAAAAGAATCGCATTTCCAATCTCCGAGATCTGGTTTCTTTGAATATTAGGGTAATGATGCTCGGGAGGAGTAATGCCTCAAGCGTCTTGACTTCTGGTGAGAGAAGGGAGTTCGGTCTGTACGATTTCAACAAAACTCGAGTCCTTTCCAGGCTTCATTAACGTGATCACTCTGCCCATTTTCCAGACACCGGGAAATATAAGAGTATTCAAATACAAGTTGAGAACGGAAGTAATGTACTCAACTCCAGGTAGATCCAGATTCTTCAGCATCAGTACAGAGATTCCATCAGGAACATTCGTAAACTCGCCCACGGTAAACTGTGATGGCTGTCCATCGGCTTGAAGTCCACGGATGCGACGAATGGCTCTTCTCCTTGCCCTGTCACTCTTGGACCCCACATATAAATTTACAGTCTCTTTGGATCAGTCACGGTTACGTTCCCAAAAGTGACTGAGGTCCTGTCATCCCATCTACCGGGCTTCGAGAGTAACTTGCACCAAGCGTTCCAGCCACAAATTCCGCTTATGTTTGTCGACTACCCTGTTTTTTTTTTTTTCAGATTCATCTCGCTGATTCTGGGGTTTGTGGAGTCCGTACAACGTATCCCATCACGCTCGTCTACGATTATAACTGCCTGCGCCGTGAAATTGGCCCGCACTTGGGGTATTCGACCAGCTGGGTATTCGACCAGCTATCGTCAGCTGCTTTAATGATGTCTCAGAATTTCCTCTCGGCAACTAACACATTCAAGGGGCATGTCAGTTCACTGAAGCGGCGATTGGTCTACTCTCTGAAGCCGACCCAATCGGCCTTCTTATGATTGATATACGTCCGGCGCTCAGAGGTTATGAAGTCGGCTGGTCGGTCGATGGTGAAAAATATGGGGAGGTGGTCTGATCCCAAAGAAATGACCGTTTGCCAGGAGACGTCACTCAAGAGATCAGGGGATGCAATGTAAGCTGCATCTTCTTGTAATCATAATGGGGGCATCCTCATTCACCGTGAAAACGTGGATCCTTCCATCTGCTCTGCCAAAGCTATGCCCGCTGGTCGTTACCTAGGGGAGAATGCCATGAAATGTGATGCGCATTAAAGTCTCCTGGAACCAGACGTTTATTGCCAGATAGTAGCCCACTTATGCCGGGCTTATAAGCGTGGCCATCAATTGCAACACAGCAATTAATGGCCAAGCAGAACCGGACCTGACTGCTATCCCCATGGGCTATGTAGATATCACTAGCGCCGGTGAGATGGGTCTATACTGCAAGCAATGGTGTATGACGACGACATTGATATTATTGCTAGGTTACCGGAGGAAGCAATTGCAGCCTTTGAAAGTATCGAAATGGAGATATCGTAAGACAAAGTGGTCCCATAAAAGGGGCAAGTATTAACTGACTTCCATAAAATTTGACACAGTGACTTATGTCAGTTCGGCCTGGCCGAACTTAACGCAAACAAGTAAAAGTTTGCTCTGTTAATCATAAATTTCATCACTTTGATAAGTCATATTTACATGATTTATTAGACAATGTACTGTTATATAACACTTAAAACAGTTCAAAAAATAAAATTAAATGTCTTTTTAAACTATTAAATTAATTTTTGCACCAAAATCGCGATATCACTTTTTTGTTTTTTGTCTATGTACGATACAACTGTGCATTGGGGCGTATAAATAACGTTTGCTGTGTGTGCATCCAACACTCATACGTTCAGGTGTTCACTCTTAATAAAGGTTACACATGTATTGTATGTAACTGAACATATTCTTACAATTTAAACCCCCAAAGCAACAAAAGCAAACAAACATGAAAGATGTTTTAATGTTGATTTGTTTATATTTAATTTCAGCTCATCTGCCACCGAATTAATATCCAGGCGTGGAGTATTTTCACGACATCATTATGGTTCAGTGGATCAGGTAAGAAAGTTTAATCTTTCGTTTAAAAAAAAATAAATAAAACACACATTAGATGTAAAGAAAACAACTAAACTTTTCTTAAGATCAAAGGATGACATGTTTTAATTAAAATATTAACATATTCTTTATAGATAAACATGATAATATCTAAATGTGAGTGACACCACAAAAACACACACTTTTGTTTGTGTTGTAGACTAAGGATAAGCTTTAGAAATACATTTAGCGATATTTAACTAAACAACATGTTAGTGACACCAAACTGTTTCTGAGCATTAAAATTATTAATTTCTTATCAACTACAGACATATCTTTTATAAGGATTAAAAAAATATGTATAAAAAATGAGAGGATTTAATTTGATAAAAATAAAAATTTTGCAGCAATTGCTAATGACAGCATTAGATTAAATAGCAATAACAATAACTGAAGTGTGTACCACCGAAGAAGTGTAATTGTCACAGAAAAAAGTCTGTCATTACACAAAAACGCATGAATTGGGAAAAAGTACAGCTAAAAGGCAGGGATGTCGAGCGTGGTTAATGTGGTAATTGTATCATAGATGCTTTTTTCGCAATTAATACGAGTCAAATACAACATACCAACGCATGGCCCTTGAAGCATTCACACCTAATATGGTTGAAAAGTCTTCTAACCAAAGACGAAACGCGTCCCATAGTGGTTGGTGTGTGTTGCTATCTTTGGCTTTCTTTTAATTTTTATCTTTTATTAGCTATAACAGCACATTTGTTCCGCCAGCCAAACTCAAAATAGATTTCCATTGATCTTGTGCGCTACTTTTACAACTTGTGACACCTAGATTTATGATGTTTTTCTCCACTTGATTTTTCTATGGCAGTTTTTCTCATCTTCTACACCCAGTGAAAAGTTGATATTAAACATGGTCATTTCAGTATCATACGGTATTGATAGTAAAGCAACACCGCATTGTACAAAAACAATACCGGATGGTAAGGGTGAAACAAAGAATGATTAGTACCGTTTGGTACTAGCCTTATTACCGAATTGGTATTGGTTTTAGCACCAGACCGTTATTGGTTTTAGTACCAAACCGTTATTGATTATTACACCCCTAATGAATCAAAAACAAACCTTTGAAAATAATTTTAATCTAATTTTATTTCGATTATTTATGTTAATTATTATAAAAATTTATGTTAAACCATAGCCAACCTCAATTCTTTGTATTCAGGAATTGATTGCATATCCATCGATTCCCAGAAGTGGTTTTCATATGAATACACCAACACAGCATTGTTCTCCACACAAGAGGCTATCATGTTTTTGATGTAGAATGTGTGTGAATTTGCACAATTTCTATTTCCTCCATTTTCAAGTTTTTGAGCTGGTTTTTACGCACTCAAATTGTATTAAAAAAATTTCGTTTATTTAACAAATATGTTATAATGACGTCAATATTTTAAGTAAAAAGCAACACTTCTGGCGCGAATACAAACGTCAATTCCTATTAGCCTCCTTTGTCGTTCACGTACACTCTTCAAAACTCTTATATTACCCGATGTCTGGAAAATGGGCAGAGTGATCTTGCTACTGAAGCCTACAAAGGACCCTAGTATGGGGGAGTCGTACAAACCGATCTCTCTTTTCTCACCAGTAGTCAAGACGCTTGAGAGACTACTCCTTCCGAGCCTCGTTGGAGAAATCCATCAGCGTATATTTTGAAGACTGCATAGCACAACAACTGCTTTGCATGCCATCACCGCACACATTTCCCGTATTTTCTATCAGCTCAGGCCATGTGATAGGACGGTCTTCGTGGCACTGGACCTAACGAAAGCATTCGTCACGGTCAGCCATGCCAAATTATTTGAGGACATCGCCAATACCTCCCTCCAGACAAGCCTGACACGCTGGGTCGCGAGTCAGTCATTTGCGGAATTTGGCCATAAAAAGTCGAATCACCCTAAAGTGAAAAAGAAATCAGAAGATATCTGCCACCAAATCTTCAGCCACATTGTTCACTTCATACTGTTTATCTACCCAGCCAGACCCACTCAACTGAGACCCAGATTCCTCTGGACACACCCCTTCTTAGTCGAAGAGTTCATGTATGAAGATACTTAGCAGATTCAAGCAGACGTAAGATAGAACACAACAAACTGCTACAACAACAACTACTTATTGACTAAACCTGTTTAACTATCCGGCAAAAAACGAATTTTAGAAATCGCACAACAAATGAAGATTTGGAAACCTGAATTATGTTTCTCTACTAAGTGGTGTAACTATGCGGTACGTCGTTCGGATTCGGCATAAAAAAGGAGGTCCCTTATCATTGAGCTTAAAATTAAATCGGACTGCACTCGTTGATAAGGAAGAAGTATCCCCTGTTCCTTAATGGAGTGTTGATGGGAAATTCAGTAATGTCGAGGTTAATAAATTTAGGGCCCCTCTAATAATATCGATGTCTTCGACATAGGCCAGCAGCATGCGGTCCCTTATGAGAAGTGTGTCATAGCTATTCATATCCACATTTCTTATAATATTCTCCTGCAAAGAGCTTACACAATAAGCTAGTATGGTGAATCTAACCGAGGTCGTAGTTCACTCCAAGACGAATTTCGTGAAGGTCGTCCAAGATCAGTTATTGTTCCAAAAGCCATTAATACTGTGTGCCAACTGATATTTAAGATTGTCATGTGGCCTATCGTGAGATTGAGAAAACCTTAGGCATTAGTGGGACCAGCATACATTAAATATTGCATGAACATTTGACCGTCAAAATAATTGGTTGGATCCCACACAATTTGTCAATCGCTCAAGAAAAATGCTCCAAATGCTTTCGAAAGAAATGCTCCAAAAATACGATCGCGGTGCTTCGATACACGTCCATGACAGATAATGAATCGTGGATTTCAATAGTAAATAGCAGTTGACTGTAGGGATGTTTCAAGACGAGCCAAATGAACTTTTGACGCACAAAACGCTTTCAAGCAAATGATCGCCTGTTTTTTCGGAAAAACTGGTCATATCGCAATCGTATCACTAGAACAACTCAGAACAGTCACTTCTGAGTAGTATACAACCATTGGTTTGCCAAAAAATCAGGAAAACCAACCACCGACGACGGATCACTCTTCACCAAGACAATGCGAACTCTCACACATCAGCTCAAACAATTGCATTTTTGAGCACTCAAAACATCGATTTGATAAGTCATCCGCCGTATCACCCTTACTTGGCCCCGAATGACTTCTTCTTATTCCCATATGTAAAAAATAAAACAAGAGGTGAACGTTTTTCGACACCTGAAGAAGGGCGTATTTTTATCCGATTTGGCTGATATATTGCAAGTGGCGTTTTGTTATGACTTCCCCATAAACGGGAAGGTCCATATCAGGCGATAACTTGATACAGTTTTCATATACTTGAAAAAGTCATTCAAATATCTAGTTACTTGTGAATCATGAGCCTGGCCGAATTAAATGCGTTCGTCTGCTTTTTCATTCCCCTTTTCCGCTATGGCCCGGCAACCAAACGATGCCGATCGTTTCCACCTCAGAGAAGACGTTAAACTCCTTCTTACACTCCAAGATAGCTCGTGACCTTAACGTCCAAGTTTTATTGCTCTTATGGCCAGTTTACTTTCAGTATAGATGTTTACACTCGACGTCCTTTCATTAACACCACACCACCTCACGCATTCCGTGAACGCCTGGATCTTCGCATGACGATACTGCAGGCCAAGAACAATTTTGGAGTGTACAAAGGAGACTGAGGTTGACACGATCCGCATCGTTCGGTTGCCGGGCCATAGAGGTCAGGCAGTCTCAAACAGATTTCAGGCTCATGTTTCTCAATTTAGATCCATCCGTGTAACATGATCTTCAAGATGGCAATGATAGGGTTCCGTCCCTCAAATCCCTCCTCAGACAACATTTGTAATAGGTTATTTGTGGTGGTCACCCATAAGAGTGGCGATAAAATGCCCCCCTGTGGCTTGCCCTCTGCCACTTTCTCCCTTATATTTGCGGCATGGGACCCACAATGTATCCATCTGTTCCTTAGCATACCGTTTGTCCAGTCTCTAAGGACCCGGTACTAGTCTAAGGTTTGGATCAGTGTGTCGGTCCGCACATTGTAAAAAGCCCCGCGAAGTCAATGCATCATCCCATTGTACACGTCTTGGTATTGAAGGAATCGAAGGATTCTTCAATTTTATGCACAATCTTGTGCAGGGCAGTCTTCACCGACCTTCCCTTGATATAGGCGTATTGTTTGTACTTCAGCACTTTACTGGTTGTCCTTTTGTTTACTATGGTATCCACGATATGTTCCATGGTTCTGAGTAGAAAGGACGTAAGGCTTATAGGTCTGTAGGCCTTTCAGCAGTTCGCTGGTTGTCCTTTTGTTTAACATGGTATCCACGATATGTTCCATGGTTCTGAGTAGAAAGGACGTAAGGCTTATAGGTCTGTAGGACTTTAGTGTCGCATAACTTGCCTTGCCGGGTTTGGGTATAAATGCCATCCTTGCCTCCTGACGGGCTTTCAGAGTATATGAAAGTGCTAGACACGTATTGAAAATTGTGGTTAATAGGGACGCCAGATAGTCCGCCTCCTTTTGTAGTAACGTCGGAAATATTCCATCAGATCCGGGTGACTTAAATGGTTTGAAGCTCCCCAAGGCTTCCTTGACCATAAATTCAATTATAATAAGCCTTCGATCAAATCATTATTCCAAGATTCCGGTGTCTCCGTGAGTCCCATCGAATGCTGTGGAAAATGAGTTTTCATCAAAAGCCTCAGCATGTCCTCCGTTGTCTCTGCTTTCACTCCCATGTCGTCTTCTAACGTTTTAGTGTGGACATTGGTTTTTGAGAGAAACGTTTTCATCTTGGCGGTGTGAAATACCTTTCCCACCTCAATAAGCCTCAATCCATATTCGGATGTCGGACCAAAAATAGTCCCTCTTCTACTTCCACTTAACTCGCCTTGTCACTCTCGGCACTCACCATAGGCACATAGTGTTTATGAAGGAACTGGACCCTCACTGAGAATCTCCTCTCGAGATCGCTGATTGGCCGCTAAGTGTTGTTAAAATTGGTTGCTAAATAGGCCTACTGTAGGCTCAAGAACTTACGAACTATGTGTTATAACCATCAGATATAACCACCTTTAAACTTAAGCTGCCTATGGACAAAAAAAAAAGAATTTCATCAACAAATGTTCGCACAAAATGAATCTCAACCCCATTCAAATATAACCAAGGGACATGCTAAGCCCTTTTGTAATTCTTATAAATTGCCTAATTTTTATAGCAAAGAAAAGTTTGAATAAATAATGCTTAATTTTCATAACCCTTAAATGCTGTAAAATACGTACAAATACAATGTTCTAGTACAGCTTGTATAACAACCTAAGAAACACTAGTTAAGGATTTTTTCAGGAAACTCAACATCAAATAGACACATCATGTGAGGCTTTACTTAGAATATTTCTTGCATCGTTGTAATGAAGACACACACACGCACAAGCCATTTTCAAATGTAACAGATATTTCCTTATGTTTCCTTGCCATGGCTTTTACAGGGGAAGCAGAAGGAGGCCACAAGGAAATTACCCATAGCAACATAAGAAACTTGTTACCAACCACAACGAGCCAAGAAACTTAAAGCAAAAAAGTATGGTATTCTATTGAATTTTAGTAGCCAAAGAAACCACTTGATATGCCACAAGTGTCTATCTGGCCTGCCAATATTAAAAGTTCAGTAAAATCAGGAAGAAAAAAACTTATAGAACTAAAATAAAAGTGCAAGCAAAAACACCAAGACAAAAGTTCAACATGAATATGCAATAGAAAGTTAAGAAGTCAAAATGATGCAATCTTCTGTTCAATTAGTTGCACTCTGATCCAATTTCTCATTTGGCTTAAAAAGGTTTACCATGTGATGAAAAACTTAACATTTTTGGCACATGTGGAATGATGAGATTGACTATTTAAATGAAAAGTAGTTGATGAAAATTTAAGTTTGGATTACTTTTGTCTAGATAAGATTGCACGCGATAAGCAATCGCGGTTACTAGCCGCTTCACTCGGTGGCCTTAGATCTATTGTGTTCGCCCTAGGAAGTGGTAGAAGAGCAGCCAAGTAAGGGCGCGTCATCATCGGCCGGACCGAATTTTATATACCCTCCACCATGGATCGCACGGTACAAGTTCCTTTAAAGACTTTTTCAAATATATATAAGCTCTATCAAAGTTATGGACCGATATAGATCGAACTTGTCATGACTGTTTTTGTTTTCTGTCAGTCAACACGCAGGGGATGTCCCCTATGATTGCAGTGCATTGCGTTGGCGAGAGGAAATTGGGAATTGGAGGGGGGAAAAAGGATCTAGTGGTTATTGTCTTAAATCTTTGGACGTCAAAGTGGGTGGGGAGAACATTAGCCGGAAGTCGATTCCACATACGAAAGGTTCGGGCGAACTAAGAATTCTCTCTACAATGCATTGTGCGGTCCGCTGGCCAATCAATTACAACCGGATGTGAGTTCCTGGAATATCTAGTATCCCTGACATACATCCTTACATCAGGAATAAGAAGACAAATATCAGATGAACACACACCATAAAAGTGCCGATATAACAGCGCCAAACAACCCACATTGCGACGATGATGAAGGGAGGCAATAGATTTGGGTACCCCACTGTCCCCAATCAACGCCATGGCTCTCCTCTGTACACAGTTCAGTAGCTCCAGGGATGATTTTGAAGCTCCAGCCAATACATGCGAGTTGTACTCCATTTTCGGTCTTATGAAATTGGTGTAGATGTTAAGAAGATCAGACGGAGTGAGGTAATGCTTACACTGTTTAAGGAAGCCTAAACACTTGAATGCTTCTTTCGACATTTCAAATACATGTTGAGCCCAACAGACATTACTTTGTAAAGGGTGATTTTTTTGAGGTTAGGATTTTCATGCATTAGTATTTGACAGATCACGTGGGATTTCAGACATGGTGTCAAAGAGAAAAATGCTCAGTATGCTTTGACATTTCATCATGAATAGACTTACTAACGAGCAACGCTTGCAAATCATTGAATTTTATTACCAAAATCAGTGTTCGGTTCGAAATGTGTTCAAATTTTGACAAATTTTGTTCAGCGATGAGGCTCATTTCTGGTTGAATGGCTACGTAAATAAGCAAAATTGCCGCATTTGGAGTGAAGAGCAACCAGAAGCCGTTCAAGAACTGCCCATGCACCCCGAAAAATGCACTGTTTGGTGTGGTTTGTACGCTGGTGGAATCATTGGACCGTATTTTTTCAAAGATGCTGTTGGACGCAACGTTACGGTGAATGAACACATTTCGAATCGAACACTGATTTTGGTAATAAAATTCAATGATTTGCAAGCGTTGCTCGTTAGTAAGTCTATTCATGATGAAATGTCAAAGCATACTGAGCATCTTTCTCTTTGACACCATGTCTGAAATCCCACGTGATATGTCAAATACTAATGCATGAAAATCCTAACCTCAAAAAAATCACCCTTTATTTTCATGCCCAGAACATCAAAACCTTCTGATCTACAACAACATCTACACCGTTGATAGACAAAGATGATCGCAATGGGTCAGGGAATCGTTTGTGTGGCAACAAGTAGCACTGATTCTTCCGTGCATTAAAATCTACTCGATTCATTCGACCCCACTCAGAAAATGACAGCAAATCGTGACAGAGTGTATCGTCCATAACCCGCCTCTTGTCCTCAATCTCTCGAAGACTCGGCCTATGGTCGAATGAGTACGCCATTCATCCGCAAATAAGTAGATCGGGTTCATCCGCAAATAAGTAGATCGGGTTCAATGTCTGACCCAACAGATCGTTGATGAAAATTAGAAAAAGAGAAGGTGAAAGAATAGAGCCCTCGGGTAAACCTGCGTTCAATTTGTGCCCATTGGATGAAAACCATCTATAATGACTCGAATAGTGCGATATCTGAGAAAGCTAGAAATAAATCGAACGAAGCCATTACCGACACCAAATGCGACAAGCTTTGATATTAGTGCACCCTGCCAGACCTATCGGAATTGGCCGATAATTCGCAGGGTTGTTTGCCTCACCTTTCTTGGGTATTGGCTGAACGTTTGCAACCTTCCAATGCGGAGTAGGCAAGGTTGAAAATGTTGCGTAATGGACGAGCGAGCGTCGAAGAACACTTGCGTAAGACATGTTTTATCAAGTTATCGACCGATTTGGATCGTATTTGGCGTGGGTGAGGAGGTGTGGTGTTAACGCGAAGACGGCAAATGTAATCATCTTTACGGACAGTAAACTGGCCATCAGGGCAATAAAAACCAGGACGGTAAGGTCACGAACAGTCCTGGAATGTAAGAAGAAAATGAACGCCTCCAGGGCCCCCTGGATAGGTTGGTGATGAGAGCTATATCCAAATCTTTACCGATTTTTACTAAAATCCAGAGATATTATGAAAGTTATAAACGAAAGTAGCATAAAATTTTGAAAAATCGGGCAATACATAAATATGGCAGCTATATCTAACTCTGACCCGAATTCGATAAAATTCACCAGTGACATTAAGAGTCATGAGAGAATCCAAATTTCGTGAGTATCGGTTGACAAAAGTATCGATTGACGAAACCATTACTCCACTTCGGGTGATAATTCCTACCTGTACTTTATACACAAGTTAACATGGACCCAGCACATCGAAAAAAAACGGAAGTAAAGGGTGATTTTTTTGAGGTTAGGATTTTCATGCATTAGTATTTCGAACCGAACACTGATTTTGGTAATAAAATTCAATGATTTGCAAGCGTTGCTCGTTAGTAAGTCTATTCATGATGAAATGTCAAAGCATACTGAGCATCTTTCTCTTTGACACCATGTCTGTCAAATACTAATGCATGAAAATCCTAACCTCAAAAAAATCACCTTTTATATTGGGATGTGTATTAAACACGGCTCAATGAATACAATAAGAATACCAGAGCAGCAAAAGGTGCCTCCAGGAAGCTTGATAGCGTTAATGACGCCGCCAAGATGAAAAAGTTTCTCTCAAAAACCCATATCCAAACTGAAACGTTAGTAGACGACATGGGAGTGAGAGCAGAAACAACGGAGGATATGTTGAGGCTTTTGAGGAAAAAGAGTTTTCCATAGAATACGACGGGACTCACGGAGACTCCGGAATCTAGGAATAATGAGGTTGATCGAAGATTTATCGTAACGGAATTTATGGTCAAGGAAACATTGAGGAGTTTCAAACCATTTAAGTCACCCGGACCAGATGGAATATTTCCGGTGTTACTACAAAAGGAGGCCGACTATCAGGCGCCTCATCTAACCACTATTTTCACAGCGTGCCTAGGACTTGCATATACTCCGAAAGCCTGGCAAGAGGCAAGGGTGGTGTTTATTCTCAAGCCCGCCAGGGCAAGTTATGTGACACCAGAGGCCTACAAGCATATAAACCTTACGTCCTTTCTACTCAAAACCATGGAACACATTGTGGATACCATGATAAACAGTAGGACATCCAGCGAACTGCTCAAATACAAACAGCATGCCTATGTCAAGGGAAGATCGGTAGAGACTGCCCTGCACGAGGTTGTGCTTAAAATAGAAGAATCCTTCAAGACATACACATTGCCGGCTTGCATTGACATCGAGGCGGCGTTTAACAATGTGACACATTGATCAAATCCTTAGACCAGTATCGGGAGGAACGGGTCCTTAGAGGATGAATAAACCATATACTAGGGTTGATATAAATATAGGGAAGAAAGTGGCACAAGGCACGCCACAGAGCGCATTTTATCGCCACCATAAATAATCTGTTACGGATGCTGACTGAGGAGGGATTTGAAGCCGGTTATGCAGACGATGTTATCATACTTCTTAGGGATAAGGATCCGAACCAGCTATGCCGAAGGATCGAAAGATGCTTGCATATGGTAAATGACTGGGCTAGACCCAGGGGTCTCAGTGTTAACCCAGGAAGGACAAAAATATGCCTGTTCACGATCAAGACAAAGGTGGGCGCCAATTTGATGCACCATGTTTCCTCGATAAAACGATATCTGACAAGGTCAAATACTTAGGAGTGATCTTGGATAGGAAACTTTATTGGAAGTGTCACATTTAGGGGCGTACTGATAAGGCTCACAGATGTTGGGCACTATTTAGACGGGCCGTAGGCTCGAAATGGGGTGTATCCGAGGATAGTCCGTTGACACTACAGAAGCGTGATTAGACCAATACTCACTTACGTCTCAGTAGTTTGGTGGAATGGCAACAACTATACAACAAGTTCAGAGAACATGTTGTCTTGGCATAGGCCGAGCGATGAGGACCACGTCCAGTAGGGCACTGGAGACTACTCTAGTTATCCGGCCCATTGACATACAGATTACATTTGAGGCAGCCACTACGACTACGGGGCTTAAGGCGATGGGAGAATGGATTGAGGATGGGAGCAGCTCATACCATCGTGGTATAATCGACGCGACGATAGGAAACCTGGAAGGAAGGGAACAGGTTTCCAATCGGATACCTGAGATGACACTTGAGGTCGAGTGCGCGGCACTGCCGCCAGCGGCACAGCCTTGAACTGACGGAATCCTAGTATGCAAATACAAATTTTGTCCATGAACATTCCACTAAGGAACAGGGGCAAACTTCTCGCATATCAATGAGTGCAGTCCGATTCAAGTTTAAGCACAATGATAAGGGGCCTCCTTTTTATAGTCGAGTCCGAACGGCATGCCATGTAATACTTCTCTCTTTGGAGAGAAGTATTACATGGCATAGTACTTCACAAATGTTGCCAGCAATAGGAGGGGAAAACCACCTCTGAAAAAAAAATTTTTTTTAATGGTCACGCCAGGATTCGAACCCAGGCGTTCAGCGTCATAGGCGGACATGCTAACCTCTGCGCTACGGTGGCCTCCAACCTAGTACTGCCCTCTGGAAGATAATGTTACACGGATGGATCGAAGCTAAGAAACAGAGTGGGCTTGGGGGTCTACATTGAGAACCCTGGGACCAAGATCTGTTTTAGACTGCCTGACCATAATACTGTCTTGCAGGCAGAGATTCTGGCGATCACAGAATGCGTGAGGTGTTGTGGTACAAATGTGAGGGCGTCGAGTGTGAACGTCTTTACGGACAGTAAAATTGCCATAAGGGCAATTACAAGCAGGACGGTAAGGTCACGAGCAGTTTTGAAGTGTAAGAGTGAGATGGCATAATCCGAATCGTCCGGGTGCCGGGCCATAACGGAGTAAGGGGGAATGCACAAGCAGGCGATTTGGCAGTGTAGACCAGAGAATTGCCGTCGATAAACTTGGTTAACCCGAAGCCTTTCGGGTCGACGCAGTCCGATTTAAAGACGTGGGCGACAAAGGCCCTGTGGAACAGCGAAACCGTCGGTAGGACGGCGAAAATCCTATGGGGTGATCCGGATAGTAAGAGGACGAGTCGAGACTGAAAGGAAGTATTTAAGAAGGAGGTCAGTATAGCCGTCGGTGTCATAACGGGGCACATAGACCTATAGGCTCACTTATCAAAATCGGTGCGGCAAGTAATAGTGTAAGGCATGTGGGAATGATGATGGGGCATTGGAGCATTTTTTATGCCATTGTACGGCTTTCGCGGGTAACAGACACCGATACTTAGGTAAGGACACAATGCCAGACATGAAACAACTAAGGAGTGTGGTATGGAAAACAATTAAGGATTTTTTTTTAATTTTTAAAGCGCACAACAAGCCGATTGCTGGCTAAAGTATAAGTCCATAGTGATATGGGGCGGACTTATATCCCCTTTTCAACCTACCATGGACCGCCAGATGGGCACGGATGGATAGACAAAAAGGTTGACAGACGAACATACAGCGGTCAAAAAAAGTATTCATCATTCAATGTTTTTTTTTTAATAAGTCTACAAAAGACAATTGGAATAAAAACATATTAAACTAATGATGCAGTAGTGCTTGTGTGATATATATGTACACAATTTCATTGTTTTTAAAGAAAAAAATAGTATTTATTGGAACAAAAAGGGCCATTTTACAGCTGAACACAAAAAATTAAACAAAAAAATTATTCATCATTGCAAAAAAACAAAAAAATAAATAACATAATTTAAAAAAATTAATACTTTGTTATTCGACCACCGCGTCTTATAACTTCTTTTAAACGGTTTGACATCGATTGGACTAATTTAGCGGTTATATTTTGGTCTATATTAGTCCATTCCTCCATTATCACCTGTTGCATTTGACTCTTGCTCGAAAAATTGCGCGTTCTCAATTTGCGTTCGAGATGTTCCCAAAGATGTTCAATTGGGTTCAAGTCGGGACTTTGAGGAGGAGTTTTAATGACTTTGGGGCAGTTATACAGCTTCCACATCTTGGTATTTAAAGCAGAATGTTTGGGGTCATTATCTTGATAATATTGAAAGTTATTACCAAGCCCGAGTTTTACAGCACTATCTTTTAAATTCCTCTTTAAAATGTCAATGTAATACTTATGATCCATTACTCCATTAATAATTTCAAGATTTCCCGCTCCTGAAGCCGCCATACACCCCCAAACCATTAAACCACCTCCACCATGTTTTACAGTAGCAACTGTGTTTCGTTCTTCAAGCTCTGTATTTGGTTTTCTGTACACTATGACCTTTCCATCGCACCCAAAAAGATTAAACTTGCTCTCGTCTGCAAAAATGACTGTTTTCCAAAATGATTCGGGCTGTTTTACATACATTTTTGCGAAGTTTAGCCTTTTCACTCGGTTTATTTTATTTATAAAGGGCTTCTTACGTGCAGTTCTTCCTCTGTAACTATGCCTTTTGAGTGTATTTCGAATTGTTTGTGTAGTAACTTCCTTCCCTAAATATTCCATAGTGTTTTTACGAAGAATGGTCGCATTTGTCTTCGGAGTTTTCTGAACTTGCCGCACTAGCCAACGCACATCTCCAACTGAAAGTGCTTTTGGTCGACCAGATCTTGGTTTATTGTCAACAGTTTTCGTTTCTGTCCACTTTCTGATGATGGATTGTATAGTAGATCGTGGTCTATTTAATATTTCACTGATAGTTTTTTGAGTTAAACCATTCCTGTGGTGTTTTATTATCAAAACTTTTACCTCATCAGAAACCTCGTTTTGCTTACGACCCATTTTGACAAAAACTATATTTTCAATGAAATTAAATATTTGCTGTCAAGGGCAAAGCCTCCTTTACTAAATAAAACAGAAAAGGGGGATTCCCAAATAATATTTGAATTTGACTTTGATGATAGCACATCAATGATGAATACTTTTTTTGTTCTGTTTTTGGTGTTATTATATAAAATTGCATTTTTTGCGCTAATTAAATTTATTTTTTGAATTTATTTTAAAACATATTACGAAAAATAAACTATTGCATAAAACTGCATTATTTGTTTACTTTAAATTTTCTTCAATTACCCAAAATAAGTGAATTTATTATCAATTTTGCTAATGATGAATACTTTTTTTGACCGCTGTAGCTTGATCGAATTAGAAAGTGAAACTGAAATGATTGGTATAACTATCAATGGGTCTTTTAAGAGCCGAACAAAGCAAAACGAATTAAATTTGCTATATTGTTGTAGCTATAGACCGATTCAGACTACGCTAAATTAGGATGTTGCAAACCATAGGATATGTCACTGTGTAAAGTTTTAATCAAATCAGAGAAGAACTGCGCAAGAACTTCTAAGGGCTCAAGAAGTGCAATCAGGAGACCGGTTCATATCAGGTTTCAAACAGACTCAGACCACACTTGGCTGGAGATCATAGGAGATTCCATTGCTCAAAATGTCAGGCCAATCGATAGAGGATTGCGACCTTTGGAGGTTCAAGAAGTTTAATCGGGAGATCGGTTTATATGGGAGTTACATCACGTTTGAGCCGACACGGACCATGCTTGACAAATCTGTTGTATGCCATAAAAATATTATACTACAAAATTTCAGCTGAATTACGAAACAGAATTACGCTCTCTAGAGGCTCAAGAAGTAAATTCGAGAGATCCATATATAAAGGAGCTATATCAGAACATTGACAGATATGGCCCATTTACAATCCCGACCTACATCAATTGGAAGTATTTGTGTAAAATTTCAAGCTCCTAGATTTACTCCTTAGAAAATTAGCGTGTTTCCTTCCCATAGGCAGACAGACGGACGGACATTGCTTGAGTTGTTATGGCAGACAAGAATATATGTACTTTTTTGTGTCAAAGACCAATATATCGATGTGTTACAAACGGAATGATTAAGTTAGTACACTTTATCCTATAGTGGAGGGTGTAAAAACATGAGTTCATGCAAACTGTAACAAAAAAATTCCGTTTATATGCACCTTAAACATAATACGTAATAATACGTAAAAGTTATAATTAATTTCTAACCAACAAAGACAAGCATTGTTGTCATTGTGCTCTTAGCATTGCAGGATAATTAAAATGTTATTCATTCTTTATTCAAAGGCCAAGATAATAATTAATATTTGCTACTTTACGAAAATATGCAGAGCATCGAGCAACGTTTGTAGAATGTTTAATAGAGTAGTTCCCACAAAAAACAATACTTTATTTAAGATGATATTAAAAATGGTTAACAAATAAAAGCGAGTTAAATTCGGCCGGTCCGAATCTTATACACCATCCACCATGGATCGCATGAGACAATTTCTTTGAATGACTTTTTCAAACATATAAAAGGTATAGCAAGAAATTGACCAATATGGATGAGAATTACCACACTCTAGAAGCCCAAGAAGTCAACTTGTGAGATCGGTTTATATTGGAGCTATATCTAAATACATATGGACCGATTTTGTCAATTTACAATCGCAACCCATCTACACTAATACGAAGTATTTTTGCCTAGCTTAACACCTGTGGAAGTTAGCGCACTTTCCATAGATAGACCGACAGACGTACGGACATGGCTAGTCCGAATTAAAATATCGGTACGACCAAGAATATATGCATATTAGGTTGATGACTTTTTAAACAACCCCATATCCCTGCTTTACATTTTGATGAGCTCTTAGATAAAAATCTTACATTAAGGTGATTCGATAAAAAAAAAAACTTCACACACAAAATGATTTTAAAATATTTATTTCGGAATTGTGGGCAGTTTTTGTGGGCTTTAGAGCCACGTATATGTAACATCATAAAACACTCAAGGTAGATAAATATCGACGTTGTCATTGGAGAGGATGAATCTTAGTTGGATGTTGTTTGGGGAAATGTTGATTGGAGATTCGAGTGGGTCTTCAAGTATCTTCAGCGCAAAACAATTGACTTAAGTGATCAGCCCATGGGTAAGAAAAGAATAAAACGTTTTTACGCAACCTGTTCAGAGTTTCAGGCATCAGAATAAATGCTGGAAGAGCTAGAATTGAACGAGAGTTCCAGTGTGCATTGCAGAGGTTTGGGGTCTGGATGAACTTTACAAAAAGGAATTCATTCTTCTCTGTGAAATAACGGAAGACGCGAGTGAAGTGGAGGTGTAGTGTAATGTCTCCAGCAGCCTGTTTCCTTAATTTGAGTTAAACCATTTCCGAAGGCTACTTTCAATTCATCATAATTGTTCATCAATTTGTGCACACGATCGAAACATCCATTTCCGACCCAACAAAGTATATTAAGGTGGTGACTTTTTAACAAAATCATTGTAAAGTCACTGTAGGCTGTTATATAAATGAACACAAGCCTTATTGGTCTTGCATAACTTCGATCGCACGCTAGCAACACTGGTTGCTCCGGGCAATGATGAAATAAGAGATTCATAATTTCTCCAATGTGTCTTCAAGCATTTGAAAGCTTTTGGGTAGTTACTCATAGCACAGATAGTTCTTCAAAATCTTCAGTACGAAACAATTGACTACAAAACCAATGATCAGCCCATGAGATAGAAATGAAAGAACAGATTTTACGCAACCTATTCCTAGCTAGAATGGCATGAGAGTTCCAGTTTGCATTACAGATGTTTTGAAGCTGGTTAAACTTTACAAAAGAGAATTCACTTCTCTCAGTGAAGTGACGCAAGACACGAGTGAGGTGGAAGAGAAACTTCTTGTCGTCTCCAACCACCTGTTTCCTTAATTTGAGTTTAACCATTTCTAAAAGCTGTTTTCAATTCACCATAATTGCTCATCGATTCCTGCACGAAGAAGTACTTGATGTTTGGTGATCTAGTCAATTTATGGAGTTAGGCGTCCATGACAACGCTAAAAACGCACATGATGCTGGCAACTGAGGAACTTGGGTGTGGGGTAGCCTTTCTCTTCGCACAATTGCTGCAGTCGAACTGAAACACCCGTCTATTTGCCGGCATTCACGCTTCTTGTATCGACAAAAATCATCACAATCGATCCCCAAGGGTTCAACTCATCTAAAACATTCTGGTGTTTGAGCTTTCCCATCTTCTAATTTGAGCGCAGTCAACTTAATTTCTTTGGATTCATTCTTGAGGACCACGGCCTCATATTCAACGCTCTCAAGGTGATTGCTGTCAAGTGCATGTTCCATCTCTCCAGATAAAGGGTGCTTACCAAGTACTCATTCACCCGAGCAGCTTCCTTGTATATAGCCTATATTGACATTGGTTTGGGATTTCAATGCCCCCAGTGAAAAGCTGGTGGCAGACTGTTGCTGCTCAGTGAGACGACAGCTTTGAGCTTGTTACAATGCGTTTTGCATTGCCTGTTAGGTTATGGTTTTTCTCGTTGATGTTGCAGTGATGTTGTAATCCTCCCAAGGACTACCTGTACTGTTGTCGAATGAGTCCGTGCTACTATCGGAACAATCAAGTATCGCCGAGTTGGTAAGTGTGGAAACAGTCGTTAACATTTTTCACTTTCGCTTGGATGGGTGGATGGTATTGGCACCAACAGGTTTGCCGATGGAATAGCCAACGCGGCCTTTGTATTCAACATGTGATTTGTAAAAGATATCATATTCTTTGCACATTCATTCGCTTTTTACCCTTATATCAAACAATTCCTTGAATAAATAACAGTTTTGTTTCTTCGCAGCGCTGGTTTTCTTCAAGAAGTTTTGCAACGATGATCAGATAAATGCTTACTTTATCAGATATATGTTCAATGTTTTGCTCCATAGGGACTTAAGCTATATAGCAAGTAGATCGACTCTCTCTCTCTCTCTTCGTTCTTTGGAATTGGGCTTAAGAAATGTTAAGCATCTACTGACGTGGTTTTTGGGGCATGCGACTCCGTTCAATTAGTGGTCCATCAACAATTACCACGTTGCACATTCTTGATAGTGTTTGAAACGGGACTAGGTTCTTCTCCATGTTAAAAGAGTTAATCTTGAATCACATGTGCCCAGTTACATGAATGGAAAATGTCTGAACTGGTTGAATTTGATCACAATTCGATCAATAAACACCTATTTATTTATGATATTTATGAATGGGCGCATCTTTTTTTTTTGCTGCCTTTATACCTGGGTAAGCACGTGTATGTTGAACATTTTTCAAAACTTCCAAAATATTGGCCCCAGATGAATATGGTTTCTGTAACAAAATCATCCCCAACAGGTAGCCAACGTAAAAACATACTTGAAGTATAACAATAATCAATCAACAATCGTAATTTGAAACGAATAGTCGTGTCCATTAGCAAGTAGGTAATTAAGTTTGAAGATAGCATTTTTAGTTTAAAGTTTTGGTTCTTTGGCTCGCTTCAACCTATTGTCATACAGTAAAATAATTAATGCCACACCCTTATATGTATGCGAACAAAATTAGTGGTGGACATATTTTGCCGTCAACAAGAAAATACACCACCATAATAATGGTTTGGAATACTTTCTCATCAAATCGAATTTGAGACCAAAAAAATTTCATTTTCTACCACCAGAATTTCACATTCTTTTTAACAGTGTTTAGTTTATTTATTTAAATTTTTGTTTATCTACTCGAATAAACACCGTAGCATATTCAACAGTAAGGAAAAGGGGAACCACCATAAACTATGCTATATTAAAATTTTCCATGTGAATAACTTTCACTCAGTCAACAACTATTCTTCTGGAAATTTTCATTTATTTACTACAATAACACAAAAAAGAAGATACAATTTTAACGTTAGTATAAGCAAAGGGGGAAATGAATAATGCAGCATTCTTGTAGGTGTCAAAAAAAAACGAAGCATAGGTAGCCTAAATAATACTGGGGGCATATGTTGATTTAATTTTTCAACAAAATGCCTTTGAAAATCAATATTCATAAGACAGACAGTTTGTCGAAATTAGTTTCAGAATCACATTTTAGATTTTGATAGAAATAGTAACCGAAAATAGCAATAGGAAGCAGTGAACAAAATGATCTATAGCCGGAAAATATTCTGCAATGTAATCTCAATAAGATTTTAAGACCAAAAATGAAAAATGCAAACAGACAAACAACCCGAAAGACGATACGCTTGTGGTGTAGATCTCACTGCCTATACACAAAACGACACTGGCAGCATCAGCCGTTGACTGATCGCAGTGCAAATAAGAACGCAGGACAAATAAGTTCGGCAAGTTGTGTGGAGAACAAAAAAGTTCGGCAAGTTGTGTATGTTTGTTGCTATTAGCATTGTTGGATAAGTTGGTTTTGAATAAGGGAAGCAAGATGTCACTTGTCTTCTATTGCAAAGTCGGGCGAGCCGGCTATATAATACCCCAAACCTACCCAACAATTAAAAATTCGGGCAATATACAATTATATATGTATATGAAAGCCATATCTAAATCTGCACCGACTTTCAAACAGATCGTTTGAAAATTGTTGTTACTACGGTCAAATAAGTGTAAATCCGGTGATAAAAATGTATGGGTGCTTCATCCGATTTTGATGAAATCTCGCAGATATGTTAAGATCAGTAACAAAACAATCCGTGCAAAAATTTTGTGCAGATCGGTTACAAATTGTTTTTACTACAGTCGTATAAGTGCAAATCAAGCGATACATATACATGGGAGCTATATCTAAATCGGAACCGATTTTGATGAAATTATGCAGATATGTTAAAATCGGTAACGAAACAATGCGTACCAAATTTTGTGCAGATCGGTTGCAAATTGTCCTAACTAAGGCTATTTAAGTGCAAATCGGGCGATATATATATATATATATATGGGAGCTATATCCAAATCTGAACCCATTTTGATGAAATTTTGCAATTGTGTTAAAATAAGTAACAAAACAGTCCGTGCCAAGTTTTGTGCAGATCGGTTGAAAATTGTAGCTACTATGGCCATTTAAGTGAAAATCGGGCGATACATATACATGGGAGCTATATCTAAATCGGAGCCGATTTTGATGAAATTACGCAGATATGTTAAAATCAGTAACAAAACAGTCCATGCCGAATTTTGTGCAGATCGGTTGAAAATTGTAGTTACTACGGCCATTAAAGTGCAAATCGGGCGATACATATAAATGATAGCTATATATTCTTACCAAAATCAACAACGTTCATTCTTAGGCCAAAAAAGTGATATGTGCCAAATTTCATGATGATTGGACAACAAATATGACCTGCACTATGATTACAAGAATACATGGACTCACAGACCGACGGACAAACCAAATCGAATCAGAAAGTGATTCTGAGTCGATCGCTATACTTATCAATAGGTCTAGCTCTTCTCCTTTTTAGCGTTGCAAAAAAAAATTCACAAACTTATAATATCCTGTACCACAGTGGTGGTGTAGGGTATAAAAATGTAAAAAGTGTTAAGTGTTAACGACATTTAAAACTTTTTACACCTTTCTTTTTGTGATTTCGTTTGCAACACATCGAAATATTCATTTCTGAACCTATGATATGCTCGTATATGTGTAAATTCTTGATCGAGGTAAAAATCTGAGACAACCTAACCAGGACGTTCCGTTAGTCTGTCCATCTGTTGAGATAATTCTACATTCTGTAACAAGTAAAAGAGTGCTGAGTTTGGCCGAGCCGAATATTAAGAACTCACCACATTGGATCCTCCTAAAATATGGGATTTATATCTGGTTATAGACTGATTTAAACCGTACTTGGCACAGTTGTTGAGAGTCATAACAGAACACTATGTATATAATTTCAACCAAATCGGAAAAACATCGCGGCTCCCAATGTCTCAAGAAGTCATATCAGGAGATCGGTTTATACGGGAGCTATATCAAGTTATAGACCGATTTTGACCGTACTTGGCACAGTTGTTGAAAGTCCTAAAGTCCTAGCTCAAGAAGTCAAATTGGAAGCTCGGTTTATATTTGGGCTATATCAGGTCAAAACACATTTAGACCGTACGTGACACCACATGCTCAATTTCAGCCAAATTGAACAAAAATTTCGGCTTGTAAGGGCTCAAGAACTCAAATCGGGAAATCGGTTTATATGAAAGCTATATCTGATTATAAACCGATTCGGACCGTGCTTTACAAAGTTTTTTGAAGTAATAACGGTAATAATAATAACGGTAATAATGCCACTCCCCTAAGTTGGTTCATGTCTGATAATGTGTCTCCACCCAAGTACCGGTATCTCTTGGACGCGAAAGCCGGGCAATGACAAGGGAAATGCTCCAATGTCTCATCATCTTCTCAACATGCCGCACCGATTTTACATAAGTGAGCTCGTAGTCCTATGTGTCCCGTTATGATACCAATAGCTATACTGACCTCCTTCTTGCTTGCTTTCAGTAATAGCTTCGTCTTCTCACGATTTGGATCCGTACCGACCGTTTCGCTTTTCCACAATGTTGCATGCGCATTCGTCGCCCGCTCCATTAACTCGGACTGCGTCGACCCGAAAGGCTTCGGGTTAACCAAGTTTATTGACGGCAGTCCTCTGGCCTTCACCGCCAAATCGTCTGCCCTTTCATTTCCCCTTACTCCGTTATGGCCTGGCACCCAAACGATGCGGATTTTCCCATCCTCAGAGAAGGCGTTAATCTCCTTCTTACACTGCAAAACTGTTCGTGACCTTCGCTACAAATGTTCAGACTCGACGTCCTCGCGTTAGCACCACACCACTTCACTCATTCCGTGATCGCCCGGATCTCCGCTTGCAGGACCCTATAATGGTCAGGCAGTCTAAAACAGATGTCAGTCCCTCGGTTCTCAATGTAAACCCCCATTCCCACTATGTTCTCTAGCTTTGATCCATCCGTGTAGCATGATCTTCCAGATGGCAATAGTAGGGTTCCGTCAATCCAAGACTGTGCCGATGGCAGCAGTGCGTCGCACTCGACTTCAAGCTTCATCTCAGGTAACCGATCGGAAACCTCTCCCCTTCCTTCCAGGTTTCCTATCGTCGCCTCGATTATACCGCGATGGTATGAGCTGCTCCCATTCCAATCCATTCTCCCATAGCCTTAAGTCTCATAGCCGTAGTGGCTGCCTCACACTTAATCTGTATTCAATCCCTGTATGCAATCCCTAACGACCTACATCCATATTTAGTATCTGTGGAAAATTTCAAATGGCTAGCTTCACACGTTTGATCGACGATCGAAAATATATATACTTTATGGGGTCTCAGACGAATATTTGGAGGTCTTACAAACGGAATGTCTAGATTAGTATACCCCCATCCTATGGTGATGGGTATAATTAAGGGATTTTAGTAGACTTCGAATCATACTTCTGGGATCCAGTTTCATAACATTGAAAGAAACATTCAATTTTTATTTGCCACTTTAGGGTGTAGCGAAGCACACCGGTCCAGCTAGTTTATTAAAAACAAGTAAAAGCGTGCTTAGCTCGTCCGGGACGAATCTTATATACCCTCCACCATGGATCCCATTTCTCTAGTTCTTTTCCCGGTATCTCTTTTTAGGCAAACAAGAGATAAAATAAAATAATTGCTATGGTATTAGAGCTATATCAAGTTATAGTCCAAACATAATTGAATTGAATATTGGAAAACATAGTAGAAGTCATTGTGTAAAATTTCAGACATTTCGAATAAGAATTGGGCCGTTTATGGGCTCAAAAAGTAAAATAGGGAGATCGGTTGATATGGGAGCTGTATCAGACTATAGACCGATTCCGACCATATTTGACACCTATGTTGAAGGTCAAGGGAGAAACCGTTGCATAAATTTTTAGCCAAATCGGATAAGAATGGCGCCCTCTAGCGGCTCCAAAAGTCAAGATCCAAGATCGGGTTATATGGCAGCTATATCAAAACATGGACCGATATGGCCCATTTACAAGCCCAACCGACCTATACTAATGAAAATTATTTGTGCAAAATTTCAAGCGGATAGCTTTACTCGTTCAAAAGTCAGCGTGTTTTCGACAGACAGACGGACGGAGATGGCTAGATCGACTTAAAATGTCATGACAATCAAGAATATATACACTTTATGGGGTCTGAGACGAATATTTCGAGTAGTTACAAACAGAATGATGAAATTAGTATACCCCCATCCTATGCGGGAGGGTATAAAATCAGTAACTGAACCCGGCACTACTACTGTGGCTGTGATAAAATGTATAGTTTGACTCGAAAAATCCTCCTGATTTATATAAACCATGTACGTATGTCACCGTATTCTTTCTGTGTCGTTTGTCCTTTGGATGTTTTTTTCTTATCAAGGTGGAAATCCCATTTGTTACACAATCATCACGAAATTTTCCACTTCACTTTATAATCGTCATATTTGCACAAGTTAGAACATGATACTGACTGAAATGCCAATTCTAATGAAAGATTACAAAAATATTCACTATTAACAAAAGAGGAAATATCAAGAAAAATCTATGAATAAAGATATGTATGAACGAATGGATTTACATGTCGTTGTAATACCTCTCAATGCATACTTACATGGGTAATACGAAGGAATTCAAGCAAAACAAATGTCAAATGTTCAGTGATTTTATAAAATGAAATCTTGTCAATTTGTCATGACATATGCAACGATGTTGTAACGTACTTATTGGGTTGCCCAAAAAGTAATTGAGGATTTTTAAAAAGAAAGTAAATGCATTTTTAATAAAACTTAGAATGAACTTTAATCAAATATACTTTTTTTACACTTTTTTTCTAAAGCAAGCTAAAAGTAACAGCTGATAACTGACAGAAGAAAGAAAGAAATTACAGAGTCACAAGCTGTGAAAAAATTTGTCAACGCCGACTATATGAAAAATCCGCAATTACTTTTTGGGCAACCCAATATATCACACCTACAAAGATCAAATGAAAACACACAAATCCATATTACATAGAGTATGAGCTAGCGTGATGACTTTTTGAATTCTTTTTCCTAAAACTTATTTCCTGTTGCACGAATGAATGAACTGTTGCCCATTAATGGCTAAACTAAAGTTTAATCTATTCAAATATAAGCCAGTAAGGAAGGGCAAAAATCGGGCGGTGCCTACTGTACCTACACCTACCCTACAAGTACAATGTGAGACCTATATCCAATTTTGAACCAATTTTGATGGACCTCGGCAGATGTTTTTGGAAAGGTTATTAAACAATCCGTATCAAATTTTGAGCAAATATGTTCGAACTTCTCAGACAATATAGTAGTCGTCGAGGAAAGCGTTGTGCAAAATTTTGGCAAGATTGGTCAACAATGCGCTTGCAGTGGCTCTTGAAGTGAAAATCTGCCGATATACATATATGACAGTCATATTTAAATCCGGGCCGTTTTCTATGAAATTCACCAGTAACATTGAGGGTCATAAGAAAATCCTTTCTGCAAAATTTCGATAGAATCGGTATACAAATGAGCACTTTTTTGCAATATTTCTCAAAATCGCACGAACATATATATGAGAGCTATACCTAAATCTGAACCGATTTCTAGCAAACTCCTCAGATACTGTGGCAGTCGTCGAGGAAAGCGTTCGTCTCGACTTCCTGAATCGATCTAGCCATGTCCGTCAGTCCGTCTGTCGAAATGACGATAGAGGTCGAACGCGTAGAGCTAGCCACTTAATATTTTGTTCAGATACTTAGTATCGATGTAGATCGATGGGGACTGCAAATGGGATATATCGGTTCAAATTTAGTATATCTAAATTTGAACCGATATACCCATATAAACGGATCTCCAGATTTTAATTCTGGAGCTCCTGGAAGCCGCAATTATTGTCCGATTTGGCTGAGATTTTCAACATAGTGTTCTGATGTGATTCTCAACAACTGTGTTAGGTACAGTTCAAATCTGTCTAGAACCTGATATAGTTCCCACATAAACTGATATTCCGATTAGACTTCTCGAGCCCCTAAAAGCTTAAATTTTTCTCCAATTCGGCTAAAATTTTGCATGTGGTGTTCCAATATGACTTCCAACATCTGCACCAAATACGGTGTAAATCGATTAAGAGCCTGATACAGCTACCATATAAACCGATCTCCCGATTTGACTTCTTCAGCGCATGGAAGCCTCAATATTCATCCGATTTGGCTGAATTTGTATATGTGTTGTTCCATTATGACTTCCAACAACTGTGCCAAGTACGGTTCAAATCGGTTAAGAACCTAATATGGCACCCATCTAATCCGATCTCCCGATCTGAGTTCTTGAGCCACTGGAACCCGCTATTTTCATATATGGCTGAAAGTTTGCACATAATATTTTGTTATGACTCCCAACAAATGTGCCAAGTATGGTTTAAATCGCTCTATAACCTGATATAGCTCCCATATAAACCGATCTCCCGATTTCATTTCTTGGGCCCCTGGAACCCACGATTTATATCCGATTTGGCTGAAATTGTAATGATCTGTTATGACTTTCGAGAACTGTGCCAAGTACGGTCCAAATCGGTCTATAACCAGATATAACTCCCATACTTTAGCAGAATCCATGGTTATCCCTTCCTAGTGCTCCTAGAAGCTTGTGCTACTAAGTGGTGGCGAAATGCTATTTCTGTGATAATGACGTTTGAATTACCGGCTACGCAGATGGTGTTCCTGATATTTTAGCAGCTGGTACGCAGAGGTTACCATATCCACCTATTACGCTGAGCGCCTGGGTTCGAATTCTGGCGAGAACATCAAACATCAGCGGCAGTTATCCCCTTCTAATGCAGGCGACATTTGTGAGGTACTATGCCATATAAAGACTTCTCTCCAAAGAGGTGTCGACTGCGGCAAAAGGAGGCCCCTTATAATTAAGCTTAAACTTGAATTGGACAGCACTCATTGATATGTGAGAAGCACTCATTGATATGTGCCCCAGTTCCTAAACGGAGTAATCCATTATTTTACATGCCAAAAAAAAATGACATGTACTTAACAAGTTTTTGATGGGTTGTTGAATTTTATTTAAAGTATTTGAATTGCTTAATAATCAATTATTTTGTTTTACTTCCAGTTACCGCAGTCAGAATTGGATGGCATTGATCCTAATTTTAAACGTTTTCGCGTTGAAAATGGTGAATCACTTGCTGAAAAAGATGAGGTAAGTAAGCCATCTCAATTTCTGTTATCTATGTTATAACAAGTCTAGAGCCATAACACCATTCAATGTGTGGTTTCATATCAAACAAGTAAGGGCGGGCAGAGGGAGGGCAAAACCGACCTTTTAATAACATGCACCACACTGCGTAGGTGGCTATGTCGTCGTAGTTCAAATTTGTTTAAATTTTAAATCATGAATTTTGACCAAAAACCGTACATATTATGAGACTCAAAGTAGAAATTGCTGTTAAAAACTTTGAGAAGATCGATTTTAAATTCACTTCCAAAGGCTTTTTAAAGTGAAAATCGGGAGAATCTTATTTATGGGGTCATTTTCTATATACAAACCGATTGTTATGAAATTCATCATCATTCATTTATGGGGTCTCAGATGCATATTTCGAGGTTTTACAAACAGAATGACGAAATTAGTATACTCCCATCCTATGGTGGAGGGTATAAAAGTTGTCGATCACATTGCAAATCTATTAAAATCGATTTGGGCCGTCCATCCGTCCAAATCCATCCGAGCAAAATTTTGTAAAAAAAGCCCATAACGGCAACACTCATACGCATTGACTTGACATCACCGCTATAGTGAAGGGCTGGACATTGCTGATCTATGTGTTTTTGCCGTTTGTTTGTCTGTTTGTGGCATTCCTTTGCTTGCTTTACCTTCACGTGGCACTCATCTGAGTAGTGCTCATTCGCAAACACATACGATGTCCGACACTCAAATTGAAAAGCACATCCACTGAACGATTGTTGAAACGTTCGATCAACTCTTGCTCTTTAGTCATATTAAGAGCGTTTTGATGTGGCATGCATAACAGGCATTTGCTTTGGCACAAGTGGCATATGAGTGCCAAATTTAGGGTCTCATGCAGTTCTCTGGTACGCACACCGCTTCAACAAGTATGAGTACATGCAAATTTTGGCTACTATTTAATCAATTTTTGAGATCAAAGAGCTCAAGTGCTTCAAACAAATTTCTCCTTTTTCCCTCTCTTATTAAAATTCAAACTTATCCTGAAGCTATGTTCATTTATGGAGCTGACATAAAATTTTATTAATTTTTTTTTAATAAAAACCAAAATTTTGAATGAAAACAATAATCCCCACACTATAGTTTACCTTCTTTCGGCCGAACTTCACACAACAAAATTTAATAATATAAATGATTTTTAATTTAAGATTTGTCCTTTTCACATAAAGTGATTTGTTAAAACCATTCTCTGATAAATCTGACTGTGCAGTTTTTCTGTTGCTCCCTCTTATTCACCGCCTTGTTAAGTTTGTTCTGCGGTATACCTCTGAGTTAGTTTTATTATTGTGGCAAGCCAAGGTTCGTCCGTCTATTTTAAGGCTTTTGTATGTGCACATCTTCTTTATTCATTTTCATTTCTAAGACAAAATTATGGTATCGCACTTTTCTTGATGTCACACACACAAACACACCCAGTCACATTCAGTAAAACTGCGAGGCTGTATTTCTTCATCATCCGACTTATGGTACCTCTACGTCATAGTCTCTTTTGTTCCTGTCAAATGTTACCGCACTTGTCATTTTAATATATGGCTATACAAAGTGAAAATGTATGTAGGTATGTGTGTATGTATGCTCGTGCACTGTATATGTATGCATGTATGTGTATATTCACCCATAAAGAAATGACATTTTGAAAAATAACGTATAATGAAGCAGTCTCTCCTTTTGTTCAAGGAGATTCAAAGAAATGAAGGAAAGGTGGTGTTGGGACGATTCTAGAGGCGCGCTTTAGTTTTCTTGAAAATTTCATATTCGTGCAGATGCAACATAAATAAATTCATGAATTTTAAAATGGTTTAAAAAGATGAAAAATTCTTTTGGGGAGTAATGCACTCACAGCTCGTTAGAGTATCATAACTTTCTTTGCAAGGTAGAATACTTACATTAGTTGGGTTATATTTTGGTGTCTCTTTAAATGTTATTATGACTGTGTTAACATCCACCAACAAAGAATGTGGGGTTTACTCATTGTGCGACTTTGTTTGCAGCACGTTGAAATATTCATTTCTACACCATGCTTCAGAAGCAAAGTAGAAGATTTGAGCAGGTCCGTGTTTCTTTTAACATATCTTTCGCCAACCGGAAAGATAGAGCTGTTGCCTTCTAACACCTCTTTGTGAAGAAGTCTGGGAGTCCTAGTCAGCTATATATTAGTATGAGACGCTTCACATTCCGCCCCAAGATTCCAACTTACTGTCTTACTGTCCCTAAATCAGAGTCCTTAAGAGCCAATATAGCACAGAGACTCGTCTAACAGTCTAAGCGAGTTACCGTTAATGAGAACCTCAGGGTACATCCCAATCCGGTCTCTGACTACTTCTTGGTCACAGGAATGAGGACCGACGTTTCCACTTCCACAAACAAGGACTGCGGAGTCGAGCAATTATGACTCGACTCAGACTCTAGGCAAATTGCTCGACTCCGAATCCGACTCAGACTCCCGAGTCAACTCCTTGCACTTAAAAATGCTTTATTTTATAAAGAATGGGCGTGATGCCCAATCTAGGCAATATGGGTGTGAAATGTATTAGCGAGTGGATTACGAATATATAAAAACAAGAAATAAAAATAGGACCTTGGAAGGAACTACGGGATCTTGCGAATTTTGGACCCCCCTTAACCCTAGGAAATATGGGAACCAAATGAAAGGTATTGAGGAGTAGACTACGTCGCTTTTTTTCCAATTTTTATTCTTATCCAAAATTTAGGATTAAGAAGAGGAGGAGGATGATGATGAGTATGAAGACATCAGATCGTGGGTGTAAAGGGAGCCCACATTTAATATACTCATAAGAAGAAACGGACTTCAGAATCTCGTTCCTGTGCTTAGAACTAGGGGGTTCGCCATATAAAAATATTTTTTCCCCAAATTTCGTCATTTCGAAATATTTCTAACTAGCCGAACCGGGCCCGCTCCGCTGCGCCTTCTTTAACTCTCTAACCTCTTTTTAGGGCTGGGACACTTCACCTTGAATGTGTATATCGAATTCGTGCCACTGTTGCCTATGTCCGCCTGTAACGCTGAACGCTTGCGTTCAAATCCTGACGATAACATCGGACAAAATTGAAAGCGGTGGTGATTCTGACATTTGCCATGCATGGTCATGTAAAAAATTCTCCCTAAAAAGATATCGCACTGCGGCACGCCATTTGAACACGGCTATAAAAAAGTCCCTTATCATTGAGTTTAAACTTGAATTGAAAAGCTTACATTGATGTGTGAGAAGTGTGCCCCTTCTTCCCCCCTTCGTTTCCTGGGTAAATTTTTAGTCCACTCCCAAATACCTTTCTTTTGAGTCCTATATTAATGTAGTGGTAAATATTTCCGGTTTATAGAGATACTTGGCCCTTAATGAAAATATAAACGCTTTGTGCTCTACTTTCAAATACATTTTACATGAACCCCATAATGGCATGATCGGTAAATAAATTCTGTTTGAGGGTGAGATGAATTCCAGGGACCTTGTTTCGAAAATGAGTATCAATATCCCGAAAATCAGTCAATATTAACATCAAATAGCTTTTATATAATAGAGAGGTGCTTTCGGCTGGGGCAGTTCCCCAAAAACATTGCTCTTAAATTAGATATCAAATTCTTTTTTTGTCTCTAGCTCCTTTCGTTTAAGCTCTATATTATCGTGATTGGTCGATATACCCATTTGGCGGGTTTTGGACGGCGCCCGAGGCTCCCGACCCCAACAATAGAAACCATATTTTGTTTTGATGTGAGAGTGCATTTCGAACGAATCGCATTACCACTCTCCGAGATCTGGTGGTGTTGAAAATAAGGGTAATGAGAAGGGAGGGATGACACTCAGACATTTCGACTCAGGTATGGATATCAAATTCGTGCTGCATTCACAAATCCATTTAACGTGAGCCCCAAATTGCCATGATCAGTAAATATGAAATGTTTGGAGGGTGTTTTGAGGCTGGGATATCAAATTCGCTGAGATATCAAATTCGTTCCTTTCTCCCAAATACCGTGGATTTGAGCTCCATATTGCCATAATTGGAAATGAAGTTCAGTTACGGGGCGCTTTAGGACGTACTCCCAAACACTTGGCTCCAAAATTGGATATCAAATTCGTTTTCTACTCTTAAATAACTTTCCATATTGTCAAATGGGTCAATCAACCTATTTGACTTATTTTTGGAAAGAAAAGCGCCACTTTTACTTCATATTCGTAATATATTCCCAAATACCTTTCATTTGAGTCCCATATAGACATGGTCGGCTAAAATACCCATTTGGGGGAATTTGGGGGTGGGGCAACCTCCCATTACTTGGACCTAATGTTTTATGTCATATTTGTAATCTGCTGTCGAATACTTTCCATTTGAGGCCCATATTGACATGAACGTCAATTATATCTGTTTTTGGGTTGGGTAGGCCCGCTGGGTACTTGGACCCAAATTTTAATTCGATATTCGTTTTCTAGTCTCCAATAACTTTCATTTGATACCCATATTGTGCCTATCGGTCTACTTTTGTTTTCGGATGGCGTTGTTGGGTTAAGGGGGAGGATCCGCTTCCATCCCATACCTTTTATTTGATACCCATATTGTCCCGATTAGTCCACTTTTGATTTTGGGTGGTGTTTTTGGGTACAGGGGGAAGGTCCGCCTCCTTCCGAAATCAACAAACTATAAAGCTTTTTTCTCCTTCCTAACCATATTCGCAATCTACTCCCCGAATACCTTTCATTAGAGTCCCATATTGTCATGATCGTCCAAAAAACCTACTTTAGGAGTTTTGGGGTTGAGGCGGCCCCCCAGTTACTTGGACCCAATTTTTAATATGAAATTCGTACTCTACTCCTGAATACCTTTCACTTGAGTCCTATATTGTCCCGATCGGTCTACTTTTATTTTTGGGTAGTACTTTTGGGGTAAGGGTCCTTCCGATATCAAAAGATTATATAGCCTACGTTTCCTTCCAGACCAACCTACACAATCTGTGAACATTTCAAGGTAATCGGTTCAGCCGTTTTTGAGTCTATACGGGACAAACAAACAAACACAAATTCAATTTTATATATAAGAGAAGATATCTTCTTGGTTATAATTATATATAGCATCAGATATACTAATATATAGTTGTATATTGCAGATCTATTTGGATCTGATCAATTTTATCTGATCCCAGATATCTTTGCATTCGACCATTTTATTTTTTTTTACTTGGGAAAACACAAAAAAAAAATAACTTTTTGGTTGAAGGTTAGAATCTTGAAATTTTATACAAGCACTTCTTACTGATGTAGATCGTTGGGGATTGCAAATGGGTCACATCGGTTCCTGTAAACAGATCTATCAGTATGACTTTTTGAGCCCCAAACTAGAGGGCACAGTTCTTATTGACTTTTTCTTTTCCTCCTCCTTGACCTCCGATAATCCTTTTTTTTTACCCACCACCGTAGGGGGAACATTCATTTAGTCATTCCGTTTGCAACACATCGAAATATCAATTTCCGACCCTACAAAGTATATATATTTCGGATCGTCGTAAAATTCTATGACGATTTAACGATGTCCGTGTGTCTGTCCGTTTATCCGTCTGTTGTAATCACTCTACAGGCTTCAAAAATTTAGATACTGAGCTGAAATTTGGCACAGATACGTCTTTTTGATGTACGCTGGTTAAGGTTTTGAACGGGCCAAATCGGACCATATTTGGATATAGCTGCTATATAGACCGATTTTCCGATAAAGGGTCTAATGCCCATAAAAACTTTTTTTCATCCGATTTTGCTGAAATTTGAAACAGTGAGTCGTTTAAGGCATCCCGACATCTGACCCAAAATTTGGTTTAGATCGGACTTTATTTAGATATAGCTACCATATAGACCGCTCTCCCGATAAAGGGTCTGAAGACCATAAAAGCTTTATTTATTGCCCAATTTCGCTGAAACTTGAAACAGTGAGTAGTTTCAGGCCTCTCCACTTCGAACCTAAATATGGTTCAGATGGGACTATAATTGGATATAGCTGTCATATAGACCGATCTCCCGATAAAGGTTCTGAAGCCCATAAAAGCTTTATTTATTACGCGATTTCGATGAAATTTGAAACAGTGAGCAGTTTGCGGCCTCTCAACTTCGAACCTAAATATGGATCTGATGGGACTATATATGGATATAGCTGTCATATAGACCGATCTCCCGATAAAGGGTCTGAAGCCCATAAAAGCTTTATTTTTTTAACCGATTTCGCTAAAATTTGAAACAGTGAGCTGTTTCAGGCCTCTCAACTTCGAACCTAAATATGGTTCAGATGGGACTATATTTAGATATAGCTGCCATATAGACCGATCTCCCGATAAAGGGTCTAAAGCCCATAAAAGCTTTATGTTTTAACCGATTTCACTGAAACTTAAAATAATAAGTAGTTTTAGGCCTGCCATCATGTGACCCAAATATGGTTCAGATCGGACTATATTTCGATATAGCTGCCATTTAGACCGATCTCCTTATAAAGGGTCTGAAGCCCATAAAAGCTTTATTTTTTATCCGATTTCTCTGAAATTTAAAATAGTGAGTAGTTGTAGGCCTACCAACATCTGACTCAAATATGGCTTGGATCGGACTACATTTAGATATAGCTGCCATATAGACCGATCTGCCGATAAAGGGTCTGATGGCCATAAAATACCTATTTATTACCCGATTTCGCTGAAATTTTAAACAGTGAGTAGTTGTAGGTCACCCGCCACCCGATATAAATATGGTAGAAATAGGACTGTATTTAGATATAGCTGTCATATAGACCGATATGCCGGTTAAGGGTCTGAAGCTCATAAAAGCTTTATTATTTATTACCCAATTTTGTTGAAATTTAAAATGCAAAATTCAACAGTGACTTATATTTATAAGACCACTCAATGTCAGTGCCGAATTTGGGTGCACAAGTTATCCAATTTTCATCGGATTTTGACGAAAGGGGATTTACATATATACCCGAGGTGGTGAGTATCCAAAGTTCGGCCCGGCCGAACTTAATGCCTTTTTATTCGTTTAGTTTCTGTCTTTAAAGAAAAGCCATGCAAATAACTTGACACATGTGATCCACAACGAACTTAAAACGTTTTTTTTTTTTTGTTACTTGTTATAACAATCTACCATGATACAACAGTTTTGCCTAAATTCATACAATTCCCTAATAAAATTGCTCATACTTTCCAAAACTATTTTCAATTTCCAATATAAAACATGCAAACGTGCTACATAGAATTTCAATCGATTCAATTAATTGCTATAACCACAAAAAACCAAAACTTTGTAGAAAATTGCGTGTGACTTCCTTGAACTTGCATTGCATTGCCAATTAAAAATATTTGAAAATGAATTTCACACCGAATGAACACAAAGGACTCATCTACCGAACACCAACAACAAATACATTCAATTAATTTGGTTTTAATTAAACAACCTTCATTGTGTCCTCAATATTTACCAGTGTCATGGAAATTTTAATTTTCGCAAAACGCAAAACTTCCTAGCCGATATGAGACAAAGAGCAACAGTTTAGACAAACTAAGCCAACCACCAAGCAAATAACCTTGAGGCATTCGTTTTATTTTTGTTTTTGGCATTCAAAACGAAACGAATTTAATGAGGCAAGTTCAACACTTTAATTATAACCCAGAAAAAAACTTGTTTTTGTTTTAATTGGAAAACTTAGGTAAACGACCAAACAGCCGACCAAAAGATTAATTCACTTATTGTCCTCGCAATTAACCTGGCTGCAATAGAAACACATCGTAGACGTAAGAGGCTGCTCGAGGTCCAAGGAAAGAGGACAAGTTTTATGAAATAATGTGGCAAGAATTTTCAAGTAGTTGTCGCATTGTTTGTTAGTCTTTGAATGTTAAGACAAATTGTGCCAAAGTGGTTGCGATTTGTCGTTATTCAGGGGAAACTGTATGCAATAATAGGAAGTTTTGATAATGAAGTGTGTAATTCTTTGTAATTTGTCATTATGTCCTCTTGAAGGCCAGGAAGTTTATCCTTTGTAGTTAATGGGATCACGTAGTATTTTCCGTAGGTTATCTTCCCACTAACATGCTGTGTAATACGTGGATTAAGGAAGGACAAAGGAGCAAAACATCTTTTACCGCTCTGAAAAGTTTAAGTGAAATCTGTTCAATAACTATCAACGATGTTTGTTTTATGTACTTTGGTAGCAGTTACTTTACTTATACTTTAAATGGCTATGACAGAACACTTGTGCCATTAGCCGAACTTAGAATAGTTTTCAAAGCGCCTTGATCTTCTGCGTTTTTACTCCAATCTCTGACACCAAGTTTCGAGATGTCTTTCACCAATTGATCGGATCATCGGAGTTTTGGTTGTCTCTCATACATTTTGCCAACATGGCTCAGCCTACGCAACCGTTGTATTTTGATGAATTTAACTAAAGTGGAAGGCCACCGTGGTTTATATGTCCGCCTATGACACTAAACGCCTGAGTTTGAATCAGCGGTAGTTATCTTCTCCTGATGCTAAGGACATTTGTGAAGTACATTGCCTTGAAAAAACTTATTTCCAAGGAGGTGACGCTTTGCGGTATGTCGTTAGGACTTTAGGCTTTAAAAAGTAGACCCTTTATCAATGAGCTTAAACTTGAATCGAACAGCACTCAGTGATATGTGAGGAGTTTGAATCTGTTCTTAATGGATTTTTCATAGGCGAATTTGCATTTGCAACTATGCTAACGTTTGCTCCATCAAAGCAAACTGTTCAACAAATTTTACGAAAAATCTTCACTCCACACTGCCTTGTCTGCCTTCAGAAGTACCCATGCCTTGGAACAACACGGGTAGTGTAGTGCATTTTTCGTCTGTCGAGGACTGTTTTTGTATCTTAACTGCTTGTTTAATCGAAAGTACCATCTGTTTGCTAGTATTATTCTTCGCTTTATATCAAAACGGGTATTATTCATTTCGATTATGGTATGCAGAGGTAGATAAGGTTGCTGACTATCTCAAAGTTGTGTTTCTCAACTTTCTCCATTTGTGTATCCTTCACCATTGGATGGGGGTATACTAACATCGCCATTCGATTTGTAGCACATTGAACTATTGGTCTGATACTTGCTATTACAGTAGGTAGGTTGGGATTTTATATATGGCAAATCGGTCCATGTTTTCATATGGCTTCCATATAAACCTTCTTGAGCCTCTAGAGAGCGAAGTTTGATACTATGACATTTTCCATGACATTTAACAGATGGGCCAAGTTTGGTCCGAATCGGCCCACGACCTGATATAGGGTGCAATTCTTAACCGATTTGGCTGAAATTTTGCGCCAAGTATGTTAAAAATCGAATGTCCATGGGCAAAATTTGCAAAATTTGCATTTGAGTTGTGTTAGGCTTCTCGACATCCTTGCTCAATACGGCCCAGATCCAATTTGAAGCTACCATATATACCGATCTCCTGATTTAAGTTCTTGGGACAATAAAAGCACGTTTATTAATCGATTTCGCAGAAATTTGACACATTAGACACATGTTAGGCTCTTCGACATTCGTGTTCAATATGGTTCAAATCCGATTTAAGTTCTCAGGCCCATAAAATGTGAATTTTGTAACCTATGAATTTGGTACAATCGGTTGTATTAGACCCCAACATAGCCTTTCTGAATATGGTGCAGGTCGGACTAAATTTAGATTTAGCTGCTATGGGTTCATAAGTGAAGCCTTTTTCACCGTACAATGACGAAAGGTGGTTAATATATATAGATCGGCACGATCGAACATAATGCCTTTTTACTAGTTTTAACAGATTTAGATAAAATTTGGCATAGTGAACCTATGTTAGGCTCCTCGACATCCTTATATGGTCCAGATCGATCTATTTTTGAATTAAGCTGTCATACATACTGATCTCCCGAGTTAAGGTCTACGGGCCATAAAAGGCGCAAATTTTACAAAAACCCCCGATAGGACTATTTATACACTACACGACTACCGTGGTACAGGATTTTATAACTTTGTGAATTTGTTTGTAACACCCAGAATGAAGAGAGATAGACCCATTGATCAGTATACCGATCGACTCAGAATCACTTTCTGATTCGATTTAACTATTTCCCTCTGTCTGTCTGTCCGTCTGTCCATGTTAGTTTGTGTACAAACTACAGGTCGCAATTTATTAACTCATCTGAAAACTTCCGACGAGGTAAATCTAAATTTGTTCGGAATTAGACATAGCTCGCACTTTGTAGCTATAGGGTAGGTGCATGGTATTATAAAGTCGGCACCGCCCGACTTTTGCCGTTCGTTACTGGTTTTGGAATAAGCTGCCATATAGCGCGAACTCCCGATTTATAGTCTAGAACTTTGAATTGTGTTCAAGTCCCTGACGAGTTCGGTCCAGATAGGATTATATTTCGCTATAGCTCCTAAGGTTCCATATATGGTGTTCTTTTCACCGGACTTGACGTAATGAGTTTTATATGTATATCCAAAGTGATGGGTGTCTAAAGTTCGCCCAGGCCGAATTTAATACGTTTTTACTAGTCTATACGGGATCCTTCCATCAAAAGTTCACTTCTCGATCGTTTTGTAATCATTTTCCAATGATTGTTTAGCATAATCATCTTCTCTATGGCTTATTCGAATCGAAAATACAATAACAAGCAAGCAACGAACAAACAGAGCTCAACACATTTACTTTTTTATAAAGATTTTCCAGTATAATCGCAGTTTCGCTGAGCTCTCAAAACTTTCCCTTTTCCATTAGAACATCTATACCTTTTTAATGCTACATCATTCTTTTTAATTTACTTCTGCCGACGCATATTATTAAAAGTGATTGGCAACAAGTTTTGATCAAAACCAAAAATTTAATAACTTTTCTTAATAACAGCCTAAAAATATCCGCATAATAAACATCAATTGTGTTATATTTTCAATTATTATACAGCTATGCTTTAAAGCTGCTGTCACAAGATCCCATCGTCATTTTACAATGGTCATATACTGGGATGACAGGAAAATGTTACAAGACCAACAAAAACACAGCAGCCGAAACAATCTAAGAATTTCCATTTAAGATGTCCTTCTTATTGGACCATAATTCAATGTACTCGCTTTGACAAGACATTTGTATTAAAATGTTAATGTCGACATAGCCATAGGAGGGTATGGCAAGAGGCAGTAGAGGTGTTGGGTTTATTCTTTAAAGTCTTTTTCTCGTATATTATTATTACAGCTTTGTATTATTCTTTGCACATTTGTGCCAGTGGCAGTAAAACTCATTATGTTATACACTGAAATTCATCGTGGGTTTTATAAATCAATTATTGATGTTAATTTTGAAGTTTTGATGACATTTTCTTTTACAAGAATACCACAAAAAAGTAAACAACATGCTGTGGCTGGCGCTGCGGCTTTAGAAGAAAAATAGCTCATAATTTTCAGAAAAAAAACAAGTTGTGATAAATTAAATGTCTTTTGCACAGTTATTTGCCATAAGAATGGACTTTTTAGAGAATTGTTATTGTAAGTAAAGAATTAATAAAGCTGTCCTATAACGAGAGTGTTACAAAAATCTTTCAAAAATCAATAATGAAAAGAAATGTTTGGGAATATAATGAAATGAAAGAAAAATATTTTATAGAAAATTTGCCATTATATGTTTAGCCAATCAGGCAGTTTTAAAGATTCATCGATATGAATCAATGCCTTAGCTGTTTGTGTTGAGATTTTCTAAACTTAGAAATTAAATGTTGATTTTTTTTAGCTAACTTTTTCGGTGTGGCAGCACTGGTTGATAATTGTGTCCAAACGTCACACATTGGGGAAGAATTAGATGAAGTTAGTAAAAAATCTGCCATTTAAGATCGGAAAGAGATAACAAATGAAGATATGACAGCCCGAAAAATATTTCGAAATGCTGAGGGATCCAACATTAGGACACTACTAAGAAGCGAACGGAACCCTTACACTGAAAAAAAATTCTCTCATCAAAAGATGATAAATTTTCCAACTTTTTAAGGAAACACTCCCATTGGAAAAAAATATTTTCCTTCAATTTTAATTTTGTGTCTTGTTATTAAGGACAAAAATCTAAAATGAAGGTCAAAATATCGTTGAAGGTTAGAAAAATTGATTGACACCAACGAATCGTAGATAAAGACGCAAAATATACTTACAAATAGGAGCGTATTTAAATGCAATACTTTTTTTTTGGGTTAAGATGCTAAGCTAAAACAAAGAATTTTACCAAAAATAATAATTGGATTGTCATCTATGAAGTAAAATAAGAATCAATCAGCCATCAAAATTTGAAAAGGATGGTCATGTCCGTTAGTAAATAAGAAATCGAATTTAAATATAGCATCTTCATTTTAAATGTTTGGTTCTTTGGCTCATTTTCATTGCAATAAGGAAAAATCTTAAATTTTGGGTCAACTTTTTTTCAGTGTAGGGCTTGACATCTTGCATTTGACCTCTATAACACCTCAGCTCTAACCATTCGGAGTTTCAAACAGTAATGTCCACCAGTTCCCAAATGGCAAAATTTTCAGTATCTTTTTCGATTTTACCCCACAGTGCAAAAAGGGGGCTATTGCGGTTCACAGTTAAAATTTTTTAGCGAAATCGGGTACTAAATATTATTTACCTGCATTTGTGGCAATTACATCCCTATATGGTCTGGTCTGGACCATATTCGGTTCGGATGCCGTGAGTAATTAACTCACCATTCCATATTTCAGTGAAATCGGCAGCTATATCTAAACATGGTCTGATAGCGGACCATATTCTATTTGTATGACGGAAGGCCTAAAAACAACTTAGTGTTCCAAATTTCAGCGAAATCGGGAAATAAATGTGCCTGTTATGGCAGTTATATCCAATTCAAATCTGATTGGGACAATATTGGGTGAGTATGTTGAAAGGATTAATATAACTCACTGTTAAAAATTTCAGCAAAATCGGGTAAGAAGCGAATTACAAGACGATAAATGCAAATCTTTGTTTCAAATTTAGTAGAAATTGGATTAAAAAAAGGCCTGTTATGAGCTTAAGTCCCTAGGTCTAAATATCGGTCTATATAACAGATATATTTAACCTTAGCCTGATCGGGACCAATTTTGTCGAGGGGCTTAGCGCAACTTTCGATTTCAAAGTACATCGAAATTGTATAATTAACGCGCATTTTATGGACTTAAGACCCTAAATCGGTTGATCGTTCTATATGACACTCAATAACTTAACCTGCATATGTAAAGTAAGACTTGCCAGTACCAAATTTCAGCTCAATTGTGAATGCAAATGCAAATTTTTGACCATGAACATTCCATTAAGAAACAGGGGCAAACTTCTAAAATATCAATGAATGCATTCCGATACAAGTTTAAGCTCAATGATAAAGGGCCTAAAACTGCTTTAAGCAGATCCTTCTGGCGTTTATTCTGGTTCATGAAACCCAGAACAGGTTACGTAAAAACTTTTCATTAATTTCTTACTCATGGGCTGATCATTGGTTCAGTAGTCAATTGTTTTGCGCTAAAGATTTTGAAGAACTAGCTGTAGCTCTGAATGATTACCCAAAAGCTCTCATATGCTTGAAGACCGACTGGAAAAAAAAAGAATTTTCAATCAACAATGCCCGGACCAATCAGTGCTGTAAACTTGCGATCAAAGTTCTGTAAGACTTATATTACTCCTGCCGCAACAAGGACAACCTCCCACAAAGATCCATTTTCTCCAATGACAATGTGGATATTTAACTCCCTTGAGTGTTTGATTATTATGTTGATGTGGATCTAAAGCTTGTGTTCAATGCTAAAACTGCTTTAAGCAGATCCCAAACATCTGCACTACACGCTGAAACTTTCGCGCCGTTCTAGCTCTTCTTGCGTTTATTCTGGTGCATGAAACCTGAAACAGTTTACGTAAAATCTTTTCATTAATTTCTTACACATGCGCTGATCGTTGGCTAGGGAGTCAATTGTTTCGCTCTGAAGATTTTGAAGTACTATCTGTAGCTCTGAATGAACAAAGAAAAAAGATGAATTTCCAATCAACAATGCCTGGAGCAACCAGTGCTGTAAACTTGCGAAGTTCTGCAAGACTCCCTGCCACAAAGATTCATCTTTTCTAATGACAGCGTGGATATTTAACTTCCTTGAGTATTTGATGTTGTTACATATATGTAGCTCAAAAGCTTTTAATCATTTATATAACTGCTTACAGTGACCTCAAAAAACTCCCACAGTGCCGAAATAAAAATTTTAAAATCGTTTTGTGCGAGAGGTTATCGAATTACCTTAAAAGTAAGATTTTATCTAATTTCAAATAAAAAATCATCAAAATATGATACAGGGATATGAGGTTGTAAAAAAGTCATCACCCTAATGTATAGACCAACATATAACGACTGGCAAATTATGAATTGATGGTATATTTAAACGATTAAATACATATATGATTTTCAAATTATTTTGTAATTAGAAGACATTTTTTTAACATTCCTTATCAATCAATACACACAAACACTGATGTCAAGTTCTCCTTTCTCATACTAATAAAAGTTTAATCAAAACAATCTATTTGGTAATGTAATGCCGTAAAAATCTGCGACAAACATGAGTCTGTAATGAATCAGGATATTAAACGACATTTACACACGTACCAACATGCCAACGTAATTGGTTTTGGTCTAATGTGTTTTAAAGTATGTTGACATTTGATTGATTATACATCAACAAATAAAGCAAACTCAGCGAGACAACAAACGACAAGGCTCCCCTTGCGATTGATTCACCCCAAAACATATCAATTGATTCGCTTTCATTCCCAAATACTCGTGCTGGGATTTGTTTTCTACGTAATATATAACAAGATTCATGTCATTCATGCCTTTTCATCCTTCTTTTTTTTCCTTTTTACAGGTATTTGGTTCCCCCAGCACGCCTATATTGGAAAATCCCGAACATCAGACACGTTGGTATTTCAAATATTTTTTGGGCAAATGTAAGTAAATGTTAAATTGTTGAAAATGTATAAAAGACAGATTTCATGAATAACAATACAATGCGCATTGAAAGAGGAACGAAACCTACAAATTGAAATGTTTTCACAACCATAACCTCTCATACATCCTTCCCTTATTTATTAAATACTTTTCTATACGAACTATAGGATTGTTTCTTCTAAAATGATATTGCGACTGACCATTATTTAGGATTATTTAAAAGGTTTTTATTCCTTTTTATAGGATTTCCTTAAAGCGCGGTTGGGCATTATATGCCATAAAATACCTTTGTATTGTTACTGATCTATTCATTTGTGTTCATTTTGCCTTAAAGAAGCAACAGTGGTTATTTAATGCTTTAGTGTAGAACTCATTAATTTCAATATTGGAAAATTTAATCAAAGCGAAATGCGATTTTATTCACATCAAGAGCTGTCGAGATTAGATGTACTTTTATACCCTCCACCATAGGATGAGGGGTAGATTAGTTTCGTCATTCTCTTTGTAACTCCTCGAAATATTCTTCTGAGACCCATAAAGTATATATATGCTTGATCGTCATGTCATTTCAAGTCGATCTAGCCATGTCCGTCCGTCTATCCGTCCGTCTCACTGTCGAAAGCACGCAAACTTTCGAAGGAGTAAAGCTATCCGCTTGAAATTTTGCTCGAATACTTCTTATTAGTGTTGGTCGGTTGGGATTATTAATGGGCCATATCGGTTCATGTTTTGATAAAGCTGCCCTATAAACCGATCTTGACTTCTTGAGTCACTAGAGGACGCAATTCTTTTCCGATTTGGCTAAAATTTTGCATGAGGTGTTTTGTTATGATTTCCAACAACTGTGTTAAGTGTGGTTTAAAACGGCAAATAACCTGATATAGCTGTCATATAAATCGATCTTGAATCTGGACATCTTTACCCACTAGAGGCCACAATTCCTATCCGATTTGGCTTAAATTTTGCATGAGGTGTTTTGTTATGATTTCCAACTGTGCTAAATATGGTTTTAATTGGCACATAACTTTATATAGCTGCCATATAAACCGATCTGGGATCTTAACTTCTTGAGCATCTAGAGGTCGCAATTATTATCCGATTTGGCTAAAATTTAGTACAACGACTGCTCTCATGAACTTCAACATACGTTTCAATTATGGTCTGAATCGGTCTATAGCCTGATACAGCTCCAATATAAACCGATCTCCCTTTTTGACTTCTTGAGCTCCTTAGGTTAGGTTAAAAGTAACAAGTCAAAGCGTGATAAGTTCGGCCCGGCCGAATCTTATATATCCTCCCACATTGATCGCATTTGTCAAGTTCTTTGAATGATTTTTTCAAATACATATGAGCTATATAAAGTTATTGAGCTATATGGGCCGTACTTGACATGGCTGTAAGGAGTCATAGAAAAACACGACCTCCAAAATTTCAGGCAAATCGCGTAATAATTTCGCCCTCCAGAGGCTCAAAAAGTCAAAATGAGAGATCGGTTTATATGGCAGCTATATCAGGTTATCAACCGATTTAAACTACACTTGGAACAGTTGTTGGAAGTGATACCAAAACGACATACGCAAAATTTCAACCATATTGGATAAGAATTGCGCCCTCTAGAAGCCAAAGTAGTCTAATCGGGAGATCAGTTAATATGGTGGCTATATCGGGATATGGACTGATTTAGACCATATTTGATACAGCAATTGTTGGAATCCAAAATAAAACACTTAATGTAAAATTTCAAATCGGATCAGAATTGCGCCCTCTAGGAGCTCTAGAAGTCAAGACCTAAGTCGGTTTTTATGGCTGCTATATCAGGTTACTAACCGATTTAAACCATACTAAGCACATTTGTTGGAAGTCATACCAAACCATCACCGTAGCGTAGTGGCCACGGTAGCGCAGAGGTTAGCATGTCCACCTATGATGCTGAACGCCTGGGTTCCAATCCTGGCGAGACCTTCAGAAAAAAAATGTTAGCTGTGGTTTTCCCCTCCTAATGCTGGCAACATTTGTGAGGTACTATGCCATGTAAAACTTCTCTCCAAAGAGGTGTCGCACTGCGGCACGCCGTTCGGACTCAACTAAAAAAGGGAGGCCCCTTATCATTGAGCATAAACTTGAATCGGACTGCACTCATTAATATGTGAGAAGTTTGCCCTTGTTCCTTAGTGGAATGTTCATGAGCAAAACTTGCATTTGCATTTTGCATACCAAAACATCACTTGCAAAATTTCAGTCAAATCGTATAAGAATTGCGCCCTCTAGAATCTCAAGAGGTCAAGACCCAAAATCGGTTTATATGGTAGCTACATGAAAACATGGACCGATTTGGCCCATTTACAATCCCAACTGACCTACACTAATAAGAAGTATTTGTGCAAATTTCAAGCTCCTAGCTTTACTCCTTCGAAAGTTCGCGTGCTTTCGGCAGACGGACAGGCGGACGGACATGACTAGATCGATTTAAAATGTCATGATGATAAAGAATATATATACATTATGAGGTCTTACATGCATAATTCGAGGTGCTACAACCGGAATGACGAAATTAGTATACCCCCATCCTACGATGGGGGGTATAAAAACACATTAACTTCGGCAATGCTGAACTTTTGATACCCACCACTATGGATATATTTATTATCGAAATGCCATTTATGTGATTAAGCCCTCAATCGAATGATCGATCCATATGACAGCTATATCCAAATAGGGGCCGATCTGGACCTTATTTGGGTTGGATGTCGGGAGTTTTCAAGCACTGTTCTAAATTTCAGCAAGATCGGAGAATAAATTCACCTTTTATGGTCTTTAGACCCTAAAGTTAAAGATCGCTCTGTATAGCAGCTATATACAAGCACAGCAAGATCTGGACCATATTCGGAGGAGATATTGGGAGTCTTTATACAAGAGACGACTCCAAATTTCAGCGAAGTCGGGAAAGAAATGGGCCCGTTATAGGCCTAAAACCCATAATCGGCAAATCGGTCTATATGACAGCTATATCCAAATATGTTCCGATCTGAACCATTTTTGGTTCGGATATCGATGGCCCTAATAAAACTCGGGTCATAAATGCGCCTGTTATAGGCTTAAGACCCTAAATCAGCATATTGGTCTATACGGCAGCTATATGTTAAAATGGTCCAATGTAAACCATATTCGGATCAGATATCGAGGCAACTCACTGTTTCATATTTCAGGAAAATCGGAGAATAAATTCGCCTTTTATGGTCCTTAGACCCTAAAACTGAAGATCGCTTTCTATGGCAGCTTTATCTAAATATAGCCCGATCTATAATATATTCGTAACAGATGTTGGGAATCTTGCTACAACTCACTGTTCCAAACTCACTGTGCGAAATTTCAGCGAAATCGGGTAATAAATGTACCTGTTATAGGCTTAAGACCCTAGATCGCCAGATCGGTCTTAATGGCAGCTTTATCCAAATGTAGTCGGATGTGTCCCATTCATGAACCTAACCAGCGTATGTGAGAAATATCAGTCTGTGCAAAATTTCAAATCAATATCTCAATTTTTAACGACTGTAGTGTGATTACAACTGACGGACACACGGACGGACACACAGACGGAGAGGCACACTGACATAGTTATATAGTCTTAGAATTTTACTACAAATACAAATTTTGCCCATGAACATTACACTAAGGAACAGGGGCAAACTTCTCACATATCAACGAGTGCAGTCCAATTCAAGTTTTAAGCTCAATAATAAGGGGCCTCCTTTTTATAGCCGAGTCCGAACGGCGTGCCGCAGTGCGACACCTCTTTGAAGAGAAGTTTTACATGGCATAGTACCTCACAAATATTGCCAGCATTAGGAGGAGAAAACCACCGCTGAGAATTTTTTCTGATAATCTCGCCAGGATTCGAACCCAGGCGTTCATCGTTATAGGCGGGTACGCTAACCTCTGCGCTACGGTGGCCTCCAGAATTAAAATTTTACTGCAATCCGAAATGTGTATACTTTGTAGGTTCGGAAATGGGTATTTCGATGCGCTGTAAACGGAATACTAAATGAATATAACCCCCAATCTTTGGTGGTGGCTATAAAAGAAACCTCCAAAAAGAAAATCTAAGTCAGGATTTCCATTCTACTTAAAAAAGCCCTAATAGCTTTCCATACCACACCCCTCCTGTAATAACATCGTTATTTATTAAGCGATCCTCAAAAAAATCGGCACGAAAGATTCTCTACGACTCAGATTTAGATGTAGATCCCATATATCCATCGACCACTTCTAAGGCCGTTGCAAGCGCATTTATTAACCTATATTCTCAAAATTTTTATACCCACCACCATAGGATGGGGGTACACTAACCTAGTCATTCCGTTTGTAACACCTCGAAATATTCGTCGAAGACCCCATAAAGTAAATATATTCTTGATCCTCTGGACGTTCTGACTCAATCTAGCCTGTCCGTCCGTCCTTTCGTCCGTCCGCCCTTCCGTCCGTCCGTCCATCCATCTATTGAAACCACGATAGATGTCGAAGGCGTAATGCTAGCCGCTTGAAATTTTGCACAGATACTTAATATCGATGTAGGTCATTGGTGATAGTAAATGGGTAATATGGTTTAGATTTAGATATAGCTCCCATATAAACCGATTTTCCTATTTGCATTCTTGAGCACCTCGAAGGCGCAATTCTTATCAGATCTGGTTGAAATTTTGCATGTAGTGTTCTGTTATCACTTTTAACAACTGTGCCAAGTGCGGTCCAAATCGGTCTAGAACCTGATATAGCACCCATATCATCATCCGATTCCGCTGAAATTTTGCATGTAGTGTTCTGTTGTTTTTTAACAACTGTGGCAAGTACGGTCCAAATGGGTCTATAACCTGATATAGCTCCAATTTAAACCGATCTCCCGATTTAACTTCTTGAGCCCTTACAAGACGCAATTTTAGTCCGATTTATATGCAATTTTGAATGCAATGTTCTGTTACGGCTTCCAACAACTGTGCCGAATACGGTATAAATCAGTCTATAACCTGATATAGCTCCCGATCTACCGATTTGACTTCTTAGATCCTTCCGCAATATTTGATCGCTGAAATTTTGCAAGTGGTGTTCTGTTACGGGTTCCAAAAACTGGGCCAAATACACTCCAAATCTTTTTATAACCTTATATAACTCCCATACTAACCGGTCTCCGCATTATCCTTTTTCGGTTCCTAGAAGCTTTAATTTTTGCTGGTTTGACAGAAGTTTGGTATTAAGAACAAATAATGCCCTTCAAATAGATTTATTTTGTATAAATTTTTATCAGAATCTATGACGGTGGGTTCTCAAGATTCGGCCCGGCCGAACTTAGCACGCTTTTACTTGTTTACTCTACGACTACCACAATATGTGCGGAATTTTGTGGGAATTCTACATTTTGAACTTGACCAAATGTTAATTTCGACATACCCAGTGTGGTGTAGGGTATGAAAAGGTCGGTCTTATCCAAGACCATCAGAAAAAAATTTTCAGCGGTTGTTTTCCCCTATTAATGCTGGCAACATTTGTGAGGTTCTATGTAAAACTTCTCTCCAAAGAGATGTCACACTGTGATACGCCGTACGGACTCGGCTATAAAAAGGAGGCCCCTTATCATTGAGCTTAAAACTTGAATCGGACTGCACTCATTGATATGTGAGAAGTTTGCCCCAGTTCCTTAGTGGATTGTTCATGGGCAAAATTTGCATTTGCAATGCTGGCTACAATAGTAAGGTATTCTGCCATGTTAAGACTTCTCCACCAAGTGGTGTCGCTATGCGGCACGCCGTTCGGTCATACGAAAGAGAGCCCTTATCATTGAGCTTAAACTTTATTCGTATTGCACTCATTGATACAAGCAACTTATGATCATAGGAAATTTTAGTAATATTTCTATTTATCTTCTACATTGACCGAAACCTTTAATATACTTGTGTAAGGATAAAGGACAAATTGTTGCCTTTATAACCATTTTAATGTTTACTTGTTCAAATGTCACTGGCATCTATTTGCCATTAGGTATGCATTTATGACGAAAGGCAAACCACAGTTTCATAATTTAAGACACGTAATCTTAAAGACATTTTTCAAATGAATTTCTTTCTATACATTTCTATTTCTTTCATTATTATTATTTGCAGAAATTTTCTCATAAAGATTGTTTCCCCTCTTCTCTCTTTTCCTCTTCCCATTGCAGTACATCAAAACTATGTTGGCATTGATGCTGAAAAAAGTCCATATTTTTTATCGGTTGTATCACAAGACTCAGGCAACCAAGGAGCTCCCATGTATCGAGCTATACTATTTCGCAAACAGGTAAGCAAAACAAAAAAAAACAAAATTCCTCTACAACCTCTAGAATAACACCTACGGCAGGCAGACAGGTAAAGCGAATGATGAAGGATAACGAAGACCTTCAAATGTAACCAGCACCATCTACAACCGACACACTAACAGAAAATATAAGCACGTAACAAGACGAAAGAAACAAAAGCTATTCATTTAGAATAACTCACACCCCCCAATGAGTGCAAAACGCTTTATAGTGTCAAGTGTACTAAATATGTGCACCTTCTTCACTAGAATCGCAGCAGGCTGTTAACACGTATGACTATTTCACAAAGATATGAGCATCACACAGGTGATATCTATACACGTTTTAGGTCTTATGTTACGCAACAAGAGAGGTTCAAATAAATTTTAACACATCCAAATACAGATACAGGATCATTTGTTAATAAATTCTGTAGATATATAAAAATATAATAAAGAACAAATAGTAACTTAAATAAAAGTAAAGTAAAGAAAATTAGTAACTTAGTAAAAAGTCATTACCGATCTTTGGATTCCCATCACCTTACGTATATAAATAAGAGCGGTTGTTAATTGAAATCGTATAGCAAAATCGTAGTCTACATGAAATTCTGAAAAACTTCTCCGAAGAAACCATGTATCTAAAATAAAATCCTAATCCGTGCCTCTCGGTGAGAGGTATGAGATTGCGAAGTGCTGGATGACCACAGCTTCTCCGATCATGTTTATATTAGTCTCAGCCTTTGGGAAAATATAGCAGAAGTAATCCCTCGGCTAAATAGAAGAAAGACGGATTGGAATAAATTTCGCCACAAATTCTGCACGACTATCCCTTCTAGACTAGAAAGGGAAGTGGAAACTGCGAAGGACATAGACACAATGGTCAAGCGGATCACGAAGGCCCTGAATGACTCGCTTGTGTCAGCGATGTCCTAGTGCCAAGCCTAGAGGCAAACAGAGACCGCCATGGTGGACCCCAGAGCTGGTTGGTCTAAGGAAAGACTGCAGAAAACTCTTCAACAGGGCGAAAGTCACAAGGGCACCACACGATTGAGACTTCTATAAGGCTAAGCTACGATAATACAAGAGCGAGCTAAGAAGGTCTCAGAACAAATTCTGGGTGAGGATACATCTGTGGCTTCTAGGCCTCAGACCTATTATGGTGGGATATATTCAGAAGTCAGAGAATGTATGGACTATGTCTAGTGAGGAAACACAAGAACTAATCGTTGATACACATTTCCCGGTAAACTCTCCAACCGACAATGTGGCGCCAAAAGAGGTAGTCCCTGATATGCACCGTTGGAGGTTATTGGGGAAATTGTGTCTGAGTCGAATATCCTTTGGGCGACAAAAAGTTTCGACTCCTTTAAGTCGCCAGGGCCTGACGATGTATCAGGCTGTGTCCGACAGATTGGCTCCTTGACTTGTTGAGATACATTTAACTTCTATCAGCATGCTGTAAATACCTGTGGGATGAAGGGACACAAAGGCGAACAATTTTAGTCCTATTTGTCTGTCATATCTTAGAGCGAAGATCCCTGAAGATCGCATGTCTCGGCAACAGCATACATATAGTAGGGGCAAGTCCAAAAATTGGGGGTTTAAACCGCACTGGTTATATACTGCAGTTTCAGACCTATTATACTATATGGTGACATGCTCATGTGGACGGCGCTTTTAAAATCCACCTATTATTCGAAGGATGGCTTGTTTGTGCATAAGACACGCACTGAAGGTCACACCATCTGATGCACTGCATTAAATGCTACACGCAATGCCTCTGGACATCGTGGCTAGACAAATTGCTGCGACCACTGCTTTGAATCTAAGTGCGCTTTCCCTTTGGTTATGCGGCGCCCATGGACACTGTGTTATCCGTGATACAATGAACGATATCCCAGGCAATGTGTATTACACATTGATTGACCAATTTTTTAATAAAATGTACTGTACCACTATTCCTGATAGAACCCATTGCAACTACAATATCCCTGGAAATAGAAGTTACATAGACTTCTATACGGATGGTTCCAAACTAAACGACCAGGTGGGCTTTGGAGTGCACTCTGAACAACTTGAACTGGTCTTATCGAGAATGTTAACCGATTCTGCAGTGTGTATTGGGCGGAGATCATTGCAATTAAAGAAGTGATTGAATGACTGCGATGTAATGTCATAACGACGATGGGCATAAATATCATCTCGGAGAGCCAGGCAGCAATTAAATCCCAGGAGAATGTATTTCTGAATATAAAAACCGCCCTGGACTGTCACAGATCTCTCAACGAGGTGGATGACCGTTCAAAATCCACCTGTTCTGTTCTGGTTACCATACCTTAGTCTTCACGATCAGGCATAAAAGGGCAACGGAAGATAGATGGTCACAAAGGGGAGGTTGTCGGCACTCCAAAATTATGTGACCTGATCTAGACTTGAAGGGATCTACCGCTTTGCTGTCACTGGCTACATTAATATGAGTCTGATGGCAAACTTTTACTTAAACCTAACCTAACCTTGTATTAGTATACCAAGATATTGTCAGAGCTAGACTATATTCGGTACGGATGTCTAAGGTCCTCAGTAGACCGACTGTTCCACATTTAATCGAAATCGGGTAGTAAATACGGCTAATTTAGGCCATGGACAATGCATTAGGCGACGAACGCATGTAACGCAGTGGAACAGCGAAACAGTCGGTAGGACGGCGAAAAGAAGCCCGGAATTTCTAACTTAAAATGTTCTTTTTCGGGGTTACTTTCTAGTTTTTAGAATGCACAACAAGCTGATTACTGGCTTAGGTGTATGACCATGGGGTGGATTAAAATCCGCACCCTCTAATCTAACCTGATGAATATACCCCCATCCACTTTAAAGCTTTTTTTATCGGAACGGATTTCTTTTAAGATAGAAAACCGCTCTGCTTCAGGCTATACAAATTTCACTGGCCCTCCGGCAAAAATAAGACTACTCTGCTCCACTCTGAATCCCTGGTGGAAGGGAACATTTGTACTTTACGTCCAAATTTTCTTCCAAATCAGTCAAAAACGGAAGCTACTTGGGACGTTACTAGCAAATTATTGACAAATTTGGTTATTGACAGATGTTGGAAGCCACAACAGAAAAGGGGCGCAACATTTCACCACAATCGGACAAAACTGACGGCATCCAGGAACTCAAGACTTCAAATCAGGAGATCGGTTTATATGGGAGTTATATCTGGTTATAGACCGATTTCCACGGATGTTGACGGGAATAAACACCACAGGTTTTAGGCAAGGAGACAAATTATCGTGTGATTTTTTTAATATTTACTTCTTATCGATGTAGTTTATTGAGGGTTGCAAATGAGTCATAGCGGCTTAGACATGGGCATAGCTCCCATATAAACCGATCTCCTGATTTGGCATCATGAGACCTTGGAAGCCGCAGTTGTTATTCTATTTGACCAAAATTTTGAACGTAATATTCTGTTACGACTCCTTACAACCGCACTGAGTATGGTCCGAATCGGTCTAAAGCTATTATAAAGCTCCCATGTATACCTATCTTCCGATTTAATGTTCTGAGCCCCTGGAAGCGGGATTTACTGTCCGACTCAGATGAAATTTTGCATGTAGTGTTCTGTTACAACTTCCTACAATTGTACCAAGTACAGCTCAAATCTGTCTATAACCTGCTATAGCTTCCATATAAACCGATATCCAGATTTGGCTTCTTGAGCCCGTAGAAGCCGCAATTGTTGTCCGGTTGCGGTAAAATTTCGCACGTAGTTCTTTTTTCAACTTCCAACAACTGTGCCAAGGTCCGAATCAGTCTACTACCTGATATAGGCCCCATATAAACCGATATCCCGATTTGACATCAGGAGCCCCTAGAAGCTGCAATAATTTCCGATAAGTTGAACTTTAGCATGTAATGTTCTGTTTCAAATCTTGATATAACTTCCATATAAACCATCTCCCGAATTGGCTTCTTGAGCCCCTAGAATCCACAACTGTTGTCCGGTTGAGCTGAAACTTTGCACGGAATGTTCAATTCCTACTTCCAACAATCGCGCTAAGTGTTGTCCGAATCGGTCTATAACCTGATATAGCTCCCATATAAAACGTTTTCCTGATATGACTCCTGAGTCCCTAGAAGCCGAAATTTTATCTACAAAAATTGGTCTCACATTTTGCATGTGTGTTTCGTTATGACTTCCAACAATCTTGCCGAGTATGGTCTTATTCGTATTATAATTGAATTTTTTGTCTCAATTGGTGGAAATTTTTTGCTGAATCCATGGTGGTGGGTGTCTAGGATTCGGCCCGGCTGATTTTATCACGTTTTTACCTGTTTTACTTAAATCTCATCTTGCGTTTAATATTTTGCAAAAAAGAGTACCACAATTTTCAGGCGGTTTCATTAAAAAATTAAATCGACTTTTCGTTTAAGAGATTGTGACAGAAAAAAGCCCATAATTATATCTTGTTTTCAATTTGAAAAAATCTGTGGCGGATTATATTTTCATTTTGCTGTACATTTTTATCCGAAGAGATCAACATATTCCATAGTCTGTTTTGATATGTTATGTACGGACATAAATATTTTATTCATGTTCATGACTGTGGTTAACGTTGGAACATATTTTTGCGTTTGTGTTGGTAGAATACTCACTCAAACACAAAATGTATTGTAAATAATATGGGAAATGCTATAAAAAAAAATCTGCATCATAGAGATGTTATGTGAATTAGCCTATGTGAAAAACTGCAAATCTACCGTTGCGCATGATTAGTGTTCCCGCATATGAGGCTGAACGTCGGAACTCGCGCGGGAAGAGAAGTAGCACAGCAGCACGCCGTTTGGATAAAAAATTCTACCCTTTCACGAGGTAAAACTAAAATCGGCCAGCAATTATTGATATAAGAGAAATTTCTCTGTTATATTTGCATTTTATTTAGTGAATTTGATTAAATGTTTCATCTTATATATAAAAAATTAATTTTTGTTTGTTTGTGTGTTCCTTATAGACTCGAAAACGGCTGAACCAATTTTTTTGAAATATTCACAGATGGTGCATAATCATCCCATGGTGAAAATAGGGTTCTACATATTTTGATGTCTACTTTCCACATGGATTGACTCATAAGTGTGTGTGTAACAAAGAGTACATATTTATGTACGACTAACGTCACACATTGATGTCTCTTACAGATTAATCACACATACACCCACCATTCATAGTACAATGCTTTGTTAAGACGTTGTTTATTGTTTTGTGTTCTTTACAGAATCCTTTATTTTGATGCCTTTGCAATATACGTTGATGGGTTGTTGATGTTTCATGTTGATATTTACGATAAATTGAAATTATTTTTAGAGAATTTCTAATAAACTCGTCGTGGGGGTACATAAATGGACAAAAACAAAGAAATTACGTTTAAAAGATTCCATGAACCCTTTCCGCAAGGATAATTGGTATCTTGAAAATAAATATTGACAACGAAATAAAATTTACGCATTCAAAAATATTAAGGAGCAATATCAACCAAAATTCGACGAACTCCGCTTAAAGTTAACGAAATTTACAAAGAGAAGTTTTCTCTCAAATCATGGAATATTATTACGACAATTTGCTTGTGGAAATTGTACTTGAACACAGTAACGAAATCGCATTCAAAGGTAAAATTTGTGTTTCCAAAGAATTGATATTAGCCCATATATCTGAAACAGATATACAAACTATGTAGTTGTAAGTCTGGTTTGAAAGAAATGAAACTCGGGAGAAAAAAAACAAGCAAAAGCGTGCTAAGTCCGGCCGGGCCGAATCTTATATACACTCCACCATATGTCGCATTTGTTGAGTTCTTTTCCGGATATCTCTGTTTAGGCAAACAAAGGATAAAAGAAAGAATAGCCATGGTCCGATTCGGACCATAATTGGATTGGATGTTGGAGGCCATAGTAGAAGTCATTGTGTAAAATGTCAGCCAATTCGAGTAAGAATTGCGCTATTTAGGGGCTCAAGAAACAAAATAGGGAGATCGGGTTATATGGGAACTGTATCATGCTTTAGACCGATTCGGACCATATTTGACACGTATGCTGAGGGTCATGGGATTTCAGGCAAATCAGATAATAATTACGCCCTCTGGAGACTCAAAAAAGACAACATCCCAGATCGGTTTATATGGCAGCTATATAAAGTTATCGACCAATTAGAACCATATTTGACACAGATGTTGGAAGTTATGACAAAACACCTCTTGCAAAATTTCAACCAAATCGAATATGAATTGCGCCCTCTAGTGGCTCAAGAAGTCAACATCCCAGATCGGTTTATATGGCAGCTTTATAAAGTTATCGACCAATGTAAACCATATTTGTCACAGTTATTGGAAGTCATGATAAAACACCTCTTGCAAAATTTTAGCCAAATCGGATAAGAATTGCGCCCTCTAGTGGCCCAAGTCAAGATCAAAGTCAAGGTTCAAGATCGGTTTATATGGCGGCTATATCAGGTTATGAACCGACTTCTAATATACTTAGCACAGTTATTGGAGGTCATTACAAAACACCTCATGCAAAATTTCAGCCAAATCGGATAAGAATTAGGCCCTCTAGTGGCACAAGAAGTCAAGGTTCAATATCGGTTTATATGGCGGCTATATCAGGTTAAGAACCGATTTCAAACCATGCTTAGCACAGTTGTTGGAAGTCATAACTAAACACTTTCAGCAAAATTTCAGCCAAATCGGAAAGGAACTGCGCCCTCTAGTGGCTCAAGAAGTCAAGACCCCAGATAAGTTTATATGACAGCTATATCAGGTTATAGACCGGTAGGGATTGTAAATGGAGCATATATGTCCATGTTTTGATATAGCTCCCATATAAACCGATTTCGGATTTTGACTTCTTGAGTCTCTAAAAGTAGCAATTATTTACTATTTGGGCTGAAATTTTGCATGAAGTGGTCTGTAACTGTGTTAAGTATGGAATGGTTCGCTACCAGATATATTCCCCATATAAACAGATCTCCCGATTTAATTTCTTGAGCCACTATAGGGCGCAATTCTTTTCCGACTTGGTTTAAATTTTGCACAACGTCTTCTTCTATGATATTTAACATACGTGTAAAATATGACCCGAATCGGTTCATTCCCTGTTATAGCTCGCATATAAACAGATCAAATTGCAAATTTTGCCCATGATCATTCCACTAAGGAATTGGGGCAAACTTCTCACATATCAATGAGTGCAGTCCGATTCAAGTATAAGCTCAATTATAAGGAGCCTCCTTTTTGTAGCCGAGTCCGAACGACGTGCCGCAGTGCGACACCTCTTTGGAGAGAAGATTTACATGGCAAAGTACCTCACAAATGTTGCCACCATAAGGAGGGGAAAACCACCGCTGAACATTTTATTTTGATGGTCTCGCCAGGATTCGAACCCCACGTCTAAATAGTGCCTATCTAATGTAAGCAAACTTAGTCTGAATGGGGAATATTTCTTTAAATCATGGTTTGTAGACAAAATTACTTTGAAATTGTCTATTTTGAGATGAGAAAATAATTATCTTAAGCAAGTTCTAGTAAATGTATGTCCTTACAATGAATTGAACTAAAATTTTACCCTTTAAAAAGAAAACCATAGAAATTTTGTCCTTAAAGAAAAATGTGTTCTAGTTACTATTTCTCAAAGTGCTGGTTTCAATTTCTTCAGTGAACAATCTGTTACGAAGTACCTACATTTAAATCTCAACTTGGTGTCTTGCCAACACTACAGCAATTTAAAATTTCTTGTTGATGTTTACCTTCAACCAGCTTTTTGAAAAGTACTTTCATAACTCAAATCAAAGTGACTTGAAAACATTTCTTACCTAATGACAGCCTAAGAACAAATGGCACAAGTTCAACTATTGGAGTTAAGTTGATAGTAAACACACTTGACCACTTAACAGGCCCATACATCGATAGTCGCGATATATGACAAGGAAAAAATGCCTGGCAATGAGTGAGTGGCAAACGTAAAGGGATGAGGGAAAGTGCACTTAACGCCTAACCTCTGTGGAACCACAATAATGGCTACTGAATCTAATGACAATTCGCAAGCACAACAACCAATGAAAGTATGGTAGCAACCACGTTTATGTACTTAAGTGGCAACAGCCTTTAAGGGGAAAAAGGTGCTAAGTCATACAATGAAAAATGGCATGATGAAATCCGATCCGTCCGTCTGTCTGTTGAAATCACGCTATAGTTTTTAAAAATTAAGACATTAAGTTGAAATTTGCCGAAAGGGTCTTGCAGGTGGGATACGACTGGGCTAGACCTCGGGTGGGCCAATTTAACTCACCACATTTCCTCAATAGAACGATTTCGAAATCTAACGAGGTCAAATACTTAGGTGTGATCTTACACAGGAAACTGAATTGGAAGTGTCATATTCAGGAGAATACCGAAAAGGCTCACAGATGTTGGGCACTATGTATACGGGCCGTAGGCTCGAAATGGGGCGTGACTCTATAGGAGCGTGGTAAGACCTACTTACACATCAGTAGTTTGTTGGGCTGCGAGGGAGAAAAAGTGGAACGTTAGGATAATAAAACAGGTTCAGAGAACATGTTGTCTTGGCATAGGCGGAGCGATGAGGACCACGCCCACTAGGGCACTGGAGACTATTCTAAATATCCGACCCATAGGCATACAGATTAAGTGTAAGGCAGCCCCTGCGGCTGTGAGACTTAGACGATGGGAGAGTGGATAGAGGATAGGACAGGTCATACCATCGCGGTAGAATTAAGGCGACGCTAGTAAACCTGGAAGAAATGGAAGAGGTTTCAGATCGGATACCTGAGACGACACTTGAGGTGAAGTGTGAGGCAGTGCTGCCAGCGGCACGCCTTTAGATTGTCCAACCTTAGAATTGCCATCTGCAAGATCATGTTACACTGATGGACAGAGTGAACCTGGTACCCAGGGACCCAAGGACTGATATCTGTTTTAGATTGCGTGACCATAATACAATCCTGCAGGACGTCGAGTATGAACATCTTTACGGACAGTAAACTAGCCATCAGGGCGATAACAACCAGGACGGTAAGGTCACGAACAAACTTGCAGTGTAAGAAGGAGATTAACGCCTTCTCTGAGAATGAACACGATCCTCATCGTTTGGGTGCCGTCGAGTTTAGCGTGGGCTACGAACGAATGGTGGGACGAAAAAATCCTACGGGGAGATCCGGATCGTGAGAAGATGAGACTATTACTAAAAGGAAGTAAGAAGGAGGTCAGTATAGCTTTCGGTATCATAACAGGACACTTAGGACTGCAGACAGCGGCACAGTCTTAGTTTGACTAAACCCTAATATCACCATTTGGAAGATCATGTTAGACGCAGGGATGAAAACTAGAGGAAAGAGTGGCCCTGGGGGGCCTACATTGAAAATCCAGGGGCTGAGATCTGTTGTAGACTGCCTGGCCATAATAAACTCCTGCAGTCAGATATTCGAGCGGTCACGGAAAGCGTGAAGTAGTGTCGTTTTCACGTTTTCGTCAATAAGCTTTTGCAAACCCGAAGCCTTTCCGGTAGACGCAGTCCGATTTAAGGGCGTGTGCTACGAACACGCATGTAACACTGTGGAATAGCGAAACGGTCGGCAGGACGGTCCTATAGGGGATCCTGAAAGGCAGTACGAGCTCACCTATGCACAATCGGTGCGGCATGTGTAGAGAATGTGGGGAAGATGATGAGACGTTGGAGCTTTTTTCATGTCATTGCCCGGCTTTCGCAGGCAACAGACACTGGTAATTAGGTGGGATCACAGTACCAGACATGAATCAACTTAGGGGAGAGGCGTGGATAATAATTAAGCATTTTGTAAGTAGTACGGTATTTCTAAATTAGATTTCCTTAGATGTATGCCCATATTGGCATGGACGGATTAATATCGCCACCCTTTTTTTCAACCTCACCTAATCTAAGCTGGAAATTTGCACAGATACTCTTTTTGTTCATAGGCAGGATTATCTTGATATAGCTTCGATTTGACCGAAATTGAACATAATGATTTGCGTCAAGATTCCTGACATCGGTACCGAATAAGGTTTAGATCGGCTTGTGGCTTAATGTAGCCTCATATATTCCGATCACCCATATAGGGTCGTAGGCCAAAAAATGCCGCATTTGTTTCCCGATTTCGCTAAAATTTGGCACAATGATTTGTGCTAAGATCTCCGACATCCTGGCCGAATATGGTCTAAATCGGTCTGTGGCTTAGTATAGCCCCCATATGGCCCGATCTACCGATTTAGGCTCTTAGGCCCATAAAAGCCGTATTTGTTACCCAATTTCTCTGAAATTTGGCACAACGAAGATGGGCGGCATCCGTGCCAAATATGGTCCAGATCGGTTTGTGACTTAATATAGCCCCCATAGAGTCCGATCTCCCGATTTAGGGGTTTAGGCTCATTAAAGCTGCATTTACTACCCGATGCTGCTGAAATTTGGCACAATGAAGTGTCTTAACATTCGTGTCATATATGGTATAAATCGGTCTATATCTAAATGTAGCCCCCATATTGTCCGATCTCTTGATTTAAGGTCTCAGATCAATCAAAATGGCATTTGTTTGCCCAATTTCGCTGAAATTTTACACATTGAGCTGTGTTTGGCCCTTGGACGTCCGTGTCGAATATAGTTAACATCGCACTATTTTTGGGTATAGCTTCCTTATAGACCGATCTACCGATTGAAAGCCTTTCGCCCATAAATGGTGTGTTTTTTACCAGATTTTGCTCAAATTACGTAGAGTGAGCCAAGTTAAACCCCCACAAATACTCCTCAAATATGGTGCAGATCGAATCATATTTAGAAATAACTGCTTTATATATTTCGATCTCCCAATTTAGGTTTTTAACACATATAAGACTCATTTATTACCCGATTTCGCTGGAATTCGGAACAGTGATTTGTGGCTAATTTGATCCAGTTCGAACCACATTTCGATATAGCTGCTACATGTTTAGAATCGTAAATTTTTCAACCGGATTTTATCAATATGTTGTTTATATATACCCGAGGTGGTGGGTGTCCCAAGTTCGTCCCGGCCAAACTTAACGCCGTTTTACCCAGTCTATGAACAAGAATTTGTGCAAATTTTCAGCTCAATATCTTCATATTTAAAGACTGTAGTGTGATTTCAATGTCAGATGGAGACAGACGGGCGGACATAGCTAGATCTTCTTAGATTTTTACGAGGAGCAAGAATATATATTTATTTTATGAGTTCGGAAATGAATTTTTCGATGTGCTCCAAACGACCCTGCCTCATACCCCAATTTTCAAAAACGCCTGATCTCGGAGATGCGTGCACCGATTTAAGCGAAATTTTGTATGCCACCTTACGATACCCAAAAAACACGAAATTGGTATAAAATTTTTGGGTCAAATAACCGGGGGGGACGCTCCAAACCAAAACCCACCCGGACGGACATGTTTACACATTTGAAACAGTATGGGTATCAAATGAAAGGTATTTCAGAGTACGAACTTGGTGTACAAATTTCGCCCAATGTGTTCGGTAGGATCCCCCATCCCCAAAAAACCCCCCAACAGGACTCTCTCACCGCTTTGGACAATATGGGTATCAAATGAAAGGTATTTGAAAGTAGAGTACAAATCTGACTTTAAAATTTTTTTCCTTGGCGTCGGAGGGGCCTCCGCACCCTCCCAAACCCCCCGCAGGACATATTTAACAATTGGGATGATATGGATATCAAATCAAAGGTGTTTGGAAGTTGAGTACACATCTGATATAAGAATTTGGTCCAAGGTATCTACGGGGCCTTCCCAATCCCAAAACCCCTTAAACGAGCATGAATTTCCAACGTCACAAAATGGGTATCAATTGAAAGGTCTTTGGGAGTTGACTACGAATCTGGTGTACATATTTGGGATAGATTCTGGGGGCGGCCCACCCACTAAATACCCTTCAATAGGACGTGTAGTTTGAGCGAGATAATATAAGAATTAAAAGAAAGATCTACGTCGGTAGAGTTCGAATCTAATGCTGATATATGGATTTAAGAATCTGGATCACGTCTAGCCGTTTAGCAGGACTTGTATATGGCGACAATAAAGAACACAAATAAATTGCCTTTTGGGTCTTAGCATCGGGGGGAGCGACCCTCTCCTCCCAATAAAAAACAACACCAAACTGTCATGTAGGACAACCGAAAATATATTATACTCAAATGAAAGGATGTGTCAGAGTGCAATCCCCCTCCCCCTTCCTACTCAAAAAAAGAGGAATTAAAAATAATATATGAAACCCGATCAGATTAGAATAGGACAGCAATAAAAGGTCTTTGGTAATAGAGTACACTTTTTACACTCAAATTGGTATATATATAGGAGGAACTACGAATCTTTAACCAGTAATAAAAGGCAAAAGTCGGGCGGTGCCGACTTTATAATACCCTATACCTACCATATAAGTACAATGTGGGAGCTATATTGAATTCTGAACCAATTTTGATGGACCTCGGAGAACAAATATGTTCAAACTGTAATAACTACGGTTGACAAATGACAACACTATTGCAAATTACCCAAAACCGGACGAACTTATATATGGGAGCTATACCTAAATTTGAACCGATTTCAAACAAAGTTCTCAGATAGTATGGCAGTCGTCGAGGAAAGCGTTGTGTAAAATGTTGGTAAGATGGGTTAATAAATACGCTTGCTGTGACTTTAGAAGTTAAAATCGGGCGATTTATATATAAAAGAGCTATATTGATTTCCATGAAACTCACCAGTAATGTCGAAAGTCAAGAGAAAGCCCTTCCTGCCAAATTTCGAGAGAGTCGGTTAACAAAAGACAATTTTTTTGCAATATTAATACAAATTGAATGAATATATACATGGGAGTTTTATCTAAATCTTAACCGATTTCAAGCAAACTTCTCAAATACTGCGAGGAAAGCGTTGTACGAAGTTTTGGGAAGATTGGTCAATAAATGCGCTTTGCAGTGGCTCTAGGAGTAAAAATCGGGCGATATACATATATGAGAGCTATATCTAAATCTTAGCCAGTAACGTCGAGTCATAAAAAAATACTTAGTGCCAAATTTCGAGAGAATCGGTTAACAAATGACCGTTTTATGGCATTATTTCTGAAAATCGTACGAACATATATATGAGAGCTATATCTAAGTCTGAACCGATTTTTTTCAATTTCAAAAGGCTTCGTCTCTAGGCAAAAAAATATGCTTGTACCAAATTTGAAGACAATCGGATGAAAACTGCGACCCATACTTTGTACACAAATTAACATGAACAGACAGACAGACGGACATAGCTAAATCGAATCAGAAAGTGATTCTGAGTCGATCGGTATACTTATCAATAAATTAACATTGACAGACGGACATAGCTTAATCGAATCGGAATGTGATTCTGAGTAGATCGGTATACTTATCAATGGGTCTATTTCTCTTCCTTCTGTGAGTTACAAACAAATGCATAATGTTATAATACCCTGTACCACAATAGAGGTGTAGGGTATAAAAATGTGGTATCTCGCGGCCGCCCCACCTCCAAAGCCCGCCAAATGGAAATTTAAACCAATAAACTCAGATGAAAGATATTTGAGACTAGAGAACGAATCTGATAGATGGGGGTCACCCTCACATCCATACCGGACATATTTACCGACCATAGCAATAAAGGCTGAAATGAAGGAAACTTGAGAGTAGAGGACCAATGTGATATCCACACTAGGGTGAAATATCTGAAATTCCGTACCAGCACCCCTAAACAGGACTTTTTCCTGATCATGCCAGTATAGGGCTTAGATAAAATAAGAGAGCGCACGGAGATGCAGCGGAGCAGGCCATGTCCAGCTAGTAGATATCATATAGACCGATCTGCTGATTAAGGGTCCATAAAAGCCACAATTATTAGAAAATTTGGCTAAAATTTTTAACAGTGAGTTGATTAAAGCCTGCCGTTATCCGACTCAAATATGGTTCAGATTGCTTTATTCAGATGTAGACACCATAAAGACCCATCAGCCGCTTAAGGGTCTTAAGCCCATAAAAGCTGCATTTATAACCCGAAACAGTGAGTTGTATTGTTGTACTTATTGTTGTATGGTTCAGATCGGACAATACTTAGATAAAGTTGTCATATAGACCGATCTGCCGATTGATGGCCTGAAACCCATAATGACCGTAAATATTATCCGATTTCGCTAAAATTTGAGTTGTTTTAAGCCTCCCGACATCGGACTCAAATATGGTTCAGATCGGACAATATTTAGATATAGACCGCTCTACTGATTTTGGGTCTAAAGCCAATAAACGCCCCAATTATTATCTGATTTCGTTAAAACTTGAAACAGTGAGTTGATTAAAGCCTCAAAATATGCGACTCAAATATCGCTCAGATCGTACTTTATTCAGATATAGCTACTGACCTTTGACCGATTAAGTGTCTTAAGCCCATAAAAGCCGCATTTATTATCCGATTTCGCTGGAATTTGACACAGTGACTTGCATTAAGCTTCCCGTCATCCGACCAGCATATAGTCCAGATCAGACTATGTCTAGATATAGCTGCCATATACACCGATCTTCCCATTTAGAGTCTTTTTCCCATAAAAGCGGATTTGTTGACCGATTTCGCAGAAACTGTGACTTGTATAAGAGTTCTCGGGACCAGAATCAAATATGATCCAGATCAGCCCCCATTTGCATATTACTATGGATATGGTAGTGGAGCTGTTATAAAAGAAGGATGATTATTTTATCCTTGTTGGTGGGTATCCAAAGTTCTGCACGGCCGAACTAAACACGTTTTTACTTGTTTATTTACAGTCACATTATTGATTGAACAAATTTTCGTGATAGTTTTTTTCTCTGGTAATAGATCATTCGATCGAAATTGCCTATTAATTTATTGCAAAAGCCGACGTACTATATTTGGATAATAAATCCAATTTCATTTAAATGGCTTAGGCCATTTTAAATACATACGGCCTTTGTATGTATCCCCGCTATAAACGTTAGCCTTTTATGAATACCGTTGTGTGAGTGAGTGTGATGGCGTTAGCCACAACTGCTTCAAGTACTAAATGGCTGTCATAAACTAAGGCATAAGGAACATCTCGCATACACTCGCACTCATGGTGAAAGTGTAAATCAACATACACACAAACACTTTCACATACATACATCCAGATGTGGGGTCGTAGGGGCACTGACATACGTTCACATTAAATTCCATGAATAGTCTACTCGTATGTGAAAATTTTTCACAATATCTTTTATTTTTTTCTTTTTTGAGAATGCTTTCACAGAGTCAAAACTGAGAAATATCTGGCAATGGCATTGCCGGAATACCATGTGCCATATTGGTAGTGCTTTACATTTCATTCTTAAGTTCATGTGAGTTTATGTGTTTGTGGAATGTGTTTGTGGCTGTGAGTGTGTGTCTGTCAAAATATGTAATTTGTTGGTTTAACCTAGATGGTTGTGCTAATGAGGAAAAAGGATATCCTGTGGGGGAGTGATTGAGTTTGTAATTTTTTAACTAAAGAACAATTTCAAACATTTTTTAATGCTAGTGACAAAAAAGAAATTTACGCTAGTTGATGGCGGCAGTAGCCAATGGTATTTTTGTGATTTATTATATTTACATTTAAACTTAATAAATAAATAAACACATTTTACAACATACAAATAGTCAACATAATGATTTCAACGTTCCTAAAGAGATTCAATTCTGTTTAGTTCTGGCGTATCTAACTATAACCCAATTTTTCGTGGCTTGATCCATTAGAGCCAAAGTAAGTTTTTCATTTTACGCCTTTTGAATGCCCACCAAATTTGACCGAACTTAATTAGAATCTCTATGCAAAACATCTACATGTGCCATATTTCAGACAATCATCTATCCCATGACCCTTTGCTATTGTGTGCTGACGGGAATTTTCTGCCAAACGACTTTCCACTCTTGACACAGTCACATTCACAGACACAACAAGTGTGTGCCTTCATTTGTCCTTTGTTTAAGCACATCCAAAGCGTTCACATGATATAAATTTTCATAATTTAGATAACGAACTTAATTAGACATTAACGTTCGTTTATGGAAATGTTGCTAATACTGCTTCTGAACTGAATGCTTGGCATGAACATCAATGGAGGGAGTTGTATTCAAACAGATTAAAAACAGTGTGGATGTATGAAATACTGATAAAATTTTGTTTATTTTCAAAACCAATTTAACTGCAAAGGTGATATAAAAGTATTTATTCAGAGTCTTTAGCAACTAGCCAGAAGAGCAGACCAATCGGTCTCCTGTCTCCCTCATTAGGATTGGATATCGGGACGAGACCGATCTAACCTTCTCCCTGAAAGAAGAGGCTTGGCAGATGTGAATGTGAAACTTGCCACTTGGTATTCGCACAGCTCTCTTGCTTTGAATGGCCGAGCGTGGGCAGAATAAATATAGAGTGGGAGCGGATGATACAAATTGAGTGTGAAAATCTTGGTACACCTCAAGAAGGTAGATGATGATGGGCTAACATATCTTTGTCATATGTAGACGGGCCGTAGACTCGAAATGGGGCCTTAACCTGAAAATAGTCCACAGGGTGTATAGAAGTGGGTTGTATACTTCTATACAGCCTGTGACTGTTTTTGGCAGTTTGGTGTACAGTGTACAGGTTCAGAAGACATGTTGTATTGATACAGATTTTAGGTATGAAGCAGCCAGTGCGGATAGAAGACTTAAAACAATGTTAGAATGAATAGAAGTTGAGAACACCATCGCCGAAAAATCAAAGCGACATTAAGAGTCCTGTATGGATTGGAAGAGGTTGCTGATAGCATACCTCAGCCGACACTTGAGGTCGATTGCGAGACCCTATTGCCAGTAGCACATGCCACACGGATGGATCAAATCAGGAGGAAAGAACAGAGCACAGCATCTTTGTTGAGGAGCCAGGGAAAGAGTTTGGTTTCCGATTATCCTGTAGGAGGAGATCCGGGCGATTTCGACCTGCGTGAGCAAAAAGGCCATCAGGGTTGCAACAGGCACAACCGTAAGGTCATGAACCGCCTGGGAGAGAAAGAAGGAGATTAACGCCTTATCTGAGGATGCACGATCAGCATCGCTAGAGACCACAGATGAAGAAGTGGGGATGAAAAGGCAGACGAATTTACAGTAGGGGAAGAAAAATAGAGACAAGGTTAATACTAAAAGCAAGAAAAGGAGCGCTTTTTCGGGGAGAAAGTACGGGTTAGTTTAGGTTGCAGCGACCACTGCCGTGGGTTTAAGGAAGCTTTCTCATTGGTCATGTAGCGGCTTCGGACACTGTGTTATCCTTGATACAATATCCGATGTTCCAGGCAATGTGAATTATACCTGAGTCGCTTTTTGATAAAACGTACTGTACCACTATTCCTGATAGAACCGATGGGAACTACGATATCCCTGGTAACAGAAGTTACACAGACTTCTATACGGATGGTTCCAAACTAAACGACCAGATGGGCTTTAGGGTGTATTCTAAAGATCTAAACTGGCCATATCGAAAAGATTACCCGACCACTGCAGTGTGTATCAAGCGGAGATCCTTGCAAGTAACGATGTGGTGAAATGACTAAGATATAATGTAAATTCGACGACTGGCATAAATTTCTTCTCAAACAGCCAGGCAGCCATTAAATGCCTGGAAAACTTATATCTGAACACAGAATCCGTACTCAACTGTCGCAGATCTCTCAACGAGACGGCTGAAAAGTTCAAAATTAACCTGTTCTGGATGCCGGGCCACAGAGATATCTCTGGGAATTGTAAAGCGGACGAGTTAGCGAGACTAGGAACTACCCTACACATTCCAGGGATACTGGAATCAGTGGGTATGCCTCTAGCGACATGTAAGCTAAGTTTTCGAGACCAGGTCGGATGGACAACGAATGATAGATGGTCACAAAGAAACGGCTGTGGGAATTCCAAAACTATGTGGCCAAATCTAGAGTTGAAGAGGTCTAACTCTTGGCTGTCATTGGCTAGAACTGACGTCTCGGTCATTGTGTCCGTCATGACAGGTCACTGTCTAATCAGAAAACATGTCAGCATGACTGAAAGTTGCCAGCAACGACTTTTGCATAAGCTGTGAGGATATCGAAGAAGAAGAGACAATAGAACACCTTCTGTGTGTGTGTCCCGCACTAGCAGTCAGAAGGGGCTCCATTTCAGGTTCTCATTTCTTTGAGAACCTGTCTGATTTAGCGGATGTGAACATTCTCAACTTATTGGGGTATTTAAAGCGATCTGGATGGTACAACGTTAGGAACAAGAAAGCATTTTCCTTCTTCTGTTCCTGTGGTATCACAATAGCCGAAAACGTCTAAGAGAATCTGATGACAAACTGCCATTAAAACCTAACCTTAGGTTGAAAAGAGGGTTCGGATATTTATCCGCCTCATGCCTCTATGGTCATACACCTAAGCCAGTAATCGGCTTGTTGTGAGCTCTAAATACTAAAAAAAGAAAAGAAAAAGAAAATCTAAGTAAGGAATTCCGTTATACTTAGAAAATCCTTAATTGTTTTCCATGACACACCCCTAAGTTGGTTTATATCTGGCATTGTATGCCCACCTAGGCTAGGTTAGGAAGGAGTGTCAGTCATTTACAGATTCAATTAGAAAATTTTAGGTCCATTTGAATCATACTTAGCACAGTGTTGAAAGTAATAATGAAACACTTCATGCTGAATTTCAACTAAATCGGATGAGAACTGCGCCCTCTAGAAGCCTATAAAGCCAAGATCCCAGATCGGTTTCTATGGCAGCAATATCAGTTTATTTACCGTACTAAGCACAGTTGTGTTTAGTATAGTAATCTGTGCGCCACGGTGGCGCAGAGGTTACCACAGTTGTGCTAAACTCTGCGCCACCGTGGCGCAGAGGTTAGTATGTCCGCCTTTGATGCCGAACGCCTGGGTTCAAATCCCGGCGTGAACATCGGAAAAATTTTCAGAGGTGGTTTTCCTCTTACTAATGCTGGCAACATTTGTAAGGTCTCCTGCCATGTTAAATCTTCTCTACCAAGTGGTATCGCTAAGTGGCACGCCGTTCGGACTCGGCGTAAAAATGGAGGCCCCTTATCATTGAGCTTAAACTTCAATCGGACTGCACTTATTGATATGAGAGAAGTACTCCCTGTTCATTAATGGAATGTTCATGGGAAATTTAGTTAGTAGTATTTAGTAAGCACAGTTGTTGGAAGTCATAACAAAACACTTCGTTCCCTTGCGCCCTCTAGTGGCTCAAGAATTCAAGATCCAAGATCGATTTATATGGCAGCTATATCAGGTTATATACCGTACTGAATCATACTTAACGCAGTTATTGGAAGTCATAACGAAACACTTCATGCCCAATTTCATCCAAATCGAATAAGAACTGCTCCCTCTAGGGGTCTAAGAAGCCAAGATCCCAGATCGGTTTATGTGGCTGCTATATCATTAACCATATTTAGCACAGTTGTTAAAAATCATATCAAAACACCTCATGCAAAACATCAGCCATATAGGATGAGAATTGCTCCCTCTAGTGGCTCAAGAAATCAAGATCCAAGATCGGTTTATATGGGAGCTATATCAGGTTATAGACCGATTTGAACCATACTAAGTACAGTTGTCACAACAAAACACTTCGTTCCAATTTTCTGCCACATCGGATGAAAATTGCGTCCTCTAAAGGCTCAAGAAGTCAAGATCCAAGATCAAGATCCGGTTTATATGGCAGCTATATCAAAACATGGACCGATATGGCCCTTTTACAATCCCAACCGACCTAGACTGATAAAAAGTATTTGTACAAAACTTCAAGCGCCTAGCCTTACTTCTTCGAAAGTTAGCGTGCTTTCAACAGACGTACGGCCATGACTAGATCGACTTATAAATTTCAGCAAAATCGGTTTATAAGTAAGGCTTCTATAGGCCATAGACCCATAGATCGGTCTATATTCAAGTTATGTCAAGTCATTGTTTGATTTGAACCACACTCGATACGGATGTCGAGGGTTCCATGACAAACTCTAGAGAAATCTGGGAAGAAAATGCGTCTTCTATGGGGGCTTTATTAAGACATAGTCCGATAAAGCCCATCTTTGAACTTAATCTGCCTATGGTAAAAAAATTAACTATGTGCAGCTTCAGTTCAATATCTTAATTTTTGGAGACTTTAGCTTGATTACCACCAACAGACGGACGGACGAACTTTACATCGAACAAGAATATATATACATTATAGGATCGAAAGTGCATATTCCGATATGTTACAAACGGAATAATAAACGGGTATAAAAACCTTTATGGCAAGAATTTGAAGTAAATCACATACGTACCAAAAAAACTCGTTATTATGGATGAACAGTTTTGATCTTTTCAGCACCAGCTTCAAAATATTAGGAGAAAAATCATTTTTCGAAATGTAATGTTAGTGTGTCATGAAGCTTACGCTCTCTTCTAAGAAAAATTTAATTTTATGAAATGTAAATTAAATATAAGTATTCATCTATCAAAAGCAAATTACAATAAAGTTTTGAAAGTTTCAAGGATTTCTTTCTCTTTTCCATGAACAGCAATGACCAAAGATGTAATTTGCTTTGCCAATTGCTCTGTATAAAATATTAGAACATTGTTTTGAGTTCAAAACCAGTAAGTAAGACCAAAAGTCGGATGGAGCCGACTGCATAAAACCCTACACCACCTAGTCTACGTACTACTTTAAATATCTCCAAATTTATTCAGACCTTAATTTTTGCCTACCTATTGGAGTATCGAATAATACCTTGTAAGATTTTCTTACGAAAGGGCAAAAATTGTGGATTTCTACAGCTGTAAAAGGCCAGATCAGATAAAATGTATAAAGGTATAAATGGGAGCAATATCTAAAACTGTGCCGATTTCGATGAAATTTTGCCCACATACTGGGACGTCAAAAAGAACATCTCACACATAATATTGTAGAGATCTGACCAAAATTTTTGGCTTATTCTGCCTATATAACTATATCTAAATCAGTACTGATTGTATGGAAATTTTGCGTATTGGGATGTCAAATAAAACGCCTCATGCAAATTTTGTAAAGATCGGACCAAAATTTTGACTTCTACAGGCTAAAAGTCTATATCGGATGAAAGCTATATCTTGGAGCTATATCTTTGTGTATCTGAACCCAACCCTGCTTCACTTCTTTGTCGATCTCGAAAGGTCGCCTCTCTTTTCCATTGAAACGGCCTGAAACTTCGTCATTCCTATACATCTCCCTAATTAGTGTCACGATTTTTTCAGGCATGCCCTTATTCAACAGCGTGCTCCACATTGAACTTTGCGAAACTGTGTCAAAAGTACGCTCGAAGTCGGTGAATAAAAGGTATAGGTGTATATTAAGTTCTGCAGACTGTCCAATGATTATGCGCAGCAAGTAAATATGGTCGGCACAAGAACGTCCTGAACGAAAACCTGTCTGTTCCTTCCTCAAAATGCTGGATACGCTGCAGAAGAAGACTTGCTATCACTTTATTTGATGCATTTAGAAATGTAATCCCCCTCCAGTTTTTACACTGGGTAAGGTCACCCTTCTTTGGGTTTGTGACCATGATCCCCTTCTTCCAGTCCGTGGGGACAGCCTCCCTGATTATAGGGGCAATCGCTTGAGCTATGGGGTATGCCCCATACCGCAATAATTCAGCAGATTTATTACCAGGGCCGGCTGATTTGCCATTTTTGAGTGAGACCAGAACGGCCTCAATTTCTTCGCAGGTGGGTGGTGCCGCAAATATATCCCTGCGTTTGTTTCGGCGCACAGCGGGATAAAGAAGGTCAGAGATTACGTCCTTTCTTCGCAGGTGGCTGGGGCCGTAGATATATCCCTGCGTATGTTTCGGCGCACAGTGGGATTAAGAAGGTAGGAGCTTACGTCCTCGGTTACGTAATTGCTAATTGCTGTTCGGGTGTTGTTAATTCGGATTCGTATTCATCTTTTATTATTGCCTTATATTGGCCTTATATTGTTGCCGTTCATGTGTTTTACTGACACGTAGATACCACGCATGTTTCCAATGTTAGCTGCATTTTCGGCTTGCTCTGCCAGCATATTAAAATATATTCGCTTATCTCTGCGAACTAGGCACTTGACCAGCGAGGCGGAGGCTCGAAATTCAGTCCTGGTCGTGATTGACGTTTCTGGTGTTTTAATTCCTCTATAGTTTCGTTGCTCATCCATGGTTTTTGGGATCGTCCACCAATGCCTATGATAAAGGTGGCCGTCTCCGTACATGTTGCCTTGTATTCGCGCGCTGTTTCGTGGTCTTTTAGGTTTAAGAGGTTGAACTTTGGGCTTTTTGTTTGAGTCCTTTTCACGACGGCTGGGCGTAGAGTTAGAGCGCCCACTTAGAGCATGTGGTAACTATCGATGTTGACTCCTCGTCTAGTTTTCACATCCATCAGCGAACCCAGAAAGTTTTTTCTAATAAGTACATGGTCAAATTGATGACGGGTGTTTCCATTTGGTGATTTTCAAGTATATTTGTGTATATTTTTATGGGGGAATTTTGTGCCTCCAATAATGAGCCGGTTTCTTGCGCAGAAATCAACCAATCTGTCGCCATTGTCATTCCTGTTACCGCCAAGTCCTTGCATTCCTGTTATCGCCAAGTCCTTCCATTCCTGTTATCGCCAAGTCCTTGCATGCAATTATAGTTGTTAAGGCCCACCTTGGCATTAAAATCTCTCATAACAAGTTTAATGTCTCCTTTTGGTAGAGAGCGTGTCACTAACTCGAGTTGGGTATAGAATTGATCCTCTGTTTCGTCGTCATCGGGTTCGGTTGGCGCGTAGCATTGAACAGTGGATATTTTGCGGAATTTTGAATTTAATCGTACCATCATGACGCGTTCATATATAACACATTGTATGATAAAATAGCTCGCTTTACTTTTGGCGGCATTGAAAGACCGAACCCATTTATTCAGTGGATTTCATTGCCTGAAAGAATGAAGTGGCAGCGACCTTGAAGATCCATAATTCCGGATTTCGCCCGTCGTACTTCACTTAAGCCGAGGATGTCTAGGTTGTAGTTTGACATCTCGTTCTGGACTTGGTAAAGTCTCGATGCCTCTGAGAGAGTTCTGATGTTACATGTTCCAATCATAAACCGTGTTCTGAATCCATAGGTCGTCATCGGGGCATTGTCAGTTCCATTATTTCTTGTTGATGTTTCTGCAATCGTGATTTTTTTAGATGGATGACGGATTGAGCCATCGCATCGGTGCCTAGTGCTGGCGTTGCCACCGACCCTCTAGGGCGGGCTTGTTTGATGGTGAATCTTCTGAAGATCTGCGAGCGCCACCGTTGGCCATTACCTTTGGCTCATCCGCTTCCGACCCTAATCGTATCCGTGCATATGCTCACTTGTTGGTTCACCCCGCATATTTTATTTCTGCGGTACCCGTCATATATGATTAGCTTTCCCCAATCCAGCACCTGGGGAGACGTACAATGAGAAAAGTAGCATGGAGCTCCGCACGAAGACCTGTACCTTGATCACGAAAGAACAGACAGACAGACGGACATAGCCAAATTGAATCAGGAAGTGATTCTTCTTAATGGGTGTAGCTCTTTTCCTTCTCAGCGATGCAAACAAATGCACAAATTCATAATATCCTGTAAAAAAGTGGTGGTGTAGGGTATAAAAACCACAACAATTTAAAACCCCATTTCATCACCATCATCATCATCATCACCAGCTTATTTCAAATGTCAATGAGAAAGTTTTCATTTCAAAGAAGGATTTACTCGTACTTAAAAATTAAAGGGAAGCATTTGCAAAAACTTTTACAGTAAAATTTTATTTGATATACATCAAGTTTGTTGGTTGCAATGGGTGGGTGTATCTTTCGCGTTAGTCTCTTCCTTCTCCCTACCATTTCCCCCTTTCGCAACATTTTGAACTTCAACTGTGTTTAATGTTTTAGCCGCAAAGTTTCTAAAATCATTTGCAGTCATTTGTGAAATAGAAGAGTTTCATTACTTAAACATATTTCAGATGCTCGTAATGTACAGAAAGGACGCTGAACCGTTGGTGGTCGCTAATGGTTGTACAGGAGCGTTTGCCCTAAGGCTGAAAAGTCCGCTTCACTTGAAACCATGTCAATTAAAACACCAAAAACAAAAACATGGCTACCATAACCCACTCCCATGGACTTCAGAATGGGGAAAAAAAACACGAAATGAAAAACTGTTAATGGCAATAATTAGGGACCCAAAGTAAATATTTTCTGTTGTCATCAAGAACAATAGCGATGTGGAGTAGAAAAACCATGCACACAACATGAGCACTCAGTAGTGGTAGACAATTTTATTGCTCAACTTTTCATGTTTGTTTAGGTTATAAATAGTCCTCTGTAGCGCAAATTCGCAATTGACGATGTTTAGTTTGAATAAAAATGCGTGGAAATATGATCATTACAAACATTTTATTACATCCATGGAAATCGAGAATGTAAACCAAATGAATTCATTGTAAAAATTTCGCATGTAGGAAGGAGCATGAAGGAGGAGCAAATAACAGGTGACTAATGCAGAATATCACATTACCCTCAACTAAAAGGCAATTATGTACTGAAAATATAATTCATAAATTTCATTAAGGTTTTAACTGGGCCCACGTCGAATTTCGTGTTAAATCGCTGTAAATTTCACCATAGGAAGGAGGACATATTTTTTATGTCATTCCATATGACATATAGTTTGGTTTGCGAACTAAATTATGGCGTTGCTAATAGCACTGACTTGCTATTGAAATCGCCGATTTCTATTGAGCGACAAACGTCTTTAGAAAACTTCGCGAAATTAAACATGCTTCTGAATTAAAATTGGTGCTTTAAACCATAGATGGGCAGAATTTACATCCGTACATAAATTCCTGTGCCCTCGGGCATAGGAAAAACGAAGAGAAGTACATGGACTATATAAACAACTTTGTGCGGCTTCGTTCGGCTACCTCTATTTCAAAGCTATTTCATTTAGTTGATGTTTGATGACAATCACACAAGCACAGTTTGGTCTTTCCCACAGTGTTAGTGTGCAGATGATCGCTTTAAAGTTTACTTTCTCTTAATGGAAATAAAACTCTGGTTTCAAAATTTCGAAAACTTATATGTCCCTAGTAAATATGCTTAATAATTTATAAAGATATTGTACGAGATATAGTCCATCTTCGAACTTAACCTGCGTATGAACAAAAAATGAGTCTGTGCAAAGTATGAAATAATTGTCTCCATTTTTAAAAATGGGATGGGTGAATAAATAATGCATTTTTCACCGGATTATGATGAAAGGTGGTTTACATATATACTCGAGGTCGTGGGTATTCAAAGTTTGACCCGGCCGAACCTAATGCTTGTTTTTACTCAATATACTCTTGTTTCCGTTTAGCAAAACTGCACAATAAATAATTTATATTCCACTGTGAAATAAAAGTGAACAGGAATGAAGAAAAATTCCTGAGAATATGCGACCGGTATAAATTATTGCATTTCACTGACAAAGATCAAGCAAAATGTTAAGAACTTGACAATTAAGAAGCTGCACTGTTTAAATTAGGGAAATTTTTCTCGGAAATTGGGACAAAATTTATGACTTGAACTTGGCGGCCATCGTAGAGCTCAGGTTAACATGTCCGTCTAAGACGTGCCCGGATTTGAATCCTAGCGAGAATGTCTGAATCAATTTTTAATGGTAGTTAGCCCCTTCTAATGCTGGCGACATTTTTGAGATACAATGTTCATGGACAAGTTTGCATTTCTTGGCGATCTGATGTGGGCAATTTTTGGAATAGAAGTTTGAACTCAGAGTTGTTGTATTTGAAAAATGGGATTTTTTAAAAGTTCCAGCCTGAGAAGGGATTACTCAAATTTCGTCATTCCGTTGGTTACAACTCCAAATATTGGTGTAAAACCCTAATAAATTTTTAATCGCCAGGACATTTTAAGTGTCCGTATTTCTTTCAAAATTATATAAACTTTTTATCAAGTACAGCTAGTAGCTGCAAAGTACAGCTAGTAGCTGCATTTATTGAGTTATGAAAAGTTACCACGAATAAACCTATTTCAAAAATTCTGTAATCACTAATCGTATCAACACCCACGTGTCAGTATCTGTTAGCTGCGAAAACCGGGCAATGGCATGGCAAATGCATTATTGTGTTCGTAGTTCTTTGTGATACGTAACGATGCCAAAAGCCATTCTGATCCCCTTTCTACTACTGCTCAGTATTCTTTTCTAACGCACGTGACCATCAATTTCAAATTTTGATCGCTGATAGTTTTTACAATATTTTTCTTCACAGATGACTTTCCAGTTATTAGTTTTTGAAAAGTCTTTTTTTAAACTTAGCACCTTAACCTGGAGGTCACCATAGCGCAGAGGTTAGCATGTCCGCCTATGACGCTGAACGCTTGGGATCGAATCCTGGCGAGACCATCAGAAAAAAATTTCAGCGGTGGTTTTCCCCTCCCAATGCTGGCAGCATTTGTGAGGTACTATGCAATGTAAAACTTTTCTCCAAAGAGGTGTCGCACCGCGGGACGCCGTTCGAACTCGGCTATAAAAGGGAGGCCCTTATCATTGAGCTTAAACTTGAATCGGACTGCACTCATTGATATGTGAGAAGTTTCCCCCTGTTCCTTCGTGAAATGTTCATGGGAAAATTTTGCATTTTTACCTTAACCTAAAACAAGTAAAAGCGTGCCAGGCCGAATCTTGGGAACCCACCACCATGGATTCAGCTAAAATATGGGAGCTATATTTGGTTATAGACCGAATTGTACCGTACTTTGCGCAGTTGTTGAGAGTCATAACAGAACACTATATGCAAAATTTCAGCAAAATCGGATAAAAATCAAGGCATGTAATATAAAGTATCTGTGCAAAATTTCAAGCGGTTAGCTCTCCGCGTTCGACCCCTATCGTGATTTCGACAGACGGACGAACGGACATGGCTAGTTCCACTCAGAATGGCGAGACAATCAAGAATAAAGGGTGATTTTTTTGAGGTTAGGATTTTCATGCATTAGTATTTGACAGATCACGTGGGATTTCAGACATGGTGTCAAAGAGAAAGATGCTCAGTATGCTTTGACATTTCATCATGAATAGACTTACTAACGAGCAACGCTTGCAAATCATTGAATTTTATTACCAAAATCAGTGTTCGGTTCGAAATGTGTTCATTCACCGTAACGTTGCGTCCAACAGCATCTTTGAAAAAATACGGTCCAATGATTCCACCAGCGTACAAACCACACCAAACAGTGCATTTTTCGGGATGCATGGGCAGTTCTTGAACGGCTTCTGGTTGCTCTTCACTCCAAATGCGGCAATTTTGCTTATTTACGTAGCCATTCAACCAGAAATGAGCCTCATCGCTGAACAAAATTTGTCGATAAAAAAGCGGATTTTCTGCCAACTTTTCTAGGGCCCATTCACTGAAAATGATTTGCAAGCGTTGCTCGTTAGTAAGTCTATTCATGATGAAATGTCAAAGCATACTGAGCATCTTTCTCTTTGACACCATGTCTGAAATCCCACGTGATCTGTCAAATACTAATGCATGAAAATCCTAACCTCCAAAAAATCACCCTTTATATAAAACTTTATCGGGTTCGAGATATTACAAACGAAATGACTAGATAAGTATACGCCCTTCCTATGGAGGTGGGTATAAAAATTTAACATTTAAAGAAGCTGTTATTTCTAAAGCTATTTTACGTCTTTAACTAAGGTACACTGTTGTCTTGTCCCAAACCCAATTTCCTAACTTTCAGCGATATTTTGAACTTCATTTTAGTTATTGGCCAATAGTAACACGAAGCAAAGTTAAGGATGGATTAAACTATCATTTAAAATAAAAACAATCCCTAATATCAAGGAAAATAATCCCAAACTGACGGAGAACAGAACTTTTTAGCAAATAATAACAACAACAATGCCTGCAATTGCATACAAGTCTAACGAAACATTACAAACAACATTTTCGAGAAGAGCGACAAAAAGAGACAAACTCTAAGAAAACAACGTTGTTTACAAAATAACTTGCAAGGGCAACGAAAAAGAAAAATTCAACACAGTTTATGTGGGAACAACAAAAAGAAGATTAGATGTACGATTGAGCGAACACGAAGCAGATATAAGGAAAGGAATATACAGCACAGCATTGGCACAGCACATTAACGAAAGCAAACACACTGCGGAGTTGAAGAACGTAAAAATACTGGACAAAGAGAGGATTGAAAACAAACGATATACATTGGAAAGCCTACGGATTCAAGAGAGAATACAAATGAGGACAAAGACAACACCAAACTACAATACTCGGTAGCAATAGCTTAAAGTGAAAATACGTTCTGTGATACTAGATTAAGTTTATCTTGACAATTAATTGATTATTTATACAAAATTTGTGTTTGTGCAGTCCCGTTTTTTATAAATATAAGTGAAAGAAAAATGAACTAATTGTAAGTAAAAAGCTTAATCATGAACTCAGAGGATATTGTAACTTTCATAGCCTACTTTGTTCTCCAATAGAAATTCAAAATAAACACCCCCTGAAGAAGTCGGAAATAAACTGACGAAAGGTTGGGAAAAAATAATGAATTAAATTAGTTTTATTCATTACAAAAACATGACCATAACGGCCATGAAAACTTTCTATTAAAGAAAATATCTTTTAGAAATCTTTCCCTAAACAGTTGAAAAATGTATCATCTTTAAATGAGTTAGGTTAGGTTGAAAAGAGGGTGCCGATATTAATCCGCCCCATGCCACTATGGACATACACCTAAGCTAGCAATCGGCTTGTTGTGCGCTCTAAATACACAAAAAAAGTATCTTCGAAAAAGAAAATGTAAGTTAGGAATTCCGAGCTACTTACAAAATCTCTAATTTTTTTCCATGCCACTCCCCGAAGTTGGTTTTTGTCTGGTATAGTGTCCCCACCTATGTGCCGGTATCTGTTAGACGCGAAAGCCGGGCAATTACGAAGGAAATACTCCAACGTCTCACCGTCTTCGACGCATGCCCTACGCATGCTATCACTTGCTTCACCAATTTTACATAAGTGAGCTCGTAGTCCTATGTCTCCCGTTTAAATTTGAATTAAGTTCGAAAAATTAGGTTTGAAAATTAGGACACAAATTTTTTCAGTGTACTGTGTATATATTTGAAATGATACTTTTATAATGTTAGTTAATAGTATGTAAACATTAGTTTTGCATTTCTTGCCAGTATGCTTTTTCCCAAAAAGCTACCGAAAACGTTGTAATTTCGACTTTATTAATGATACCGATGACCTTTAACCGGTCGCCAGAGTAGCAACATTATCTTTTAGATTTCATTGCATGGAAAAGCCTTTCCTTTCAATTACGCTACATTATTGCCGAAATGAATTAATGAGTCAAGTGCGTGTTCGTAATTCGCAGACAATGGCAAATGTAATTACAGCCATAAGGCAAAGTGTACATTTAGACTTTGAACCTAATAAATGACAAACTATTATTAGGCAGACAAATTTTTTAGTGGTCATGAGACTAGTCTATACAATACGTCTGGGAGAGAAAAAAATTTTACATTTAAATATGGAAACATACATAAAACGTGTTAGGGCCGAAAGGAAAAAGATACAATGTTAATTCACAAATATAATGGTCCTGGCAATAATACAGACTTTACTTTTATTTTATTATTTATTTTTATTTTCTTTAATGCAAAAGCACATAATACAAAAAATTACTTTTTCAATCCACCCATTTTAATTATGTTTTCGTAGAACTATTTGTTTAAAAACTCTAAAGGATAAATAAACTTTGTGGGTTTGTGTTACTACATAAAACCAAAAAAAAAAAAAAACAAAAAAGTGGATTTTAAAAAAATCATTGAAAGTTGATATTGACTGCTTTTTTAAACTTTGATTTAAAAAAAACATAATTTTTATGATATTTCTTTACACACTTAATGTAGTGTGAATGACATATACAGTAAAATTTTTGCAATTTAACTTACCTGAAAACAACCATCACAGTGGCATCAAAGTTCTTGGAGCTGTAATTATAAAATAGAAAAAATAAGTAAATATTTAAACAAACTGAAACAAGTAAAAAGGGATTAAGTTCGGCCGGGCTGAACTATGGATACCCACCATCTCGGGTATATATGTAAACTCCATTTCGCCCCAATCCGGTAAAAATTTAATAACTTAAGCACACAAATTCGACACGGATATAGAGTGGTCTAATATATATGTCACTATTCAATATTGGTCTATTTGGCAGATATATCCAATTATGAACCGATCAGAACCATATTAAGGTCGAATATCGTGAGGATCAGAAAAACTCACTATTTAAAATTTAAGCGAAATCAGGTAATAAATAAAGCTTTAATGGCCTTCAGTCCCCTTACCGGCAGATCGGTCTATATGGCAGCTATATCTAAATATAGTCCGATCTGTACCATGTTTAGGTCGGATTTTAGGAGGCTTGAAACTGCGCGCCGGTAGATTCCAATACTAGGGTTGTACATTCCCGAAATATAAAAGGCAATCATCGTATGTAATCAAAATACCACTCAAATAATGATTTTCTTTTTTTCCCCAATAAGCACAAGCTGTGTTCAATCAATCAAAATAACTTTTTTTCTCCATTTGAATTAAAAATTCAAGCTGTCGAAGTGGTAACCTATGTTCAAATGTGTTATAGATTTTTTTGGCTTCGTATCTTATTACCACATTTACATGTGCTTAACACTTGGCTACCATGATACAGGACTTCTATTGTTCCTAATATGTTTTTGATGGTTCTCATATTCATTTCAGTGGGCTTTGTTGGCTGTTACTCAACGGAAGTTCTATTCCTTTTTGTTCAATTTCAGGGTACACAAAAGATTGCACTACCATATCAGGCTAATCAGAAACTGACGGTTAAACAAATCCTTACACACTTCAGTGGAATCGATGCATCGACAATGAAAAATCCAAAAGAAATTTTTGCAGCTGACATTCAAAAGGATTTACTATTGCTGGAGGAGCAGGAAGGGTCGGTTAATTTCAAATTCGGTGTTGTATACATGAAGCCAGGCCAGTGCTGTGATGACGAGATGTTAAGTAATCGTAAGTAGATTTGTGCTCTTCTATTTTTGTGGGATACAATATTTTGCTGAATGAGGTGGGCATAGAACGGATGAATGAAAAATATGTTAGTTACCAGTAAATTTTTCAAATGGCCACAATAGGAAGAGGTTACCACCGCTTGTTTACAGCAAAAAAGCGAATAATATCTCCCTTAAGTCTCATACATCTTTAAATTCAAAGCCGTAACCATTGAATCCTATGAGTTTATTCATATCAATATATCAATATTCATCATAACATACTTTTCTACGGCAGACGATAAAGATTCTCCTGAGAATATTGTTCGCGCTTTATAATGCAACTTTTTGTTGCTGAATACAATGAAAAAACTATGCATAATCCTGTTTTAGCAGAAACTTCTGTTTCTTGTTCTTTTCAATATTCAACCATATATCATTGTGTGCTTGTGTTTCCTTCTTTCTTGTATTTCTTTTCATATGCTCAGAGGAATCCAGTCCAGACTTTGAAGACTTCTTGGATGTTTTGGGTGAACGTGTACGTCTAAAAGGATGGGATCGTTTTCGTGGCGGTTTAGATGTTAAAGGTAAGTAAGTGACTATAATGTCAAAGCAAATGTTAAGTAAGACATTGCTATGTTGGGTAAGAAATATACTTTGTTGGGTAGGATATCTATAGTCGCATTACGACATGTTGCAAACTGAAGACAAAGTGTATATGCCCCCCAAACTATGTTGGTGGGTGTAAAACTCAACTTAGGAGAACGAAAAAATAACAAGTGAAAGAGTGCTGAGTTTGGCCAGACTGAAAGCTTTAAACCCTCCACCATGGATCGCATTTGTCAAGTTCTTTAGCTGATATCTTTTTATAGGAAAACAAAGGATAATGGATTGGAATTGCTATGCCAATTTATGAAACGATTGGGGCCATATTGGGATTGACTGTTGGAGACGAAAGTGGAATTCAATGTCCCAAATTTCAGCCACATCGCATAATGGCTCAAGAAATAAAATCGGGAGATCTGTTTATATGGTTGTATACCTTTTCATCGTACCGGAAATACCCAAATATTTGTTCATCGATCAAAATATCGATGAACAAATATTTGGGTATTTTCGTGTATTCCTTAATTTGATTTGATGGGAGCTATAACAGGGTATGAACCTACTCGGGCCATATTTAATACGTATGTTAAAAGACATAGAAGAAGTCTTTGTGCAAAATTTAAGCTAAATCGGATAAGAATTACTCCCTTTACGGGCTCACTAAGTATAATCATGAGATCGGTTTATGTGGAAGTTATTGGGTTGCCCAAAAAGTAATGGCGGATTTTTTAAAAGAAAGTAAATGCATTTTTAATAAAACTTAGAATGAACTTTAATCAAATATACTTTTTTTACACTTTTTTTCTAAAGCAAGCTAAAAGTAACAGCTGATAACTGACAGAAGAAAGAATGCAATTACAGAGTCACAAGCTGTGAAAAAATTTGTCAACGCCGACTATATGAAAAATCCGAAATTACTTTTTGGGCAACCCAATATATCAGGTTGTGAACTGATTTTGGACAATTACTGGAAGTCAAATCACTTCATGCTAAATCATTTAATTCGTCTCTGTTTGTCTGGCTCGAGATCATTTATTTATTAAAAACCCGATGTTTTTGTACTTTTAATTATTTCAATTATTTCTTTCTCCAATATTTCGATACATCATCGATGTTCTTCCTCGGAGAGTATATCGGCTCATTTTTTACATAAAACAAGAATTTACCGCAAATAATTATTGAAATTTCGTTAAGAAAAAAAATCTATAATTACATGTTTTACGCGAGACAATTAACTTTTTCATCACGGAGTTACTGTACAACTAAGGCTAATAGTTTCTTCTATATTTCTGTACATGTGTGTACACTTCCCTGGGATATCTCTCTGACTCGGCACGCACGACCAGTAAATTTTTATCTGTTCGGCCAACTCGTTGAGATATCAGCGACACTAATCCTGAAGACATGACGCTAAAGGCATAGCCATTGATACCAGTTCCATGGAATGTGTAAGGTAATTCCTAGTCTCACGAGCTCATCCACTCTACACTTCCCTGGAATATCTCTCTGACTCGGCACGTACGACCAGTAAATTTTGATCTGATCAGCCAACTCGTTGAGATATCAGCGACACTCCAGGGCGGGTTTTGAATATAGAAATACTTCTCTAGGGATTTAATGGCTACCTGGCTGTCTGACTAGTCAGATTATCTTGTCAGGTAACATTGATCTCATAAACAGCTACGTCTCACTGGGGATATTTCTATTTATTTCGTTAATAGAGTTCGACAGGGAAAATTCCCTCTAATACTAACCAAGAACTTTGAAAATATCTAAGTCAAGAATTTCGAGGTACAGACAAAATCCCTTATTGTTCTTCATTCCAAGCCCGAAAGTTGGTTCAGGTAAGGTGGTATGTGGTGGAGGTATTCTGGTGTTTGTTTGTCGCTAAAGCTTGGTTGTGACATTGAAAATGCTCCATAGACTTATCATCTCCCTCACATACCCTTCACACATTATCACATGGCGCACCTTTTCTGTGTAAATAAGTGCGCCCGTAGTATAATGTGTCCCGGAATGATACCTAAATCTAAGCTGATCTCATTCTTACTTCCTTTCGATATTAACCTTGCCTTCTCACGATCCGGATTTCATCAAAGGATTTTCGTTGTCCTACCGACCATTTTAATGTTCCACAGTGCTACATGCACTTTCGTTTCCTAAGCCCGTAGCTCGAACTGCGTCGCCCCGAAAGATTTGGCATTCAGTAAGTTTACTCTACTCATGACAATCCTATTGTCGCTACGTCTACCCTTTCGTTGTCCCATACTCTGCTGTGGCCCGGCAACCTCACTAATGCGGATCGTGTCATCCTTAGAGAATATGTCCATTTGACGTCCTCGTGTTGACACTCATACCCAGACCCACACTGTCTTAAAGCTTTGATCTATCAGTGAATCATAAACTTCAAAACGGTAATCCAAGAATTCCGTAAATTCAAGACTGTGCCGTTAGAAATAGTGAGTCGCACTAGACCTCGAGTGCCGTCTCAGGTATCCGATGCTCTTCCATTCCCTCTACGTTTTTTATTTTCTTCTCGATTATAACCCATTGGTTGACCTGCTCCTATGCTCTATCAATTATCCCATCGCTTAAAGGCTCATAGCCGCGTCAGCAAACAAAAATTATGTCCACTAGCATTTCATTAAGGAATAGGACAAACTTCCGATTCAAGTTCAAGCTCAATCGCTGTTCATACTTAACCTATACGTCTATGGGTTGAATATCTAGAATAGGATCCAATGATCTAGTAGGCGTAATCCTCATCGCCCCTCCTATGCCAAGACAAAATGTTCTCTGAACCTGTTGTATTGTTCTTTTGTTGCATTTTTTCCCCATTGCGATCCACGCTCCTGAATTGCCGGTGAACTACCTCACATTCAAGTCACTTTTCGAAGCTACAGCCCACCAGCTGTGAGCGTTCTCAGTATGCTTCCGAATGTTAGACATCCAGTTCAGTTTCCTGTCCCAGATCACTCCTAACCAATTGACCTTATCGAATATCGAACATCTAGATTTCTCTCTTCTTTGGGTTAACATTCAGAACACTAGGTCTAAGCCCTGTCATATGTCATATCCAAGACCTTTTCGGCCCTTCAGCTTAACTGGTTTGAATCCCTACCTCCTATCAGATTTAGATATATCTCCCATGTATATTTTCGTCCAATTTTGACTAATACTACAATAATTTCGGACCGGTCCTCACAAAATTTGTCACTAAAGTTTCTTTTATGACTCTTCTGATTACTGGTGAATTTCATAGAAATCGGTTGAAATTTAGATATAGCTCCCATATTTATGTAACCCTCAATTTTCACTTTAAGGCCTTTGCAAACACATTTTTCAACCAAATCTTCATTTAAAATTTAAGCAAATTTTAATAAGCCTGCATACCCAATGTGTTGTGGGGTATCAAAAGGACAACTTTACCTGACTTTAGGCTGTCCTTGTAAATGTAAATTTTCCCATGAACATTCCATTAAGGAACTAGGGCAAACTTCTCACAAATCAATGGGTGCTGTCCGATTCAATTTTAAACTCAATGATAAGGGACATCCTTTTTATAGCCGAGTCCGAACGGCGTGCCGCAGAGCGACACCGCTTTGGGGAGAAGTTTTTACATGGCAAAGTACTTCACAAATGTCGCCAGCATTAAGAGGGGATAACCACCACCGAAAAATTTTCTGATATTCCTGACAGGATTCGAACCCAGGTGTTCAGCGTCATAGGCCTAGGCATAACTTCTGCGCTACGGTGGCCGCTCGTCCTTACTTTTTTTATGGGGGATTTCAAGTTCCCAACAATCCGCCAGACTTAAGGCTTGTGAATGAAAGTTCAGCAGACAAGTCTTCAGCATCAGCAGCATCTTCTGATTAAGCAATACCCACCCCCATTCAAAACTCCTTTAGCCTCGTTTCATGAATTAGTAGAGCATAACTCACTTGACTTGAAGTGATGGTTAAATATTTGGGAGTGAACTGGAACTTGAACTTCGAAAAGTGCATAGATAAGCCGTAGGCTCGAAATGGTGCCTCAATTCGAGAATAGTTAACTGGCTGTACTGAAGCGTAATTAGGCTAATACTACGCCTCTTTAGTTTGGTCGACGGCGACGGAAGTATGAGGCGAGTAATACGGCTATGAGACTCAAGACGATAGGAACTTACGATCCCTATAGGAAATCTAGATGGATCCGAAGAGGTTTGGATGGTTCATTGTTGTCAGCGGCCAGATTTGGATTGACGGAATTTAGGTATTGCCATCTGTTAGTTAAGGCTACAAGGATAAATCTAAGCTATAGGACATAACATGAATGAGCGTCTACGTTGATTACCCAAAGACTGCAATCAGTTTCCGACTGTCATAATACGGTAGATCACAAAATGCGTAAGGTTGTATGGTGGTATCTCAAGGACGTAGAGTGTGAACATCTTTACGGACAGTAAACTGGCCATCGGGGCCATAACAGCAAAAAAACAGTCTTGGAGCTTAAGAAGGAGATTAGCGTATTTTCTGAGGATGGCACGTGTAAAATAGCAGACGAATTGGCAGTAGAGGTCAGAGGGTAATATTGGTGAATGCGAAACATTTCTGGGCTACACATTCAGAGTTAAAGTTTTAGGCGACGAGCGGCATGTAGCACTATGAAACAGAGGAAAAGTGAACTAACTGGCAAAACGTCCAAAGTTCAATAAGGGACTATGTTCGGGAGAAATGGGGGCTTATATTAAGAGCTAGTAAGAAGCAGATCAGTATGACTTTAGGTATCCTTAGGTCATGGACCAAGTCTACATGCAAAATTATTTCTATTCACCATCATGGATATGCCAATCCAGTCATTCTGCTTGTAACACAAAAATATTTTCCATTTATCTTGCAGTACCCACACAAATATGGTTCACAAGTTGGTATACCTCCCATATAAACCCGACCAAATGCTGATCATATTGTATCATAGACAGATATAGGCCCCATATTAACCAATACTGCGTTTTGACTTCTTGAGCCCACCCCTCTTGGTTTATTAAAACCGCCAAGTCCGTTTATACAATACTTGTTTTCTAGTTAGTTATTAAACCTTTTTAAATAGTTTTAAGACGAACTCTTTAAGACTTTTTAAAATATATTTTTTTTATTTCTTTAAATTGAAATCATCGAAAAGAAGAACTTTAATTTAATAAAGAACTAATCATGAACACGAAATATAATAAAAATATTTTTTTTTCAAACTATTATCATTTTCTTTCCATACCATTTTCCTCCATTGTTTAGTATTCTTTACTTGTTCATTCATTGGACGAGACTTTCACATTTAAAATCATGAACAATGCTATTTTTTTTTGGTATGCCTTACTGTGGCCATTATTATAAATATTTCTCTTCCTTATATTCCTTGGCTGGCCAGTGAATAAAAAAGGGGTCTTCTTAGATGCTTTTAATGCACATGTAATGAAAGAGATTTGTCTTCCGCCCGTTTGGTCCTTGACTACGTTGGCATTAGCCTTGACCAAGTATGAAGAATTTGAAAAGAAAGAACAAATGACCTATGACCAAAGTGAAACAAAAGAACTAATTTTTTTCCACAACATTGTCGGACATCTGTAGAGAAGTGCTTTAAAAATTGAAATTTTTTAAAACGATGATATTCTAGAGGGATATTTATTTTAATCAAAAATACGACATAGCCTAATTTCCCCTCCATCTCAATCTTTAACTTTCTTGTGGTGTTTGTTGATTAATAGACTTTACTCTGGTTTGGGACCGTTGCTGTAGGATATTGAGGTTGAAGTTCTGCATTTGTACATCATGTGCATGTCTGTAGCTGTTAATGTAATTTGCTCTACTATGATTATTCATTCTTTCATTTTTTTCTTTCCTACTTCTTTTGCTCTTACAGGTGACATGACGGGCAAGTACTCGGTGTATACACTACATGAAGGTCATGAAATTATGTTTCATGTTTCAACGCTGTTGCCCTTTTCCAAGGATAATCGACAACAGGTGAGTTATAAAAGATGGCCAACAAGGAACGATACAAAATGCAGATGTAATTTAAATCTATTAAATGTCTAAAGTTGTACAGTAGTTTTTGTTTCCTACCAGAGCTTAAAAGAAACTCTTAATTAATGTTAGTTAAAAAAAAATAATCTTTAGTGGTGTCTGTGGCAAACAGTTTTAAGTTACATGGAACCCCTTAAAATGAGCCAAGTGCAGGAAAGTGGTCACAGACCACAAGGTCTCACAATTTTGTAATTTATTTCAAACAAATCCTTGACATATGCAAACTTGTACAAAGGGAGTTGAATATGACAAAGTTTGTCTAGGAACAGGTGTTGTAGATATGTAAAACAAACAATGGAAAATCAAATATATAAAGACTAGAGCCAAGGCAACCAAACTCTTTCACACACCGACATAACATATGGTGCAATTGGTAACAGATTTTCCAGTTATCGTAATTTTATTAAATTATAGCAGGCCAAGCCTTGGCAGAGTTCTTCAATACTAACGACCTAATAACACTTAAAATTGGTAACACAGCTACCTTTGGTAATAGGATTAGACAGTCTGTCTCTGTCTATGTTAATTTGTGTACAAAGTACAGGTCGCAATTTTCATCCGATCATCTTTAAATCTAGGCCCGAGAAAACGCCTAGAGGCGAAAACTATTGGAATTGGAATATATCAGCTCAAATTTAGATATAGCTCCCATATTGGACTAAAATTGTAATTATATCGTTATTTGTAAACCAATTCTGACGAAATTTTTGCACGAGTGATCCTCTTATAAGTCTCCACATTTTTCATAGAAATCGGATCAGATTTAGATATAGATGTAGCTCCCATATATATGTTTATCCAATTTGGACTTAAATTGTAATTATATCGTTATTTGTAAACCGATTCTCGCGAAATTTTGCAAGAGTGATTCTCTTATAAGTTTCCACATTATTGAAGAATTTCATAGAAATCGGCTCAGATTTGGTTATAGCTTCCATATGATATATTGGTCCGATTAGAATTAAAATTGCAATTATATCGTTATTTCTAAACCGATTCTCACGAAATTTTCACATTATTATATATACATACACTATTATTATTGGAGAATTTCATAGAAATAATTGCAAGGATCTCCGCTTGATACACACTGCAGTGATCGGGTAACCTTTTCGATATGACCAGTTCTAGGTCATTAGGATACTCCCCAAAGCCCAACTGGTCGTTTAGTTTGGAACCATCCGTATAGAAGTCTATGTAACTTCTGTCACCAGGGATATCGTAGTTTCAATCAGTTCTATCAGGAATAGTGGTACAGTACTTTTTATCACAAAGCGGCTAAGGTAGGGTGTAATCCACACTGCCTGGAACATCGGATATTGTATCAAGAATAACACTGTCCGTAGCCGCCACATGACCAATGAGAAACCTCCCTTAACCTTAGGACAGTGGTGGCTGCAATTTGTCTAGCCACAATGCCCAAAAGCATAAGACGTAGCATTATTCAGTGCATCAGATGGTGTCGTCCTCAGAGCGGTTTTGATGCACAAACAAGCCATCTTTTGAATCCGGTTAAGTATTGAGCAGTAGGTGGACTTTTAAAGAGCCGTCCACCAGACCACTACACCATATAGCATTATAGATCTGACAAGTGTAGTATAAATTCGTCGTTACTTGTTTTAATAATTCTTTTACGAAAAACCAAAAATAAAATCTGGTCGACATTTCGACCAATGGTATTAATAGAGTTAGAGAACTTTAAAACAAGCAAACTTTTCTTGGTCTTTAATAAAATTTTATTGTTCCGGTATTATATTGCACTTTCCATACAAATTCATAAATGGCTTTTTTTCTGTGAACAGTTTTCAAGATTCTTACATTTGTTATATAATTTAATACTACAACTATTACTGTATACGCACATGGCATTTTGTGGTATAGTTTAAATTGCAATGTGCATTTTTTTTATTTTTACTCTTTTATATTCCATTTTTCCCATGGCAATATTTAGTTCATATCAAAAAATATCCTTTAATCTACTCTTTTGCAGGTTGAACGAAAACGTCACATTGGAAATGATATTGTGAATATAGTATTCATAGATCAAAGCACAACAGCAAATGTTGATACGGTCTTGCCAACAATGTTTGATCCCACATGGATAAAAAGCCAATTTACACGTAAGTCGTGGTGGGAAAAAATCTCCACACTCTTTTCGTCAAAAAGCAATTGCCACCAGTGCAAACTTTGTGCCCCGCATGCAAATTGCCCAAACTCAATTTAAATTTGTCATATGCATTTTTTTTCTCTACATTTTCATTTCGTTTTTAGATATTTTTGCGGTAGTTACGAAGCATGAGCAAATGTATCGTTTGGCCATGTTTTGTGATGAGAATGTGCCACCATTTGGTCCAACACTACCAAACCCACCCGAATTTACAGTAAGTACAGATGACACTTTCACATAAAAGCCAAATTACCAACAAAACCCAAAGAGAATGAAATGAAACGACAGTGTCACACCAAACGGAGTGTTGACCCATATACCAAAAACACAAAACAACCGAAGAGTATTGATTGTATCTACTCGTTACGAATGTGTGACATATCCACAAGCTATAAATTAGAATCGGATACTCGTAAAAAAGCCATTTATCCCTATTAAACATATAATTACTGCTTATAATAAAATGGCAAAAGAATTTTTGATACATGGATTATATGTGGATAACTCGTAATTTGTAATGGTTATATAGACACAATACATTTGGCATATACGAATTATGAGATACTGTAAGCGGTATATGAACGATCGTAGAAAATATATGAAAAAGCTATTTTGCTACAAGTAAGGTTTTTGCCAAAGTAAAGTTTGCCGTTTGTAATCAATAAAAGTTTTTTTTGTCACGTGTATCTCAATAAATGCTATACAACTCAGAGCAACATCTAGTATAGAAAAGTTTAATAAAGCTGAAAAACCCAGCTTTCCAATATTGTTGGTGGTAAAACTACCATTGAAAAAGATTACTGATGTTATTTCTGTCTCAGTCCAACGCTAGATAGCTGGTACTATTTATGACATTTTTTATAATTGCCTACTAATCCTCCTTTAAATTAAGCAACATCCATTTTCACTTTTCAGCAGTCAGCCAATTGTTGTCATATTTCAAACTTTTAGGTATAATAGCAGCACTACTTCTGCAATCGTTGAAAAATTATTTATTAATACTCAGGAGACAGTGTTTCCCAGGCCGCCATGGGATAACGGGTTAGAAATTTCAGCTCCGACTTGTGTGGGTTTCACCGTTGTCACGATATGACAGTTTTCAGGCGCGTCCACAGATTACGGATAGTGGAAAGCTTCATACTTATGCGCTGGAAGCCAGCGATTTCGAGAGGAGAGTCCCTGTGAGGGGCCAGGTGACACTGACTCTTCCTTAAATACTGAGTGTCAATGATACTCAAAATGACAAGGCAAGTTATTAGCGTCTTCAAATAACCAATGGCCAACATCAACGTCCGTTCCCAAGTTAGGGGCTGTTGGGAACGCAGTGACCCAACCCATGCGGTTGAAGCACTGGGTCATAACAGAACACAACACGCAAAATTTCAGCCAATTGGATAAAAATTGCGGCTTGTAAGGGCTCAAGAAGTCAAATCGGGAGATCGGTTTATATGTAAGCTATATCAGGTTATAGACCAATTTGGACCGTACTTGGGACAATTGGTGGAAGTAATAAAAGAACACTACATGCTAAATTCGGGCAAAAATTGCAGCCGCCAGGGGCTAAAGAATTAAATCGGAAGATCGGTTTATGTGGGAGCTATATATAAGTCTGAACCGATATGTCCCATTTGTAATCCCCAACGACCTACATGAATATTAAGTATCTGTGCAATCGCTATCTTCATTTCGAAAAATGGATGGACGGACATGGCTAGATCGACTCAGAACGTGGAGACGAGCAAGAATATATGAACTTTATTGAGACTTAGACGAATATTTCGCGGTGTTACAAAGGGAATGACTATATTAGTATACCCCCATCCTATGGTGGTGGGTATAAAGAGGATAATGGGTTAATATGGACCGATTGGGCCATACATGGTTTGGCTGTTGGAGACCAAAGTGAAAATCATAAGCCAAAATTGCAGCCAAATCGGATGATAATTGCCCCCTCTAGAGACTCAAGAAGTATAAGCGGACGATCGGTTTATGTCCCATTTGTAATCCCCAACGACCTACATCAATATTGAGTATCTGTGCAATCGCTATCGTCATTTCGAAAAATGGATGGACGGATATGGCTAGATCGACTCAGAACGTGGAGACGAGCAAGAATATATAAACTTTATTGAGACTTAGACGAATATTTCGCGGTGTTACAAACGGAATGACTATATTAGTATACCCCCATCCTATGGTGGTGGGTATAAAGAGGATAATGGGTTAATATGGACCGATTGGGCCATACTTGGTTTGGCTGTTGGAGACCAAAGTGAAAATCATAAGCCAAAATTGCAGCCAAATCGGATGATAATTGCCCCCTCTAGAGACTCAAGAAGTATAAGCGGACGATCGGTTTATATGGCAGCTATATGAGGTTATGAACCCATTTAGACAATACTTGGCAAGATTTCAGCGAGCCAAGTCAAGATCCAAAAACGGTTTATATTGGAGCTACATCAGGTAACCGATTTAAACCATACTTGGCACAGTTATTGGAATTTAAAACAAAACACTTCATGCGAAATTTCAGCCAAAGTGGAAAGCCGAGCCCTCTAGAAGCTCAAGAAGTTAAGATCCGAGATCGGTTAATATGGGAGATATACCAGGTTATGAGCCGATTTAGGCTATACTTGGCACAGATGTAGAAAGTTAAAACAAAATATTTCAGCCAAAGCGAATAATAATTGCACTCTCTAGCGACTGGAGAAGTCAAAATCCGAAATTAGAAGCTATATCTGGTTATAACCCGATTTGGACCATACTTGGCTTCATGCAAAATTTAAGCCCAATCGTATAATGTATATGGGAGCTATATCAGGTGTTGAACCGATTTGAACCATAATCGGCGCAGTTGTTTAAAGTTAGAACAAAACACGTCATGCAAAATTTCAACCAAATCGGATAAAAATTGCGCCCTCTAGAAGCTCAAGAAGTCAAGATTCAAAATCGGTTTATATGGCAGCTATAACAAAACATGGACCGATAAAGCCCATTTACAATCCCAACTGATCTTCACTAATACAAAGTATTCGTGAAAAATTGCAAGCGCCTTCCTTTATTCTTTCGATAGTTAGCGCTTTAGACAGACGGACGGACGGAGAGATTGGCGGATAAGGCTAAATCGACTTATAACGTAACAAGATCAAAAATATATATAGTTTGTTGGGTCTCAGATCAATATTTCGATGTGCTGCAAATGGAATGGCGAAGTAAGTATACCCCTCATCTTATGGTGAAGGGTATAACAAGTAAAGGCGTGCTAAGTTCGGATGTGAAGATTTGCCATAGTTATTGGAAGTCAAATTAAAACACTTCATTTCAGCCAAATGGGATAAGAATTGTGCACTCTAGAGGCTCAAGAAGTCAAGATCCAAGATCGGTTTATATGGTAGCTATATCAAAACATGAACATTTACAATCCCAACCAACCTACACTAATATGAGGTATTTGTGCAAAATTTCAAGCACCTAGCTTTAAACGTTCATGCGTGCGTGCTTTCGAAAGAGGGACGGAAGGACGGACAAGGCTAAATCGACTTAAATCTCAAGACGTTGTATATACTTTGCTGGATGTCAGTTCAATATTTTGATATATTACAAACGGAATGACGAAATTACTATACTCTATCCTAGAATGGAGGGTAAAAATCGGACTTCCGTAATAAGGCAGTCGCCGCAAAAGAAAAAAGGTCCATGATCTGCGGGTCCGCACCTAGAATTTACGGACTCTTTGTAGAGAAGGATGTATTGGAGAGGAACAAGGCAGACATTACCCCCTTTCAGGAAATGCGATAGCCCTAGAATGGCGTCATAAAAACACCAAACAGCGACGAACTATACTATAGTTGGCATAACACCAGGCATGAATTTTGCTGATTTGTGGTTAATCGCATTAAAATAAAATTTTCAACATCAGCCTTATTTGTGTCTATGCCCCGACGGAAGACAGGAACGAGTAGACCAAGGATATTTTCTATGAGCGCTTAGAGAGAGAATACGACCGAATATTGGCCCTCCCAGTGTATTAAAATCTACCAGGAAAATGATCAAAGATACATCAGTCGAAAATGCTAGTCTTATAGATTTCTCCGCGCTAAAAAAATCATGCACGAGTCACATGATTCGTGAGAGAGATCCAAGTCCAAACACGTGATCGTGCGTGATGGTCCGATTTGAAATTTTGCACGGTGTGTTTTGTCATGATAATAATAATAATAGCAATAACTGTGCCAGGTATGGTTCAAATACGGTTATTATCGGATACAGCTTTCATATAAACCTATCTCCCTATTTGACATTTTGAGCCCTTGGGAACCGTAACTGTTGAACGATTGGGCTGAAACGTTGCTCGCAGTGGGTTATTTTAACTTTTCATATCCATGGTAAGCAATATCCAAATTGATCGGTAACCTGATATAGCTTTCATATAAACCGGTCCTCCGCATAATCTTCTACGGTCCCAAGAAATTTCAAGTTTTACTTGATTTGGCCAAAATTTGGGATGTGAAGTATACATATGTGCTTCAACTAAGTTTGTAGAATTTTTCGCAGAAGTTTGTGGAAATTTAACGCAGAATTCATGGCAGTGGGTTGTAGATCTACACCACATTTAGGGTGGACGTCACTGAATTTTTTAAATTCAAGCGAAATTGGATAATAAATGCGGCTTTTACGTATTTTAGACAATATATTGGGTTGCCCAAAAAGTGATTGCGGATTTTTCATATAGTCGGCGTTGACAATTTTTTTCACATCTTGTGACCCTGTAATTGCATTCTTTCTTCTGTCAGTTATCAGCTGTTACTTTTAGCTTGCTTTAGAAAAAAAGTGTAAAAAAGTATATTTGATTAAAGTTCATTCTAAGTTTTATTAAAAATGCATTTATTTACTTTCTTTTAAAAAATCCGCAAATACTTTTTGGGCAACCCAATAGTTACAGACAATATGGCACCTATATCTATATTTAGTCCGATCTTAACCATACTCCGGTCGAATGAAAGAAGGACCATATTCGGTTGGGATAACGGGAGGCTTGAAGGCTAGGCAAGGTTTAAGTGGCAGTTTTCCATCAGACTGACTTTTACGTTTATGTCCATTGTGATAACACAGGAACACATTCAAGTTTCCCTGGAATGTGTAAGGTAGTTCCTTATCTCGAAACCTCGTGCGATATCCATGTGGCACCCACAACAGGTGAATTTTGAACTTTACAGCCATCGCGTTGAGAGACAGTCTAGGACGGTTTTTGTGTTCAGAAATACGTTCTCCAGGGATTTAATGGCTGCCTGGCTGTCTGAAGAGATATTTATGCCAATCTTCGTTATGATATTATATCTTAGCCAGAATATCCGCTTGATACACACTGCAGTGGTCGGGTAACCTTTTCGATATGACCAATTCCAGATCTTAAGAGTACAACCAAAAACCCACCTGGTCGTCGAGTTTGGAATCATCCGTATTGAAGTCTTTGTAACTTCTATTACTAGGGATATCGTAGTTCCAATCGGTTCTATCAGTAATAGTGGTACAGTACTTTTTATCAAAAATGCGGCTCAGATAAAGAGTAATCCACACTGCCTGAAACATCGGATATTGTATCAAGGATAACACAGTGGCTGTAGCCGCCACATGACCAACGAGAAAGTCTTAGCCTCACCGCAGTAGTCGCAGCAATTTATCTAACCAAATGTCCAGAGTCATTAGATGTATCATTGAATTCAGTACATCAGATGGTCTCGTCCTCAGTGCGGCTGTGATGCACAAACAAGTCATTCTTTGGATGCGTTTGAGTATTGAACAGCAGGTGGAGGTGGTGAAGCGCCGTCCACCAGACCACAACACCATATAGCATTATAGGTCTGACAACTGCAGTATATACCCAGTGCATAACACGCGGTCTAAACGCCCAAGTTTTGCCAATGGCTCTTAAAAATGTTGAATTTGAAGTTCAATTTCCCGTCCAGTAAAATACCCAGGTATTTTGTGCTTTCTATAAATGGAACATTCTCTCCTCCCAAGTAGACAAGTGCCACTGTAGGTAATTGGTATCTCCTGCTGAAAAGAACTATTTCTATCTTGCACGTATTTACGCCTAGACCACATTCGGTAGCCCACTTCGCTGTTGCACGCAGAGCTTCCTGAAGTTTATCTCTTAGAATGCTGGGAAAATTTCCCCTAACCGCTAGTGCCACGTCATCAGCATACGCCTTTTTCTTCCAGAGACAATAATATATTGTTAATGACTATGTTCCAAAGTAGAGGAGACAGTATATCTCCTTGCGGTGTTCCTCAGCTGAACCATCCTTTTAGATCGACAGATCCCAAGCCTAATATAATGCATCTTTTAGAAAGTAAGTTACTAATAAACTTTCTTTCTTTCTTTCTTTCTTCTTTTAGAAAGTAAGTTACTAACAAACTTTCTTACGGTAGAGTTGTAGAGTTTTACATTATTGAAAGAACCTTCAATGTCAAGAAATGCTACCATTGTATATTCCTTGACAGCGAGAGAACCCTCTATGTAGCCGAAAGGTCATGAAGGACTGTTTCAGTAGATTTGCCTTTACCATATGCATGCTGCTGCCGCGACAGGCGATCTCCAGGGATCTTTGCCCTAAGATATGTCTCTATCAACCTCTTAAGAGCCTTCATCATAAAGGATGACAAACTAATAGAACGAAAATATTTCGCCTTTGTGTGGTAAGGGTTTCCTGCTTTCGAAATGAAAATGACCTTCGTGACCTTCCATCCCACAGGTATATAACATGCTGATGCAAGAGTATATCATCAGAGTATATCTCCCTAAGCCAAGAAACCAGTATATCAGAGATAGCTTGTAATTCAACCGGTGGTACATCATCAGGGTTGAAACTTCTTATCTCCCAATAGATTTTCGGCTCAGACACAATTTCCCTAATAGCCTCCGATATCACGTTTTCCGTTGGAGAATTTCCCGGGAAATGTGTATCAACGAGCAGTTCTAGAGTTTCCTCACTAGACATTGTCTCGTTTATGAATATACCCCACCGTAATAGCTCTCGAGGACGGAATCTTCCTTAGCCTAGTGTCCTCAGAAGTATAGACCTTTAGTTTCAACTTATTGAATCCGTAGGATACAACTCCTTCAGACTTGTTGAGGTCTGCGAGACAACCGGAGTTTAGTACGAATACTGCATGTATCCGGTCACCATCAGCCTCATCCAATCTACCAATATTCCAGTCGGTGGTTAAAAGATTGGAATTACATTCCCCTAGTCTTCCAAGCATGGATTCAGGATCTGAGGGAATCCTCGGTATCCAAGCATGCACCATTGTTCGAAAAGGAATATCTTCCTTCTTGAGTAAATCTAGTGCTGTACATGGCTAGATCTTACCAATCTTTTTTAGCGCACAACGATACATTTCAATTGAGCGTTGATCCCCGAAGGCAATTAGTCTGTATCGGCCCCGATAACACCCTGCATCGTCACATCATACTATAGCTCGTCCTAGTTCTTTTAGGCATGGAATGCCCTTCAGGTGACCGCAGCCTTTTGCCTGAGTTTGGGGTAGCCTGTGCAGCGAATTCCAGAGCCCATTTTAGGGAGCCTCTCTCCCTTCGCACCAAGCCAAGCCTCCCTTCGCACCAACCAAGCCTCTCAATAAACCTGATAGCGATACGTCCTCTATTATTCAAACCTCTTAAAGAGCGTGTCAGGAGGTTTGAAACAACTCATTGTTTCGCATTTCAGCCAAATCGAGTGGGTGATAAATGCAGCTTTATGGGTTTAAGATCTTAATTCCGAAGTCGGTCTCTATGGGACCTATTCGAAAACGTGGGACTGTATGGTCCATTTTTATACCCTCCACCATATGATGGGGGGTATACTAATTTCGTCATTCTGTTTGTAACTACTCGAAATATTCGTCTGAGACCCCATAAAGTATATATATTCATGATTGTCGTGTCGATCTAGCCATGTCCGTCCGTCTGTCCGTCCGTCTGTCCGTCCGTCTGTCCGTCCGTCCGTCCGTCTGTCTGTCGAAAGCACGCTTACTTACGAAGGAGTAAAGCTAGCCGCTTGAAATTTTGCACAAATACTTCTTATTAGTATAGGTCGGTTGGTTGGTTGGTATTGTAAATGGGCCATATCGGTCCATGTTTTGATATAGCTGCCATAAAAACCGATCTTGGGTCTTGATTTCTTGAGCCTCTAGAGTGCGCAATTCTTATCCGATTGGACTGAAATTTTGCACGACGTGTTTTGTTATGATATCCAACAACTGTACCCAGTATGGTTTAAATCGGTCCTTTACCTGATATAGCTGTCATATAAATCGGTCTTGGGTCTTGACTTCTTGAGCCTCTAGAGTGCGCAATTCTTATCCGATTGGAATGAAATCGGTTCTGTTATGATATCCAACAACTGTGCCATGTATGGTTCAAATCGGTCCATAACCTGATATAGCTTCCATATAAACCGATCTTGGGTCTTGACTTCTTGAGCCTCTAGAGGGCGCACTTCTTATCCGATTTGAATGAATTTTGGCACGACGTGTTTTGTTATGATATCCAACAACTGTGCTAAGTATGGTTCAAATTGGTTCATAACCTGATATAGCTGCCATATAAACCGATCTGGGATCTTGACTTCTTGAGCCTGTAGAAGTCGCAATTATTATCCAATTTGCCTGAAATTTTGTACGACGGTTTCTCTCATCAACATCAACCATCAACATACGTGTTTATTATGGTCTGAATCGGTCTATAGCCCGATACAGCTCCCATATAAATCGATCTCTCTATTTTATTTCTTGAGCCCCCAAAGGGCGCGATTCTTATTCGAATTTTACACAGGTCTCCAACATAAAATTTAATTGTGGTCCAAATCGGACCATATCTTGATATCGCTCTAATAGCAGAGCAAATCTTTTCTTATATCCTGTTTTGCCTAAGAAGAGATGCCGGGGAAAGAACTCGACAAATGCGATCCATTGTGGAGGGTATATAAGATTCGGCCCGGCCGAACTTAGCACGCTTTTACTTGTCAGTTCTAAAAGTCTTCTATAATAATACATAACATCCGTACCATGTTTCATGGGCAAATTTGCATTTCCAAAGTAAAGTACTGTGCTCAAAGGTCGGCTTCTTATTAATTTATGTACAATACTTTATAAAGTGGCGAACATTACGTTGTTCATTAACGCGTCAAAATAGTTGCATACACACAAAATGGACCAATACGACAACTACATTAAATTATATCTCATTAAAATCTATTTTATCTGTCCATTAACCACATGCGGTGTTTAATCAGCAACACACGCCAACGGTATCAAACAATTAAATAAATATCTGTAGTTGACAGTGACAACATTCTGTAGAATATAATAACAGCACAAAGAATATAATAACAATATATTTTCTTTCTGCCATCTCCACTTGCTTCGGGTCATGTGTCATATGATAAAAAAAAACCAACTTCGCGGAAATCCTTTGGACTACCGACAAAGGGTTCACTTCTTTATTCAAAGAGATGAAGACAAGAATGTAAATGCAGTATCGTATGCAGATATTTAAAAATAAAACAAGTAAGGAAGGGCTAAGTCAGGCGAAGCAGACCTTTAAATACCCCACAAAACATTGGATATGCAGGCTAAGTCGTCGAATTTAAAATTTGGTTAAATTTCATATGTTAGATTAGGTTAGGTTGAAAAGAGGGTGCAGATATTAATCCGCCCCATGCCACTATGGATATATACCTAAGCCAGTAATCGGCTTGCTGTGCGCTATAAAAACTATAAAGTAACCTCTAAAAAGAAAACTTTATGTTAGGAATTCCGTGCTACTTACAAAAACCTTAATTGTTTTCAATGCCACTCCCCTTAGTTGGTTCATGTCTGATATTGTGTCTCCACCTAAGTACCGGTATCTGTTGGACACGAAAGCCGGGCAATGACAAAGGAAATGTTCCAACGTCTCATCATCTTCCCCGCATGCCCTACACATGCTATCACTTGCCGCACCGATTTTACATAAGTGAGCTAGTAGTCCTATGTATCCCGTTACGATATCAATAGTTTTACTGACCTCCTTCTTGTTTCCTTCTTGTTTCCTTTCAGTAATAGCCGCGTCTGGATCCACCCATAGGATTTTCGCCGTCCTACCGACCGTTTCGCTGTTCCACAATGTTTCATGCGCATTCGTCGCCCACTCCCTTAACTAGGACTGCGTCGACCCGATAGGCTTCGGGTTAACCAAGTTTATTGACGGCAGTCCTCTGGCCTTCACCGCCAAATCGCCTGCCCATTATTGCCCTTATGGCAATTTTACTGTCGGTAAAGATGTGCAGACTCGACGTCGTCGCGTTAGCACCACACCACTTCACGCATTCCGTGATCGCCCGGATCTCCGCCTGCAAGACCGTATTATGGTCAGGGAGTCTAAAACAGATCTCAGTCCCTGGGTTTTCAATGTAAACCCCCAGGCCCACTCTCCACTTCCTTCCAGGTTTTCTATCGTCGCCTTGATTATACCGCGATGGTATGAGCTGCTCCCATCCTCAATCCATTCTCCCATCGCCTTAAGTTTCATAGCCGTAGTGGCTGCCTCACACTTAATCTGTATGTCAATGGGTCGGATATCTAGAATAGTCTCCAGTGATATGTACAATTTCGATCAAAATCCCTACACTTTGTAGGAGCCTAATCGTGCAAATTTTTGAGCAGGTTGAATGATACATACGTTTGTAGAGAGCTTAAAAGTAAAAATCTGCATATATATGGGCGCTAGATCTAAAACTGAACAAATTTCTAATAAATTCATCAGTCATCAGAAGAGTTATAAGAGAAACGTTCGTGCTAAATTTTGTGAAGATCGGTTAACAAATTAAAAAAATTTTGAGTATTATTCAAAATCGGACGAAAATATAAATGGGAGCTATATCTAATTCTAAACCGATTTCTATTAAATTTAATAGCAACACGGGCAGTCATAAGGGAATCCTTTGTGTTAATCGGCAAATAACCAAATTATTGCAATGCTAATCCAAATCGGACAAACATATATATGGGAGCTATAACTAAATCTGAACCGATTTCTATGGAATTCTTGGGCCAAATTTGAAGACGATCGACCGAAAATGGAAACAATTTGTGTTTAATGGCTTTATAGCATATTTATTAGATCTTTATGTTACTTTCAAATATGAACAGATATAAACCAGTTTCCATATTACTGAAGTTTCCCATTTAACAAATTTTATAATGTTATTAATATTCCTTCCTTTTTTTATTTTCTTTTCCCAGGATGTGAACTTATTTCGTGAATTTTTACTTGTTAAATTGATTAACGCTGAAAAGGCAACGTTTCAAACACCAATATTTTCTCAGAAACGTGAACGTACCTTGGAAATGCTTATTAAAGACTTGCATGAAGACTATATCGGTGATAGTAAATTGGTAAGTTTAAAACTAACAGAAAAAAAACACAGGTCGCACAAATCTTTTCATGATACATGTAAAAAAAGCATTACGTTGGGCTGCGCCGAAATTTGGATACCCATCACCTCGGATATATACATACATATATATAATTCACAGTTTACCATAATACGGTGAAAAATTCATCATTTATGAACCCATAGTAGCCATGTTAAAATATTTCCACATTTCAACCAAACTCGGCACTAAATTCGAGTGGTCTAATTCAGAATATTGGTCTATATGACAGTTATCTTTAATTATAATCCGATATCCACCTTATTCGGGACGGATCTCATAACTCAATGTACCAAATTGTAGCGAAATCGGTTTAAGAATTAAACTTTTATGGGCCAAAGACTTGAAATCGGGAGAGCGCTATATGTATATGGCAGCTTTATCCAAAAATATAGACTGCTCTGAATTATATTGGGCACGGATGACGAAAAACTCAACAAAGCTCACAGTGCCAAATTCGGCCTAAACCCGAATGATATCCTGCAATGGAATCGCAATGCGATCTAGAATATATTTACTTTTTATGATGGGAAATGGATACTTCGATGTGTTGCAAACGGCCTTCGCGGGTGGTTATAAAAACCTCCTCAACGTACAACTACAGAGAAAAAAATCTGAAAAAAAGGTTTCGTGATTACATCCGATTAGGTATATTTTATGAAAATATCTCTCTGTTCGTATCAACGATCAAATGGAAGCTTTACCTTAATCTGATACGAGTTTTGATTGTGTCTCATCATGGCTATGTTTAGTTTATGCTTACAACAGCTCAGAAGATATTTCACAAGAAATTTATAGTATACGAGGGCTACTGTATAAATTTTCGGCCTAATAATGAAAATGCAATTTTTATCACCAAAAAATTTTTTTTTTTTTTTTTTTTTTGTAATTTTTATTAATGCGATCTATCTAACATTGATATTTAACATTATTCTGGTGTTTTAAATTTCTTTTAGATGGTATTAACCCAGTGGTCAATCCATTTAACATATACATACATAAATTTCAGTTTGAGGAACAATATTTATACAAAGATTTTATTTATGCGATTAGATCTTGTGGTGCTTTTCGTTTTAGCCTTGTAAAAGTTTCCCGATTTGACATTAAGTTGGCCGCTAGGGGGTTTGGATGGTCGTCAATTCTTAATTTATATGACATTAATTGCGATGAAATCTCTTCCTTTACTGTTTTTATGTTTAGATCCTTATGTAGGCGTTCGTTGGTAACGTATGTTGTGGCATTTGTAATTATTCTTAGTACTTTAGATTGAAACTGTTGCAGTAATTTTATATTGGTATTTGAGGCGGTCCCCCATAATTGGATGCCATATGTCCAGATTGGTTTTAATATGCATTTGTATATGAGGATTTTGTTTTCCAAAGAGAGTTTCGAGCGGTATCCAATTAGGTATTTCATTTTTCTCAGTTGAATATCGAGAGCCTTTCTTTTAGTTTGGATGTGTTTCTTCCATTTAAGTTTTCTATCTAGATAAATTCCAAGATATAGGGCTTCATCTTTCTGTGGGATCTCAATTTGGTTCAATTGAACAGGGGGACATGTGGCATGTTTCAATGTATATGTAACTTGGGTAGATTTTGACTCATTGGCTTTTATACGCCATTCACGTAGCCATACCGATAACGTGTTTAAGTACTTTTGGAGGGCATTACTCGCTTTTTGTGCATCTTTACTGACAGCTAATACCGCTGTATCATCAGCGAAAGTCCCGATCACAGCATTCTGTGATCGTGGAAGGTCAGCTGTAAATAAGAGATATAGCAGTGGACCAAGTACACTACCTTGTGGTACACCGGCACGAATATTCTTGATGGTACTTGCTTCACCGGCTTCTTGAACATAAAAATGCCGATCGTTAATATACGATTTAATAAACAGATAAAAATTGATTGGTAACAGCTTTTTTATTTTGTAAAGTAAGCCCTCGTGCCATACCTTATCAAATGCTTGCGATATATCCAGGAATGCAGCTGTACAAAATTCTTTGGATTCAAACGCGTTGTGTATTGTTTCAACCAGACGATGGATTTGTTCTATTGTGCCGTGATTTTTCCTGAACCCAAATTGATGGTCAGGGATAAGTTCTTTTTGATTTACAATTGGCGTTAATCGCTTTAAAAATAGAATTTCAAGAACTTTGGAAAGTACAGACAGCAGACTAATTGGACGATAAGACTTTACTTGGTCTGTGGGTTTGCCAGGTTTTTGAATCATTGTTATTTGCGCAACCTTCCATTGCGGGGGTACAAAGCATCGAGTCAAGCATGCGTTGTATATGTAGGTCAATAAATTTAAAGCATTTGCAGGAAGTTCTTTTAAGATAGTTGGTGTAATCAAATCATAACCAGGTGCTTTATTTGCTTTAAGGGTGTTGATAACTTTAATAACTTCAGCCTTCGAAAATTTTTTAATGGGCAGATCAAGTTGGTGGGTTTCGTCTAGGATTTTTTTAATATTTTCTGGTACAACTTCATTTGTATTTGGGGTAAATACATCAAATAAGTGGTTTGCAAATGTAGTTGCTTTTTCTAAGTTACTCTTTGTCCAAGAACTATCGGGTTTTCTTATTGGGTGATTTATTTTTGGGTATCTCTTGATAGATTTGGTCACTTTCCACAGGGAATAATCTGTAGACTTGTTTGGACCAAGACCCTGAATATTTTTTTCAAAATTTTCATTTTGTATATTCTGTAGAAGAAGTTTGAGTTCGGCTGTTGCTTTGTTTAGTTTCCTCTTATCATCAGGAGATCGCGTTCTTTGCCACGTTTTCTTCGCTTTCCGTTTAATGAAAAGTTTTTTCAAGACGTTTGTTGGAGTAGTGTGATTTATGGAGAAACTTTTCTGAGGTGTTGCATTCCATGACGCTAGTTGAATATTGCGGACTAGATGTTCCACTGCATCTACTAAATCTTCGTCTGTTTTAAGAGGAATGTTCTCACTTAGATTCGTACTTAAAAGATACCGAAAATAGTGCCAATTGGTTTTCTTATTGTGTAATGTACATTTTTGGTCCTGTATTATATATTTGCAATGCACGGTAAGGAGAACCGGTGAATGGTCGGAAGAGAGTTCACAGATCGATGTGCAATTTTGTGATCCTTCGGGGATACCCTTTGAGACACAAAAATCAATTAGATCTGGGGTTTTATTTACATCAGTGGGCCAATATGTTGGGGTACCAGAGGATTTAACGTTCAAGTTCAGTTCTTTGATGGCGTAAAACAGTTGTTTTCCCTTTGGAGATGTAAGTCGGGAGCCCCATAGAGGATGTTTAGCATTGTAGTCACCACAAGCTAAGAATTTGTTTCCAAGTGATCTGAAGAAACTAATGTATAAATCTTTTTTAATGTTATGTTTCGGTGGGCAGTAAATTGAGGAGATGGTTAATGGTCCAAGCCAGTCTTCTACTATAATGTTAGTTGCTTGTATCTCTTGCGCGCAATAATGTGTTCCTTGGTGATGTTTTATGGTTTTTCTTATTAGGATCCCCGATCCTCCTCTTGCTTTGCTGTCAGGGTGATTTACATGATAAAAATCATATTGTGGAATTAAAAGATGAGATTTTTGTGTAAAGTGTGTCTCACAAATTAGCATTACATCTATCTGCCTTGTTCTTAGGAATTCCTTTACTTCTAATATATGGTTTGACAAGCCATTTGCATTCCAGAAAACTATGTTGAGTTGACTCATATGGTAATCTGTGAAAGTTGAGCAGTAACATTCAAAATAAGGCTGGTCATTTGCTGCATTAGAGCATTGAGGCTGGTAAGCATTTCCTTAATGTTGGAGACATTAGGGTTACATATAGGTTGTTGTTGTAGTGTTGGCTGGCTTTGTGGGTGTTGGGAGTGAGATTGAAGAGTAGGGTTCTGGTTTATAATATTTTGGACGTTTGTGGAGTTGGTGACAGCATTGGAGTATGAAGCTGGAGCTGTTAGATTTGATTGTTCTGTGATTGCTTGGGAAGTTATGGCTTGTCTTTCTCTATTTGTTCTTTGAGTTGGAAAGTGTTTTTGAAAAAGTTGTTTATAAATGTTGCAACCTTTATAGTTTGCTGGGTGGTTTCCTTCACATAGGGCACATTTCACTTCGCTAGCCCAATTTTTACGTACACAAGACTTTGAGTCATGACTACCAGCACATTTGATACAAACAGATTTTTTTCTGCAATAAGTTTTAGTATGGCCATATTGTTGACAGTTTGCGCATTGTGGTATGGTTTTCTTTGGACGAGGTGCTTCAAATTTAACAATAGTATTCATAAGTCTTGTGACAGAAAAAAATGGTCTTATTGTTTTTCAAAGTATCCTTTATCATGATTTATGCACTTTTATATGCGCTTAAACCATTTTTTGAAGCACTTTTACATCTCCGATTAAGGCACCCCCAAAACAATATTATTGAACGCTTCAACAGCATTTTCTGGTGACGAAATTCATTGTCCACGCATTTTAATCTTATCTTGCGGAATCAAAAAGAAGTCATTGGGTGCCAAGTCAAGGCTCTACAGCTCGATGTTTTCGTTGGTGGAAAAAAACACAGTTGTCTCCGTGAGCCCTGTCGTATTCTGTGGAAAATGTGTTTTAACCAAAAGGTTCAATATCTCACTGGTAATCCAAGGTTTTTCTTGGAAGATTTCCTTCCTGGAAGGTCCATCTTCGAAATGTTTTCTATTCTTAGACAAATGTCATATTGACAAAGTCTTCTTCTGAGTAGTCTTCCGAATTTTGTTCAGTTAAATTTCCCTTTTTCCAGAAGCTTATCGGATTCGCTGGCCGTGCTATTCTAAACCTAAGGAGAAGGAGTGGTTCAAAGCGACACTACAATTCTCAAAATCATCGATCATCGATGTTCGAACATATTGTCACATTTAATACCTCCTCCCTAATCATATTAACAATAGTATAGGTGCTACCAATATTAAGTTTTATTAGGTCGTTAGTATTCAAGAATTCTGCAAGGGCTCCACTTATTAATGTTGGTACTACCCCACGTAGCAGAGGGTAGCGTGTCAGCCTATGACGCTGAACGCCTGCGTTTGAATCCTGGCGAGACCATCAGAAAAAAAAATATCAGCGGTGGCAACATTTGATAGTACCTTACATGTAAAAACATCTCTCCAAAGAAGTGTCGCACTGCGGCACGCTTTTCGGACTCGGCTATAAAAAGGAGACCCCTTATCAATGACATTTAACTTAAATCGGACTTCACCCATTAATATGTGAGAAGTTTGCCGCTGTTCCTTAGTGGAATGCTCATGGGCACAACTTGCATTTACTACCCCACGAAATGTGGTGAGAGTTAATTTTTTTATGACAAATAACGCAGACCCTTGGACGAATTCCAGTGTCAGTCCAGAAACTTTGTTCCGGGTCGTCCTTGGCTCCTGAATTAAGACAATATGAATCTTGCCTTGCTCTGATGGAGGTTTACTGACTCAACAGGGAATTAAACCCGTCTGCTACGCGGACGATGTTATAATACTTCTAAGGGATAAGGATCCAAATCAGCTATGCAGAAGGGCGGAAAGAGTCAAGCAGATGAGACTCGTCTGGGCTAGACCCAGGGGTCTCGATGTTAACCCAGACAAGACTGAAATCTGCCTGATCACGAGCTAGAATTTAAGTCTATCCCGATAACGCCTAGATTAAGTACCAATAACTAAATAAAACAAATGAAAACGAATATAACTGGCCTTTCACACTCTGTCACTGATACAAACAAATTTCTGTGACCGACTCTGCCCATGGTGAGCTACGCCCCAGCAACCAGAATTAAAATGATCGTTGCAGTTAAAATCTATTTCCTTTTTTTGATTTCTTGAGCACCTTACCCATTTCTAACTATAATAGCACCATTTATATTCAAAGAAGTTTTTATATCACAATCTTATTCGATTTGTTCGTATGTGTAGGGGTTCTTACGTTAAGAGTTTCCTACAGACATATTTATACAAGGGCTTAAAAGTTACGCTGGCTCATAAGCTACCAGTGAAAGTTTGTGAAGATATTTCATCGTCATTTCCATTTGGATTTGAACATTTTTTTATATTGCAATTCAAAAAATTTTCACTATTTATCATAAAGAGATATTAAGATACACAATATGTTAGCAATTTAAATTTCAAGAAATTAATATATAACTTATTTCTAAAGTCCTTCATTACTCACCCCAATGTTCATATCTCTTCGCCATGTGTTGTACTCAAACCCTGTCGTAAGAGGAGGCGTACAAATCACTTGATAGGCGTTTGGCTTTGGATTATATAATTTAACATAACCTCAGAAATTAATTGGATTTTATGTGGCTGTGTAAATATTTCGTTATAGATAGATTAGGGTATATGCGGGGGAGATAAATAACACAACCTACAAAAATTTTGTCAAAGGATGAGTTACCTTTATGAAAGGTAATTTAAACTAGATAATTATTTAAGGTCATAACAATTTTGAAAGTGATTTTGATTGAATGAACCAGACAATGGCACATAGATAGATGAAGATTATGGATTGGATTAATAGGAAAATCTATTTTTCTATTTTTGTATCCACCACTGAAGACTGCGGGTATATTCATTACATCATTCCGTTTGCAACACCTCCAAATATCCATTTCTGATGCTAACTCGATTTGAAATTGTCGTCAATGTCTTCGATGCTTGTACAATCTAAACAGTTTTCTGTTATGATTTCCAACAATTGTGCCAAGTACGGTCCAAATCGGTCTAGCTCTCATATAAACCGATCTCCCGATTTGACTTCTTGAGCGCTTACAAGCCGCAATTTTTATCCAAATTGGCTGATATTTTGCATATAAGGTTCTGTTGTGACTCTCAATAACTGTGCCAAGTACGATCCAAATTGATCTATAACTAGAACCTACCATGGTGGTAGGTTGCCAAGATCCGGCCCGGCCGAACTTAGCACGCTTTTACTTTTTCTTTTTTAGCGTGTTAGCAGTAATTCTTTTTTAGCGTTCAGAGAACTTATTCTTTTTCCAGCTCCCCTAGAAGTGCTTGTCTGGGAGTTCTATCCCTTTCAGCATCCTGCACTTTCGCCCGATGCATACTCCTTAGTCTCCTTTGTCGTGTCACGGATTGCTTTCAACCATCAAATTTAGATATAGCTCCCATACATATCTTATTTCCGATATGGCCATTTAAGCTACAATTTTAGTCCTATCTTAACAAAATCTACCGTAAGATGTTTTACTTGACGTCCTAGTATGTGTTGAGACTTAGGTATAGCTCATATATTGTATATATCTTCCATCCGATATAACCCTTTAAAGCAGAAATAGCCACAGACTAGGTTCTACCGTAAGAAAATCTCACAAGGTTCTATGCGGTATTTCAATAGGTATAAAAAATTTAAATCTGACTAGATTTCAACTTAAGTTCTATGCATTAAAAGTAGTATGTAGACTCGGAGGTGTTGGGTATTATATAGTCAGCCCCGCTCGACTTTTGCCATTCCTTGCTGATTTTTAAATGGGTTTTTAAACGATGATCTGAGACGATCAGACTAATAAAGCCCTTTTTTAGGTTTAAAGCCCCTGGGGGCGTACTTTCGGTCATTTTCGTGCATAAAACAAAATAAGCTGCCATGTAGTGATCCGCTGCTTTCATCGTATTTTCCACTATGGAAATTGTGATCAATTCTTTGAGGATTCTTAGGTTTAGGAATCACACCATACCATTGAAAATCAGGTAATATATGCAGTAATCTCCATATCATTAGGGACACCTTGTTTAATTTACTTTTTATTGAAATTAAATGACAAAAATTTTAGTTTTTATTACTTTTTAGTAATCCCATATGTTATGATTAGGAAAATGTTTATAACTATACTAAAAATGATCCAAAACCTGCCCCTTGGAGCGTTAAACCTTGGTTTTTCTACTAAGAAAAGAGATTTATTGGTCTGATCCTCTCAGATCATCGTAATAATACTCCACTACATCTAGAGTGGTCTCCAGTACATCTGGAGTGGTCTCCACTACATCTAGAGTGGTCACTACAACATCTGGACTGGTCTGGACCTCTCCACTGGAGTGGACTTCGCTAAATCTGGGAAGCCTCTACTGCATCTGTAGTGGTCTCCAATACAACTGGAGTGTTCTCCACGACATCTGGAGTAGTCTCCACTACAACTTGGGTAAAAAAATGCAAATTTTGCCCATGAACATTCCACTAAGGAACAGGGGCAAACTTCTCATATATCAATGAGTGCAATCCGATTCAAGTTTTTTTTGAGCTCAATGATAAGGGGCCTCCTTTTTATAGCCGAGTCCGAACGGCATGCCGCAGTGCGACACCTCTTTCGAGAGAAGTTTTACATGGCATAGTACCTCACAAATGTTGCCAGCATTAGGAGGGGAAAACCACCGTTGAAAATTTTTTCTGATGGTCTCGGCAGGATTCGAACCCAGGCGTTCAGCGTCATAGGCGGACATGCTAACCACTGCGCTACGGTGGCCTCCTACAACTTGGGTGGTTTCCACTAAATCTGCAGTGGTCTCCACTACATCTGGAGTGGTCTCCACTACATCTGGAGTGGTCTTCACTACATCTGGAGTGGTCTCCACTATATCTGGAGTGGTTCCCACTACATCTGGAGTGGTCTTCACAACAACTGGAGTGGTCTTCACAACAACTGGAGTGATCTTCACTACATCTATAGTGGACTACACTACATCTGGAGTGTTCTCCACTACATCTGAAGTAGTTTCCACTACATCTGGAGTTGTCTCCACTACATCTGGAGTAGTCTCCACTACATCTGGAGTGGTCTCCACTACATCTGGAGTAGTCTCCATCACAACTGGAGTGGTCTCCACTTCATTAGGAGTGGTCTCCCTACATCTCAAGTGGTCTCCACTACATCTGGAGTGGAATCCACTAGATTCGAAGTGTTTCCCACGACATCTGGAGTGGTCTCCAGTAAATAAGGGGTAGTCTCACCACATGTGGAGTGGTCTCTGCTGCATTCAGAAAGATTCTGCCTGAGCCAGAATCTTCCTTATGGATCTTCATCACAACTATACCACAAAAAAAGTAGTGTATGAAAACAGTAAAGCTCTAAATGTAAATTGAAAATTAACGACTTCCATGATCAGAAACCCTGAGTAAAGTATGCCGATCATAATAATATAGAGTAATTAAATAGAAACGTTATGTTTCCCATTCAACAAGTTCAATCCTATTAAATTCACTTTTATGTCACATTCATTCCAGCAACAAACTCATATATCACACTTTGCAAAACTCTTAGAAAATGTTCCTCATTAAAAAAGCAAAAAAAAAAACGAAAACTTTCATTACGTTAAAAGGTAGCAATTATTCTGTCACAAATCTTTTTTTAGCAAAAAATCCCAAAAAGTTTACCTTGCACGCCACTTGTCTCCCAAATTGTACGCACTTTTGTCAAAGTCAAGCGAAACTAAGGCACTGATGAGTGATTATCCTTTTTTGTGCCATGGTTGAACTACAACGGTACATACATATGACATATTCAGCACATAAATCATGTTCTGAAACACCAATGACATGCGATTCTTTGCAAAGTGGCAACAAGAGTTCAAACATACCCAGACACATATTGATATGTGACCTTACAAAGTTACTCCTTTCTAGTATCCATGTTGGGTATCGTTGTAGAAGAATCCCAAATGAAAACAATCAAGAAGCACAAACATAAAGAATAATAATATTGACATATGTACAAACACCTTTGAATTCTTTGACTTACAGGATGATGGAGAAACATTGAAAATACAACAATGTTATGACAAGTTTGAAAGAGAATGGTATTATAAAATTGAAGAAATTGTGTGAAAAGAAATTTGTATTGTTAGATTACAGAGAGAAAAAAGTTAAGAATTTTCTAAAACAAGAACAAGTAAGGACGGGCTAATGACAGACCCTACACTACATTTTTTTAAAATTAGCTTGCATTTGAAATGAAGAATTTCGACCAAACTCCGTGCATATTGCGGAAGTCGAAACAGCCATTTCCGAACCTATAAAGTATATATATTCTTGATTGGCATAAAATTCGAAGACAATGTCCGTGAGTCTGTCCGTCCGACTGTTGGCACGTCTGGCCGTCCGTCTTTTATAATCACCCTACAGACTTCAAAAAATAAGATATTGAGCTAAAATTTTTTACAGATCTGTATTTCTTTAATACACAAGTTAAGCTCTTGAAAGGCCAAATCGTACTATATATATATATAGCCCGATCTGCTGTTTTATGGTCTTACGCCCATTTAAGCCACATTTATTTCTCGATTTCTCCGAAATTTTCAGTGAGTTGTTTTTAGATACCCTTTGTCTGGCCAGGATATGGCCCAGATTAGACTATATTAAGATATAGCTGCCATATAAACCGGTCTTCCAATTTAAGATCTTCATCAAAATCAGATTTATTGCCCGATTTCGCTGAAACTGTGACTTGTATACGAATTCTTGACATCAAATATGATGCAGACCAGGGATTCGGTGCGGAATCGATCGTGGAACGGAGCAGATCAGGCCTATTTTTGCCGGGGCGGGGTGGAGCTAAAGCGGAATTTTTTGAACCCGGAGTGAAGCGTTTTCCAATCTCAAAATCTCCTCCGCCAAAATAAAAATCTTTAAAATACACATTCAGGAGCCATGGACGACCCGGAACAAAGTTTCCGGACTGAACCATATCAACTACCAATTATTCTATGCTAACACTGTTGCTTGGCCGAGGACCTGCGTTATTTGTCATACAAATTTCAATTATATATTTTCTCCAGAGTTGTCAACGTCGGATGCAACACTGGTGAGACAGGCAGACGGTGGAGCATACCTAACACTTTATCTGCCTTTCAACTCTCCGTCACCGCCACCCACGTCGGAGCTACAACGGCTGGTGAGGAAAGCAAAACAGACAGGAAACGAGGTACTAATAGGGTGCGATGCGAACTCTCACCACATTTCGTGGGGTAGTACCAACATTAATAAGCGGGGCCAATCCCTGGCAGAGTTCATGAACCTAATAACACCTAATATTGGTAACACCGCTACCTTTGTTAATAGGATTAGGGAGGAGGTATTAGATGTGACGATATGTTCAGAAAATCTAATCGATGAGGCTCAGGATTGGAGGGTCTCCATGGAACACTCTTTGTCTTATCATCGCTACATTAGGTTTAGAATAGCACGGCCAGCGCCGAATCCAACAAGCTTGCGGAATAAGTTGAAAACCAACTGGACAAAATTCGGAAGGCTACTCAGAAGTAGACTTGGGCAACATAATTTAGATAGTCCAAGCATAGAAGACATTGACGAAAATGTCATCAGGATTACGATTACACTGGTGGGGTCCTTCTTAGATAGTTGTCCTCTTCGGGCAAGGACATCAGCCCAAGAAAAACCCATGATGACCGGGCAAAGAGGTCCGCAGACTTTTTAACAAAGCACGTCGTAAAAAAGCGGAAGTTTATTGGGATGTGCATTACACACGGCAAAACGTGCCTCCTGGAATCTTTTCTTCGAACAGATCGATAGCGTTAATGACGCCGCCAAGATAAAAAATTTTCTCTCAAAAACCCATGTCCAAACTGAAACTTTAGTAGACAACATGGAAGTGAGAGCAGAGACAACGGAGGACATGTTGAGGCTTTTGATGAAAACCCATTTTCCACAGGATACGACGGGACTCACGGAGATACCGGAATCTTGGAATAATGACGTTGATTGAAGGTTTATAATAACGGAATTTATGATGAAGGAATTCTTGAGGAGCTTCAAACCATTTAAGTCACCCGGACCTGATGGAATATTTCCGACGTTACTACAGAAAGAGGCAGACTATCTGGCGCCTCGTCAAAACTTTTACAGTATGCCTAGGTCTTGCATATACTCCGAAAGCCTGGCAGGAGGCAAGGGTGGTGTTTCTACCCAAGCCCGGCAACGCAAGTTATGCGACACCAAAGTCCTAGAGACCCATAAGCCTTACGTCCTTCTACTCAAAACCATTGAACGTATTGTGTACACCATGATAAAGAGTAGAACATTCCAGATATCCGACCCATTGACATACAGATAAAGGCTGAGGCAGCCACTACGGCTATGAGACTTAAGGCGATGGGAGAAAGGATTGAGAATGGGAGCAGCTCATACCATCGCGGTATAATAGAGACGACGATAGGAAACCTGGAAGAAAGGAAAAGGTTTCCGATCGGATAACTGGCATGAACCTTGAAGTCAAGTGCGAGGCACTGCTGCAATCGCCACAGTCTTGGATTGACGGAACCCTAGTATTGCCATCTGGAAGATCATGTGGCGATCACGGAATGCGTGAAGTGATGTGGTGCTAACAATTGCCATAAGAGCAGTAACAACCAGGACGGTAAGGTCACGAACAGTCTTGCAGTGTATGAAGGAGATTCACGCCTTCTCTGAGGATGGAAAAATCCGCATCGTTTGGGTGCCGGGCCATAACGGTGTAAGGGGAAATGAAAGGGCAGACGATTTGGCGATGAAGGCCAGAGGACTGCCGTCAAAAACTTGGTTAACCCGAAGCCTTTCGGGTTATGGGAGTGGGCGACAAATGCACATGCAACATTGTGGAACCCCGAAACGGTCGGTAGGACGGCGAAAATCCTATGGGGGGATCCAGTTCGTGAGAAAACGTGGCTATTACTAAAAAGAAGTAAGAAAGAGGTCAGTATAGCTATTGGTATCATAACGGGTCACATAGGACTACTAACTCACTTATGTAAAATCGGTGCGGCAAGTGATAGCATGTGTAGGGCATGCGGGGAAGATGATGAGATGTTGGAGCATTTCCTTTCGGTTTACGCGTCCAACAGATACCGGTACTAAGGTGGAGACATAATATCAGACATGAACCAAGTTAGGGGAGTGGTATTGAAAACAATTAAGGATTTTGTAAGTAGCATGGAATTCCTAACTTAAAATTTTTTTTCTAGAGGCTACTTTATAGTTTTTAGAGCGCACAACAAGCCGATTACTGGCTTAGGTGTATGTACATAGTAGCATGGGGCGGATTAATATCTGCACCCTTTTTCCAACCTAACCTAACCTAATACATTAAGGCAGTTTATATATCCACACATAATTGTGTACAAAAACAAAATGGATTGAAAGCTTCTACGATTCGATAATGTTGGGAGATGAATTAGTTTACACCGTCACTAATAGGCTGGAATTGGGTGATCAAAATGAAATGAGTACAAGGCAAAATATATAAATTTACGCTGCACTCTTTTAATTCTACAAATTGATAATTGAGGCGAAGGGTTCCAAATGATTTGTGCGTATTCTAATTTATAGCGGACAAAAAATATATAAAGTTTTGCGGACATAGCGATCAGTAAAATATGAAGAATGGCTTTTGATAAAAGAAAGAAGTTTATAGGCCTTAGATAAGATAAAATCAATATGAGATTTGAAAGAAAGTTTCGAATAAAATACGACCACAAGTCAAGGATTTCTTTGACTTGCTGAAGTCTATTATCCTTGATATAAAATTCAATAAATATAGGACAGTGTACTCTCCCAAAGCAAACATGGAAGCACTTGTCAATATTAAGACATAGTTTGTCATCTCACACCACTTAACTAAAGATCGCATTGTAAGAGAGAGGCGTCTAATAAACTATCAACTCTTTGAAACATTTCTGCGTATAGCAGGCATAGTGCGCAAGAAATGACAGAGCAAATATCATTAATAAAACTATTGAAAAGCAGGGGTCCCAAGACATTGCCTTGGGGAACGCCCGCAGTACCTAAGTATGGGTATGAAGATTAAACAGCAATTCTGACTCTGTAAAATCTTCCAGTTAAATAGAAAGTTAACCAAAGCAATGTTTGGGAATGAAAAGCAATCCTTTATAACTTGAAACTTAAAATAGAATGTGACTCTTTGTCAAAAGCCTTTAAAAAGTCTAAGTATAAACAACCGACTTGGCTACCTTTTTCGAAGCTGTTCATACAAAAATTTATGAATGTTAAAAGATTCGTCATAGTAGAAGGACCTTCAACAAACCCATATTGGTAATCGGTTAAAAACAGCTTAATAGTTAAAAACATTTTACCATACATAATATGCTCAAAGGTTTTGGACACACAAGAAAGCTTGGCAATAGGACGATAGTAAAGAACATTGGATTTATCACCCGATTTGAAAACAGGGGTTATAAAAGCAATTTTCCATTGGTCAGTAAATAGACCTGTTGATTTATTAAAAATTGCACTTAATGGCGAACATATTGAAGGGGCTATGTTCTATAAAAGGATGGGTGAAAACATATCCAGTTTATGGGAACTTTTGAGTTCCATAATACCCTGATAAACTTCAATCTACGTCCAATTGTATAAAGCCTAAGTCAATGCATGATTCAACCGAATTCAAAAACTCTAATGAAACAGAGTCTGCACTCCTGCCAAAGTTCTATTTAAAATAATCCGCAAATAAATTTACTATTTCGAAAGTCGTACTAGGCGTGTTACCATTCAAGTAAATAATTTCTGGGTAATCTTTAGAAGATTTAATTGATTTAGCAAAATCCCAAAAATTAGTTTGTTATCATTAAAATCGAGCAAATATTGCTTATAGCGAAATGTATTAAGGAACGTAAACTAACATGAATAGTGATTATAAACCGTTTTCTTTTCATTATCATTTGTGGATTTATAATGCTTACAAATACAAATTTTGCTCATGAACATTCCACTAGGGAACAGGGGCAAACTTCTCACATATCAATGAGTGCAGTCCGATTCAAGTTTCAAGCTCAATGATAAGGGGCCTCCTTTTTATAGCCGAGTCCGAACGGTGTGCCGCAGTGCGACACCTCTGTGGAGAGAAAGATTACATGGCAAAATACCTCACAAATGTTGCCAGCATTAGGAGGGGAAAACCACCGCTGAAATTTTTTCTGATTGTCACGCCTGGATTCGAACCCAAGCGTTCAACGTCATAGGCGGTCATGCTAACCTCTGCGCTACGGTGGCCTCCTTATAATATTTATTTTTCAATTTTTATACCCTCCACCATAGGATGGGGGTATACTAATTTCGTCATTCTGTTTGAAACTACTCGAAATATTCGTCTGAGACCCCATAAAGTGTATATATTGTTGATCGTCGTGACATTTTATGTCGATCTAGCCATGTCCGTCAGTCTGTCCGTCCGTCTGTCTGTCGAAAGCACGCTAACTTTCGAAGGAGTAAGGTTAGCCGCTTGAAATTTTGCACAAATACTTCTTATAAGTGTAGGTCAGTTGGGATTGTAAATGGGCCATATCGCACGACATGTTTTGTTATTATATCTAATAACTGGGCCAAGTATGGTTGAAATCAGTCCATAGTCTGAATAGCTGCCATATAAACTGATCTTAGGTCTTGACTTCTTGAGCTTCTAGAGGGCTCAATTCCAATCCGATTTGGATGAAATTTTGCATGACGTGTGTCGCTATGACTTTCAACAACTGTGCTAAGATAGGTCCAAATCGGTCAATAACCTGATATAGCTGCCATATAAACCGATCTTGGGTCTTGATTTCTTGAGCCACTAGAGGGCACAATTCTTATCAAAGTTTAATGAAAATTTGCACGAAGTATTTTTTATGATATCCAACAACTGCACCAAGTATGGTTTAAATCGGTTCATAACCTGATAAAGCTGTCATATAAACCAATCTGGGGACTTGACTTCTTGAGCTTCTAGAAGACGCCAATCCTATCCAATTTGGCTGAAATTTTGCATGACGTATTTTATTCCCACTTTCAACAACTATGTCAAATAAGGTTCAAATCGGTTCATTACCTGAAATAGCTGCCATATAAACCGATCTGGGATCTTGACTTCTTGAGCCTCCAGAGGTCGCAATTATTATCGATTTTCCTGAAATTTTGTACGACGGATCCTCTCATGACCATCAACATATGTGTTTATTATGGTCTGAATCGGTCTATAGCCTGATACAGCTCCAAAATAAATCGATCCCTCTATTTTAGTTCTTGAGCCGCCAAAGGGCGCAATTCTTATTCGAATTGGCTGACATTTTACACAGATCTCCAACATGTAATTTAATTGTGGTCCAAACCGGACCATATCTTGATACCTCTCTAATATCAGAGCAAATCTTTTCTTATATCATTTTTTGCCTAAGTATTTTTTGTGGGGATTTTCGAGCACTATCCAGTGAAAAAAAAAACTTTAGAGGCCTGCCAAAAGGCGCCCAGACAACCTAGGGCCTTGATCTCGTTAACACCTCAGCTCTAATCATTTCAAAGAGATATCTCTTTCCGTTCTCAATGGGTCTCTCTCTCTTTCTTCCATCTGGGTGTAACAAACAAATTCACTAAGTTATAATACCCTGTACCACAGCAGTGGTGTATGGTATAAAAAACAATTTCCCAATTTCACTTGTTTGCCATTTGGATCCTTATGCAAAATATATTATTTCCGTATATAAATAGCAATACTTTCTTGGAAAAAATACATGTAGTGATACCGAGAAATTTGCGCTCACTTGTAGACGGTTTAACGACCGCGTTCACATTTCAAGGAATTTTATTAAAAAATCAAAAAGTTTTGCTATTTTTGCATAGTTCGTTTGTAATTAAAAATGCCAAACCACGGGTGGAGTATCAGATTTTAACACTGATTTAATGTTAAATGGTATTCGCATAAATTTAATAACTTTTTTATCGGTTTGTATGTATGTGGGCATAACTTACCAAGTAAAGTTTGCATTGTTTCATCATATCAACCATACTCGTATCATCAAGTATTCAACACCATGTTGAATGTGCACGAGGATATGCGTGTAGTCTAATGTAAATTTCTTGAATGTCTATTCCACAGAATATGCTAAACAGACGAGCTTTCTCTGAGGTATTGTATGACGTGCCAAGAACATCGAAGCTTAAGGAGGACGCTAGACAAATTGAATTCGTTCGCATAGGCCAAGCACTCAAATTGGAGGCCATTGTACGTGGAGATGCCCCCACTAGCATTGCCTCGGCAAGTCCTTGTACGATATTCAAGAAACCACCCTGGGAGCCGCATTGCTTCTATCCCACATTTCCACATCGTGGCACATTGGCAGGCGATTCGTTTGGCACCACTGATGACTCCTTATTTATAGCCACCGATGATGGCACATTCTTGATGAAAGGTAAGTACAGACATGCCCCATACCAACACTCACACCTACACTCACCATCATGCAAAAGACAGACAATTAATGGTTTTGGTTTGAGGGTATTAGAGGCAGCCTCAAGGGTTGTGGAGTAAATCAATTAATTTATTTTGTTGTCTTGTGTTTTCTTTTGTTCTTCAACACTTTTCACGCAACAGAGGATCAATCACTACAGCTTGTCTTCGATAAGACTTTACATGTGCGGCAATTGAGTGTTTTGGAGGAACATGGCTTGGTTTTGATACGCGGTGGTTCTGCCACAAATCGAGATGGTCATCGCATACATGTTTTTCGTTTAAGAGAATTTAGTGGAAAATCATCAGAGGAAACACTCAAATGCCGTTCACGTTCCGAGGTTAAGGAGAGACGTATCGACAGAACCCGCGGTTGCCATTTATACTCTTCGTCGAGGGTAAACGGTGGCCATTTGAGGCTAGTAGTCGTTGTGGGACGAAAACTTCAATTGTTCCAGTGGAAACATACGGCCGCCTGGGCTTCATGGTGTCCCGAAAATGATACCGAGACTGCTGAAGGTTTTATATTCCAAAAAGAGATATCCCTCAATGATACACCCAATATTGTGACACCCCTGGAGGGGCCCACGAATACAAAGACCGGTGGTTTGATATGTGTAGGTTACAAGTAAGTTTGGTGCTTATTTTGAATTTAGAGAGAGAGAAAATTTCTTTAATTTGTTTTTGCCTTTCTTCGTTGAAGATATCATTATGAAATTGTCTGTGATCAAAGTGGAGTTGCAACACGTCTGCATGAAGTTGAACCGGCCAAAAGAAGTCAAACACAATTGACAGCAGCCATTGAACTATGTGATGGTCTGGAAACGGAACTACTATTATGCTATAATCGTAAGTATTCATTGAATAGGCAAAAGTGTAGCGCAGCCTTTTGATAGTGTTTTCAAGCAAAACACATTAAATCGCATTCCAAACTTTGGATACCCATTACTATGGATTAAGGAACAGGGTCAAACTTCGCACATATCAATGAGTGCTGTCCGATTCAAGTTTAAGCTCAATGATAAGCAGCCTCCTTTTTATAGCCGAGTCCGAACGGCACACAGTGGGATGGGAAAAAGTGAGTGGAAATAATTCTGCCATTTTGAGAACGGAAAAATATATCATCACGAAATTTTAGATGGTTATAGCTGAGATGTTCTCATAACTTTGGAATGAAGATGCGGATATTGTAAAATTATACTGAATTATTGTGAATTTTGTAAGCTATCTACATCAGTTCTTGGATTAAAAATCGGTTCACAAAGGTCTTCGGGAATTACAAAATACGAAGTCAGTCTCAGTAAATAATTTTTAAGTCTAATATCTTCACAACAATGACATATCTTTGACAGAAAAAAGCACTTTCCAACAAGTAAAGAAATTTAAAAATTGGGACCCAAATGCACATTTCGCAGCCCAAACAAAAATTGGTAGAGAATGACTTAATCAGTGGGTCCACGAATAGGGCCAAGGCTTTTCTAGGGACCTGATTATCGTGTAACAAACACCTCTACTCTATACATTTCAAATTTCTTAAAGATATATTAATTCATTCAAAAATGAGAGACTGATTTCCATATGTTTTAAGTCTTCCGAAAACTCTACCGTAAGAAAGTTTATTAATAACTTACTTACCAATAGATCCTTTACGGCAGGCTTAGGATCTGTGGATCTAAAGATATGAGTTAGCAGAGGAACACCTCAAGGAGGTATACTGTATCCTCTACTTTGGAATATAGCCTTTAACAATATATTATTGTCCTATTCACCTGCAAGAGAGCCATTGGCAAAAGTTGGGATTTATGCCGCGTGTCATGCATTATGTGTTTATTGTAGTTATCAAACCTATAATGCTATATGGTGTTGTGGTCTGGTGGACGGAGCTTCAAAAGTCCACCTACTGCTCAATACTTAACCAGATCTTACAGATGTCTCGTTTGTGCATCACAGCCCCACCAAGGACGACGCCATCTGATGCACTGAATTTAATGCTACATCATATGCTCTTGGACATTGTGGCTAGCCAAAATGGAGCGACCACTGCCTTGAGGTTAAGGGAGCTTTCTCATTGGTCATGCGGCTGCTACGCACACTGTGTTATCCTTGATACAATATCCGATGTTACAGGCAGCGTGGATTACACCCTACCTGAGTTGCTTTTGATAAGAAGTACTGTACCACTATTCCTGATAGAATCGATTGGAACTACGATATTCTGGTAACAGAAGTTACATAGACTTCTATAAGGATGGTTCCAAACTAAACGACCAGGTGGGCTTTTGGGGTGTACTCTAAAGATCTAGAACAGGTCAAATCGAAAAGATAACCCGACCACTGCTGTGTGTATCAAGCGGTGATCCTTAAAATTAAAGAAGTGGTGGAATGGCTTAGATATAATCTTTAAACGACATTTGGCTTAAATATCTTCTCAGACAGCCAGATAGCCATTAACTATCTGGAGAACGTATTTCTGAACACAAAAACCGCCCTCGACTGTCGGAGATCTCTAAACGATATGACCGAACAGTTCAAAATTCACCTGTTCTGGGTGCCGGGCCACAGAGGGAATTGTAAAGCGGCGAGATGTCCACATTGGGTGGACGTGTTTGCCCATATTTTAAAATATTTCATATGATGATGTTAAAGATGTTTGCAAAATTGGTATTTTTTTAACAAAATCCAATCCTTAGATGGCGCAAAAAAATTTCTTCATGTAATTAGGAACAACTTGGGGTAACAAAAATATATTATCAAAGTGAATGTTGCAGCTTTGCGTTTGCTCATACTAGAAGGAGACGACAATTGAGGTCGAGTACGAGGCACTGCAGCCAGCGGCAAGTCTTGGACTGACGGAACACTAGTATTGCCGTTTGGAGACAAAGTGGGCCTGGGCGTCTTAATTGAGAAACCAGGGATTGGGGTCTGTTTGAGACTGCATGACCTTCATACGGTCCTGCAGACAGAAATCCGGACTATCACGGAATGCGTGAGGTGGTGTGGTACTAACACGAGGACATCGAGTGTGAATGTCTTTACGGACAGAAAAATGGCCATAAGGCAATAACAACCAGGACGGTTAGGTCACGAACAGTCTTGCAGTGTACGAAGGAGATTAACGCCTTATCTGAGGATGGCAAAATCAGTATCGTTTGGGTGACGGGCCATAACGAGTAAGGGGAAATAAAAGGGCAGACGATTTGGCAGTAAAGGCGAGAGAACTGCCGTCGATAATCTTGTTTAAACCGTAGCCTTCAGGGTCGATGCAGTCCGATTTAAGGGCGTGGGCGACATGTATAACTGTGGAACAGCGAAACAGTCGGTAGGACGACGAAAGTCCTATGGGGTGATCCATATTGTCCTCCGACGAGGCTATTACTGAAGGAAATAAGAAGGAGGTCAGTGTAGCTTTTGGTGTCTCAACGGGACACATTGGACAACGACCTCATAGGACATGTAACACTGTGGAATAGCGAAACAGTCGGTAGGACGGCGAAAATCCTATGGGGTGATCCACATCATCCTCTGACGAGGCTTTTACTGAAAGGAAGTTAGAAGGAGGTCAGTATATCTTATGGTGTCATAACGGGACACATAGGACTACGAGCTCACTTATGCAAAATCGTTGCGGCAAGTGAGAGCAGGTGTAGGGCATGTGGGGAAGATGATGAGACGTTAAAGCATTTCCTTCGTCATTGCCCTGCTTTCGCGTCTAACAGACACTGATACTTAGGTGGGGACACGATGAAGTGCTTGGTAAAAGCATACCAAGCGCTTCAATCTTCTGCGCTCCTTCTAAAATCTCCGACACCAAGTTTCGAGGTGTATGTCACCACTTGTCTTTCAGCGAAAAAGTCTTTTGAAGACGAGAATTGTGGTATACACAAGCCGGGACTGAGATGGAAAGACCAAAACTACACGAACTACAAATTTTTCCATGAACATTCCATTAAGGACCAGGGCAAACTTTTAACATATCAATGAATGCTGTCCGATTCATGTTTAAGCTCAATGATAACGGGCATCCTTTTTATAGCCGAATCCAAACGGTGTGCCGCAATGCAACACCTCTTTGTGGAGAAGTTTATACATGGCTGCCATACCGAATGGTACCTTACAAATGTCGCCAGCATTAGGAAAATATTTTCTGATGTTCTCGCCAGGATTCGAACGCAGGCGTTCAGCGCCATAGGCGGACATGCTAACCTCTGCGCTACGGTGGCACTAAAACTACACAGTATTCAAAAATTTGTCGATATTGACAAAATTCGATGGAAAAAAGCCGTAAGACACTGTGCCCCATCTGTTCCTGCAGAAAGTTCGGTAGGAATGGTGAGACCTGTGCACATATATGAAACGCTGACATCGCAGAAGGCTGCGACTAGGAATTTCCAGAAGGTTCAAAAACTGAACTGCATCTCTTTAAAAGCGATGCTGAATATGAAGCCTATTAAGGGAAAATCCGACACAGTTGAGCTTAGGCTAAGGAAAAGCGTCATACTGAAAGACACATAGCAAAGTCTGGAACCAATGGGTCAACAAAATAAGTTCCCTGTCTACCTTTCCCGAGACCGATTCGAGGTAGAGCCTTAAGAATACGCCCTTCAAGCACGGTCGAACGCGTTAAGCCAGCCGCTGGAAATTTTGCACAGATAATTTATATCGGTGTAGATCGTTGGTTATGCGGTAATTGGATCCTATTGGTTCAGATTTGGATATAGCTCCTATATGCGGTAGGCAGCGAATATGCTTCTAAAGTGTTTCTTCAAGGTGACTTCTAGGGACCCTAAAAACCACTGTTACGACTTCCAATAACCGTAGCAAATCGGTCGTGAAAGAATCATACGAGAAATAAGGCAGGTCACCAGATATATCAGGAAGTTCAGATATGAATGAAAGGGGTAAGCTACTTTTCGAATACAAAAGGCGACACAGCACTGTCGCTTTCAGGCTTGCGAAGAAAGTGGAAATTGTGAAGAACGTTGCATGATGACACGAGAATTGGACATCTAAATAAACCTGAGTTCAAAACAACAAAGGTGAGCTAAAAAAAAGCTCAGTTCAATGAAAGATATATCAGGGCCTGTAGGCTATAAAAAATATCCTAGTCCCCACCCCTATTGCCGTAGGGTACATTCAGAAGTCAGTTATCGTATGGACAATGCCTAATGAAGAAAAACTTGGACTACTCGTGGACGCACATTCCCCAGTAAACTCTCGAACGAACAACAACAACATGGGGCTAGAAGACGGTCTCAATAATATGTATTCGTTGAGAGAATTATGTTTGGGTCAAGCATTTCCTGGGCGATCAAAAGTTTCGACTCCTTTTAATCGGCTGGTATAAGCAGTTATATAAATTTCTATACAAATGCTCCTGACTGGACGGCAATGTGGGCTTTGGGGTATATTCTGAAGAACTGGAACTAGGTCCCAGCAAAATAAATGTACTTCCAAATTGACAACGTTTGTTGTATTCCTACATCTTTGGAAGTAATATAGAATAACATAACATATGTCAAGTTTAAACGCTTCCATGGAATACAAACTAGGGGATATCCACCACCACGATTTACTCGTATTTATTAACATATTTTATCATAACCTTACTATATCCATGTTGGGTCGATCTGGTCAAATTTAGTTCAGTTACCGAGAAGCCTTATACAAGTTATTAATTGAAATATCAAAGAAAACGTTTAATACATGAGGCTTTTATGGGTGTAAGGCCCTAAAACGGCAGGTCGGACTAGATGGCAGCTATATCCAAATAAGGTCTAATGGGGGCCAAAATCGGTTCGGATATGGGTTGGCAGAGCGCAACTCACTGCTTCAAATGTCACCCAAATCGGATACTAAATGCGCTTTTATGTGTATAGCCTAACCCAACTCACTGTTCAAAATTTTAACGACATTGGGTATTAAAAGGTTTTATGGGCTTTAGACCTTAAATTCGCAAATCGGTCTATATAGTATCTATATCCAAATGTGGTCAGATCTTGGCCACTCTCCGTTCGAATATCGGGTGCCCTGCAGCAACTCACTGTCCCGAGTTTCAGTCAAATCGGGTAATAAGTGCGCCTTAACGTGCATATCACCCTAAATCAACAGATCGGGCCTTATGGCCGCTATTTCCAAATGTGGTCTAATGTTGACCATTCTCGTTTCAGATATTGAGTGACTTTGGCCAATTGACTCAATTCGCATACCGGTCTATATGTCAGATATATCCAAATATGGTCCGATCTTTTCAATTTAACCTAACCTAGAGGAATATGAACTTTCGTATGGCTAGTTCAATGGAAGGAAATAGATTGCATCTTTCTTCTTCTATTTCTGTGGTATCACTAACGACAAAAATGTTTTAAAAAAATTGATCGCAAACTCGTTTTGGTTTAAAGCTTTTTAACTTTCTTTTGTCTCCTTTTTCAGATACTTGCCATTTCCAAAAACTAAACGACCGTGAAGAGACCCGCAATGAATTCGATTTTCACTGGAACACCTCCCCAACGTCAGTGGTTTGCGCATTCCCCTACATACTTGGCTTTACAGCTGATTCCATGGAAATACGTTTACTGGTCAATGGAAACTTGGTGCATACAGCCATTCTACCCGAATTACAGATGCTCACCTCCAAGAGGGACATCTTCTTTGTAACAACTGCTCCCGAATTTATGTCCAAAGATTTAAACATAAAAGGATTACAGATAAATGAACAAACCCCAGAGCGTAGACTAGTGACAACACCAAGTGAATGTTCTTCAAGTGAGGAATTAACCCGTGACTCATCAGAGCTCTTGAGTATGGCCAGTGGCAAAGATATGCCATTGAATCCAGAACATGAAATGAATAACCTTCTGGAAATACCCAATGTTTTGGGGGCCCAAGGTTTGGGCCAACCCATACAAAGGGCTAGATCTTTGCAAAAGTCCAGCAATTTGGAGGATAAGCCGATCATAGCTAAGAGCAATTCATGCGGTGATGCCTACAACAATGAGCACAAATATAACCCTTTGCGCAATAGTCCCATGGGTGGAGAGTCGCAATTACAAATGGGAGTACCACCCAATTCGCCACGCACAAATTCGAATAATAATAGCAACAACAATCACAATAACAACCATCCAAAGGCGCCAGCGCAGCACTCGCCTATGTCGCCTACCAAACGCAACTCCAAATACCGAAACCTTTTCTCCACATCGAATGGTAGTCAAACAACGGATCACTATTCAAGTTCCCCGGATCGTTTAAAACCCTTGAGGGTCTATCGCATACCCTTGGCCAAGTTGGCGGGAGCCCATTCACATTTCCACATGCAATCATTTAATGCCACCGCCTCGGCCAAACTGCAACAGCAACAACATCAGCAGCAGCAGCAAAATCATCCCTCACCCTTCATACGTGACCATAGCACACTCACAAATAAGCTGCGACAGAAGTCCATAGACATTCAGTTACCATTGCAAACAATGGACATTCCCGAATGACAATTGCCAGCGGCGCGAGGACCTTTCGATGAAGAGGGCAACAAAGTGAGTGATACGACAGTGAACAAATCGCATATACCGCCGACATTGGAATTTATGGAGAAACGCAAGTCCATAGATCTCTATGACTATGATGACAATAAATTTAACGAGGAGGATGAGAGACGCTTTGAGATGCTAATGCTGCAGCGTTAGATTGATGGAAAAGGAATTTTCGACAAAAGGATAACAGGACATTTAGATGAATAACCATTCAACCATCCAACCAAACATACAAAAATTGGAAACAACATTGATAAGATTATTCTTTGTACAACACCACATAGATGCTTACATCTGAATTGATCTACGGTTTCAAAATTTGAGAAAATTAAATTACATTAGCATTAAAACAGAATTTAATGAAAAAAAAGATACAAAACAAATTGAGATACAAAGTTCTTTTTAAGTTGCATAGTGCAATTGTTTTTTTTTTTTTCATACTTCAATGCTGCACTATATGTCTTGTTCTTTGAACGAAATCTCTTAGTTCCTTCCTAAATTTGATTATGAGAAATATACTCTTGGAACTTTCTTTGAAATTCCTACTAAATGTAACTCCGATGTTCATATACTTTGATAACCAAACCAAATTATTAGTTGGCTAGCTGAGTGGTAATAAAGCAAGCAAGGACGGGCTAAGTAAGCTACACTACATTGCACATGAAGGATAAGTCTTCGAAATGTTAAGAACATTGGATGATAAATGCGTTTGCAAAGGCGCTACAAGTGAGAAATGTGAAAATAAATTCGAATATAACTAGTCGAGCAAAAAATGGCAAAGGCCCTCTAGATGTGAGATTATGAACTAGTTTTGTAAGGGCAAGAGCAATTTTTTTTATTTGAAGTGTCCCCAATTGATGTGCATAATGTTATTCTACATACCAAACAATGTCAAACTACCAAAAATTAAAGCTTCTAGGAACCGAATAAGGATAATCGAGAGACCGGTTTATATGGGAGCTATATCCGGTTATAGACCGAGTTGGACCTTATATGGCAGAGTTATTGGAAGTCATAACAGAACACTATGTGCAAAATTTCAGCCAAATCGAAGAAAAATTGTGGCTTCCATGAGCTCAAGAAGTCAAATCGGGAGATCGGTTTATATCTGAGCTATATCAGGTTCTTGATCGATTTGATCCGTACTTAACACAGTTGTATGAAGTCATAACAGAACAAGGATAGAACCGAATAAGGATAATCGAGAGACCGGTTTATATGGGAGCTATATCCGATTATAGACCGATTTGGACCTTACATGGCAGAGTTATTGGAAGTCATAACAGAACACTATGTGCAAAATTTTAGCCAACTCGGACAAAAATTGTGGCTTCCATGGGTTCAAGAAGTCAAATCGTGACATCGGTTTGTATGGAAGTATATCCAAATCTAAACCGATATGGCCCATTTGCAATCCTCAAAGACCTACATCAATATCAAGTATCTGTGCAGAATTTCAAGCGACCAGCTTTACGCGTTCGACCGCTATCGTGATTTCGACAGACGGACGGACGGCTAGTTCGAAACAGAATTTCGAGACGACCAAGAATATATTGGGTTGTCAAAAAAGTAATTGCGGATTTTTTAAAAGAAAGTAAATGCATTTTTAATAAAACTTGAACTTTAATCAAATATACTTTTTTTACACTTTTTTTCTAAAGCAAGCTAAAAGTAACAGCTGATAACTGACAGAAGAAAGAATGCAATTACAGAGTCACAAGCTGTAAAATATTTGTCAACGCCGACTATATGAAAAATCCGCAATTACTTTTTGGGCAACCCAATATATACTTTGCGGGGTCCTAGGTCAATATTTCGAGGTATTACAAACGGAATGACTTCATTAGTATACCCCCATCCTATGGTGGTGGGTATAAAAATGGCAAAGATCCCCTAGATGTTAGATTATTAACTAGTTTTGTAAAGGCAAGACCAATTTTTTTTAAAAATTTTCCCCCATTTGCATATGGGCAAAGATGGCCCTTTCAAATTAGGTCAGCAGACAAGTCTCGGTTGCTCTATCCAGTCATGTAACTTACCAATCCAAAAAAATGGAAGGGCCAAATTTTTTTATGTGGCGATGGTGGCCACATTTCTCTGTAGCATCAATTTTTTTTTAATAAATGGCCATATACGACCTCTTTAGGAGATCTTTTTGAACAAATGACTAGATAAAGCATCTTGAGACCTATTTATCTTCAGACCAAATTTGATAGAGCCATCTTTTTCTATGTGGCCATGGTGGCCACATTCCTCTCCAGGATCAATTTTTTTAATAAATGGCCATATTCGAACTCGTTAGGAGATTTTTTTGGACTTATAACCCACATGACTGAATAGAGCATCTTGGGACCTGTCTTCAGGCCAAATTTGGTAGATTCATGGCCACATGTCTCTCCAGGATCTTTTTTTTTAATAAAAAGCTCTATTTGAACTCTTTAGGAGATCTTTTTGCACAAATAACCTACATGACTGGATAGGGCATCTTGAGACCTGTCTGCTGACCAAATTTTCTTTGTGGCCACATTTCAGTTCATGATGGAATTTTTTTAATAAATGGCATCCCGAGAATTTTCTTTCCACACGGGACATTTTTCAAAAATTTCTATTGCCTATAGAGCTCAGAAATTGGAGGCCACCGTGGCGCTGAGGTTAGCATGTCCGATTATGAACCCAAAAGCTTGAGTTCAAATTCCGGCGTAAACATCAGAAAAATTTTCTGCCATGGTTATTCCTTTACTATTGCTGGCTACATTTGTGAGGTATGTTAAAGTTTCTGTAGCAAGTGGTGTCGCTATGCGACACGCAGAAAAAACTCGGCAAAAAAAAGGAGGTCCTTTTTTACCTTTAGTCGGACTGCAGTCATTGTACCTTAGTGGAATGTTCAGGCGCAATTCTTATCCGATGAAATTTTGCAAGATGTGTTTTGTTATGACTTCCAACAACTGTCCTAAGTATGGTTCAAATCGGTCCATAACCTGATATAGCTGTGATATAAATCGATCTGGGATTTTGACTTCTAGAGCCTCTAGAGGACGCAATTCTTATCGGATTTAGCTGAAATTTGGCACGACGTATTTCGCAATGACTTCCAACAACTGTGATAAGTATGGTTCAAATCAGTCCATAACCTGTTATAGCTGTCATATGCACTGATCTTGAATCTTGACTTCTTGAGCCACTACAGAGCGCAATTCTTATCCGTTTTGGATGAAATTTTGTTATGACTTCCAAAAACTGTGTCAAATATGGTTCAGATCGGCCCATAACCTGATATAGCTGCCATATAAACCGTTGTGGGATCTTGACTTGAGCCTCTAGAAGGCGCAATCATTATCCGATTTGGCTGAAATTTTTACAACGGCATCTCTCATGATCTTCAAAATAGGTTTAAAATATGGTATGAAGCGGTCTATAACCTGATACAGATCCCATATAAACCGAACTCTATTTTACTTCTTGATTTAAAATTTTACAAAATGTCTTCTACTCTGGTCTCCAACATTCACTTAAATAGCATAGCAATTATTTTCTTTTGTCCTTTGTTTGCACAAAAAGAGATATCGGAAAAAGAACTCGACAAATGCGATCCATGGTGAAGGGTATATAAGATTTATTAAATCTTACAATTTTTTGTTTGTTTCTCTTTCGAGACGAGCTCAAAGATCGGAGATTTTTCTTTGCAAATGGAAAAGGGAAGAGAAAGATCGCAACACACACGACGTTGACGCTTTGCGAAATTTGGTTTTGGATTACTCATCAACCACATTAGGTGTGAAGGCTTCAAGGGCCCGTACTAACTCATTTCAGCCCTTTCGAAGATAATGCAGTTTAACTTCCTTCTGTATAATGTTGGTTAAAATCCTTGTTTATCAATCACCACCTCAATGTAACTTTGAATTTCGCACATTTATTTGGCAAACTATAGTATTAGTTACAAATAACTTCAATGGTAAACACTAGTATTACCATCTATCAACTTTGTATCTCCACATTGGTAATATTGACAACATATTTATTTAAAATTTTGTCATGCAAAGAGTAAATAAAAACACCAGAAACTCTGAAACATGTGTATGTAATAACTAACACTCATAACTACAATAAAGAAAAGTGCAAAATGAAATCTGTGTTAACTACTGAATATTGCAAAAAGTACAATATTGTGATGTTATTGTTGTTGACATTGAAAAGAGAAATATTTTATGAATTGTTACACTGAAAGCAGAAAGTACCACAGAATTAAGAAATAAACCAAAAAGAAAAATAAAAATAAAAGCACACAGCAAATGCTTTACATTAATAAACAAGAAACTCAAAACAAGGTCTATTTAATAAAAAGAAACAAAAAAGGAGAAACACATACAACTATACGTAATTACTAAGAACTAAGTGAAATATTGCTTACATCTATATATTTACAAAACCAAAGGAACATTTCCACTTAGTTCGGCGAAAAATATGCAAATAAATTTAAAAAACATACCATATACCAAAGTCATATGTCTATGTCATATATTATTATTATTATTCTTAAGTGAATTAAAATTGCATCTAATATTTATTACATTACTATACTATATATATATACAACATAATTGTGTATGTATTTTTTGGCATAAATACCTATAATTTACTTTTACTACTACTTTGGCATATGCACATATGCTCGTCGTATACAAAACTATACATACACATATTAAATCAAATATTCTTTGGTTCGATTTCTAAAATGAAGCAAAGACAAACAATGGCCTCTTTATTACTTACTATCTAACTAACTAACTAACTAAATAACTATTGCTGATACTCAATAACTAATTAAGTATATGTAAGTATACATACATATATACATTCGTACATGCATAAATTAAAACATACATACGTACATTCATACTAATATTTTACATCTTATGGGTTTTTTGGACAAAAAGAATAAATATATTCAATAACATATAAATGTATGGAAAATTATTGAAGTACACCACAAGGAAAAGAAAACAAATTTTGTAGTAGTTTTATGTAAAATTCTCTCTAAAAATTTAATATTTAAATAAAAATGAATTATTCTATTCAAAAAATAAAAACAAAACAAACAAACAGAATGACCAAGTTTTATTTAAAAGGTAACTCATATAGAAAGTATAAAGGCGACCACTTCGAACAGAAAGAATCCTATAAACCAAGGATTTAGTCAGGATTCTATTTTGGGGGGTGCCCCACCCCACATCATTTCCAAATCAAAAAAATAGCGAAATTCTTCTGTTACTGTGAAATTGGCGAAGATAACTCAAATTTTGTATTAAAATGTTTGGTCGCTACTGACTGCAGGAACTGACCATTCGGCGGTGACATTTGGTCATAAAGTCGGAGCTAAATTGTGTACTGCTTGCAAACACACTTTTTACAGGCCGATCCTCATCTTTCAAATCATTCTGCTTGAATATATTGAGGACATTTTTTCTTTTGCTCTCTTTTTAGTTTGCTCTCAAACTAGTTTTATGATTTCAAAAGGTTATTGTTTGTGTCAGTCTAATGGTTTTAAATTACTTCTGTTTCCAATAACTTTTACGCACACAAAATGAAAACTACTATACTTCACAAAACCAAACAAAAATTACTAATTCTTACTAAATTTTCCTTCGAACTTCAATAGAATCGATTGAAAACAAGATGTCCGATAAAAATTGCATCCAACTATAGCTTATAATTTGTATCATGTCTTTTTAAGTCCTAAAGTCATCGTAATTTATTGGAAAACAAGTAAAAAGGCGTTAAGTTCGGCCGGGCCGAACTTTGGATACCCACCACCTCGGGTATATATGTAAACCACCGTTCATCAAAATCCGGTGAAAATTGCATACCTTATGTCCCATAGCAGTTATATCGAAATATGTTCCGATTTGGACCAAATACTAATAAGTACAAGTCATTGTTCAATTGTGTATAACAAAATATTGGTCTTTTTAGTTGCTATATCTAAAAAAAAACGATCTGAACCATGTACGACACGGATGGCAAAAGAGCCTAACCTAAGTCACTGTGTCAAATTTCAGTGAAATCGGACAACAAATTAATGTTGTTGCTTTTTATGGGTCGAAAACATTAAATCGAGAAATCGGTCTATATGGCAGCTATATTCAAATCTGAACCGATCTGGGCCAATTTGAAGAAGGACGTCTAAGGGCCAAACACAACTCACTGTTTCAAATTTCAGCGACATCGGACAATGAATGCGCCATTCATGGCCCCAAAACCTTAAATCGAGAGATCGGTCTATATGGCAGCTATATCCAGGAGGGCCTAAGACAACTCACTGTTCCAAATTTCAGCAAAATCGGATAGTAAATGTGGCTTTTATTGGCCTAAGACCCTAAATCGGAGGATCGTTCTATATGGCAGCTATAACCAAATCTGGATCGATCTGAACCAAATTGAAGAAGTATCTCGAAGGGTCTAACACAACTCACTGTCCCAAATTTCAACATAATCGGATTATAAATGTGGCTTTTATAGGCCTAAGACCCTTAATTGGAGGATCGGTCTATATGGGGGCTATATCAAAATATAGTCCGATATAGCCCATCTTCGAACTTTACCTGCTTATGGACCAAAACAGAATCTGTGCAAAGTTTCAGCTCAATATCTCTATTTTTAAAGACTGTTGAGTGATTTCAACAGACAGACGGATAGACATGTCTAGATCGTCTTATATTTTTACACTGATCAAGAATATATATACTTTATAGGATCGGAAATGGATATTTTGATGTGTTGCAAACGGAATGTCAAAATGAATATACCCCCATCCTTCGGTGGTGGGTATAAAAATAAGAAAAGCTAAAAGTCGGAAATACGAAGAGATTTTTACGTTAATGCAGTTATAGATTGTTTTTCTCTCCCCAGTAAAAAAGTTGAAAATTCGGGCAAATTTGATCAAGTTGTACCTAACCCCAAAAAAACTGACAAATTGGAATTATCAAGAAAAAAACTCATATTTTAACAAATTTTCATTCTTATGAAGTTTGGAATTTTTTGTAAACATGAAATTTGGCTGGTAAAATTTCATTAAAACTTTTCCTTTCATAACACTTAAGGAAATCTTTAGTCGCAAAATCTTTTCATTTTAATTTTCTCTGAAAAAAAATCAAAAATTCGAAAAGTAAATTTGGAAAATTATTTAAAAAATATTTCACTGTGCAAATCTATGGCCAAAACTTACAGAACTTTCCAAGAAAAAATTAAATGATTTCATTTGATAAATTTATTTTAAAATGTAAATTAATCAGGGTGAGCGTGATACAGCAGTAGCTAAAGACCAAGCCTCAAGTGAAAATTGAAACCAAGACACCCGCACTGGTGACCGTAACATGCCATCTTGGTTCCATAGACTTAATTTCGACGAACTTCAATAAATTTTTTTCTAAGCATAAAGTCTTATGAAATTTTCTCTAAATATAGGTATGTAATTTATATATTCGATCAAATTTTCTCCTACAACAAATTTGTAATAAAATTTTCCCTTACGACAACATTTCAATGAAATTATCTCTAAATAAAATATTTTGTGAAATTTTTCCGTAAGACAATTTTTTTTTTCGAAAAGATTTTAGTATAAACAGGAATTTAATGTAATTTTTTCTACAGACAAACTTTTTAAAGAAATTTTCTCTGAAGACGAATTTTTAATAAGGCAAAACTTATATAAAATTTTGCTACACCATTAATGTAAATTTTGCTACAACAACGAATGGGTAGAAAAATACACAAGAATTGAGCTGTTTTAGAAAACTTCTAGCTCGAGTAAGGAAAGAGGTATCCCAACAAAATTTGAACGGACGTAAAGTGGACAAATAAAAATTAAAAAAAAAAAAAATTCCGTCATAAAGGGTGATTTTTTTGAGGTTAGGATTTTCATGCATTAGTATTTGACAGATCACGTGGGATTTCAGACATGGTGTCAAAGAGAAAGATGCTCAGTATGCTTTGACATTTCATCATGAATAGACTTACTAACGAGCAACGCTTGCAAATCATTGAATTTTATTACCAAAATGAGTGTTCGGTTCGAAATGTGTTCATTCACCGTAACGTTGCGTCCAACAGCATCTTTGAAAAAATACGGTCCAATGATTCCACCAGCGTACAAACCACACCAAACAGTGCATTTTTCGGGATGCATGGGCAGTTCTTGAACGGCTTCTGGTTGCTCTTCACTCCAAATGCGGCAATTTTGCTTATTTACGTAGCCATTCAACCAGAAATGAGCCTCATCGCTGAACAAAATTTGTCAAAATTTGAACACATTTCGAACCGAACACTGATTTTGGTAATAAAATTCAATGATTTGCAAGCGTTGCTCGTTAGTAAGTCTATTCATGATGAAATGTCAAAGCATACTGAGCATCTTTCTCTTTGACACCATGTCTGAAATCCCACGTGATCTGTCAAATACTAATGCATGAAAATCCTAACCTCAAAAAAATCACCCTTTATAAGGCCATGTTTTAGGGAAAATTGGCTTTTAGAAAGACGACAATTTTTTATACCAAAAAAACAAGACTTTTTCAAAATTTTTACGAATGGGATTTTTGGAAACCATTTTAATGTCATGTTGCTTTTGATGGTTTCTAAATTAAGCAAATAAATTTATGGCGATAAGCCTTCTACTTTTGAAATCGCACCTGCTGGATTTTATGTCAGAGTTATTAAAATTCACTTTTCTTCGCTAAATAATCATAAAATATGTTTATTGTTGTAAAAACCATTACGTTTTTATCACATAAAAAAATTAATTTTATCCAAAAAAATTTTTAACACAATATTTTAAAAAATTTTTATCCAAATCCGAAGATTTATTAAAATTTTTTCTAAATAAAAAACCTGCAATGGAATTCTTTTCTAACAACAAAATTTCGATGCAATATCCACCGAAGCCAAATTTTTTATCTCCTTAAAGATAACATTTAAATTAAATATTTCTCTAAGATTTAAAAATTTTAAATAAAACCTAAAGTTTGAAGCTGGTTTTCTCCAAATGGAAGTTTAGAAAGGTTATAAATACTTAGAATTAAATTTCCATGAAAAATGTTAAACCCCAAATATAGGCATTTATGGCAGAATTTAGTTTTTATATTAAATGTAATGCAAACATATTCCGAAAAACACTTTAAAACCAATATAAAATCAAGACATTTATTAATACTGACCTCTTAGCCCATGTCGTTGTTCTTCAGATATATCCGTTTTCGCTATAGGCTCAAAACAAGGTAGCCTTGCCACCACCGTATTCACCGCCAAGCCTTTTTAGGTACGACACAAATTTCAATGTTCAAGTACTTCAAAACGATTAATATACACTAGTCATTTACTTATCCCAATTAAAAAAATCTTCCTTGTTGTTATTGTGCTTTTACTTTACATTTCGCTTCACGCATTCAACGACAATTTCAGTTTTATTCAAGGTCATTTTATGCTTCTGCCACTTTTACCATGTTTAAAACTCTCTCAATCTCTCCTCTCTTTAACTTTGAAAAAACCCTCTAACAACAAAATATTTCTTTTTAGTACACACACTAATGATCAAATCAAAACAACAACAGAGCAGCTTTTGTTGTTTGTGTTTTTGCTTTTCCGTCTTCCCTTATGTGCAATTATTTTCCTTCAAACACCTGTTGCTATCAGTCAAACAATCAAAAAGCTTTGGGTTCTTTAATACAATCACGAAGCAAGAAACACGAAACGATGCAAAAACGACGACGACGATGTCAGCAGCTTTTGTTGTTTTTGTTTTTTCTAATTATTTTGCAATTATTTTCTTTCAAACACCTGTTGCTAACAGTCATACATTCAAAAAGCTTTTGTGGTCTTTTATACACTCGCGGAGTAAGAAGCACGAAACGATGATACAACGACGATGTCAGCAGTTCTGCCGGCAGAACTGTATGCACGCGCACGAATACTCGCCTAGATCCCCAACAATGGTTATGAGTATTTTTTAATGTTTCATTTTTTGTGCCCTGCTTTACTGATATTGGAAAACTACAATAATTTGGATTTTGCATTGCAATCGGTTGAAAAATGCTCTTTACCAAATGAATGGACATACATTTGATTTAGGTAAATTGAAATATAAATACATGACCAATAAATTATCTGATTGTTCCGGTATGTGTGGTTTTTAATTTTGATTAAAACACTTGATGAAAACACCATTTTCAATTGTTTGCTTCTTGTTATTGAAAGTTTCATCCAAAATATTTGCTAAAACTTCCTTCTATTCTGCCTTGCTATAATTCATCCCGAAAACCGTATACAAATTTGTCCAAACGTAAAGTGTTTTTCAAATTTCTAACACACTTGCACTCACGACAAACACTGCGAATCACGACCCAAATTAACAAACGAAACGAAAATTCATGCAAACCCGTTTCTTGTGCATTTTTTGAACATTTTCCAATATTTTAGTTTAAGATGGGTATTTGACTGTTTAACAAAAAAAAAACACCGACGTGATGTCCGCTCGTTCAATGTTTGCTCGCCGATAGCTTAAAAAGAACTAAAGATTTTGCAAGAAGTTCTTTGATTTTAATGCAAAGACATTTTCAAAGAGTTAAGATGCATTTGTTTACATTTTACTTACTGACCAATTGGCATTTTAGCTTACGCATTCTACGCTCTTTACCATTTCCCCTTTGTCAGTGGAAACGAAAGAGAGTGCTCCTAATGTGGGAGCTATTAACAGAACATCATTAAGCTAAAGATGTTTAATTTCTCTAGCTCTCTCTCCCATGTCTGAAGTACTTTTGGCTCTTCTCTGTTTACTTAAATCTTGTTTCCAAAGCAATGTAAGCCGCCATTGTGAAGAAGAGAGGAAGGGTAGATTGTGTGTTAATTGCATATCGCTGTAGGAGTGGAAACGGAAAAGTGCCTTAAATTCTGTTCAGCACGACTAAATCGTACAAACAACACAAGGTCTGAATGTTAAATATTGTGTTGAAGCATTAACTTCACGCATTTTTAACAACATAACGAAGATCTCGTTTTGAAATTGGGATTATTATATTCTGAAGAGAGATATTTTATTTTCGCCTTTAAAATAAAATAAAAATAGTACGAGAGTATTGATAGATTGTAGATAGATTTCGTTTTCGGTGAACTGGGAAACATGCTTAGGGTTTGTAAAAGCTTTTGGTGATTTTGATACAAAAGAAAAATCTCATTCAGACTGTGGTCAAAACAAAATGTTTGAATATATTCACAAAAATGGTGAAAACACAGTTTAGCAAATATATAATACAAAAAAGTCATAAACGGATAAAGAAACAACAATATTTAAATTCCACTGAAAATCAAATTGTTTTAAATAGAAATTCAGAATTAATATTTTAAATAAAGTTTCTATGTAAAAGAATATTAATTAAATTTTTACGAAAAAAATTTCAAAGAAAATTTCCCCCTTAAGACGACATTTCAAAAAAATGTTCTAGGACAAAATTTCAATGGAAGTTTCCTCAGTGAAAATAATTCCATTTATTTCTGTTCCTCCTGAAAAAATATAGTGCCAATGAAGTTTTCAGTCAGGGCACAATTTCAATCAAATTTCCTCGTAGAATAAATTGCTGTTAAATTTTTCTCTAATGATAAAAATTTGAATAAAAAGTTCTTCTCTAATGATAAAAATTTGAATAAAAATTTCTTTTAAACCAAAAAATTAAAAAAAAATTGAGCACAACATTCCTGTGAAATTTCTAATAATTTAGTTAATTTTTTTTTTTTTATAAATTTTTAAAAAATTTATTGTAATATTCAACAGTCAAAATCCATTTGATATTTCCTTAAAAGATACATAAAATTAATAAAATTTGTCTACTCACTTAGATAATTTTAAGTCCATTGTTACACCACAGCAGCGACCGACCGAGGCCTTTGGTGGAAATCTCTACCAACTTTGTCTAAAGATAAAATTCCGATATAATTTTCTCTGGAGAAGACTAAAATTAAAAGAAATTTTCCAAGAAAAAAGAATTTTATGATATGTTTCTTAACACAAAATTTCAATGAAAGTTTCTTCTAAGGCAAATGGTTTTTGAAAGTAATCTTGACTAGAGACATAATTTTATAACATTGTTCTTTTCAGACATTAAAGAAAAGATTTAAAGAAATCATTTGTGAAAATTATGGATTTTTCATCTTCTAAAATATCTTCAAAATACATCTTTCTAAGACAAAATTTCAGTGTTTTTTTCTGTGACCACAAAATGTTAATGAACTTTTGTTCACAGACTTAGTCTCAACGAACTTCATTGAATTATTTTCTAGGGACAACATTTCAATGAAATTTTCTCTAAGGATATAATTTCGATGAGCGCAGAATTTCAATAAAATTATCTCTTTATAAAAATTGTTTTGATTTGTTTTCTTATGTAAAATTTTTTTCAAAATTTTGTCCGAAGAAAAAATTTAATAAAAATTTTCTGTAAAAAAAAAATCCAAATTTTCTGTAAAAAAAAAATATTCTCTCAAGAAAAAATTTTAAATTATCTATTCTACAAAGATTAGGTTAGGTAAGAGTGACAGTTTGTTGTCTGAATAGTCTCATTTAGACTATATTAGTCCATTGTGATACAACAGTAGCGATAGACCAAGCCTCATGTGGGAATCGAACCCACGACAAACGCGTTGGTGATCCGAACATGGAATTTGCACTAAAGACAACATTTTAATTCAATTTTCTCGAAAGAAAATATTTTGTGGCATTTTTCCTTAAGTGTAATTTTTTCTTAAGACAAGATTTTAAAATGTAATATAATTTTCTCTACAGGAAAACTTTTAAGGAAATTTTGTCTACAAGAGAATGTTAAATAAGGCAAAACTTTTGTATAATTTTCCTGAAGCCATTAACGACGAATGTATAGAAAAATACCTAAGAATAGAGCTGTCTGAGAAAAAATTCTAGCTCGAGTTACCTTTTTCCCAACGAAAATTGAAACAACGTAAAAGAAACGAATGAAAACTGCTAAAAAATCTTTCCCGTAATATAAGGACATATTTTAGGGGAAAATTGGCTTATCGAAGTCGATAAGAGATTTCTGGAAGCCGTTTTAATGTCCAGTTGCATTTGGTAGGAGGCCACCGTAGCGCACCTATGACGCTGAACGCCTGGGTACGAATCCTGGTAGGTACATCAGAATACTTTCCAGCGGTGGTTATCCCCTCCTAATGGTGGCGACATTTGTGAGGTACTTTGCCATGTTGCTCTGCAGCACGCCGTTCGAACTCTGCTATAAAAAGGAGGTCCCCTATCATTGAGCTTAAAATTGAATCGGATAGCACTCAACGATTTGTGAGAAGTTTGCCCCAGTTTCTTAATGGAATGTTCATGGGCAAATTTGCATTTGGTAGTTTCTATATTAAAAATATAAATTTATGGTGATAAACCAACTATTTTTGATAGCAGGTGAAATTTTATGTCAAAGTCATTAACATCCACTTTTCTTCAAAAAATGATCATCAAATATATATATATATATATATATATATATATATATATATATATATATATATATATATATATATATATATATATATATATATGTATATATATATATATATATATATATATATATATATATATATATATATATATATATATATATATATATATGTATATATATATATATATATATATATATATATATATATATATATATATATATATATATATATATATATATATATATATATATATATATATATATATATATATATATATATATATGTATGTATATATATATATATATATATATATATATATATATATATATATATATATATATATATATATATTAAAAATAGTGGCTTAAAAAGAAATGTTTTCCAAAACTTTTACACAAAATTTTAACAAAATTTTACACAAGGCCAAAGATTTATTACATTTTTTCTAAATAAAAACCAGTTATGGATTTTTTTTTATAATAACAAAATTTTAATGCAATATTCTCCGATGCCAAAATTTTTATGAAAATCTCTTCAGAATAACATTTCAATAAAATATTTTCCTGAGATTTAGAGACTTCAAATAAAACCCTGAGCTATGTATTTTCATAAAAAAGTTTAAAAAGTTATTAATATTTAGAATTTAATTTCCATAAAAAGGGATAAGTCCCATATGTAGACATTTGTGTCAGAATTTAATATTTTATAATTAATGTAAAGCAAATATTGGGTTGCCCAAAAAGTAATAGCCGATTTTTCATATAGTCGGCGTTGACAAATTTTTTCACAGCTTGTGACTCTGTAATTGCATTCTTTCTTCTGTCAGTTATCAGCTGTTACTTTTAGCTTGCTTTAGAAAAAAAGTGTAAAAAGAGTATATTTGATTAAAGTTCATTCTAAGTTTTATTAAAAATGCATTTATTTACTTTCTTTTAAAAAATCCGCAATTACTTTTTGGGCAACCCAATATATTCCAAAAAGTATTTTAAAACCAATATAAAATCAAGCTATTTATTGATACTGACCTCTTAGCTCATGTCGTTGTCCTTCACATACCACCGTATATTGTGGATCTACTTTTCATTTCGCTTCACTCCTTCAACGATAGTTTCTTGTTACCATGTTTAAAACTCTCTCAATCTCTCCTCTCTTTGACTTGAAAAAGTTTTGTACCAACAAAATATTTCTTTTTGATCTATTCATCAAATCAATAAAATAACAGAGCTGCTTCTGTTGTTTGTGTTTTTGGTTTTCCGTCTCCCCTTATTTGCAATTACTTTCCTTCAAACACTAGCCTGTTGCTATCAGTCAAACAATCAAAAAGCTTTTGGTGTCTTATACACTCGCGGAGCAACAAACACGAAACGATGCTGCAACGACGACGACTATGTCAGCAGCTTCTGTTGTTTTTGTTTTTGGTATTCTTCCCTTATTTGCAATTATTTTCCTTTACACACTCGTCTGTTGCTATCAGTCTCAAAAGCTGTTGGGTCTTAAATACACTCGCGAAGAAAGAAGCACGAAACGATGATACAACGAGACAACGATGTCAGCAGTTCTGCCGGCAGAACTGTATGCACTCGCACGAATACTCGCCTAGATCCCCAACAATGGTTATGAGTATTTTTTAATGTTTCATATTTTGTGCCCTGCTTTACTGATATTGGAAAACTAATTTGGATTTTGTATTGCAGTCGGCCAATAATTGACTAATAAATTATCTGATCTTTCTTGTATGTTTGGTTTTTAATATTGATTGAAACACACGCCAACCATTTCCAATTATTTGCCACTTTTTACTGAGAGTTCCATTCAAAATATTTGCTAAAACTTCTTTTTCTTCCTTTCATCCCGATACCCGTATACAAATTCGTCCAACCGTAAAGTGTTTTTCAGGTTCCATTGTCTAACACACATGCACTTCAAACAAACACTGCGCACACATCCCACAAGATTAACAAACGAAACGAAACGAAAATTCATGCAAACCCTTTTCTTATGCATTTTATAAACATTTTCCAAAAAACCGACGCGATGTCCGTCTGTTCAATGTTTGCCCGCCGATCGCTTATAAAGAACTAAAGACTTTGCAAGAAGTTCTTTGATTTTAATGCAAAGACATTTTCAAAGAGCTAAGATGCATTTGTTTACATTTTACTTACTGCCCAATTGGCATTTTAGCTTACGCATTCTACGCTCTTTTCCATTTCCCCTTTGTCAGTGGACACGAAAGAGAGTGCTCCTAATGTGAGAGCTATTCACAGAACAACATTAAGCTAAATATCTTTTATTTCTCTGGCTCTCTCTCATATTTGAAGTACTTTTGGCTCTTCTCTGTTTACTTAAATCTTGATTCCTGAGCAGTGTAAGCCATAAGGAAGAAGAGAGAAAGGGTAGATTGTGTGTTCATGCATATCGCTGTAGGAGGGGAATCGGAAAAGAACTTAAAATTCTGTTCTGCACGACTAAATCGTACAAACACAAGAATTTAATTGCCCCGAATGGTAAATATTTTGCATCTTAAACAACGTAACGAAGCTCTCGTTTTGAAATTAGGATTATTATATTCTGAAGAGGTATTTTGTTTCGCCTTTAAAATACTAAAAAACTAATACGAAAGCATTGATAAATCGTAGATAGTTTCGTTTTGAATGAAATACACATTTTATAAAAGCTTTTGATGGTTTTTGAGTAAAAGTCTACAAAAGAAAATGTCAATCACACTGTGGCCAAAACATATTGTTTTGAAAATATTCCCAAGTATCTTGCTGACACTGTTTACAGGTTACAGGTAATGAAAAAACAATCAAATTCTTTATTATTCAAATTCTGATTTCACATTTTAACAAAAGTTTCTATGGAAATTTGAATGGAATTTTTCTGAGTGGAAAAATTCCACTCAAATTTTGTCTTAGAACATTAGTTTTAAAGTGTCGTCTCAAGGGAAATTTTCTTTGAAATTGTATTAAAAAAAAGGTTCTAACGTTACGTTCCATAGAAACTTTAATTAAAACTTTAAAACTGTCCTCTATTGAAAACTGCCGATAAAATTTCCTGAAAAAAACATAATGTCAATGAACTTTTCAGTCTGGGCAAAATTTTAATCAAATTTCCTCGTAGAATAAATTCCTGTTAAAATGTTCTCTAAAGACAAAACTTGAATAAAATTTTGTTTTAAGGTTTAAAGTTAAGGAATTTTTTGTCTAAAGACAATATTTTTGTGAAATTTCGAAAAATTAAGTTAAAGTTTCTCTTAAAATAATTTTACAAAAATTTTTTGTAATCTTTTCAACACTTAAAATTTTGTTGAATTTTCTTCAAAAAATACCTAAAATAAGTAAAATTTGCCTAAAACAAAATGTCTAGGAAATTTTCCTACAAATTTACCAAAAAATTTTTTTGTGGAGACAAAATTTGAAAGAAGAGAATAGAATTTTATGATATTTTTCTTAATACAAAATTTCAAAGCAATTTTCTTCTCTGGCAAATTTTCTTTGAAAGAAATCTTGATAAGAAACGAAATTTTACAAAAATTTTTCTTCAGATATATAAAAAAATCTTTTTAGACAAATTCCAAAAGTAATATTCTCAGGAGACAAAATTGCAATGAAATCAATTGTGAAAAATATGGATTTCCATAAACATCTTTCTAGGTCAAAGTTTCAGTGAAATTTCCCTTGAATTTTAAATTTCAATGAATTTTTCTTTACATAATAAAATTCAACGATTTCAATAAATTGTTTTAAAGGACAAAATTTTGATGAGATTTTCTCTTAGAACAAAATTTTAAACAAATTATTTCTAAAGAAAAATTTTATTTGAAATTTCTTTGAAATTTGTCGAAAAAAAAAATTGTCCACTTAAGAAAAAATTCCAAAAGAAATATTCTCTTAAGACAAAGTTTTAATGAACTTTTCTACACAAACTATGTTAAATAAGAGTAACAGTTTATTTTCTGAATAGACTCGCTTATGGTGACATCGATTCTAGTAAAAATGTTTCATTAATATTACATTTATACGGTAGAACATTATGCAAATGTCGCCATAATCTTTTCAAAGTGTTGCACTTTTTGCATTTTCAATCGAACATGTTCATATGGTGAACTTGGAAAGTAAAAAAAAACTAATTGAATATGTGTCAATCCAATTTTTTAAATATTTTTTTCCCAGTTCTGTTTGTCCCTATGTGCGTTCAAAATGAGTAATTTTTGGCTAGCATTTACCACAGGGGTAACTAAATGATCCTTTTTGTTTTTTTTTGGTTGTAAAAACAGTGGCTTATTAAACAAAAAAAAAACTATTGTACTCCAAAAAATTTTTAAAATTTTTAACACAAAATTTTAATAAAAGAATTTATTAAATTTTTTCTAAATAAAAAACTGCAATGAAATATTTTTCTAATAATAAATTTCAATGCAATATTCTCCGAAGCCTAATTAATAATGAAAAATCTCTTTAAAGATAACATTTCAATAAAATGTTTTCCAGAGATTTAATGACTTTAAATAAAACCTAAAGTTTGAAACGATATTTCTTCAAATGGAAGTTCAAAAAGTTTTTTATTATTATTTTAAAGCAAATATATTCCAAAAAGTAATTTAAACCCAATATAAAATCACGACATCTATTGATACTGACCTCTTAGTTCATGTCGATGTCCTTCACACATATCCAAATTCGCTATGGGCCCACAACAAAGTTGCCTTGCTGCCTGCGTATTCACTGTCAAGTCTTTTTAGGTATGACACAGATTTCAAAATTCAAGTATTTGAAAACGATAAACACACACTAGTCATTTAATTATGCAAATTACAAAATCTTCCATGCTGTATTGAGTTTTTACTTTGCATTTCCCTACACGCATTCAACGATAGTTTCAGTTGCATTCAAGGTCATTTTATACCTTTGCCCCCGTTAGCATGATTAAAACTCTCTCAATCTCTCCTCTCTTTGACTTGAAAAAAATCCTCTACCAACAAAATAATTCTTTATTTTTTTTCAACACAACAACAGAGAAGCTTTCGTTGTTTGTGTTTTTGCTTTTCCGTCTTCCCTTATGTGCAATTATTTTCCTCAAACACTTGTCTGTTGCTATCAGTCAAACAATCAAAAAGCTTTTGGGGTCTTTAATACACTCGCGGAGCTAGAAACATGAAACGATGCTAAAACGACGACGATTATGACAGCAGCTTTTGTTGTTTTTGTTTTGCTATTCTTCCCTTATTTGCCATTATTTTCCTTTAAACACTCGCCTGTTGCTGTCAGTACTACAATCAAAAAGCTGTTGGTGTCTTTAATACACTCGCGCAGCAAGAAACACGAACGATGCTACAACGACGACGACGATGTCAGCAGTTCTGCCGGCAGAACTGTATGCATACGAACACTCGCCTAGATCCTCAACAATGGTTATGAGCATTTTTTAACTGTTTCATATTTTGTGCACTGCTTTACCGATATTGGAAAACTAATTTGGATTTTGTATTGCAGTCGGTTGAAAAAAGTTCTTTATCAAATGAATGGACATAAATTTGATTTAGGTAAAATGAAATAACGACAAACACTGCGCACACGGCTCACAAGATTATCAAACGAAACGAAAATTCATGCCAAGCCTTATGCATTTTATAAACATTTTCCAATATTTTAGTAGGTTTGTATTTTACGATGGGTGTTTGACTGTTTCACAAAAAAAAAACAAAAACCGACGCGATATCCGTTCGTTCAATGTTTGCCCGCCGATCGCTTATAAAGAACTAAAGACTTTGCAAGAAGTTCTTTGATTTTGTTGCAAAGAATTTAAGACATTTTCAAAGAGCTAAGGCGCATTTGTTTACATTTACTTACTGCCCAATTGGCATTTTAGCTTACGCATTCTACGCTCTTTTCCATTTCCCCTTTGTCAGTGGAAACGAAAGAGAGTTTTAATGTGAGAGCTATTCACAGAACAACATTACGCCAAACATCTTTTATTTCTCTGGCTCTCTCTCACGTTTGAAGTACTTTTGACTCTTCCCTGTTTACTTAAATGTTGTTTCATGACCAGTGTAAGCCAATGTCGAGAAGAGAAAAAGAGTAGATTGTGTGTTCACTGCATATTGCTGTCGGAGTGGAAACGGAAAAAAAAGTCTTACAAACACAAAGGACAAACAAAAGATTTTAATTGCTTCGAATTCTAAATTTTGTGTTGAGTCTTAAACTTTTCGAATTTTTTAACAACGTAACGAAGATCTCGTTTTGAAATTGGTATTATTATATTCTAAAAAGAGTTATTTTATTTTTTCATTTAAAATAAAAAAAAATAGTACGAGAGCATTGATAGGTTGTAGATAGATTTCGTTTTGAATGAACTGGGAAACATTTTTAGGGTAGATAAAAACTTTTGGTGATTTTGATAAAATCATGTAAACACTGTTTAGCAAAAATATAGTATAATTACATTTTTAAGAAAAAAAAAAATTCAAAAAAATATCGCTTATGTTCCAAAAAAAAAAATTTAAATGGAATTTTCTCGGTGAAAAAATTCCATTTATTTTTGTTCCTCCTGAAAAAACAAATGTGTCAATGAAATTTTCGTTCAGGGCAAAATTTCAATCAAATTTTCTCGTAGAATAAATCGCTGTTAAAATTTGCTCTAAAGACAAAAGTTGAATAAAAAGTTATTTTAAATCCCAAAATAAAAAAAAAAATAAGTACAGCTTTCTTGTAAAGTTTAAAATAATAAAAATATTTTTTATAAAATTTATTGTAATTTTTTTAACAGTTAAAATCCGTTTGGAAATTCCTTAAAAGATGCATAAATAGAATAAAAGGTGAGCTTAGGTAAGGGCAGAGTGGCAATCCTTAACAGGCTCACTTAGACAATTTTAAGTTCGTTGTTATACCATAGTAATGACAGACCAAGGCCTATGATGGAAATCCAACCCACGACTCCCGCAATTTGAGTCCGAGCACCAACCAACTTTGTCTAAAAACAAAATTCCGATAAAATTTTCTCTGGAGACAAAAGTAAGAGGAAATGTTCCGACAAATTTACGCTAAAATTTTTTGTGAAGAAAAAAAATTTTTAAGAAAAAAGAATTTAATGATATTTTTATTAACACAAATGTTCATGAAATTTTATTCTATGGCAAGTGTTTTTTGAAAGCAATTTTTACTAGAGATAATTTTATGCAATTTTTTCTTCAGACATTTAAAAAAAAATTTCTTTTTAGACCAAATTCTATAGAAATATTCTCTTAGGACAAAATTTCAATGAAATCAATTGTGAAAAATATGGATTTTTATAAAAATCTTTCTAGGGTAAAATTTAAGTGAATTTTCAACTGAACACAAATAAACTTTTCTTCACAGACTAAAAGTCAACGAATTTCAATAATTTTTTTCTGAGTACAAAATTTATTGTAGATGAGAATTTCTCTAAGGATAAAATTTCTGTAAAAATAATAATTCAAAGAAATATTCTCTCAAGACAAAATTTTAATGATCTTTTCTACAAAGACTAGGTTAGGTAAGACTATATTGGACCATTGTGATACAACAGTAGCGATAGACCAAGCCTCAACTAGAAATTGAAACAAGGACACCCACACTGGTAATCCGAACATGCCAATAACTGGGCTTTATAGACTTAATTTCAACAAACTTCAATAATTTTTTTTCTAAACATAAAATGTAATTAATTTTCTCTAAATATATGTAATTTATATAAAGAAATTTAAATGAAATTTTCTCTAAAGAAATTTTTTTTAATTGCAAATTTTTTTAAATACAAGATTTTAATAAAAACAGTTATGAAATATAATTTTCTCTGCAGAGAAGCTTTTAAAGAAATTTTATATGAAGACAAGTTATTAATAAGGCAAAACTCTTATAAAATGACGTAAAGTAGAATGAAAATTTCAAAAAGAAATTCCCGTAATATAAGGCAATTTTTTATATTAAAAAAAACCAAATATACAAGAAATTTTCTTAAAATTCTTAGGAATGAGATTTCGGGACACCTTTGTAATGCATTGCATTTGATAGCTTATATATTAAAACAAGTAAAGAAGAAGCCCAAGAAGTCTATTCGGGAGATCGGTTTATATGGCGGCTATATCAGGATACAGACTGATTTAGACCATTCTAAACACAGTTGTTGGAAATCAAAATAATGCGCCCTCTAGAGGCTCAAGAAGTCTATTCGGGAGATCGGTTTATATGGTGGATATATCAGGTCATGGACTGATATAGACTATACTTGGCACAAATGTTGAAAGTCATACCATAATACTTTATACAAAATTTCAGCCAAATCGGATAAGAATTGCGCCCTCTAGAAGCCCTAGAAGTCAAGACACAAGGTAGGTTTATATGGCAGCTATATCAAAACATCAACCGATTTGACCCATTTAAAATCCCAACCCACCTACACTAATAAGAAGTATTTGTGCAAAATTTCAAGCGCCTAGCCTTACTTCTTCGAAAGTTAGCGTGCTTTCGACAGACAGACGGACATGGCTAGAACGACTTAAAATACTTTATGGGGTCTTAGACGAATATATCGAGGTGTTATAAACGGAATGACGAAATTTGTATACACCCAATCCTATGGTGGAGGGTATAAAAATAAATTAATGGCGATAAGCCTACTACTTTTGACAGCAGGTGCGATTTTATGTCAAAGTCATTATAATCCACTTTTCTTCGCCAAAATGATCATAAAATATACATTTTTGTTAAAAAAAAAGAATAATTTTTTTTCCTAAAATTTTTAAAAATCTTTAACTCAAAATTTTAATAAAATTTTACTCAAGCCAGGGTTTTTTTAAAAAAATTTTTTTTAATAAAAAACTTGCAATTGATTTTTTCTAATAACAAAATTTCAATGAAAAATTTATCTCTTTAAAGATAATATTTCAATAATATGTTTCACAGAGATTTAGAGACTTCAAATAAAAAGTTATTAATGCTTAGAATGTAGTTGCAAATTCCAAATAAAGGCATTTGTAGCAGAATTCAGTTTTTTGTTCATAATGTAAAGCAAACTAATTCCTAAAAACAATTTAAAACCAATATGAATATATTAAATTTATTGATACTGACCTCTTAGTTAATTTCGATGTCCTTCACATATATCCGTATTTACTATGGGCTCACAACAAGGTTGCCTTGCCGCCACCGTATTCACCAACAAGTCTCTTTAGCTACGACACAGATTTCAAAGTTTAAGTAGTTTAAAACGATAAACACACACTAGTCATTCACTTATGCAAGTTAAAAATCTTCCTTGTTGTTATTGTGCTTTTGCTTTTCATTTCGCTACACGCATTCAATGATAGTTTCAGTTTAATTCAAGGCCATATTATGCCCCTGCCCCTGTTACCATGTTTAAAACACATTCAAACACTTCGCTCTCTGACTTGGAAAAATCCTCTACCACCTCTTTCCAGTAGACACACTAAAAGATCTGTTCATCAAATCAATACAACAACAGAGCTGCGTTTGTTGTTTGTGGTTTTGCTTTTCCGTCTTCCCTTATGTGCAATTATTTTCCATCCAACACTTGCCTCTTGCTATCAGTCAAACAATCAAAAAGTTTTTGGCATCTTTAATACACTCGCGCAGCCAGAAACACGAAACGATGCTAGAACGACGACGACGATGTCAGCAGCTTCTGTTTGTTTTTGTTTTTGCTATTCTTCCCTTATTTGCAATTATTTTTCTTCACACACTCGTCTGTTGCTTTTGGGGTCTTTTATACACTTGTGGAGCAAGAAGCACGAAACGATGCTAAAACGACGACGACGATGTTAGCAGCTTCTGTTGTTTTTTTTTTGCTATTCTTCCCTTATTTGCAATTATTTTCCTTCAAACACTTGCCCGTTGCTATCAGTCAAACAATCCAAAAGCTGATGGGGTCTTTTATACACTCGCGGAGCAAGAAACACGGAACGATGCTACGACGACGACGACGATGTCAGCAGTTCTGCCGGCAGAACTGTATGTACAAGAACACTCACCTAGATCCCCAACTAATGTTATGAGTATTTTTTAACTTTTTCATATTTTGTGCCCTGCTGTACTGATATTGGAAAACACATTTGGATTTTGTATTGCAGTCGGTTGACAAATTTTCTTTGCCACATAACTGGCCATACATTTTATTTAGGTAAATTGAAACTTAAACAAATGACCAATCAATTATCGGATTTTTCCTGTATGTTTGATTTTTATTTCGATAAAAACACTCGCTAATCATTTCCAATTGTTTGCCACTTGTTACTGAAAGTTTCATTCAAAACATTTGCCAAAACTTTTTTCTTTTCTTCCCTGACATCATTCATCCCGAAAACCGTACACAAATTCGTCCAACCGTAGTGTGTTTCAAGTTTCATAGTCTAACAAACATGTACTCACGACAACCACTACGCACACGGCACACAAGATTAACAAACGAAACGAAAGTTCATGCAAACCCACTTGTATGCATTTTCATAATTATTGGAAAATTTAGTAGGTTTGTATTTTACGATAGGTTTAACCAAAAAAAAACCGACGCGATATCCGTTCGTACCATGTTCGCCCGCCGATCGCTTCTAAAGAACTAAAGACTTTGCAAGAAGTTCTTTGATTTTATTGCAAAGAATTTGAGACAATTTCAAAGGGCTTAGATGCATTTCTTTACATTTTACTTACTTACCAACTGGCATTTAAGTTTACGCATTCTACGCTCTTTTCCATTTCCCCTTCATAAGTGAAAACGGTTGACAGTGCTCCTCATGTGTTAGCTGTTCTAAGCTAAACATCTTCAATTTCTTTGGCTCTCTTTCTCGCTAGCTTGAAGTTTTTTTGGCTCTTCCTTGTCTATTAAAATATTGTTTCCTGAGCAGTGTAATCTAAATATAAAAAGGAAGAGTGGGTAGATTATGGGTTCACTGCATATCGCTGTAGGAGTGAAAACGGGAAAGAGCTTAAAATTCTGTTCGGAATGACTAAATATCGCAAACACAAGAATTGCTCCTCATGATTATGTACAAGTGTGAAATTTTATAGAGACTTATTGGGTTTTATTAGATTTTCTTTTGAAAGAACTTCGGAAACATTACGTGGGTTACCAAATAAACATTTTAAAAAGCTTTTATTGAAGCAAAAAAAACAAAGTGTAAGAAAGAAATTCTAAAGCAGCTTGAGGGCAATAGCAAAGGTTTTGAAGGTATTTGCAAAAATTGTTTAGCACAAATAACACTGATGCATAAATAATACATGTATATGCCATAATGAAAAATTTATTGATATTTAAAATTTTAGCAAGTAAAGACGGGGCTAAAGTCGGGCAAAGCCGACCTTTTGATAAACTACACCACATTGGGTATGCAGGGTATCCACTATGGGACGCGTTTCGTCTTTGGTTAGAAGACTTTTCATCCATATTAGGTGTGATGGGTTCATGGGCCTTACGTTGGCATGTTGCATTTGTATCGTATTTATTGCGAAAACGCCTCTATGATACAAGTAGCACTTTAACCAAGCTCGACAACCCTGTCTATTAGCTGTATTTTTCTCAATGCATGTGTTTTTGTGTAATGATAGATTATTTCTGCAACAATTACACTATTTCCACGGTATGCACATTATTCTGTGCATCTGTTGGAAGTTGCAAGGCTCCTGCTGGGGCTACGTGTGCTCAGATTCGAACCCAGGCCAGGCTCTGCCGAATTTTTCATTTTCAAGTTTTTTGGCGTGTTAGAGCGAAAGTCATTAAATTTCACAATTTCTGTCTCTCCTAACCACTTGTTTGTAAATGGTAAGTCTGACCCGATTACTTAGGCCTCTCCTTCTCTTAAAAATTCTGCTGCAGGCGTGGAAGGCAGCCTTTCCCAGCAAATGATCCACTTGACGTGTGAAGCTTAATCACTCCTAGGTACTTTATGGCTCCTATATTTGCTATGCTATTATGGCCTCTTATCCTGATATCTTGGACGTAGCAACGGCGCATTTTTATATAGCTTGCCCTTCTTCCCCCTAAGCACTATACTTGAACATTTTGCAACGTTTAGCTTCAGTCTCCATGTAGTAAAGTATTCTTGGAGCCTATCGAGGTATCTCGACATGTTTCTAAACTCTGTCTTTGCCTGGAATGGCTAGAAGCAATCAGAATGTCATCTGCGTATATCAATAGGGTTTCACCAGTCTCCGGGCTCGAGATATCTGCCAAATATAGATTATATAAGAGCGGACTCAGCACGGAACCCTGCGGAACACCGGCCACTGTGTTCCTCATAGTCAAATTTCCAGCTCCGATGGATACGGAAAAGGACCTCTTATTCATATACTAAAACCATAGGAAATTTCTCATTTTGTCCATGATACTCTCCTGCCAGACAGTATCAAACGCCTTTTCCAAATCCAGGCTCACTGCATTATATCCTCTGTGACTTTGTTGGCAAGCGTCATGGCGGCATGTGTGGTTGATGTACCTCGCCTAAATGCAAATTTGGAGTCTTTCAGGATCTCCCTATATTCAATAAATTGATTCAATCTCTCGGAGATAATCACCTCCAGCAATTTGGACACATTTGACAGCAGTGCAATGGACCTTTAGTTGCCAGGGTTCGTCGGGTCCTTACCAGGTTTCAGAACAGGAATTACCTTCGATCTCTTACATGATCGTGAGAAATTCGTGGTGCAAAGGCAATGGTTGAAAAGAACTGCAAGGAATCTCCATGTCTCCAAACCTACTTTCCTCAAGATATGGTTGGGATGCCATGTTCTCCCAAGCTCTTCTTATTATTCAACCTTCTAATGTACGAGGCGATCCATCTTCAAAAATTCCACTTGTTCATTGGATCTGACGGAGCCATCAGCACGAATATATTGGTTTAATTGGCCGAGGTAAGTATGACATCGGGTCTATAGATAATTCCTCTTTATAAATCAGTGTGCGCTTCTGGATCTCAGCATGTCGGTCCGCTACTTCGTTCGCTTTCGAATCTTCTGAAGCTATGCCTTACCCGTCGGGGCGTGTTTATCCTAGTCCGCTTCCCAGCTTTACAAACCCAGACTCTGAAAAATATTACAGCCAGGTCTTATGGCTTCCAGCTTATCCACTATGGCGTTTTCCTCAAATATTGCAATCTTTTGCGCATTTATGTAGCCCAAATTCCTTATGATGGCCCCTAATTTCCTGGCCTCCTGTTGGTCAATTATCCGGTGCCTTCTCCTCCTGAGCATTTTCTTTTCTCTAATGAGTTCCTGTATATCACCAGGGAGCTTTTTCATGACTCCTCGACATAGTTTGAAGCGTTTTATAGATCGATTCATGGCCTCAGTAAAAGCGATATTCATACTGGTAATGGCATCATCAATTTCATTAATAGAGCAGCTCCTATCAACTGGTAGCTGACACTCTCCCAACTTCTCTGCGAGGACATCATTAAGGACTCATATCTTAACGCTTCTGTAATCGAACACCTCATTGGGAGGAAGAATCTCCAGTCTATCTAATCCAACCCTTAATAGAACCGCGTTGTTATCAGAATAGTAATTAAGTGTCTGCAGAAGTATACCGCTGGCCTTAGTCCATTAGTAGTCATGAAGATGTCCATGTAAGAATTGCTGGTACTGGCCGGTCCTGATATACATAGGCCAAATCTCAGCCACTGCTTCAAGACATTACCGCTTGGAATTACATTGACGCCACCCCAGTCAGTTTGCTTCACATTTAGATCGCCCGCAAAAATTGCCTCATCCGTTCCTACTACGGATGCCCTGGGGCAGACACTCTGCCATCCGGATTTCGAGTACCTCGAATGGCCTCCGCAAAGGTGCCATATGCCATCCTTGACACGGTAGGATTCGTCCAGTTAGGGCAAGGGAGCGTCGAGTTCTCTTCTAGAGGATTTCCAGCCTCTTAGGCCAGTCTCTGGCACTAGCCAAATGCCCACCAGCCTTGCAATTTACACAATACACCGGCAAACCAATAGTTCGGACTATCTGCCCTGTAGCCGGGTCCAATGTGATCCTTTCTTCTGTGTTTCCCTCCTTGTCGGGAATCTAGCAAATCTCAGGGCCATGAGACTTGCCGCATTTCACACGGCCATCTCTGACAATTTGAAGATACGTGCCCATATCACAGGCAGTTTCTACATTGAACTAGTCCCTTGGTCTTGTTCCTTTTAATATCGATCAGGCAGTGGATAATGTACCACAGAATCCTAAAAGCTTGTATATCAAAGTCCCGGCCAAGTTGGACAATCCACCTGCCATTCATCAATTTCACCTCTTTGTTTATATCCATATCTAAATTCCAGACCACCGTGAAACCCACCAAATCGTCCTCATCGTAGTGTAACGACAGGTTTCCCCTCGTGTGCTGGGGTATAACTCGCGGGGGAAGGGTCCGTCACAGAAATTTATATTTGCCGAGACTAGAGTAGAGAACACGGAGTTTGTTTGGGATTCCACAATCTGTTTATTTGAATTTGGGCTATAACAATAGTTAGTGTATAAAGGCGAATACTTAACGCCGAGGCCTGGGACGGTACTCGGAAATGCGGGCCAAAATGGGTAGTGGTTGGTTGATGTCGTTGGAGACCTGGAACAGTCGTCCAATCTCCGAGATGTGTTAGCCCACAGCTACACCGTGTGGGTGAAGACCTAGGACGGAACTTTCCGAACACAGACGCTCAGTTCACGGCTGGGACTTGGCCGGGCGGCGGTTATTGCCTGCGGTAGGGTATCACAGTGGAAGTCGGGAGCGGCACTCCCGGGGCGGTGATTTGGGCAGCAGCGCGGGTCGATGCTGAGTGGTGCAGGAGGACGAAGTGGAAGACCTGGTACAGTACTTCCTACACGGATGGTAGGTTGAGCTCAACGGCCAGTGGTTTGGTTACGGGGCAGACGGAGTCAGCACTTCCAGGCGGAACGGTGGCGTTGAGGGCTTCGTCTGGGTTATCCGTCGAGAAAGTCGGGGTCAGGTTCCGTCGGTTGTTGAGTCAAAGTACGAACGGTCGGGAGCTGTCTTGGGTGGTTATGGTGCACGAATACCGAGACAAAGTGTAACGTAGCTTCTACGGTGCAGTGACCACGAAAGTTCACTGTTTAGGGGGTTCATACGGCAAAGTTTAACAAAGCATTTACGTTGCAGTGACCACGAAAGTTCACTGTTTACGGGGATCCAACGGCAAAGTTTATCAAGGCATTTACGTTGCAGTGAACACGAAAGTTCACTGTGTACGGGACTCACATGGCAAAGTTTATGAAAGCTTTTACGCTGCAGTGACCACGAAAGTTCACTGTTCAAACGGCAGACGGCTCAAAAGGTAAAGTTTAACAAGCATTTACGTTGAAGTGACCACGAAAGTTCACTGTTTACGGGGCTCAAACGGCAAAGTTTATCAAGGCATTTACGTTGCAGTGACCACGAAAGTTCACTGTGTACGGGGCTCACACGGCAAAGTTTGCCAAAGCTTTTACGTTGTAGTGACCACCAAAGTTCACTGTTTGCGGGGTTCGAACGTCAAAATTTACCGAAGCGTGTGCGGAGCAGTGACCACGAAAGTTCACTGTTTACGGGGGTAACACCAAGTTTTAACGGATATCACATGGCGCGCGAACACTGCCATTTTTGTCTTTGTCTATGTCACTAAGCACTTGTTCACTCTACTCACCCATATTTCCTTGGCTTCCCCGCTTCGACTTGGCTTCGCTGCCGATGCTTGACTTCTGATCCCCTTTGCCTGTCCTTGCCCTCCTTTTATATGCTCATACTCATCGCAACATATTTTCCAGTTCACCACGGCAGCTCTAGTCCAACACAGAATATTCTCTCTTGCAGCATACCCACAGATGTGCATATATTCGCTGCTGCTGCCTGCTGACACCGCACAAGCATAGCCCTTGTACGTACCACTAATGTATGTACGTTTGTTTGACTATGGTTGCTGGTTACATACCAAGTGGAGTCGTTGAGTCTGACTGCTGTGTATATCACTGCATTTGGCTGTGATATTTGTTGGTGGCCCTACGGTAACTTGTTTTGATCACTTTTGAAAAGAATTGTAAACAAGTATGAGGGCCATTCACTTTTTCGGGAAATCACTGCCTGCTTGCATAAAGTCTAATTAAGGAACATGGTAAACTTCACTATATAGATATATATAGATATATATATACGTTCTAAGATCGGTTGGGACGTGCACTTAGAGACTAATAGAAGTAATTGAAATGACAAGGTACACTGTGAAAAATAATTCCGTTGCAGTTAAAACATACACTGTGAAAAAAATATTTCCTCTTTGAAATAAGTACCTACACTGCGAAAATTAATTGACATTAAATGAGTACACTGAGCGAAATTATAATTCATTAATTAATAGTTAAACTAGTTCAATTCATTTAACAATCCAAAATTCATTAACAATTTAATGTAAATTCAACACAAATTAGTTTTACACAAATGGGACATCACAGAGTGTGGACGGAAACGAGCTAGCGCCATATGCATGTTTATGGCATCTTTGTTCCTTTGCGGCTAGTATCTGACGTTTCCCTTCATTAAAAAAATCAGAGTCCCTCATAAGTGCATTTTTGCCGACCAATAATGTTTCAATTTGCATAGAAATTTGGAAAACTCATAAGTGCAACGGTGAAGAGTATTGAACAACAAATAACCCAGATTAATCCCACAGTGTTGAGCATTGGAGAATGGAAATATATAAAATGCAGCTACGAACCTGAGCATGGTTGACGGAAAAGTCGTAAACGAACTGACAGGAACAACCTCAACATTGTCATGTCTAATTTGTAAAAAAATCAGATAAACTTCGATAATTTGAACTATTCTATAAACAAGAAAAACTACGAATATGGAATGTCACCTTTGCATGCGAGGATGCGGTGCATGGAGTTCTTGCTAAAATTGGCGTATACCCTACCACAAAAGGAAGAAAACTTCGATGAAAATACATCAACTAAGGATATGGACAATATCAGAAAGAAGCAAACACAGCATGATTTTTTTAAACAACTAGGACAAAAAGTAGACTTTCCCAAGCACGGATACGAAAACTCAAACTATGGAAACGCTTCTTGGAGATTTTTTGAAAATCATGAGGCACCTTTAGAGGAAAAGTATTCACAGAAGAAATTGACCCCAACAGTACATGATATTGGTACATGGCAAAGATAAAATTGACTATCAGTCGTTGCCAATTGGAGAGCTTTCTGAAGAAAAACTCTATATTTTTTATAGAATTAACAAATTCTAAAAAAAATATAGATTACAGAATACGTTAAAAGCATCAAATATGAGACAAAATGAGGACCTATACAAGATTTTGGCAGCATCTTCCGATGCACTTTTTTCTTCAAAGCCAAATGTGAAGTCGGGGAAAAAATTAGAACAAAACAAGTAAAAGCGTGCTAAGTTAGGCCGGGGCGAATGTTTGGAACCTCCCACTATTATTGATTCTGCAAAACATTTATTCAAACTAAATTTAGATGAAGGGCATAATTTTATTCTTCATACCAAACTTCTGTCCAACCAGCCAAAATTAAAGTTTCTAGGAACCGAACAAGGATGATCGAGAGACCGCTTTACTTGGGAGCTATATCCGGTTATAGACTGATTTGGACCGTACTTGACACAGTTGTTGGAGTTCGTTACAGAATACCGCATGGGAAATTTCAGCCAAATCGGACAAAAATTGCGGCTAGTAAAGGTTATGGACCAATTTGAGCCGTACTTGGCACAGTTGTTGGAAGTCATAACGAAACACTATGTGCAAAATTGTAGCTAAATTGGACAAAAATTGCGAGTTGAAAGGCCTCAAGAAGTTAAATCGGAAGATCGGTTTATATGGGAGCTAAATCAGGTTATACACATATTAAAAACAGTTGTTCGAAGTTATAAGAGAACACTACACCCAAAATTTTACCCAAATCGGACGAAATTTGTGGCTTCCAGGGGTTCAAGAAGTCAAATCTGGAGATCCGTTTATATGAGATCTATATCAGGTTATAGACCGATTTGAACCAAACTTGGCACAGTTGTTCGAGGTTATAACGGAATACCACATACAAATCGGGAGATTGGTTTATATGAGAGCTACATCAGGTTCTTGACCGATTTAGACCATACTTGTCGCAGTTGGAAGTCATAGCAAAACACCGCATGCAAAATATCTACCAAATGCTCAAGAAATCAAATCGGGAGATCGGTTTACATGGAAACTATATCCAAATCTGAACCGATATGGCCCATTTGCAATCCCCAACGACCTACATCAATTTAAAGTATCTGTGCAAAATTTCAAGCATCTTGCTTTACGCGTTTGACCGTTATCCTGGTTTCCAAAGACGGACATGGCTAGATCAAATCAGAATGTCGAGGCGATCCAGAATATATATATATTTTTTATGGAGTCGCAGATCATTATTTCGACGTGTTACAAACGGAATGACTAGGTTAGTATTTTTTTTATTTTTAAGTTTATAACAAGCTTTTAACAAGAGATAAAATATATGATATTAACAAAAAATATTATTTTAATCCACTTATTTATCATTTTTCCACAAATTCTGACTTTGAAGAACTATAATTAAGCACCTTCAAAGCATATCACCCTTTTCAGACATTCATTTCATAGATGAACAGTTATCTTTCATATGCCGTTTAAATCATTCACTTATCTTAATTAGTTTGAAAGATATGACTTTTGCCACAAAAAAACTGAAATTGCGCCACTGTGCGCCGATGGGCCAGTTACCGCACCGAGTAGCGACCACAACTTTCAAAAAAAATTTAAGGTATCTGATTTTGCTGTTAATTTACTTTTTTAATTTTTTCGGCAGAGCTGCTTGCTTTGAAGAAAAAAAAAATAAATACCGAAACCTATAAGCTTAACATTTGCTGTAAAATTTTGAAAGCACAAACATTTCTCTGTTATTTCAATCCTCTTTGCCCGAAGTTCGTTCAAAACAAAGTCTAATAAAACCCAATTAATCTCTCACTACTTTGTTATTAAGTTAGAGAAAATATAAATCTTTTTTTTTTTTTGGTACATAATCATGAAGAGCAATTCTTGTGTTTGCAAGATTTAGTTATTCTGAACAGAAATTTAAGGTCTTTTACGTTTCCACTCTCATATAGGGAACACACAATCTACTCCATCTCTATAACTTACACTGCTCAGGAAACAAGATTTCAATAAACAGAGAAGAGCCAAAAGTACTTCAAACATGAGAGAGAGAGAGCTAGAGAAATTAAAGATGTTTAGCTTAATGTTGTTCTGTGAATAGCTTACACATTAGGAACACTCTCTTTCCTTTCCACTGACAAAGGGGAAACAAAAAAGAGGGTAGAATGCGTAAGCTAAAGTGCTAATTGGTAAGTGTGTAAAATGTAAACAAACAGATCTTAGCTCTTTGAAAAATTCTTTGCAATAAAATCAAAGAAATTCTTGCAAAGTTTTTAGTTCTTTATAAACGATCGGCGGGCGAACATGGAGCGGACGGAAATCGCGTCGGTTTTTGCTTTTGTGAAACAGTCCTAAAATACAAACCTACTTAAATAATGGATAAAAATGGGTTTGCATGAATTTTCGTTTCGTTTCGTTTGCTAATCTTGTACGCAGTGTTTGTCGTGAGTGAATGCGTGTTAGACAATGAAACTTGAAAAACACTTTACGTTTGGACGAATTTGTATACGGTTTTCGGGATGAAAGGAAGAAAGAAAGATGTTAAGCAAATATTTTGAATGAAGCTTTCAGTAACACTGGCAAACTATTGGAGTGGTTAGCGAATGTCTTAATAAAAACTAAAGACAGGAAAAAATTAGATAATTTATTGGTCATGTGTTAATATTTCAATTTACCTAAATCAAATTTATGTTCATTCGTTTGACAACGAACTTTTTTCAACAGACGGCAATACAAAATCCAAATTAGTTTCCAAATTAGTTTCAGTGCAGCACGGCACAAAATATGAAACAGTTAAAAATGCTAATAACCACTGTTGGGGAGGGATCTAGGCGATTGTTCGTGTGCATACAGTTCTGCCGGCAGAACTGCTCGTCGTCGTCGTGGTAGCATCGTTTCGTGTTTCTTGCTCCGCGGGTGTATAAAAGACCCAAAAGCAGTTGATTGTATACGGATAGCAACAGTGTACGAAGGAAAATAAATCCAAATAAAGGAATAGCAAAAACAAAAACAATAGAAGCTGCTGACATCGTCGTCGTCGTTTTAGCATCGTTTCGTGTTTCTAGCTCCGCGTGTGTATTTAAGACCCCAAAAGCCGTTTGATTGTTTGACTGAAAGCAAGAGGCAAGTGTTTGAAGGAAAATAATTGCACATAAGGGAAGACGGAAAAGCAAAAACAACAAAAGCTGCTTTGTTGTTGTATTGATTTGGTGAACAGTTCTTTTAGTGAGTTTACAAAAAAGAAATTTTTTGTTGGTAGAGGATTTTTTCAAGTCAAAGAGAGGAGAGATTGAAAGAGTTTAAAACATGGTTACAGGGGCAGAGGCATAATGTGATCTTCAATGAAACTGAAATTATAGCTGAATGCGTGTAGCGAAATGGAAAGCAAAAGCACAATAACAGCAAGGAAGATTTGTTAACTTGCATAAGTAAATGACTAGAGTTTGTTTATAGTTTTAAAATACTTGAACTTTGAAATCTGTGTCGTACCTAAAGAGACTTGTCGGTGAATACGGTGGCGGCAAGGCAACCTTATTGTGAGCCCATAGCGAATGCGGATATGTGTGAAGGACAACGACATGAACTAAGAGGTCAGTATCAATAAATGTCTTGATTTTATATTGGTTTTAAAATACTCTTTGGAATATATATGCTTTTCATTGATTATATAAAATTAAATTCTGCTACAAATACCTATAATTGGGATTTATAATTTTTATGAAAACTAAAATTTAAGTATTAATTACCTTTTGAAACTTCCATTTGAAGAAATATCGCTTAAAACTTCAGGTTTTAATTAAAAGTCACAATCAATCTCTGGGAATTATTTTACTGAAATGGTATCGTTAAAGAGATTTTTATACCCTCCACCATAAGATGGGGGCTATACTAATTTCGTCATTCTGATTGTAACTACTCGAAATATTCGTCTGAGACCCCATAAAGTATATATATTCTTGATCGTCGTGAAATTTTATGTCGATCTAGCCATGTCCGTCCGTCTGTCCGTCCGTCTGTCTGTCGAAAGCACGCTAACTTCCGAAGGAGTAAAGCTAGCCGCTTGAAATTTTGCACAAATACTTCTTATTAGTGTAGGTCGGGTGGTATTGTAAATGGTCCATATCGGACCATGTTTTGATATAGCTGCCATATAAACCGATCTTGGGTCTTGACTTCTTGAGCCTCTAGAGTGCGCAATTCTTATCCGATTGGAATGAAATTTTGCACGACGTGTTTTGTTACGATATCCAACAGCTGTGCCAAGTATTGTTCAAATCGGTCCATAACCTGATATAGCTGCCATATAAACCGATCTGGGGTCTTGACTTCTTGAGCCTCTAGAGTGCGCAATTCTTATCCGATTGGAATGAAATTTTGCACGACGTGTTTTGTTACGATATCCAACAACTGTGCCAAGTATGGTTCAAATCGGTCCATAACCTTATATAGCTGTCATATAAACTGATTTGGATCTTGATTTCTTGAGCCTCTAGAGTGCGCAATTCTTATCCGATTGGAATGAAATTTTGCACGACGTGTTTTGTTATTATATCCAACAACTGTGCCAAGTATTGTTCAAATCGGTCCATAACCTGATATAGCTGCCATATAAACCGATCTGGGGTCTTGACTTCTTGAGCCTCTAGAGTGCGCAATTCTTATCCGATTGGGATGAAATTTTGCACGACGTGTTTTGTTGCGATATCCAACAACCGTGCCAAGTATGGTTGAAATCGGTCCATAACCTTATATAGCTGTCATATAAACCGATCTTGGGTCTTGACTTCTTGAGCCTCTAGAGGGCGCAATTCTTATCCAATTTGAATGAATTTTGGCACGTAGTATTTTGTTATGATATCCAACAACTGTGCCAAATATGGTTCAAATCGGTTCATTACCTGATATAGCTGTCATATAAACAGATGTGGGGAATTGACTTCTTGAGCTTCTAGAGGGCGCAATTCCTATCCGATTTGGCTGAAATTTCGCAAGACGTTTTTTATTGTTACTCTCAACAAATATGTCGAATAAAGTACAAGTCGGTTCATAACCTGATATAGCTGCCATATAAACCGATCTGGGATTTTGACTTCTTGAGCCTCTAGAGGTCGCAATTATTATCCGATTTGCCTGAAATTTTGTACGACAGATCCTCTCATGACTATCAACATACGTGTTTATGATGGTCTGAATCTGTCTATAGCCCGATACAGCTCCTATATAAATCGATCTCTCTATTTTACTTCTTGAGCCCACAAAGGGCGCAATTCTTATTCGAATTGGCTGTCATTTTACACAGGTCTCCAACATATAATTTAATTGTGGTCCAAACCGGATCATATCTTGATATCGCTCTAATAGCAGAGCAAATATTTTCTTATATCCTTTTTTTGCCTTAGAAGAGATGCCGGGAAAAGAACTCGACAGATGCGATCCATGGTGGAGGGTATATAAGATTCGGCCCGGCCGAACTTAGCACGCTTTTACTTGTTCATTAATAATTTAGCTTCGGAGAATATTGCAGTGAAATTTGTTCTTAAAAAAATATTCCATTGCAGTTTTTATTTAGAACAAATTTAATAAAACCTTGGCTTTGAAAAAAAAAATATTAAAATTTTGTTTTAAAAATTTTAAATTTTTTTGGAAAACAATAGTTTTTTTTATTTAATAATCCATTATGTTTTTACAACAAAAAATATATTTTATGATCATTAGTACTTTAGATTTTAATTAAAAGTCACATTCAATCAATCTCTGGGAATTATTTTACTGAAATGGTATCGTTAAAGAGATTTTTCATTAATAATTTGGCTTCGGAGAATATTGCAGTGCAATTTGTTCTTAAAAAATATTCCATTGCAGTTTTTTATTTAGAACAAAATTTAATAAAACCATGGCTTTGAAAAAAAAATTTATTAAAATTTTGTTTTGAAAAATTTAAAATTTTTTGGAAAATAATAGTTTTTTTTATTTAATAATCCATTATGTTTTTACAACAAAAAATTTTTTTTATGATCATTTAGCAAAGGAAAGTGATTTTTAATAATTTTGACATCAAATCGCTCATTCTGTCAAAAGTCATAGGTTTATTGCCGTAAATTTATTTTTGTTAATATAGAAACTATCAAATACAACATGACATTATAACGGTTTCCAGAAATCTCACTCCTAAGAATTTTGAGAAAATTTCTTGTTTGTTTGCAACTTTTTTGAACATAAAAAACTGGCGACTTTCGACAACTCAATTTTCCAATAAAATGTGGATTTATTTTATGGGAAAAAATTTTTTTAAATTTTTTTATTGAGATACCTTTTTCATAACTCGAGCTAGAAGTCTTTCTAAGTCAGCACTATTCTTAGGTAATTTTCAATCCATTCACCGTTAATGTCTTAAGAAAACTTTTAAAAAAGTTATGCCTTACTAAAAATTCGTTTTAAGAAAAAGATTTATTTTAAAGTTTGCCTGTAAAAAATATATTATATTTTTGCTTTCATTAAAATTATGTCTTAAAAAAAAAACACTTAAGAAAAAATACTACAAAGTATTTTCTTTAGAGAAAATTTCAATAAAATGTTGTCTTTAGGGCAAATTTCATTTTAAATTTGATTCAGGAGATTTTTTTGAATGAAAATTTTTTAAATAAATTACATATATTTGGAGAAAATGTCATTAAATTCTATGCTTAGAAAAATATTTTTGAAGTTCGATGAAATTAAGTCTATAGAACCGAGTTTTTGGCATGTTCAATTCTCATTTGAGACTTGGTCTATCGCTACTGTTATATCACAAAGGACTAATATAGTCTGATTGCGTCTATTCAGACAACCAAACTGTCTCTTTTACCTAAACTAGTCTTTGTAGAAAACATCAATAAAATGTTGTCCTGAGAGAACATTTTTTTGAAATTTTTTTTTTGCAGCAAATTTGTTCAAATGTTTTTTTTTCAGAGAAAATTTCGAACAAATTTTTACATAAGAATTCAATTCAATAAAATATTTCTTAGTAGATAATATTATTGAAATTTAATTTTTTTTTGGAAAATTAAAGATTTTTTTATTTTGTTTTATGTTTTTAGAACAAAAAATATATTTTATGATCATTTAGCAAAGAAAAGCGAATTTTAATTAATTTGACATCAAATCGCACCTTCTGTCAAATTTTGTACGTTTTTCGCCATTAATTTATTTTTTAATATAGAAACTTTCAAATGCAACAGGACATCAAAAGGGTTTCCAGAAATCTCACTTCTAAGAATTTTGAGAAAAGTTCTTGTTTTTTGCCTTTTTTAATATAAAAAACTGGTGACTTTTGACAAGTCAATTTTTCCCTAAAACATAGATATTACGGGAAAAGTTTTTTTTACAATTTTCATTCTTCTAATTTACGTCATTTCTAATTTCATTGGGATACGTCGGTCTTTAGACAAAATTTCTTTAAAAGATTGCCTATAGAGAAAATTATATTACATTTTTACTTTTATTAAAATCTTGTCTTAAACAAACTACACTTAAAAAATTACTACAAAATATTTTCTTTGGAGAAAATTTCATTAAAATCTTGTGTTTAGGACAAATTTCATTTTAAATTTGTTTCAGGAGATTTTTTTGAATGAAATTTTTTATGTAAATTATATATATTTAGAGAAAACTTCATTAAATTCTATTCTTAGAAAAATATTATTGAAGTTCGTTGAAATTAAGTCATAGAGCCGAGTTGTTAGCATGTTCGGATCATCAGTGCGGGTGTCGTGGGTTCGATTCCAACTTGAGGCTTTGTCTATCGATAGTTATGTATCACAATGAACTAATATAGTCTGATTGAGTCTATTAAGACAACAAACTGTCACTGTTACCTAACCTAGTTTTTTTTGAAAAAGATCGATAAAATGTTGTCCTAAGAAAATTTTTTTTGATTTTTTTTTTTACAGAAAATTTGTTAAAATATTTTTTTAGAAAAAATTTCGAACAAATTTTTTCGTAAGAATACAATTCAATAAAATTTGTGAAATTGTGCCCTCATCGAAATTTTATCCTTAGAGAAAATCTCATCAAACTTTTGTTCTCAGAAAAAATTCTTGAAATTCGTTGAATTTTAGTCCGTGTAAAAGAAAATCATTAACATTTTGTGGTTATGGGAAAAAACACTGACGTTTTGTCTTAGAAAAATTTTATTAGTAGATATTTTAGAAGATGAAAAATCCATAATTTTCAAAATTGGTTTCATTGAAATTTTGTCTTGAGAGAAAATATTTCTTTTGAATTTTGTCTAAGAAGAAATTTTTCTTAAATGTCTGAAAAAATGTCATAAAATTATGTCTCAAGTCAAGATTACTTTAAAAAAAAATTGCCTTAGAAGAGAATTTCATTGAAATTTTGTGTTAAGAAACATATCATTAAATTTTTTTCTCTTGGAAAATTTTCTTTCAATTCTTCTCTTCACAAAAAATGTTTGCGTAAATTTATTGGAACTTTTCCTCGGAATTTTGTCTCTAGAGAAAATTCTATCGGAATTATGTTTTTAGACAAAGTTGGTAGGGTGCTCGGACTAAAAGTGCAGGGGTCGTGGGTTCGATTTCCACCCGAGTCTTCTAAGTGAGTCTGAAAAGGATAGCCACTCTGGCCTTACCTAACCTCAGCTTTGTCGTTAGACAAATTTTATTCATTTTATGTATCTTTTGAGGAAATTTCAAACCGATTTAAACTGTGGAAAAAATAACAATAAATTTTAAAAAACCTATTTTTAGAAAAACTTTCACAAAATTATTAGAAATTTGAAAAAACAGTTTCTTTAGAAAATGTTTTTTTTTTTAATTTTTAGTATAAAATAACTTTTTATTCAACTTTTGTCTTTGAAGAAAATGTTAACAGCTATTTATTCTACGAGTAAATTTGATTCAAATTTTGCCCTGACTGAAAATTTCATGGACAAAGTGTTTTTTCAGAAGGAAAAAATTAAATGGAATTTTTTCTCTGAGGAAAATTCCATTCAAATATTGTCTTAGTACATTATATTTGAAATGTAGTCTTAAGGTACATTTTTTTTTAAAGTTTTTTTTTCATAAAAACGTAATAAATATTTTTTTTCAAAGAAACTTTAATTATACTATTAAATCTGATTTTGTTTTAAAAAGAATTTGTCTTTTTAGAATGAATTTTTGAATTATATTTTTGCTAAACAGTGTTTGCACGATTTTTAAGAATATTTTCGAAACATTTTGTTTTGGCCACAGTGTGTTCGAGATTTTCTTTTGCAGACTTTTACTCAATAATCGCCAAAAGCTTTTAGAAATCCTAAGAATGTTTCCCAGTTCATTCAAAACGAAATCAATGTACAAACTATCAATGCTTTCGTACTATTTTTGTTTTATTTTAAAGGCGAAAATAAAATATCTCTCTTCAGAATATAATAATCCCAATTTCAAAACGAGGTCTTCGTTATGTTGTTAAAAATGCGTAAAGTTAAAGCTTCAACAAAATATTTAGCAATTAATTTGTTGCGTTTATTCCATTTAATCGTGCAGAACAGGGTTTTAAGCTTTTTTCCGTTTCCACTCCTACAGCGATATGCAGTGAACACACATTCTACCCCTTCCCTCTTTTTGTGTTTGGGTTACACTGCTCAGTAAGCAAGATTTAAGAAAACAAAGAGCCAAAAGTACTTCAAACATGAGAGAGAGAGTTGGAGAAATTAAAGATGTTTAGCTTAATGTTGTTCTGTGAATAGCTCTCACATTAGATGCACTCTCTTTCGTTTCCATTGACAAAGGGGAAATGGAAAAGAGCATAGAATGCGTAAGCTAAAATGCCAACTGGGAAGTAAGTAAAATGTAAACAAATGCATCTTAGCTCTTTGAAAATGTCTTAAATTCTTTGCAAAAAAATTAAAGAACTTCTTGCAAGGTCTTTAGTTCTTTATAAGCGATCGACGGGCGAACGCGGATATCGCGTCGGTTTTTGTTTTTTTATACCCTCCACCATAAGATGGGGGGTATACTAATTTCGTCATTCTGTTTGTAACTACTCGAATTATTCGTCTGAGACCCCATAAAGTATATATATTCTTGATCGTCGTGACATTTTATGTCGATCTAGCCATGTCCGTCCGTCTGTCCGTCCGTCCGTCCGTCCGTCCGTCCGTCTGTCTGTCGAAAGCACGCTAACTTCCGAAGGAGTAGAGCTAGCCGCTTGAAATTTTGCACAAATACTTCTTATTAGTGTAGGTCGGTTGGTATTGTAAATGAGCCATATCGGTCCATGTTTTGATATAGCTGCCATATAAACCGATCTTGGGTCTTGACTTCTTCAGCCTCTAGAGTGCGCAATTCTTATCCGATTGGAATGAAATTTTGCACGACGTGTTTTGTTATGATATCCAACATTTGTGCCAAGTATGGTTCAAATCGGTTCATAATCTGATATAGCTGCCATATAAACCGATCTTGGGTCTTGACTTCTTGAGCCTCTAGAGTGCGCAATTCTTATCCGATTGGAATGAAATTTTGCACGACGTGTTTTGTTATGATATCCAACTACTGTGCAAAGTATGGTTCAAATCGGTTCATAACCTGATATAGCTGTCATATAAACCGATCTTGGGTCTTGACTTCTTGAGCCTCTAGAGTGCGCAATTCTTATCCGATTGGAATGAAATTTTGAACGACGTGTTTCGTTATTATATCCAACAACTGTGCCAAGTATGGTTCAAATCGGTCCATAACCTGATATAGCTGTCATATAAACCGATCTTGGGTCTTGACTTCTTGAGCCTCTAGAGTGCGCAATTCTTATCCGATTGGAATGAAATTTTGCACGACGTGTTTCGTTATTATATCTAACAACTGTGCCAAGTATGGTTCAAATCGGTCCATAACCTGATATAGCTGTCATATAAACCGATCTTGGGTCTTGACTTCTTGAGCCTCTAGAGTGCGCAATTCTTATCCGATTTGAATGAAATTTTGCACGACGTGTTTTGTTATGATATCCAACATTTGTGCCAAGTATGGTTCAAATCGGTTCATAATCTGATATAGCTGCCATATAAACCGATCTGGGGTCTTGACTTCCTGAGCCTCTAGAGTGCGCAATTCTTATCCGATTGGAATGAAATTTTGCACTACGTGTTTTGTTATGATATCCAATAACTGTGCCAAGTGTGGTTCAAATCGGTCTATAACCTGATATAGCTGTCATATAAACCGATATTGGGTCTTGACTTCTTGGGCCTCTAGAGAGCGAAGTTCTGATGATTTGCCTGAAATTTTGTACGACGGATCCTCTCATGGCCATCAACATGCGTGTTTATTATGGTCTGAATCGGTCTATAGCCCGATACAGCTCCCATATAAATCGATCTCTCTATTTTACTTTTTGAGCCCCCAAAGGGCGCAATTCTTATTCGAATTGGCTGACATTTTACACAGGTCTCCAACATATAATTTAATTGTGGTCTAAACCGGATCATATCTTGATATCGCTCTAATAGCAGGTTTTTGCTTTCTTTCTTTTCTTATATAATTTTTTGCCTAAGAAGAGATGCCGGGAAAAGAACTGACAAATGCGCTCCATGGTGGAGGGTATATAAGATTCGGCCCGGCCGAACTTAGCACGCTTTTACTTGTTTTTTTTGTGAAACAGTCAAATACCCATCCTAAAATACAAACCTACAAAAAGGATGGAAAATGTTTATAAAATGCATAAGAAAGGGTTTGCATGAATTTTCGTTTCGTTTGTTAATCTTGTGGGCCGTGTGCGTAGTGTTTGTCGTGAGTGCATGCGTGTTAGAAAATGAAATTTGAAAAACACTTTACGTTTGGACGAAATTGTATACGGTTTTCGGGATGAAACGAGAAAAAGAAAAAAGTTTTAGCAAATATTTTGAATGAAACTCTCAGTACCAAGTGGCAAACAATTGGAAATGGTTAGCGAGTGTTTTTATCAATATTAAAAACCAAACATACAGGAAAAATATGATAATTGATTGGTCATGTGTTTGTATTTCAATTTATCTAAATCAAATTTATGTCCATCCATTTAAAAAAAATCTTTTTTTCAACCGACTGCAATAAAAAATCCAAATTAGTTTTCCAATATCAGTAGAGATGGGCACAAAATATGAAACAGTCAAAAAATGCTCATAACCATTGTTGGGGATCTAGGCGAGTGTTGGTATGCATACAGTTCTGCCGGCAGAACTACTGTCATCGTCGTCGTCGTTTTAGCATCGTTCGTTTTTCTTGCTGCGCGAGTGTATTAAAGACCCCATCTGCTTTTGATTGTATTACGAATAGCAACAGACAAGTGTTCGAAGGGAAATAATTGCAAATAAGGGAAGAATAGCAAAAACAGAAACAACAGAAGATGTTGACATCGTCGTCGTTTTAACATCGTTTCGTGTTTCTAGCTCCGCGAATATATTAAAGACCCCAAAAGGTTTTTGATTGTTTGACTGAAAGCAAGAGGCAAGTGTTTGAAGGAAAATAATTGCACATAAGGGAAGACGGAAAACCAAAAACAAAAAAACAACAAAAGCTGCTTTGTTGTTGTATTGATATTATGAACAGATCTTTAAGTGCGTGTACTAAAAAGAAGTATTTTGTTGTTAGAGGATTTTTTTTAAGTCAAACAGTGGTGGGGTTGAGAGAGTTTTAAACATGGCAACAGGGGCAGAGGCATAAAATGACCTTGAATGAAACTGCAACTATCGTTGAATGCGTGTATCGAAATGAAAAGCAAAAACACAATAACAGCAAGGAAGATTTGTTAACTTGCATAAGTAAATGATTAGTGCGTGTTAATCGTCTTAAAATATTTAAACTTTGAAATCTGTGTCGCACCTAAAGAGACTTTTCGGTGAATACGGTGGCGGCAAGGCAACTTTGTTGCCAGCCCATAAGGAATGCTGATATATGTGAAGGACAACGACATGAACCAAGAGGTCAGTATCAATAAATCTCTTGATTTTATATTGGTTTTACATTTTTTTCGGAATATGTTTGCTTGGTATTAATTATAAAACAATTGATTAAATATAAAACAAATGCCTATATTTGGGATTTATCATTTTTAATGAAAATTGAAATCTAAGTATTAATAACCTTTTAAACTACCATTCGAAGAAATATCGGTTAAAACTATAGGTTTTATTTGAAATATTTTTTTGAAATGTGAAATGTTGTTTTGTTAAAATGTTGCGTTAAAAATTCGTTTTAGAAAAAAAATCTTTAAAAGTTTGTCTAGAAAAATTACATTTTCACTTTCTTGTCTTAAAAAAAATTTAGACTTTAAGAAATATTTCGCAAAATATATTCTTTAGTCTTAAAATAAAAATTTTTTTTTAAGACACAATTTCAAACTAAAAAAAGAAAAATTTAATAAAATTTTTCTCCAGAGACAATTTAATTAAAATTTTGTCCTAAGGGAAAACCCATCAAAATTTTGTCCTTAAAAAAAAATCCATTGAAGTTCGTTGAAATTTTCATTGACATTTTGTGTTCAGGGGAAATTTCACTTAAATTTGGTCTTCGAAAGATGTTTGTAAAAAACAATATTTTTCACAAGTGATTTCATTGAAATTTAGACTTGAGAGAATATTTCTTTTGAACTTTTCTAATTTTTTTTTTAAATTTCTGAAAATTACGTCTCTTTTCAAGATTTTTTTAAAAAAAAAGTTGCCTTAGAAGAAAATTTCTTTGAAATTTTGAAAAAATATCATAAAATTGTTTTCTATTGAGATTCAATTGCAGGATATTGTCCGGCCTTAGAACATTGTTTAATGTTTTCTATCCAAAGAATAGAACAGCAAAAAACATTTAAAATTGAAAAAAAAAATTCTTTTAATTTTGTTTTCACAAAAAATGTTAGTGTAAATTTGTAGGAACATTTCCTCGGAATTTTGTCTTTAGAGAAAAAAATTGATTCGTACTTGGAGCTAGGTCTATCGCTACTGTTGTATCACAATGGACTAATGAAGTCTAATGGTGATATTGATTGTACAAAAAAGTGTAGCATTTTTGTGACATGATGCAATGGAATTAATAATTATGTGAACGCTTGTCCAAAAAAAATGTCACGCCACCATCGAGTGTAGTGTGGAATGTAGTGTAGTTCATTAGTAATGGTGGTGGCCACATAAATTGCAAAAATGTTGCATTTCTTATAGCTACACTGTTCCTTAATGGAATGTTCATCGGCAAATATGCATTTGCATTGCTATCATTTCATAGCTGATTGGAGTCAGTAATTTCGTTTGGAAATGTTTATTTCTCGCGAGTTCTTAAAACTTAATGCAGCTTTAAAGAAGGTTTATTTGGCAGTTCTATAAAGGAAAAAAATGTAATTGGTTTTTCATAGTTTTTTTTTTGTCTCTATGTAATTTTATTGATTAGTTTTTGCTGCCATTTACCACAGTGGTAACTATCAAACCAAAGGTCGTCCAACTTATTTATTAGTTGAACTTTTTTTGTAAAATATCTGAAGAACATTTTTTGTAAAACTTCAAGAAAATTTCAAAGAAAATTGCTTCGAAAATTTGTGTTAAGAAAAATATTTTAGTGTTTTCTCTTGAAAAAATTCTTTCAAATTTTATCTCCACAAAAAATTTTTGGGTAAATTTTTAGGAAAATTTCCTAGACATTTTGTATTTTTTCTTATTTTATGTATCTTTTGAGGAAAATTCAAACAAATTTTAGGTGTTGAAAAGATTACCATAAATTTTTGAAAAATTATTTTTAGAAAAACTTTTACTTAATTATTCGAAATTTCACAAAAATTGTGTCTTTAGAAAAAATATGTTTCCGATTTAACCTTAAGAGAAAATTTCATTCAAGTTTTGCCTTTAGAGAAAATTTTAACAATAATTTATTCTACGAGGAAATTAGATTAAAATTTTGCTCTGAATGAAAAGTTCATTGGCACTACATTTTTTCAGGGAATTTTGTCGGCAGTTTTAAAGAGACTGTTAAAGTTTTAATTAAAATTTATATGGAATGTAAATATTAATAATATATATATTTGAAAACAAAATTTCAAAGAAAATTTACCTTGAGAAAACATTTCAAAACTAATGTTTTAAGACAAAATTTGAGTGGAATTTTTCCATTAAAATTTCCATAGAAACTTTAGTTAAAATGTTAAATCTGAATTTGGATAATAAAGAATTTGTCTCCCAATGGAATTTAAAAACTTATTGTTTTTTTATTACCTGTAACTGACTTTTTAAATGAATGCCTGAATTATAATTTTACTAAACAGTGTTAGCAAAACTCTTGGAAATATTTTCCAAACAATTTGTTTTGGCCACAGTGTGTTAGACATTTTCTTTTGTAGACTTTTACCCAAAGTCATCAAAAGCTTTTATAAAATGTGTTCTTGGCAAACCTAAGAATGCCTTCCAGTTCATTCAAAACGAAATCTGTCTACGATTTATCAATGCTCTCGTATTATTTTTGTTTTGTTTTAATATTTTAAAGGCGAAATAAAATACCTCTTCAGAATATAAGAATCCTAATTTCAAAACGTTGTTAAAAAATTCGAAAAGTTAAAGATTCAAAACAATATTTTGCATTCGAAGCAATTAAATTCTTGTGTTTGTACGACTTAGTCGTGCTGAACAGAATTGAAAGCTCTTTTCCGTTTCCATTCCTACAGCGATATGCCGTGAACACACAATCTACTCTTTCCCTCTTCTTCCCATTGGCCTACACCGCTCAGGAAACAAGATTTAAGTAAGCAGGGAAAAGTCAAAAGTACTTTAAACATGAGAGAGAGACCAAGAGAAATTAAAGATGTTTAGCTTAATGTTGTGCCGTGAATAGCTCTCACATTAGGAGCACTCTCTTTCCTTTCCACTGACAAAAGGGAAAGGGAAAAGAGCGTAGAATGCGTAAGCTAAAATGCCAATTGGGCAGTAAGTAAAATGTAAACAAATGCGTCAGAGCTCTTTGAAAATATCTTAAAATTTTTGCAACAAAATCAAGGTCATTAGTTCTTTTTAAGCGATCGGCGAGCGAACATGGAACGAACGGATGTCGCGTCGGTTTTTTTTTTTGGTGAATCAGTTAAATACCTATCATAAACTACAAACCTAGTAAAATATTGGAAAATGTTATAGAATGCATAAGAAAAGGGTTTGCGTGAATTTTCGTTTCGTTTGTGCCGTGTGCGCAGTGTTTGTCGTGAGTGCAGGTGTGTTAGGCAATGCAACTTGAAAAACACTTTACGTTTGGACGAATTTGTATACGGTTTTCGGGATGAAAAGAAGAAAGAAAGATGTTAAGCAAATATTTTGAATGAAACTTTCAGTACCAAGTGGCAAACAATTGCAAATGGATAGCGAGTGTTTTAATCAAAGTTAAAAATTTAAACATAGAGGGAAAATCTGATAATTAATGGGTTTACGTTTGTATTTCAATTTACCTAAATCACATTCATGTCCATTCATTTAATAAAGAAGTTTTTTTAACCGACTGCAATACAAAATACAAATTAGTTTTCCAATATCAGTACAGCAGGGCACAAAATGAAACAGTTAAATAATTCTCATAACCATTGTTGGGGATCTAGGCGAGTGTTCGTTTGCATACAGTTCTGCCGGCAGAACTGCTGTCATCGTCGTCGTCGTTGTAGCATCGCTGCGCGAGTGTAATAAAGACCCCAACAGCTTTTGGTTGCATACGAATAGCAACAGATGAATATGTGAAGGAAAATAATTGCAAATAAGGGAAGAATAGCAAAAACAAAAACAATAGAAGCCGCTGACATCGTCGTCGTCGTCGTTTTAGCATCGTTTTGTGTTTCTAGCTCCGTGAGTGCATAAAAGACAGAAGTTTCTCTGTTGTTGTATTGATTTGATGAACAGATCATTTAGTGTGTGTAATAAAAACAAATTTTTTCTTGGTGAGGAGTGGAGGGGTTGAGAGAGTTTTAAACATAGTAACAGGGGCAGAGGCATAAAATGGCCTTGAATGAAACTGAAACTATCGTTGAAAGCGTGTAGCGAAATGAAAATAAAAACACAATGCAGCAAGGAAGATTTTGTAATTTGCATAAGTAAACGACTAGTGTGTGTTAATCGTTTTAAATTGCTCAAACTTTGAAATCTGTGTCGTACCTACAGAGACTTGGCGGTGAATACGATGGCGGCAAGGCAACCTTGTTGGAAGCCTATAGCGAATACGGATATATATGAAGGACAGCGTGATGAAGTAATAGGTCAGGATTTTATATTGGTTTTAAATTGTTTGTGGAATATGCTTGCATTACATTAATTACATAAATTAATAAAATTAAAAAAACTTTGGCATTGTTTAATTTTTTTTTTAATTTGTGTTAAAAACTTAAAAAAGGTTTTTGGAACAATTTTTTTATGATTCTTTAGCGAAGAGAAGTGGATTTTAATGACTTTGACATAAAATCGTACCTGCTGTCAAAAGTAGTAGGCTTTTCGTCATTTATTTATTTTTCAATATAGAAACTATCAAATGCAACAGGGCATTAAAACAATTTCCAGAACTCTCACTCCTAAGAATTTTGAGAAAATTTTTTGTTTGTTTGCATTTTTCTTAATATAAAAAACTGGCGTCTTTCTAAAAGTCAATTTTCCTCTAAAAGAAAAATTTTTATAAAAGCTATGCCTTATTAAATATTCGTTTTTAGAAAAATTTCTTTCAAAGTTTGCCTGTGGAGAAAGTTATATTACATTTTTGCTATTATTAAAATTTTGTATTAAAAAATTAAACTAGGAAATATATTTTCTTTAGAGAAAATTTCATTAAAATGTTGTCTTTAGGGCAAATTTCATTTTTAATTTGTTTCAGATTTTTCGAATGAAATTTCTTTATATAAATAACATGTATTTAGAGAAAACGTCATTAATTTTTTTTCTTAGAACAAATTTATTGAAGTTCGTTGAAATTAAATATGGTGCCGAGGTGTTGGCATGTATGGGTCACCAGTGCGGGTGGCATGTTCGGGTCACCAGATAATTTCATTCGGGGAAATTTTACTGAAATTTTGCTTCTAGAAAGATTTTTGTAAATATCATTATTTTTCACAATTTATTTCATTTAAATTTTGTCTTGAAAGAATATTTTTTAAATGTTTAAACAAAACAGTTCATAAAATTTTGACTCTAGTCATGATATTTATTAAAAAAAATATTTCTCTTAAGAGAAAATTTCTTTAAAAAAATACAATAAAACTATTTTAGCTTCAAAAAACTTATTTTAAATTTTATATTCCTCAAAAACTTTAGAGAACATATTTTTTATTCTCTTTTTTTTTATTTCATTCAGATAATTCAGCTTGAAGCCATGCAGCGGCTAATTTAAGCAAATTCCAATGTGCAACCCCTTATGATTAAAATACTGAATATTATGTTATAATAATGACTTAAAAGGCAAGATCACAAAACTTTTGTCTTTGGAGGAAATTTTTTCGAAGTTTTGTCTTTAGAAAAATTTTATTTATTTTATGTATCTTTTGAAGAAATTTTAAAAAGATTTTTACTGAAAAAATGAATATAAATATTTTCGAAAATATAACAAAAATAATTTTTAAGAACAATTTTATTAATTTATTAGAAATTTCACTAAAATTTGTCTTTAGAAAAAATGTCTTTTATTTTTCGTCTTATAAGAAAATTTTGTTAAAGTTTTGTCTTTAGAGAAAAAAATTTTAGCAGAAATTTATTCTACGAACATATTTGATTGAAATTTTGTCCTGGCTGAAAATGTCATTGGTATTGTGTTTTTCATGAAATTTTATCGACAGTTTTCAAGAGCGAAAAAATGAATGGAATTATTTGCATTTGTTGGCAACGCCAAGAAGTAGAAAAGCTAGAACCCATTGATAATCACTTCCTGGTTCGATTTAGCTATGCCTGTCTTTCCGTCTGTCTGTTCATGTAGTTTTGTTATCAAGTTACAGGTCGCAATTGGTGTTCAATTCTCTTACATTTGGCACAAGTCTTTTCTTTTTGGTCCAAGGACGAACGATTTTAGGAAAAATCGGTTCAGATTTAGCCCTTTAAGGCTGTAGAAGCCACAAATTTGCTCCGATCTTTACAAAAGCAATAATTTGACGTCCTCATATGTGTGGAAAATTTCATAAAAATCGGTCTAGATTTTGAAATAGCTTCCATATATATCTTTCATCCGATATGGCGTTTTTAGGCTGTAGAAGCCACCATTTTGGTCGGATCTTTACATAGATTAGCATGAGGTGTTTTTTTGACGTCCTCATATGTGTGGAAATTTCATAAAAATCTATCTAAATTTAGATATAGCTTCCATATGTATCTTACATCCGATATGGGCTTTTAAGGCTGTAGAAGCCACCATTTTGGTTCAATATCTACAAATTAAACATCAAGTGTGTGAAAAAATTTCGTCCAAGTCGTTCCAGATTTAGATATAGCTCCCATATATACCTTTCAACCGATGTTATATCGGTTTAAGGCTGTAGAAGCCACAGTTTAGGTCCGATCTTTACAAAAATTTGCATGAGATTTTTTATTTGACAGCCCAGTATGTGTGCAAAATTTTATAAAAATCGATCAAGATTTAGATATAGCTCCCATATATATCATTTATCCGATATGGTCTTTTTAGGCTGTAGAAGCCACAATTTTTGTCCCATCTTTACAAAATTTAGCGCGAGACATTTTATTTAACCTTCCAATATGTGTGAAAAATTTATCCAAAGTCGGTCCAATTTTATATATAGCTCCGGCATATATCTCTCATCCGATATGGCCCTTTAAGGCTGTGGTACCCACAAATTTGATCCTTTCGTAAGAAAATCTTACAAGGTTCTATTCAATATTTCAATAGGTATGCAAAATATTTCATCATAGATTCCATGTATTGAAAGAAGTACGTATTCTCGGTGATGTAGGGTATTATATAGTCTGCCCCGCCCGACTTTTGCCTTTCCTTACGGTTTTGTTGTTTTTTGGTTCTTTAACAGAAAAGTTCATTAAAAATTCACTAAAATTTACATTTTCGAAAAAAATAAATAAATAAAGTTTTGTATTTTGCGGAAATTTCATTGAAATGCATGGAAACACTGAGAGACATGAATGAAAACTTTCATAAAAATTTCTGCTAAAAGAAAAAATTGTTTCTCTAGAAAAAATTTCGTTAAATTGAAGGCTGCGGAGTGAAGCAATTTTCACTCGACTCCGGACCAAATTGTTCGGCTCCGACTATGGAGTCGATTCCGAGCACTTAAAAATTCTATGTTCTATATCCACCACTATAGAATGGGGAATAGGTCCAACCTAGGGGTATCAAATTAAATGTATTGGCGAGTAGATTTTGAATATGTGAAAACAAGTCTAAAAATTTCTCCCGGGAAGGACCTATGGGGTCTTGAGGTTTTGGATTCCTCTTAACCCTAGGCAATAGTTATATCATATAAAGGTTTTTAAGGAGTAGCTTATAAAACATTTCTCTAGAGACAAATTTCGGTGAAATATTCTCTAAAGACAATATTTCAATGAGTTTTTTCTAAAGACAAAATTTCAATTTAACTTCTTCTAAAGACAAAACTTCAAACAAATTCTTTCTGAAAACAATATTTAAAGAATTTCTTTTTAAAAACAAAATTTCAATGAAATTCTTTCTAATGACAAATTTTAATGAATTTTTTCTAAAGACAGCATATCAATGACATTTTTTCTACAGCCAAACCTTCAATGAATTTATTTCATAAAACAATTTTTCAATGGCATTTTTCTAGCAATAAAATTTCAAACTTTTAATGAAATATTTTCTAAAAACAAAATATTAACAACATTTTTCGGAAGAGGAAGATTCAAAGAAATTTTTTCGAAAAACAACATTTTAAAAAATTTATTTTCTTTAAAATTTTTTCGAATCCGGAAAAAATTGCTTGATACCGACTCCAAGACTTTGACTCCACAGCCCTGGAGAATTTTGACTTGACTTAAAATTCTATTTCATTTTAAATAAAGAAAACATTTTATCCTAAAAATCATTTCATTGAACGTTTATCTTCACAGTAAATTGAAATTTCGTCACTACAGAAAATTTTATTGAAATTTCGTAACGGGAAAAATTTAAATAGGAATTTTGTGCTCAAAAATTTTATTTCATTTTTTCTTAAAAAATACGTTACTAAAATTTTTCTAAAAAAAGTTTTATTACAATTTACAATTCAGAAAAAATTTAATGAAGTTGTGACTTTTGTGTAAATTTTATTCAGCAAAATTTTGTATTCAAAGAAAGTTTCTCAGAATTTTTTAAGATATTGTTTAAATTGATCTCAAAATAATGTCATTAATATTTTTATTACGAGAGAAATTCAAAAAATGTTGGTGGAAATTCCAAAGATTTATTGAATTTAAATTAAATTTTATAAAATTTCAAGTTTTGAATAACGTTTTGGTGCGAATAAAATATTTTCCCTAAAACAACGAACCCGACATTTATATGTCTCATTCATCCTACAAAAATTAAAAATATTTCCATGATATGTTGACTCAAGGATAACATTGTATAACATTTTATTGGAAATTTTCAGAATTGTTTCTCCAAAAAGTATAGATTCAAATTTTTCTTAGGGAAATTTTTAACTGACCACCGAAGGATGGGGGTTTATTCATTTTGTCATTCTGTTTGCAATACAACGAAATATCCATTTCCGACCCTGTAAAGTGCATATATTCTTGATCGTCATACAAATCTAAGACATCTAGCCATGTTCGTCCGTCTATCCGCCCGTCTGTCTGCTGAAATCACGCTACAGTCTTTTAAAATAAAGATATTGAGCTGAAATTTTTGCACAGATCCTTTTTTGTGCATAAGCGGGTTAAGTTGGAAGATGGGCTACATTGGACTATATCTTGATATAGCGCAAATCCGCCGATTTAAGGTCTTAGGCCCATAAAAGTCACATTTATTATGCGATTTTGATAAAATTTGCGACAGTGAGTTATGTAAGGCCAGACGACATTATTCTTCAATTTGGCCCAGATCGGTCCAGATTTAAATATAGCCCAATTTAAATATTGGCCCAATAAAAGGTGCATTTATTGTCCAATGTCGCCAAAATTTGGGACAGTAAGTCGTGTTGGGCCCTTCGACATTCTTCTTCACTTTGTCCCCGATCCGTCCAGATTTAGATATAGCTGTCATTTAAACAGATCTCTCGATTTAAGGTTTTGAAGCCATAAAAGGCGCATTTATAATCTGATTTCGCCGAAATTTGAGTTGTGTTAGGCTCTTCGACATTTTTCTGCAACTTGGCCCAAAAGGGTCCAGATTTGGATAAAGCTGCCATATAGACCGATACCTCGATTTAAAGTCTTGGCCACATAAATGGCGCATTTATAATCCGATTTTACTGAAATTTCACACAGTGACTTATGTTAGGCTTTCCGACATCCGTCTCGTATATGGTTCAGATGGGTTTATTTTTAGATATAGCTACTAAGAAGATCAATATTTTGTTATACACAATTGAACAATGACATGTACTTTTTGGTATTTGGTCCAAATCGGAACATATTTCCATATAGCTGTTATAGGGCATAAGGTAAGCATTTTTCACCGTATTTTGACGAAAGGTGGTTTTTGGTGGAGGATATGCAAAGTTCGTCCCCGTCGAACTTAACGCCTTTTTACTTGTTTGACATTTTTTTTCAGAAAATTTCTTAATTTTTTTTTCAGACAAAATTTCGAACAAAATTCTTACATAAGAAAACAATTCAATTAAATTTTTCTTTAGAGATAACTTTATTGGAATTGTGCCCCCATCGAAGTTTTATCCTTGAAGAAAATCACATCGAAATTTTGTCCCTACAAAAAAATTCATAGAAATTCGTTGAGTTTTGGTCTGTGAAGAAAAGTTCATAAACATTTTGTGGTCATGGGAAAAAACACTGAAATTTTGTCTTAGAAAGATTTATTTAGAAGATATTTTATAAGATGAAAATTCCATAATTTTCGTAATTGATTTCATTGAAATTTTGTCTTGAGACAGAATATTTCCTTTGAATTTTGTCTAAAAAGACTCTTGTTTTTAATGCCTGAAAAAATGTCATAAAATTATGCCTCTAGTCAAAAAATTTGCCTTAGAAGAAAATTTTATTGAAATTTTGTGTTAAGAAACATATCACTAAATTATTTTCTCTTGGAAAATTTTCTTTCAATTCTTGTCTTCACAAACAAAAATGTTAGCGTAAATTTGTAGGAACGTTTCCTCGGAATTTTGTCTCTAGAAAAAAATAATATCGAAATTTTATCTTAAGACAAAGTTGGTAGGGTGTTCGGATTAAAAGTGCGGGGATCGTGGGTTCGATTTTCACCAGAGCCCTTGGTCTGTCACTACTGTGGTATAACAATGGACTTAAAATTGTCTAAGTGAGTCTGTAGAGGATTGCCACTCTGGCCAAACCTAATTACACCTTTGTCTTTAGACAAATTTTATTCATTTTATGTATCTTTTGAGGAAATATCAAACGGATTTTGGCCGTTCAAAATATTACAATTAATTTCATAAAAATTGTTTTTAGGAAAACGTTCACTAAATTATTAGAAATTTTACAAGAATGTTGTCCTTAGATATTTTTTTTTTATTTTTGGATTTAAAAGAAATTTTTATTTAACTTTTGTTTGTCTTTAGAGAAAATTTTAACTATTGGAAAATTTGATTGAAATTTTGACCTGACTGAAAACTTCATTTAGACTGTTTCTTTTCAGGAGGACCAAAAATAAATGGTATTTTTTCACTAAGAAAAATTCCATTCAAATTTTATCTAGGGTCTGACAAAGGTCTTAAAGCGAAATTTTCTTTGAATTTTTTTTTTCATAAATATATATTAATATATTACTATTTTTTTCATAGAAACTTTAATTAAACTATTAATCCTGAATTTCGATTTTAAAGAATTTTATTTTTAATAAAATTAAAATATTTCATTGTTTTTAATTATTAATATTTGACTTTTTAGAATGAATTTTGGAATTATAATTTTGCTTAAAAGGATTTTTTGGAATATTTTCAAACATTTTGTTTTGGCACAGTGTGATTGAGGTTTTCTTTTGTACACTTTTACTAAAAAATCACCAAAAGCTTTTATAAACCCCTAGACTATTTCCCAGTTCATTCAAAACGAAACCTATCTACAGTCTATCAATGCTCTCGTACTATTTTTGTTTTATTTTAAAGGCGAAAATAAAATATCTCTCTTTAGAATATAATAATCCCAATTTCAAAACGAGGCCTTCGTTATGTTGTTTAAAATGCGTAAAGTTAAAGCTTCAGTAAAATATTTAGCATTCGGAGCAATCAAATTCTTGTGTTTGTACGACTTGGTCGTGTTGAACAGAATTTAAAGCTCTTTTCCGTTTCCACTCCTACAGCGATATGTAGGGTACACACAATCTACTCCTTCTCTATGACTTACACTGCTTGGGAAACAAGATTTAAGTAAACAGAGAAGAGCCAAAAGAACTTCAAACATGAGAGAGAGAGAGATAGAGAAATTAATGATGTTTAGCTTAATGTTGTTCTGTGAATAGCTTTCGCATTAGGTGCACTCTCTTTCGTTTCCACTGACGAAGGGGAAATGTAAAAAAGAGCGTAGAATGCGTAAGCTAAAGTGCCAATTGGTTAGTAAGTAAAATGTAAACACATGCGTCTTAGTTCTTTGAAAATGTCATAAATTTTTTGCAACAAGTCAAAGAAATTCTTGCATGGTCTTTAGTTCTTTATAAGCGATCGGCGGGCGAACATGGAACGAACGGAAGTCGCGTCGGTTTTTTTTTGGTGAATCAGTCAAATATCCATCCTAAAATACACACCTACTAAAATATTGGAAAATTTTTATAAAAGGCTTAAGAAAAGGGTTTGCCGTGCATTTTCGTTTCGTTGCGGTTGTTAATCTTGTGGGTCGTGTGCGCAGTGTTTGTCGTGAGTGCATGTGTTTTAGGCAATGAAACTTGAAAAACACTACGTTCGGTCGAATTTGTGTACGGTTTTCGGGTTGAATGATGTCAAGGAAGAAAGAAAAGAAGTTTTAGCAAATATTTTGAATGCATTTTCAGTAACAAGTGGCAAACAATTGGAAATGGTTATCGAGTGTTTTAATCAAAATTAAAACCAAACAAAATCAGATAATTTATTGGTCATGTGTTTATATTTCAATATACCTAAATCAAATGTATGTCCATTCATTTGGTAAATAACATTTTTCAACCGACTGCAATACAAAATCCTAATTAGTTTTCCAATAACAGTACAGCAGGGCACAAAATATGAAACAGTTAAAAAAATACTCAACCATTGTTGGGGATCTAGGCGAGTGTTCGTTTGCATACAGTTCTGCCGGCAGAACTGCTGACATCGTCGTCGTCGTTGTAGCATCGTTTCGTGCTGCGCGAGTGTATTAAAGACCCAAAAGCTTTTTGACTGTTTGATTGATAGCAATGGGCAAGTGTGTAAAGGAAAATAACTGAAAATAAGGGAAAAATAGCAAAAACAAAAGCAAAAGAAGCTGTTGACGTCGTCGTCGTTTTAACATCGTTTCGTGTTTCTAGCTCCGCGAATATATTAAAGACCCCAAAAGATGTTTGATTGTTTGACTGATAGCAACCGGCAAGTGTTTGATGGAAAATAATTGCACATAAGGGAAGACGGAAAAGCAAAAACACAAGCAACAAAAGCAGCTCTGTTGTTGTATTGTTTTGATGAATAGATCTTCAAGTGTGTGTACTAAAAAGAAATATTTTGCTGGTAGAGGATTTTTTCAAGTCAAAGAGTGAGGGTTGAGAGAGTTTTAAACATGGTAACGGGGGCAGAGACGTAAAATGACCTTGAGTGAAACTACCGATGAATGCGTGTAGTGAAATGAAAAGTAAAAGCACAATAACTGCAAAGAAGATTTTGTAATTTCCATAAATAAATGCCTAATGTGTGTTAATACATGAACATTAAAATCTGTATCGTACCCACAGAGACTTGCCGGTGAATACGGTGGCGGCAAGGCAACCTTGTTGGATGCCCATAGCGAATACGGATATATATAAAGGACAGCGTGATGAAGTAATAGGTCAGTATCAATAAATGTCATGATTTTATATTGGTTTTAAATTGTTTGTGGAATATGTTTGCATTACATTAATAACATAACAAATAAATTCTGCCACAAATGCCTATATTTGGGACTTATCAGTTTTTATGGAAATTAACTTCTAAGTATTAACTACCTTTTATTTAAAGAAATATTTCTAAGGGTTGTATTTGAAGTCTCCAAATCGCTGGGAAACATTTTAAAGAAGTATTATCTTTAAAGAAATTTTCATAAAAAATTTGGCTTCGGATAATATTGCATTAAAATTTTGTGATTAGAAAATAAAAAAAATCGATGGCAGTTTTTTATTTAGAAAAACAAAAATTAATAAAACTTTGGCCTTGTGTAAAATTTTTTTAAAATTTTGTGTTAAAAAACTAAAAAAGTTTTTGAAAAAAATTTTTATGATCATTCAGCGAAGAAAAGTGGATTTTAATGACTTTGACATAAAATCGCACCTGCTGTCAAAAGTAGTAGACCTTTCGACATTTATTTTTTTTTTCAATATAGAAACTATCAATTGCAACAGAACATTACAAGAGTTTCCAGAACTCTCACTCCTAAGAATTTTGAGAAGGTTTTTTGTTTGTTCGCGTTTTTTTTAATGTAAAAAACTGGCGTCTTTCGACAAGCCAATTTTCCTCTAAAAGAAAAATTTATAAAAGCTTTGCCTTATTAAAAATTCGTTTTTAGTAAACTTTTTCTTAAAAACTTTGCCTGTAGAGAAAATTATATTACATTTTTGCTCTTATTAAAATCTTGTATTAAAAAAATTAAACTTAGGAAAAATATTTTTTTAAGGCAAATTTCATTTTAAGTTTGTTTCAGATTTTTTGAATGAAATTCCTTTATATAAATAACATGTATTTAGAGAAAATGTCATTGATTTTTTTTTCTTAGAACAAATTTATTGAAGTTCGTTAAAATTAAGTATGGTGCCGAGTTGTTGGCATGTTCGGAACACCAGTGGATGTTTCGAGGGTTCGATCCATCTATAAAATTTTTCTTTACAGATAATTTCATTGAAATTTTGTCTCTAGCGGAAATCTCATCGTTGAATTTTATTCTTCGAAGAAAAGTTCATTGAATTTTTGTATTCAGGGAAATTTTATTCAATTTTGTCTCTAGAAAGATTTTTAACAATCTTTATTTTTCACAATTTATTCCGTTTACATTTTGCCTTGAAAAAATATTATTTAAATGTTTTAACAAAAAAGTTCATAAAATTTTGACTCTAGTCACGATAACTATCGAAAAAAATATTTTTCTTAAGAGAAAATTTCTTTAAAAAAATACAATAAAACTATTTTAGTTTCAAAAAACTTATTTTAAATTTTGTTTTCATCAAAAATTTTAGAGTAAATTGGTAAGAAAATTTCGCTAATATATTTTTATTTTTTTTTATTTTATTCAGCTAATGTAGCCTGAACCCAAGCAGCGGCAAATTTAAGCAAATTCCAATGAGCAACCCCTTATGTTTAATATACGGAATATTATGTTATAATAATGACTTAAAAGGTAAGATCACAAAAATTTTGTCTTTGGAGAATATTTTATAGGAATTTTGTCTTTAGACAAATTTTATTTATTTTATGTTTCTTTTGAAGAAATTTTAAAACGATTTTTACTGAAAAAATTAATATAAATATTTTCGAAAATATAACAAAAATAATTTTTAAGACAATTTCACAAAATAAGTAGTAATTTCACAAAAATGTTGTCTTTGGTAAAATTTTTTTTTAATTTTTTGTCTTATAAGAAAATTTTGTTAAAGCTTTGTCTTTAGAGGAAATAAATTTAGCAGAAATTTATTCTACGAGGATATTTGATTGAAATTTTGTCCTGGCTGAAAATTTCATTGGTATTGTGTTTTTCAAGAAATTTTATCGACAGTTTTCAAGAGCAAAGAAATGAATGGAATGGTTTCTACGAGAATAAATCTATTCAAATGTTGTCTTTAAAATTTTTTTTTACCCTCGGCTTGGAATCACTTCCTGATTCGATTTAGCTATGTCCGTCTGTCTTCCTTACAGTAATATATCTTTAATCCGAAATGGCCTTCGAAGGCTGTATAAGCCACAATTTTAGTCCAATTTTGACAAAATTTGGGACGAGGTGTTTCATTTGACGTCCTAATATGTGCGCAAAATTTCATAAAAATCGGTTCAGATTTAGAAAAAGCTCCCATATATATATATTTTATCCGACATTGTCTTTTAAGGCTGTATCAACCACAAATATAGTCCGATCTTTACAAAATTTAGCATGAGGTGTTTTATTTGACGTTCTCATATATGTGCAAAATTTCGTCAAAATCGGATCAGACTTAGATATAGCTCCCATATATGTCTTTCATCCGATATGGACTTTTAAGGCTGTATAAGCTTCACATACAGTCCTATCTTTACAAAATTTAACATGATGTATTCAATTTGACATTCTCACATGTGTGGAAAATTTCGTCGAAATCGTTCCAGCTTTAGACTTACCTCCTATATATACATATTTTTCAACCGATATGACCTTTTAGGCTGTAGAAGCCACAGTTTTGGTTCAATCTTTACAAAAATTTGCATGAGATGGTTCCATCCTAATATATGTACAAAATTTTATTTTAACCGTATCAAATTAAAATATAGCTCTCATATATATCTTTCATCCGATAAGGTCTTTCAAGGCTGATGAAGCCACAGTTTTTTACAAATTTTCGCACGAGACAATTTTTTTCATTGAAATTATGTCTTTAGAGAATCTTAGCCTTATATATTAAAATTTTGTGTACTATATATTTAGGTTGGGTTAGGTTAAAAAGAGGGTGCGGATATTAATCCGCCCCATACATCTACAGACAGTAATCGGCATGTTGTGCGCTCTAAAAATTTAGAAGTATCCTCCAAAGTAAAATTTTAAGTTAGAAATTCCGTGGTACTTACAAAATCCTTAACTTTTTTCTATACCACTTCCCTAAGTTGGTTCAAGTCTGGTATTGTGTCCCCACTTATGTACCGGTCTTTTAGCCGCAAATGCCGGGCAGTGACATAGAAAATACTCCAACGTCTCATAATCTTTTCCACATGCCCTAAACATGCTATCACTTGCCGCACCGATTTTGCATAAGTGAGCTCGTTATGATACCAATATCTATACTGAACACCTTCTTACTTCTTTACAGTAATAGTCTCGTCCTCGCGCGATTCGTATTAGCCCATAGGATTTTCGCCGTCCTACCGACTGTTTTGCTGATCCACAATGTTACATGTGCGTTCGTCCCTTAACTACGTCCACCCAAAAACCAAGTTTATTGACAGCAGTCCTCTGGCCTTCACTGCCAAATATCTGCCCTTTCATTCTCCCTTACTCCATTATGGCGCGGCATCCAAACGATGGAAATTGTGCCATCGTCAGAGAAGGCGTTAATCTCCTTCTTACACTGCAAGACTGCTCGTGACCTTACCCTCCTGGTTGTTATTGCTCTTGTGGCCATTTTACTGTCCGTAAAGATGTTCACACTCTACGTCCTCGCGTTAGCACTTCTACGCTATTATGGTCAGGCAGTCTAAAACAAATCTCAGTCCTTGGGTTCTCAATGTGGACCCACAGGCCCACTCTGTACCCTAGTTTTGATCCATCCGTGTAACGTGATCTTCCAGATGGCAATAATAGGTTTCCGTCAGTCTATGACTGTGCCGCTGGCAGCATTGCCTCGCACTCGACCTCAAGTGTCGTCTTAGGTATCCGATCGGAAACCTCTTCCCTTCCTTTCAGGTTATCTATTTAGTCTTTAAAAAATTTCATTAAAATTTTGTGTTTAAAAAAAAATCATTAATATTTTGTCGTTAGAAAAAATTATTAATCGGGGCCCGGGAAAAACATTTATTGAAGTTGGGTCTGCAAAAAAAATTTTTACATTTTCGTCTTAATAAAAATTTAAATTCTTTGTAACTTGGAAGAACATTTCTCTAGGAAATTTTTTAATTAAAAGAAATTTTAATTTTGTCTTTAGAAAAAATGCCGAAAATCTCAAAATGTTCCGAAAATCTCAAAATTAATTTTTTTGACGTTAGAAAAATAATTTATAGGTTCTCATGCCTGAGCCAAATTTTGTCTTTAGATTATATTTTATTATTGTTATTGGCGTGCGGACCCTCTGGCTCCGTCCCTGGTCCAGATGTATATGTATGTACTACTCCCGATTTCCACTTTAAGAGCCTTTGCAAACGCATTTTGAACCTATTTTCTAAAAATGTTGCACAGCGATTTCCTTTTTGACTCCTGCAATATGTACGAATTTAGTTCGAAACTCTTGGGGCTCAATTCTCTTTCTATGAAAACACAAAATGAAAAGTTTTTACGTTTTCATAGCATATCGGATTCGTGTTTTGGGTAAACACAAAAACAACAAGTAAAAAGGCGTTAAGTTCGGCCGGGCCGAACTTTGGATACCCACCACCTCGGGTATATATATAAACCACCTTTCATCAAAATTCGGTGAAAATTTCATACCTTATACTCATATACCTCATACCGATCTGAACTATATACGACACGGCTTAACTTAACTCACTGTTCCAAATTTCGGGGACATCGGGCAATAAATGAGCATTTTATGGGCCCAAAACCATAAATTAAGAAATCGGTCTATATGGCAGCTATATCCAAATCTGAACCGATCTGGACCAAGTTAACGAAACATGTCAAAGGGCCTAAGACAACTCACTGTCCCAAATTTCAACGAAATCGGATAGTAAATGTGGCTTTTATGGGCCTTAGACCCTAAATCGGAGGATCGGTATATATGGCAGCTATATCCAAATCTGTACCGATCTGGTCCAAATTAACGAAGGAAGTTGAAGGGCCTAACACAAATCCCTGTCCCAAATTTCAGCAAAATCGGATAATAAATGTGGCTTTTATGGGCCTTAGACCCTAAATCGGAGGATCGGTCTATATGGCAGCTATATCCAAATCTGTACCGATCTGGTCCAAATTGACGAAGGAAGTTGAAGGGCCTAACACAAATCCCTGTCCCAAATTTCAGCGAAATCGGATAATAAATGTGGCTTTTATGGGCCTTAGACCCTAAATCGGCGGATCGGTCTATATGGGGGCTATATCAAGATATAGTCCGATATAGCCCATCTTCGAACTTAACCTGCTTATGGACAAAAAAAGAATCTGTTCAAAATTTCAGCTCAATATCTCTATTTTTAAAGACTGTAGCGTGATTTCAACAGACAGACGGACAGACGGACGGACATGGCTAGATCGTCTTAGATTTTTACGCTGATCAAGAATATATATACCTTATAGGGTCGGAAATGGATATTTCGATGTGTTGCAAACGGAATGACAAAATGAATATACCCCCATCCTTCGGTGGTGGGTATAAAAGGAGATTTTGTCAGCAAGTTTTTAAATGATAATGGATATATCAGTCTTATTTTGGCTTAACAATTTGTGGAAGTAATTTCAAAACTTTTGGCATTGGCCTCAAGCTGCTTTAGAATTACTTTCTTGCTCTAGCTCATTTTGCTAAAAATCAATAAAACCTTTTTAAAATATTAAATTGGCAACCCAAAGAATGTTACCGAAGTTCTTTTAAAAGAAAATCTAATAAAACCCAATAAATCTCTCTATAACCTCGCATTATTTTGTTATTAAATCAGAGAAAATATAAATGGTTTTTCTAATTATGAACATAATTCTAAGCTCTTTTCCGTTTCCCCTCCTACAGCGATATGCAGTGAACACACAATCTACTCATTCTCTTTTCATCTCTTTGGGTTACACTACCAACGCAACAAGTTTTTAATTAACAGGGAAGAGCCAAAAATACTTCAAGCAAGAGAGAAAGAGAGCCAGAGAAATTAAAGATGTTTAGCTTGAGGTTGTTATGTGAACAGCTCACACATCAGCAGCATTGTCTACCGTTTCCACTGATAAAGGGGAAACGGAAAAGAGAATAGATTGCGTAAGCTAAAATGCTATTATTTACATTTTGCGGTAGGCCTGCGTGCGTTAGTAGGTAAAATGTAAAGAAATACTTCGCTGCTCTTTGAAAATGTCTTCTTTGCATATTCTTTGCAATAAAATCAAAGAACTTCTTGCAAACTCTTTAGTTCATTATAAGTGATCGGCGGGCGAACATTGAATGCACGGATATCGCGTCGGTTTTTTTTGCCTAGATAGTCAAATACTCATTCTAAAATAAATGCAAACCAATAGTCACTGAATAACGACATATAAACTTAAATTACTTGAAAATGTTTGTTAAAATGCATTAAAAAGAATATTTGCATGCATTTTTCGTTTCGTTTGTTAATCTTGTGTGCCGTATGCGTATTGTTTGTCGTGAGTGCATGCGTGTTAGACAATTAAACTTGAAAAACACTTTACGTTTGGACGACTTTGTTTACGGTTTTCGGGATGGATGATAGCAAGGAAGAAAGAAAGGAAAGAAGTTTTAGCAAATTTTTTGAATGAAACTTTCAGTAACAAGTGGCAAACAATTGGAAATAGTTAGCGAGTGCTAGAATTTAAAACCAAACATTCCGGAAAAATCGGATAATTTATTGGTCATGTGTTTATATTTCAATTTACCTAACTCAAATGTACGTCCATTCATTTGGTAAAGAAAATTTGCCACCGATTGCAACATAAAATCCAAGTTAGTTTTCCAATATCAGTACAGCAGGGCACAAAATATAAAACAGTTAAAAAATACTCGTAACCATTGTTGGGGATCTAGGCTATTGTTCGTGTAAGTGCATACAGTTCTGCCGGCAGAACTGCTGACATCGTCGTCGCCGTTGCAGTATCGTTTCGTGTTTATTGCTCCGCGAGTGTATAAAAGACACCAAAAGCTTTTTGATTGTGGGACTGATAGCAACAGGGGAGTGTGTCTAGAAAAATATTGTAATTGCAAATAAGGGAAGAATAACAAGAACAAAAACAACAGAAGCTGCTAACATCGCCGTCGTCGTTTTAGCATCGTTTCGTGTTTCTAGCTCCGCGAGTGTGTTAAAGACCCTAAAATCTTTTTGATTGTTTGATTGATAGCAAGAGACAAGTGTTTGAAGGAAAATAATTGCACATAAGGGAAGAGGGAAAAGCAAAAACACAAACAGCAAAAGCTGCTCTGTTGTTGTATTGATTTGATGAACAGATCTTTAAGTGTGTGTACTAAAAAGAAATATTCTGTTGGTAGTGGATTTTTTCAAGTCAAAGAGTGGTGGTGTTGAGAGATTTTTAAATATGGTAATAGGGGCAGAGGCATAAAATGACCTTGAATGAAACTGAAACTATCGTTGAATGTGTGTAGCGAAATGAAAAGTAAAAGCACAATAACAGCAAGGAAGACTTTTTTGTTTGGATAAGGAAAGACCAGTGTGTGTTAATCGTTTTAAAATACTTGAACATTAAAATCTGTATCACACCTACAGAGACTTGCCGGTGAATACGGTGGTGGCAAGGCAACCTTGTTGGAAGCCCATAGCGAATACGGATATATATGAAGGGCAGCGTGATGAAGTAATAGGTCAGTATCAATAAATGTCATGATTTTATATTGGTTTTAAATTGTTTATGGAATATGTTTGCATTACATTAATTACATAAAAAATAAATTCTGCCACAAATGCCTATATTTGGGACTTGTCAGTTTTTATGGAAATTAATTTCTAAGTATTAACTACCTTTTATATGAAGAAATATCGCTAAGTGTTGTATTTGAAGTCTCCAAATCTCAGAGAAACATTTTAATGAAATATCATCTTTAAAGAAATTTTCATAAAATATTTGTCTTCGGAGAATATTGCATTAAAATTTTGTTATTCGAATAAAAATCGATGGCTTTTTTTAATTAATAAAAAAAAATTAATAAAACTGGCTTTGTGTAATTTTTTTTAAATTTTGTGTTAAAAAGTTAAAGAAGGGTTTGGAAAAATTTTTGTTTATGACCATTTAGCGAAGAAAAGTGGATTTTAATGACGTTAACATAAAATCGCAACTACTGTCAAAAGTAGTGGGCTTTTCGCCATTTATTTATTTTTTAATGTAGAAACTATAAAATGCAACAGAATTACAAAAGTTTCCAGTTTGTTTGTTTGCTTTTTTTATATAAAAAACTGGCGTCTTCCAACAAGTCAATTTTACTCTAAAATAATAATTTTATAAAAGCTTTGGCTTTTAAAAATTCGTTTTTAGAAAAATTTCTTTCAAAGTTTGTCTGTAGAGAAAATTATATTACATTTTTGCTATTTTAAAATCTTTTATTAAAAAATTTAACTTAGGAAAAATATTTTCTTTAAAGAAAATTTCAATGAAATGTTGTCTTTAGGGCACATTTCCTTTTAAATTTGTTTCAAATTTTTTGAATGAAATTTCTATATATAAATAACATATGTTTTGAGAAAATTTCATTGAATTTTTTTTTCTTAGAACAAATTTATAGAAGTTTGTTGAAATTAAGTATGGTACCGAGTTGTTGGCATGTTCGGGACACCGCACTGGTGTCGTGGATTCGATCTATCTATAAAAATTTTCTTTACAGATAATTTCATTGAAATTTTGTCTCTGGCGGAAATTTCATCGTTGAATTTTATAGTTTTCAGTTTGTTTGTCTGCTTTTTTTATATAAAAAACTGGCGTCTTCCAACAAGTCAATTTTACTCTAAAATAATAATTTTATAAAAGCTTTGGCTTTTAAAAATTCGTTTTTAGAAAAATTTCTTTCAAAGTTTGTCTGTAGAGAAAATTATATTACATTTTTGCTATTTTAAAATCTTTTATTAAAAAATTTAACTTAGGAAAAATATTTTCTTTAAAGAAAATTTCAATGAAATGTTGTCTTTAGGGCACATTTCCTTTTAAATTTATTTCAAATTTTTTGAATGAAATTTCTATATATAAATAACATATGTTTTGAGAAAATTTCATTGAATTTTTTTTCTTAGAACAAATTTATAGAAGTTCGTTGAAATTAAGTATGGTACCGAGTTGTTGGCATGTTCGGGACACCGCACTGGTGTCGTGGATTCGATCTATCTATAAAAATTTTCTTTACAGATAATTTCATTGAAATTTTGTCTCTGGCGGAAATTTCATCGTTGAATTTTATACTTCGATGAAAAGTCCATTGAAATTTTGTATTCGGGGAAATTTTACTGAAATTTTGCCTCTAGAAAGATTTTTGTAAATATCATTATTTCTACAATTTATTTCGTTTAAATTTTGTCGTCAAAGAATATTATTTATATGTTTTAACAAAAAAATTAATAAAATTTTAACTCTAGTCAAGATAACTATCAAAAAAGTATTTCTCTTAGAGAAAATTTCTTTAAATCGAAGTATAAAATTCAACGATGAAATTTCCGCCAGAGACAAAATTTCAATGAAATTATCTGTAAAGAAAATTTTTATAGATAGATCGAATCCACGACACCAGTGCGGTGTCCCGAACATGCCAACAACTCGGTACCATACTTAATTTCAACGAACTTCTATAAATTTGTTCTAAGAAAAAAAATTCAATAAAATTTTCTCAAAACATATGTTATTTATATATAGAAATTTCATTCAAAAAATTTGAAACAAATTTAAAAGGAAATGTGCCCTAAAGACAACATTTCATTGAAATTTTCTTTAAAGAAAATATTTTTCCTAAGTTAAATTTTTTAATAAAAGATTTTAAAATAGCAAAAATGTAATATAATTTTCTCTACAGACAAACTTTGAAAGAAATTTTTCTAAAAACGAATTTTTAAAAGCCAAAGCTTTTATAAAATTATTATTTTAGAGTAAAATTGACTTGTTGGAAGACGCCAGTTTTTTATATAAAAAAAGCAAACAAACAAATTACAATAAAACTATTTTAGTTTCAAAATACTTATTTTAAATTTTATATTCCTCAAAAATTTTAGAGTAATTTGAAAGGAAAATTTCTTTAATTTTTTTTTTTCTTTTTTTTATTTTAATCAGATAATGCAGTTGAAGCCATGCAGCGGCAAATTTAAGCAAACTACAATGAGCTACCCCTTATGTTTAATATACGGAATATTATGTTATAATAATGACTTAAAAGGTAAGATCGCAAATCTATTCTCATTGGCGAAAATTTTATCGGAATTCTGTCTTTAGACAAATTTTATTTATTTTATGTATCTTTTGAAGAAATTTTAAAAAGATTTTTACTGAAAAAATGAATATAAATACTTTCGAAAATATGACAAAAATAATTTTTAGGAATAATTTTACTAATTTATTGGAATTTTCACTAAAATTTGTCTGTAGAAGAGAAATCTTTTATTTTTCGTCTTATAAGAAAATTTTATTCAAGTTTTGTCTTTAGAGAAAATAATTTTAGCAGAAATTTATTCTACGAGTATATTTGATTGAAATATAATCCTGGCTGAAAACTTGAAGAAATTTTATTGACAGTGTTAAAGAGATGAATGGAATTGTTTTTTAAGGGTGATTTTTTAAAAGCTATAGAAAAGTTTTTCGACAAAAAACACACAAAATTCAGAATAATTAATGAAATATTTATTTGAAACGATACTACGGTCCATAATTTAATGTATAAAGATTATTTCATGCAAATGTTGACAGTTTAGTCCAATTTTTGCATACTCTTCCCAACATTTCGGCCGGTATCTCACGAATAAATGCTTCAATGTTGTCTTCTAATGCGTCAATTGAAGCGGAGTTGTCTGTATAGATATAAGTTTTAACATAACCACACAAAATATAGTCAAAGCCTACCTAGACGGCCAATTGACTGGTCCCGCATGTGAAATAAAATGTTCACCGAACTCGCCTCTCAATAAGTCCTTTGCTACTAGTGCAGTGTGGCATGTGGCACTGTCTTGTTCAAACCACTTGTCATGCAAGTCAAGCTCTTGCATTTTGGAGAAAAAAAGTTATATATCATCTCCCGATAGCGCTCACCACTCACAGTTACTTTACGATTGGCATCATTTTTGAAGAAGTACGGTGCATTGCATTGCACCAGCCCATTAAAAACAAAAACGAAAAAACAAAACACGAAAAATGCGTGAACTGTGTTGCCAAAAAGATAATAGCTAAAAAATTACCTGTTATGAGAATAAACCTATTTAAATTTTGTCTTTAGAACATATTTATTTTGATCGATTTTTTTTTTTTTTTGAAAATATTTCTATACCCACCATCAAAGGATGGGGGTATATTCACTTTGTCATTCCGTTTGCAACACATCGAAATATCCATTTCCGACTTTATAAAGTGTATATATTCTTGATCGTCGTAAAAATCTAAGACACGCATCCATGTCCTTTCGTCTGTCCGTCCGTCTGTCTATTGAAATCACGCTACAGTCTTTTAAAATAAAGATATTGAGCTGAAACTTTTGCACAGATCCTTTTTTGTGCATAAGCGGGTTAAGTTGGGAGATAGGCTACATCGGACTATATCTTGATGTAGCCCCAATATATACCAATCCGCCGATTTAAGGTCTAAGGCCTATAAAAGTCACATTTATTATGCGATTTTCATGAAATTTGCAACAGTGAGTTATATAAGGCCAGTCAACATCCTTCTTCAATTTGGCCCCGATCGGTCCAGATTTGCATATAGCTGTCATATTTATTGTCCGATTACACTGAAATTTGGGACTGTTAATTGTGTTAGGGAAATTTTTATACTGACCACCGAAAGGTGGGGGTATATTCAGGTTGTCCTTCTCTTTGCAACACATCGAAATATCCATTTCCAACCCTATAAATTATATATATTCTTGATGGTCATTAAAATCGAAGGCATCTAGCCATGTCCTTCCGTCTGTCTATTGAAATCACGCTACAGTCTTTAAAAATAAAGCTATTGAGCTGAAACTTTTGCACTGATAATTTTTTTGCTTTTCGACATCAGTGTCGTTTATAGTTCAAATCGGCCTATATTTGGATATAACTACCAAAAAGACCAATATTTTGTTCTACAGAATTCAGCAATGACCACTCAAAGTCCGTGCCGAATTTGGTCCAAATCGGCACGGATTATGGCGAAAGGTGGTTTACATATAAAACCGAGGTGGTATCCATAACGCCTTTTTATTTGTTAATTTTGATTAAAACATTCGTTAACGATTTGCAATTGTTATTGTTATATTTTGTGTTCAGAGATTAGATTAGGTTAGGCTGAAAATAGGGTATCGTGTCCTCATCTAAGTACCGGTGTCTTTTAGCCGTGAAAGCCGGGCAATGACATATGAAACGTCTCATCATCTTCCCCAAATGCTATCACTTGCCGCGAATTTTACATAAGTGAGCTCGTAGTCCTATGTGTCTCGTTGTGATACCAATAGCTATACTTCTTACTTTCTTTCAATAATAGCCTCGTTCTCTCACGATCCGTATTACCCCATAGGATTTTCGCCGTCCTACCGACTGTTTCGCTGTTCTACGGTGTTACATGTGCGTTCGTCGCCCACGCCCTTAACTCGGACTACGTCGACCCGAAAGGCTTTGGGTTAACCAGGTTTATTGACGGCAGCCCTCTGGCCTTCACTGCCAAATCGTCTGCCCTTTCATTCCCCCTTGCTACGTTATGGCTCGGTATCCAAATGTTGGGAATAGTGACATCCTCAGAGAAGGCGTTAATCTCGTTCTTACACTGCAAGGCTGTTCGTGACATTGCCGTGGTGGTTGTTATTGCCCTTATGGCCATTTCACTGTCCGTAAAGATGTTCACACCCGACGTCCTCACGTTAGCACTACACCACCTCACGCATTCCGTGATAGCCCGGATCTTCGCCTGCACAACGGTATTATGGTAAGGCGGTCGAAAACAGATCTCAGTTCCTTGATTCTCGTTGTAGACCCCCAGGCCCAATCTTTCCCCTAGCTTTGATCCATCCATAATCTTCCAGATGGCAATACTAGGGTTCCGTCAGTCTACGAATGTGCTGCTGGCAGCAGTGCCTCGCACTTGACCTCAAGTGTCGTCTCAGGTATCCGATCGCAGACCTCTTCGCTTCCTTCCAGGTTAACTATCTATTGAGTCTTTAAAAAATTGCATTAAATTTTGTGTTTAAAAAAAATCATTAAAATTTTGTCGTTAGAAAAAATTATTAAGAGGGGCACGGGAAAAACGGTTATCGATGTTGGGCCTGAAAAAAAAATGTCCAATTTTCGTCTTTGAAAAATTGAAATTTTTTGTGAGAGAACGTTTTATGGAAATTATGTCTCTAGGAAATTTTGTAGTTAAAAGAAATTTTAATTTTGTCGCAAGAAAAAATGCCGAAAATCTCAAAAAGTTCCAAAGTTCTCCAAAAGTTCCAAAAACCTCAAATTTATTTGAAGTTTTGTCTTTAGAAAATTAATTTATTAATTTAGATATTAAATATTCTAGAGATTATTTAATTGATGTTAGGGGCGGACCCTTGGCTTTGTCCCTGGCTCAGATGTATATATATGTGTTACTCCCGATTTCCACTTTAAGCGCCTTTGCAAACATTTTTTTTAAACCTATTTCCTAAAAATACTGCGCAGCGATTTCCTCTATGACTCCCACAATATGTACGAATTTAGTTCGAAACTCTTCAATTTAAATTTAAACAAATTTAAACTCGACGACTAAGCTTGGGGCTCAATTCTCTTTCTGTGAAAACACAAAACGAACATTTTTTTTACGTTTTCATAGCATATCTGATTCCTTTTCTGGGTAAACACAAAAACAAAAAGACATTTTGTCAGCAAGTTTTCAAATGGAAACGAAAATGAAAATTTTGTTTTTTTCAAATTTTCATAGAAAGAGAATTGAACCCCTGCATACCCACTTAAGTCCCGTCCTTACTTGTTAACATTTTGAATCTCAATTTACACTATAAATACACTTTTAATGAAGTTCAAAAAGCTATAAATTATTGTCATTATACCATATACATGTTTCAATGGATACATCATCTCATTTTGGTTTATTTTGGTTTAACAATTTGTGCCTTTGGCCTCAAGCTGCTTTAGAATTTCTTTCTTTCTCTATCTCATTTTGCTAAAATTAATAAAACCTTTTTAAAATATTAAATTGGCAACCCAAAGAATGTTACCGAAGTTCTTTTAAAAGAAAATCTAATAAAACCCAATAAATCTCTCTATAACCTCGCATTATTTTGTTATAGAGAAAATATAAGTGGTTTTTCTAATTATGAACATAATTCTAAGCTCTTTTCCGTGTCCCCTCCTACAGCGATATGCAGTGAACACACAATCTACTCATTCTCTTTTCATCTCTTTGGCTTACACTGCCCACGCAACAAGTTTTTAATTAACAGGGAAGAGCCAAAAATACTTTAACCAAGAGAGAAAGAGAGCCAGAGAAATTAAAGATGTTTGGCTTTAGGTTGTTATGTGAACAGCTCACACATCAGGAGCATTGTCTACCGTTTCCACTGATAAAGGGGAAACGGAAAAGAGAATAGATTGCGTAAGCTAAAATGCTGTTAGTTACATTTTGCGGTAGGCCTGCGTGCGTTAGTAGGTAAAATGTAAAGAAAAACGTCTCTGCTCTTTGAAAATGTCATCTTTGCATATTCTTTGCAATAAAATCAAAGAACTTCTTGCAAACTCTTTAGTTCATTATAAGCGATCGGCGGGCGAACATTGAATGCACGGATATCGCGTCGGTTTTTTTTGGCTAATTCATTTACCCATTCTACAATAAATGCTAACCAATAGTCACTATATAACGACATATAAACTTAAATTACTTGAAAATGTTTGTTAAAATGCATTAAAAAGAATATTTGCATGAATTTTTCGTTTCGTTAGTTAATCTTGTGTGCCGGGTGCGTATAGTTTGTCGTGAGTGCTTGCGTGTTAGACAATGAAACTTAAAAAACACTTTACGATTGGACGACTTTGTTTACTGTTTTCGGGATGAATGATAGCAAGGAAGAAAGAAAGGAAAGAGGTTTTAGCAAATTTTTTGAATGAAACTTTCATTAACAAGTGACAAACAATTGAAATGGTTAGCGAGTGTTTGAATTTAAAACCAAACATTCCGGAAAAATCGGAGAATTTACTGGTCATGTGTTTATATTTCAATTTACCTAAATCAAATGTACGTCCATTCATGTGGTAAAGAAAATTTGCCACCGACTACATTAAAAGACTACAATACAAAATCCAAATTAGTTTTTCAATATCAGTACAGCAGCGCACAAAAAATATGAAACAGTTAAAAAATACTCATAACCATTGTTGGGGATCTAGGCTAGTGTTCGTGTACGTGCATACAGTTCTGCCGGCAGAACTGCTGACATCGTCGTCGTCGTTGCAGCATCGTTTCGTGTTTGTTGCTCCGCGAGTGTGTAAAAGACATTAAAAGCTCTTTGATTGTTTGTCTAATAACAACAGGCAAGTGTTTGATGGGAAAGTCATTGCAAATAAGGGAAGACGCAAAAGCAAAAACACAAACAACAAAACCTGCTCTGTTGTATTGATTTGATGAACAGATCTTTTAGTGTGTGTACTAAAAAGAAATATTTTGCTGATAGAGGATTTTTTCGAGTCAAAGTGTGGCGGCGGTGAGAGAGTTTTAAACATGGTAAAGGGACAGAGGCATAAAATGACCTTGAAAGAAACTGAAACTATAGTTGAATGCGTGTAGAGAAATGAAAAGTAAAAGCACAATAACAGCAAGGAAGATTTTTTAATTTGCATAAGTAAATGACTAGTGTGTGTTATTCGTTTTGAAATCTGTGTCGTACTTACATTGACTTGTCGGTGAATACGGTGGCAGCAAGGCAACCTTGTTATGAGCTCATAACGAATACAGATTTATGTAAAGGACAACGACATGAATTAAGAGGTCAGTATCAATAAATGTCATGATTTTTTTTTGGTTTCACATTGTTGTTTGGAATATGTTTGCTTTAGATTAAATATTAAAAACTAAATGCTGCCATATATACTTATATTTGGGATTTATCATTTTTTATGGAAATTAAATTCGAAGTATTAATAACCTGTTTAAATTTCCATTTGAAGTAATATCACTTAAAAATTTAAGTTTTATTTAAAGTCTCTAAATCTCTGGAAAATAATTTATTGAAATGTTATCTTAAAAAAAATTTTCATAAAAAATTTGGCTTCAGAGAATATTGCATCGAAATTTTATTATAAAAAAAAAATTATAAAACTTTGGCTTTGGATTAAATTTTTTATTAAAAAATGTTAAAAACTTTTGGAAAAAATGTATTTCTTTTAATAAGCCACAATGTTTTTACAACAAAAACATATTTTACGATCATTTATCGAAGGATCGTGAATTTTAATGACTTTGACATAAAATCGCACCTGCTGTCAAAAGTAGTAGGCTTATCGCCATATATTTTTTTATTAGAAACCTTTAAAAACAACAGGACATTAACACGGTTTCCAGAAATCTCACTCCTATAAATTTTGAGAACATTTCTTAATTTTTTTTTTCATAAAAAATTATCGAATTTCCTATTTTTTTTCCAATTTTTTTAACGATTTTTATATCACAATGGTAATATTGTCTAAGTGAGTCTATTCAGATAATAAACTTTCACTCTTACCTAACTAGTGTTTGCAGAAAAGTTCATTGAAATTTCATTTTGAATTTATTAGAATTTAAAATTTTTTTTCTTAAGAGAAAATTTGTTAATAATTTTTTTTTCAAACAAATTTTTTGCATAAAAAATCATTAAAATTTTTCTTTAAAAATAATTTCATTGAAATTTTGTCCTTATAGCAATCTCATCGAAATTTGTCCTTAAACAAAAACATAAATTGCAATTCGTTGAAATTTAGTCTGTGAAGAAAAGTTCATTAAAATTTCGTTTTCAGGGAAAATTTACGGAAATTTTGTCTCTAGAAAGACAGAGTTTGTCTCTTTAAAGATTGCTCTACATTAATTATCAAAGCAAAATTCTGCCACTAATATGTATATATTGGGGATTTATCATTTTTTTATGGAAATTAAATTATAAATTTAAATTTCCATTTGAATAAATATCGTTTAAAACTGTAGGTCTTAAAACTTATTATTTTGTTGGCATGTTAACTTTAAAAAGATTTTCATAAAAATGTTGTTATTAGAAAAAAAATTCCATTAAATTTGCTTTATTGAGAAAAAATTTTGGTTAAGCTTTGTCGTTGGATGAAATTTTGTGTTAAGGAAAATTTTACAAAAGTTTTGCCTTATTAATAATTCATCTTTAGAGAAAATTTCGTTGAAAGTTTGTCTGTGTAGAAGTTAACATAACATTTTTAGTTTTTCGTGATTTTTCAAACATCGTCCAAATTGAGATCAAGAGTGAAAAAATGAATGGAATTGTTTCTATGAGAATAAATCTATTGAAATTTTGTCTTTAAAACTTTTTTTGATATATATTTTTCATATGTTTTCTAGCCATGTCCGTCCGTCTGTCTGTCGAAAGCACGCTAACTTCCGAAGGAGTAAAGCTAGCCGCTTGAAATTTTGCACAAATACTTCTTATTAGTGTAGGTCGGTTGGTATTGTGAATGGGCCATATCGGTCCATGTTTTGATATAGCTGCCATATAAACCGATCTTGGGTCTTGACTTCTTGAGCCTCTAGAGTGCGCAATTCTTATCCGATTGGAATGAAATTTTGCACGACGTGTTTTGTTATGATATCCAACAACTGTGCCATGTATGGTTCAAATCGGTTCATAACCTGATATAGCTGCCATATAAACCGATCTTGGGTCTTGACTTCTTGAGCCTCTGCGTGCGCAATTCTTATCCGATCAGAATGAAATTTTGCACGACGTGTTTTGTTATGGTATCCAACAACTGTGCCAAGTATGGTTCAAATCGGTCTATAACCTGATATAGCTGCCATATAAACCGATCTTGGGTCTTGACTTCTTGAGCCTCTAGAGTGCGCAATTCTTATCAGATTGGAATGAAATTTTGCACGACGTGTTTTGTTATTATATCCAATAACTGTGCCAAGTATGGTTCAAATCGGTTCATAACCTGATATAGCTGCCATATAAATCGATCTGGGGTCCTGACTTCTTGAGCCTCTAGAGAGCGCAATTCTTATCCGATTGGAATGAAATTTCGCACAACGTGTTTTGTTATGATACCCAACAACTGTGCCAAGTATGGTTTAAATCGGTTCATAACCTGATATAGCTGCCATATAAACCGATCTTGGGTCTTGACTTCTTGAGCCTCTAGAGGGCACAATCCTTATCCGATTTGAATGAGATCTGAGGGATTTGATTTCTTCAGCTTCTAGAGGGCGCAATTCCTATCCGATTTGGCTGAAATTTTGCATGACGTATTTCATTTTTACTTTCAACCACTGTGTCAAATAAGGTTCAAATCGGTTCATAACCTGATATAGCTGCCATATAAACCGATCTGGAATCTTGACTTCTTAACCCCTAGAGGTCGCAATTACTATCCGATATGCCTGAAATTTTTTACGACGGATCCTCTCATGACCATCATCAAACGTGTTTATTATGTTCTGAATCGGTCTATAGCCCGATACATATCCCATATAAATCGTTCTCTCTATTTTACTTCGTGAGCCCCAATGGGCGCAATTCTTATACGAATTGGCTTGGCAGGTCTCCAACATATAATTTAATTGTGGTCCGAACCGGACCATATCTTGATATCGTTTTAATAGCAGAACAACTATTTTCTTATATCCTTTTTAGCCTAAGAAGAGATGCCGGGAAAACAACTCAACAAATGCGATCCATGGTGGAGGGTATATAAGATTCGGCCCGGCCGAACTTAGCACGCTTTTACTTGTTTAATTTTTAAAAATTCATTTCCAAGTTTTTGCCTGTTAGGGCGAATATTATAAAATTTTACAATTTTTGTTTATTTCTCTTTAGAGACGAGCTTAACAGGCAAAAAACTTGAAAAACATTTTTTGGTAAAATTTCACTAAGTATTTGAAATTTCACAAAAATTTTGTCTTTAGAAAATGTTTTTTTTTTGGCCTCAAAAAGAACACTTCCTTCATCTTTTGTCTTCCGACAAAAATTTAACAGAAATTTATTCTGCAAAGTAATTTTAATGAAAATTTGCCCTGACTGAAAATTTTATGGACACTGTGTTTTTTTGGGAAAAATAAATCAAATTGAATTTTTCCACTGAGAAAAATTCATTTCAAATTTTATTTTAGAACATTATTTTTGAAATGTCGCCTTAAGAGAAATTTTCTTTAAAATTTTGTTTTCATAAAAATGTAATTAATATTTAGGTTCCAATGAAACTTTATTTGAAATATATAATTTCTGAATTTCGATTATAAAGAATTTCATTTTTATTTTATTTTTTATTTTTTCGTTATCCATACTTGTCTTTTTTAAATGAACGCGTGAATTATACTTTTGCTAAACAGCGTTAGCAAAATTTTTTTGGGAAAATTATTATATTATATAAATTAATTATATATAATTATAATTATAATAATCCCAATTTCAAAACGAAAAGTTTAAGATTCAACACAATATTTAGCATTCGAAGCAATTAAATTCTTGTGTTTGTACGACATAGTCGTGCTGAACGAAATTTAAAGCACTTTTCCGTTTCCACTCCGACAGCGATATGCAGTGAACACACAATCTACTCCTTCTCTTTTTTACTCATTGGCTTACACTGGTCAGGAAACAAGAATTAAGTAAACAGGGAAGAGCCAAAAGTACTTCAAACATGAGAGAGAGAGAGAGAGCTAAAGAAATTAAAGATGTTTAGCCTAATGTTGTTCTGTGAATAGCTCTTACATTATGTGCATTCTCTTTCGTTTTCACTGACAAAGGGGAAACGGAAAAGAGCGTAAAATGCCAATTGGCAAGCAAGTAAAATGTAAACAAATGCATCTTAGCTCTTTGAAAATGTCTTAAATTCTTTGCAATAAAATCAAAGAACTGCTTGCAAAGTCTTTAGTTCTTATTAAGCGATCGGCGGGCGGACATGCAGTGAACGGATATCGCGTCGGTTTTTTTTGGTTAAACAGTCAAATACCCATCCGAAAATACAAACCTACAAAAATGTCCATAAAATGTATAAGAAAAGGGTTTGCATAAATTTTCGTTTCGTTTGTTAATTTTGTAGGCCGTGTGCGAAGTGTTTGTCGTGAGTGCATGTGTGTTAGACAATGAAACATGAAAAACATTTTACGTTTGGACGAATTTGTATACGGTTTTCGGGATGAAAGGAAGAAAGAAAGATGTTTAGCAAATATTTTGAATGAAACTTTCAGTAACAAGTGGCAAACAATTGGAAATGATTAGCGAGTGTTTTAATCAAAGCTAAAAATCAAACATAGAGGGAAAATCTGATAATTAATGGGTTTATTTTTGTATTTCAATTTACCTAAATCACCTATATGTCGATTCATTTGATAAAGAAGTTTTTTCAACCGACTGCAATACAAAATCCAAATGAGTAGGGCACAAAATATAAAACAGTTAAAAAGTGCTCATAACCATTGTTGGGGATCTAGGCAAGTGTTCGTGTACGTGCATACAGTTCTGCCGGCAGAACTGCTGACATCGTCGTCGCCGTTGCAGCATCGTTTCGTGTTTGTCGCTCCGCGAGTGTATAAAAGACACCAAAAGCTTTTTGATTGTGGGACTGATAGCAACAGGGGAGTGTGTCTAGGAAAATATTGTAATTGCAAATAAGGGAAGAATAACAAAAACAAAAACAACAGAAGCTGCTGACATCGCCGTCGTCGTTTTAGCATCGTTTCGTGTTTCTAGCTCCGCGAGTGTGTTAAAGACCCCTAAATCTTTTTGATTGTTTGATAGATAGCAAGAGGCAAGTGCTTGATGGAAAATAATTGCACATAAGGGAAGAGGGAAAAGCAAAAACACAAACAACAAAAGCTACTCTGTTGTTGTATTGATTTGGTGAACAGATCTTTTAGTGTGTGTACTAAAAAGAAATATTATGTTGGTAGCCGTATATTTCAAGCGCTAACAGAGGCATAAAATGACCTTGAATGAAACTGAAACTATCGTTGAATGTGTGTAGCGAAATGAAAAGTAAAAGCACAATAACAGCAAGGAAAACTTTTTAGTTTGGATAAGTAAATTACCAGTGCGTGTTAATCGTTTTAAAATACTTGAACTTTGAAATCTGTGTCGTACCTAAAGAGACTTGACGGTGAATAGCGGGTATATGTGAAGGAATACAACTTGAACTAAGAGGTCAGTACCAATAAATGTCATGATGTTATTTTGGTTTTTGGGAATATAGGGAATTGAGAATGGGAATTATTTTACTGAAATTTTATCTTTAAAGAGATTTTCAAAAAAAAATTGGCTTTGGAGAATATTTAATTGAAATTGGCGTTGGAAAAAAATTTTATTAAAATGAATTATAAATTTTTTAAAAACCCTATTTTATGATCATTTAGAGAAGAAAAGTGGATTTTAATGACTTTGATATAAAATCATACTGGTTGTCAAAAATAGTAATCTTATCGCCATAAATATATTTTTTATTTAGAAACCATCGAATGCAGCAAGGCAAAAAACGGATTCCAGAAATCTCACTCTTAAGAATTTTGAGAAAATTTCTTGTTTTTTTTTAATATAAAAAGCTGTCGACTTTGACAAGCCAATTTTCCCCTAAAACATGGCCTTATACGTTAAGAAAAGTTTTTTGTTAAACAATTTTCCTTCGTCTACTTTAATTCATTTCAATTTTCATTGTGATACCTCTTTTTTATCACGACCTATAATTTTTCTAAGGCAGCTCTCATCATCCTCAATGAGTTAAAGAAAATTGTATAAAAGTTTTGCATTGTAAAAAATTCGTCTTCGAAGAAAATTTGTTTAAAAATTATATTACATTTTTGTTTTTATTAAAATCTTGTCTTAAAAAAATTTCACAAAATATTTCTTTAGAGAAAATTTCATTGAAATGTCGCACTAAAGCGCAAATTTAATTGCAAATTTGTTTTAAGGTTGGTAATATATTAGTTTTTCGCGATATTTTTCGGCGACTACTTTTTATAGATAACAGATTTTAAAGTTTTTTCTCTCATTACTTGTGGTAAAATTTCAATATTGTTATTTTATCATTAAGATTTTTGAAAAAAACACACTAGTTTTCAACTGTGAAAACGAACATAGTACCAGCTATTAGGAGAAAATTTGAAATTTCTTTTTATAAATTTCATTATATGTTTTGCTTAGAAAAAATCTATTAAGTTCGGATCACCAGTGCGGGTGTCATGGGTTCGATTCCCACTTGAGGCTTGGTCTGCCGCTACTGTTGTATCACAATGGACTAATATAGTCTATGTGAGTCTATCAGGCAATAAACTATCACTTTTACCTAACCTAGTCTTTGTAAAAAAGTTCATAGAAATTTTTGTCTTGAGAGAATATTTCTTTGGCATTTTAACCGAAAATTTTTTATTCAGACAAAATTTCAAGCTAAATTTTTCACATTTAAATCTCAACCAAATTTCATCCTTAGAGAAAATCTCTTTAAAATTTGGTCCTTAGAAAAAAATTCATTGAAATTCATAGAATTTTAGTCTTTGAAGTAAAGTTCATTATAATTTTGTGTACATGGGAAAATTAACTGAAACTTTGTCTTAGAAAGATTTTTATAAAAATAACCATATTTTCGCAATGGATTTCATTGAAAATTTGTCTTGAGAGAATATTTCTTTTGAGTTTTTTCTAAAAATAATATTTTTTTAAATATCTGAAAACAGAATTTCGTAAATAATTATTAATAACATTTTTAAACTTCGATTTAATGAAATATCGCCCAAAATTTTAGATTTTATATAAAGTCTATAAATCTCTGGGAAACATTTTATTGAAATGATCTTTTTAAAGAGATTTTTATAAAAAATTTGCCATCGGAGAATTTGCATTGAAATTTTTTTATTAGAAAAATATTCTATTGCAGTTTTTTATTTAGAAAAGTTTCAATAGAATTTTGGCTTAAAATAAAATTTTATGTTAAAAAAATTTAAAATTTTTTGGCAAAATAGTTAAGCGAAAAAAAGTAGAAAATAGTTGACTTATCGCCATTAATTTATTTGTTTAATTTAGAAATCATAAAATGCAACAGAATATCAAAACGGTTTCCAGAAATCTCATTCCTAAGAATTTTGAGAAAATTACTTGTTTTTTGTTTTTTCATAAAAAAATTGCTGACTTTCGACCAGCCCATTTTCCCCTAAAACATTGCCTTTTATAACGAGAAACATTTTTTTAGCAATTGTCATTCGTATACTCTACTTTACTTTAAAATTTCATTTTCTAACTCGAGTTGGATGTTTTCTAAGGCAGCTCTATTCTTGCGAACTTTTCTATCCATTCGTCGTTAATGGGTTAAGTAAAATTTCATAAAAGTTTTGCCTTATAAAAAATTCAGCTTCAGAGAAAATTTCTTAAAAGTTTGTCCCTAGAGAAAATTTTATAACATTTCTGTTTTTTATTAAAATATTATTCAAAAAAAATTAGACTTCATAAAAAATTTCCCAAAATATTTTCTTTAGAGAGAATTTCATTAAAATGTACTAAAGAGCAAATTTCATTGGAAATTTAGGTTTGAAAAAGGTTCATAAAACTATCAAATATGCCTATTTTCAGGATTCATAGAGTTTTATAAATACTGCCGTTAGTTATTTGTGTGTAGCTTATAAACCCGATTCTCTTTCTTTCGTTTTGCAACTCAATTGTTAAAATTCATTATGAATGAACAATATTTAAAATAAAAAGCTTTCACAATAAAATTGTGAATCAACGTTTCCTAAGACAATTTCCCATTATATTGTGAATTGCAGCTTAGCGAAGAAACTTTTGTTAGAGCTTTTACGCAATTACTGATTAGTTGTCAAGTGTGGTATGATATATGTAGATGGCACTAATATAGAAATGTTCGTTATGTTATGGTTTGTGTCTTAGATGTCATGTATTTGCGTGATTGCCATTGTGATTTGTCATTTTATATTTTGGTTCGGATAAATGTTAAGGAAAACATTTTTAGTATGGGTAGGTTGCCGCAGGGCTGTAATGTGTCGCATTTCCCTGGACAGGTTTTCAGCGGCAACTCTGTCGTTGTGCGATTCTTTTAATTTTTCAAAACACTTCAAAAATGTCAATAATGACATAATAAATAGTTGTACTAAAATTGTATCATAAATTATGAGGCAAGGTACACCAAAAGAAAAAATTTACTCCATATGATATCAATGGTATTGATAATAAATAGAAATGAGTTTCTACTGGGTAAATACCCAAAGCTTGGGTATTTATTGGGTAAATACTCAATAAATACACTTTTTAGGGTATTTATAATTTTGCAGATATCATGGGTATAAAAATATTTTCCAAAGAATTTTTGATGATTTCCTATTCTTTGTATATAAAACTGATCTTCTAATCTCACAAATCGGATTTTAGTTTCATATAGCCGCTCTCCAGACATAAAGTCTTAAGGTAATAAATTGGTAATTTTTCATCCGATTTAGATGAACTTTGGCACAGTGAGTTCTGGTAGACCCCTACCAATTTTTGTGAAGTGTGGTTCAGATTGTACTATATTTAAATATAGCTGCCCTATAGACCGACCACCCGCTCTATCCATAGAGCGTTTTGAATTCGATAAAATTTAGCACAGTGTATTCTGGTACCCCTCTAAACCTTTCCGTTGAATAAAGTCCAGATCGGACTATATTGGGATATAGCTGCCGTATAGACCGATCTGGCGATATAGAGTATTGAGCCCAATAATATTTGCTTCAATGCTGTTGTCTTTGTTGTGTGTTGTTGTTAGACTTTTGTTTGTGTTCTGGCGAAGAATAAAGTCCCTCGAATCTGCAATAATTTAAGAGGCATTCTCGCTCCGAATGGAGTCAGTCCTGGGCTTAATTGTGAATGTATTCCAAAACAAGTAAAAACGTGTTAAGTTCGGCTGTGCCGAACTTTGGATCCCCATTAACAAGGATATAATAATCATCTACTACTATATCTATAGTTATATCTAAATAAGGGCTGGTCTCGATCATATTTTATTCAGATTTCGAGAAGAAATCCGCTTTCTGTATAGTCTCATCTGATTCATATTAAGATCGAATGTCGGAAGGTTTAAAACAACTCACTACTTCAAATTTCAAAGAAATCGGATAATATATAAAGCTTTTGTGGGGATCGGCATACCGGTCTAAAAGACAGCTGTACCTAAATATCGTCCGATCCTTGCACTATCTGGGTCAGATGGCGGGAGGCTTAAACAACCCACTAATTCACATTTCAGTGGAATCGGGTAATAATTAAAGCTTTTATGGGCGTCAGACCCTTAATTACCATATCGGTCTATACGATAGCTATATCTATATATAGTCCAATCTGAACCATATTCAGGTCGGATGTCGGGAGGCTTAAAATAGCACACTGTTTCAAATCGGGTAATAAATGCAGCAAATCTGGTAGCAAATACAGCTTTTATGGGCTTTAGACCCTTTATCGGGAGATCGGTCTGTATGCCAGCTATATCCAAATATGGTCAGATTTGGCCCGTTCAAAAACTTAACCAGCGTACACCAAAAAGACGTATCTGTGCCAAATTTCATCTCAATATCTCAGTTTTCGAAGGCTGTAGAGTGATTACAACAGACGGACGGACAGACACACGGACATTGTTAAATTGTTTACGACAATTCGAAATAAGTATACCTTGTAGCAGGGACGTAGCCAGGTTTTTTTTTTTGGAGGGGAGGAGGGGTTGAGCTGAAACTTTGCACAGGTTATTTTTTGTCCATAAGCAGGTTAAGTTCGAAGATGGGCTATATCGGCCTATATCTTTAGCTCAATCAGTAAATAAAGTACCATTTTGTACGTTTTAGTACCTAAATGTACAAATTTCAAAAAAACTTCTAGTCATCCGTTACATACTGCCAAGATGTACCTGTATCCCTAATTTCACAGATGTAGCTCAGTCTGTACATAAGGAACCACTTTGTACGTTTTAGTACCAAACCCCATCTGTTCGCGCTTTGGAAAAAGTCACCATTTCGTACTTTTTATTACCTAAACGCACTAATATCAAAAAACCCCGTCTTATCTCGTGCCTACGACCCAAGACCTACATTTGTGCCAAATTTCATGACTCTTGCTTTAGCCGTTTGAGATAAAACGGCTAAAACGGAGATAAAATTTCATCAAAATCGGACAACGAAATCGAGGGTCAGGCGTAATGGGTTAAAATTTTGTCTTTCAAAATATTTATTCAAATTTGTCTATAGAAAAAAGATAGGAAAATGTTGTTTGGGATAGATAAGCATAAGATAAGAAGGCTTTAAAAATGTTTATGAAAATTTTAATTTTGGTATTAAAAAAAAAATCTTGTGGTAGGATGTCTTTAGAGAGTTTTTCCCTGAAAGTTGGTCTTTAAAAAAATTAATAAAAATGTAATCTTTAGAAAAAATTTTATAAAATTTTTATACCCACCATAGGATGGGTGTTTGTAACACCTCGAAATATTGATCTAGTACCCCATAAAGTGTATATATTCTTGATCGTCTCGACATTGTGATTCGAACTATCCATGTTCGTCCGTCCGTTTGTCGAAATTACGATAGCGGCCTGTCGTACGCGTTAAGCTAGCCTCTTGAAATTTTGCGCACATACATTATATTGATGTAGGTCGTTGGGGATTGCAAATGAACCATATCGGTTCAGATTTGGATATACTTTCAACAACTATGTCAAGTACGGTCCAAATCGGTCAAGAATCTGATATAGCTCCTATATAAACCGATCTCTCGATTTGACTTTTTGGGCCTATGGAAGCTACAATTTTTATCCGATTTGGCTGAAATTGTGCACATATCGTTCTGTTATAACTTTCAAAAACAGTGCCAAGAACGGTTCAAATTGGTGTATAACCTTATATAGCTCTAATATAAACCGATATACCGATTTGATTTCTCGAGCGCCTGGAAGCCTCAATTTTCATCCGATTTGGCTGAAATTTTGTACATTATGTTCTATTATGACTCCTAACAACTGTGCCAAGTACGGTAAAAATCGGCCAAGAACATGATATAGCTCCCATATAAACCGATTCTCACGATTTGACTTCTTGAGCCCTTACAAGCCGCGATTTTTATCCGATTTGGCTGAAAGTTTGCACATAGCGTTCTGTTATAACTGGGCCAAGTACGGTCCTATTCGAATCCATGGTGGTGGGTGCCCAAAATTCGGCCCGGCCGAACTTAGCTCGTTTTTACTGGTTTTGTTATAAAAATTTTGTCTTTAGTGAAAATGTTAAAGAAATTTTGTACTGAAATTTTGTCATAGGAGAATATTACTTGAAATTTTATTTAGAATGAATTTCATTGTTTTTATACCCTACATCACTACTATGGTACAGGGTATTATAGATTGCGCATTTGTTTGTAACCCTAAGAAAGAGAAGAGCTAGACCCATCGATAAGTATACGGATCGGCTTAAAATCACTTCCTGATTCGATTTAGCTATGTCCGTCTGTCTGTCTGTCCATGTATTCTTGTAATCAAGGTACAGGTCGCATTTGTTGTCCGATATTCACAAAATTTTGCATAAATGCCTTTTTTGGTCCAACGACGAATGCTATTGATTTTGAAAAAATCGGTCCAGATTTTGATGAAGCTCCCATATATAGCTTTCATCCGATGTGCATTTTTAAAGCTGTAGAATCCACAGCTTTGATCCAATCCTTACAAAATTTGGCACGAAGTGTTTTTTTAACGACCCAAAATGTTTACAAAATTTTATTGAAATCGGTCCAGATTTAGAATAGATCCCATATATATCTTTCATCCGATATGCCCTTTTAAAGCTGTAGGAGCCACAATTTTGGTCCGATCTTTACCAAATTTGGCACGAAGTGCTTTTTGTGACGTCCCAACATGTGTGCAAAATTTCATCTAAATCGGTTCAAATTTAGATATAGCTCCCATATATAACTTTCATCCGATTTGACCTATTAAGGCTTTAGAAGGCACAATTTTGGTCCGATCGTTACAAAATTTGGCACGAAGTGCTTTTTTGACGTCCCAATATGTGTGCAAAATTTCATCATAATGTGATCAGATTTATTTAAAGCTCCCGTATATATCTTTCACCCGATATGGTCTTCTAAGGCTCTAGCAGGCACAATTTTGGTCCGGTCTTTACGAAATTAAGCAAGAGGTGTTTTTCATAAAAATCGGTCCAGATTTAGATATAGCTCCCATATTTATTTTTTATCCGATATGGCCTTTTAAGGCTGTAGATGCCACAATTATGGTCCGATCTTTACAAAATTTGGCATGGGCCATTTTATTCAACGTCCTCATATGAGTCATAAAAATCGGTCCAGATTTACATATAGCTCTCATATATATTTTTCATCCGATATGGCCTTTTAAGGCTGTAGAAGCCACAATTTTGGTCCGATCTCTACAAAATTTCATGAGATGGTTTAATTGACATCCCAATAAGTGTGCAAAATTTCATCAAAATCGATTTAGATAAAACTCCCATATATATCTTTTATGCGTTTCGACTTTTAAGGCTGTAGAAGCCACAATTTTCGTACCATCGTAAGAAAATCGTGTATGGTTCTATGCGATATTTCAATAGGTATGCAAAATTAAAGTCTGACTAAATTTGGATATAAGTGCTATCTATTAAAAGTATTACGTATACTCGGTGGTGTAGGGTATTTCATAGTCGGCTCTGCCCGACTTTTGCCTTTCCTTACTGGTTTTACTAAGAATTCCATTATAATTTTGCCTTAAGAAAAACAATTTTAATGTGGCCCTGGCCATAGCAAAATGTTGTCTTTGTAGAATATTATAAATATGAAATATTTTCATTATAAGAAAAGTTAATGACGATGTTTGTTTAGATTAAATTTTATTTAATTTTTTTTTTAATACAAAATCATTTAGCTACGTCCTGCCTTGTAGGGTCGGACATTGATATTTCGATGTGTTGCAAACGGAGTCACTAAATGAATATACCCCCTAGCCCATGGTGCCGGGTATACAAAATTATTTTTCAATTTGGAGTCCGTTGCGGCACGTGTTATCGTTAACCGATCGTCATAATATTTCGTATTTGGATTATTGAGATCAAAAGGAAAAAAGGATGGTATGTGTTTCTCTATTTGCAAAAAGTTTTTTCTCCTTCATGGGATGGGTCTAATGTAGAGTATTGTATAGTTGGCTTCCCCGACTATTGCATTTTGCTACTTGTTCCTCCCCTCTTTCCTTTTTGTTATCCTGTAATTTACATTTCAGCCACCTTCGAACTCTACTCGCTTAGATTTCAATAATCTATATACATATAGGAAAGAAACACAATATTCCATATTGATTGTCACACCCTTTCACATGAAAGAGTTAAATAAATACATATTTTATTTAATATTTTTTTTTTCAAAAAAATAAAATAATAAATAAAAACAAAACAATAAAGAATATAACAAAAGTAACAACATTTAACTAAAAGTTATGAATAAGTAAGTAATCATATGAGGATAGGCAGCATAGTCAAACACTAAGATCTTTTAATAAACTTTTTTAAACATATGCACAAGGACTGATGACTAGTAAGTGATAAAAGTTTATAGAAATACGTAGATCGTAATTACTTTCTCGTTTTAAAAAAAAATATATACAAACAATTAAAAAAGAACTAAAATAAAACATTAACATTTTTCTCTAATTTATATGACAATCACAGTTTACTAAACATAAAAATAATTATATAAAAACTTATTGCAATAGTTAAGCGCTAGTTTTCCTTTATACACAAAGGAATTTTGTATGAGTATAAATGTGTTAGTAAATAGTTTTCTTTGGATATTTGTTTTTCTAGTATATAGTTTGATTTTGTTTTTAATCTTAAATCTAATAAAACACATTTACAATACCATATTTGTATAGTTGAAGATAATTGTGGGCGGGAAACATTTCTATTAAATGAAGTGTTTAAGAGTATTCGAAATACTTTGTGTGCGTCTAGCTAGTGATAAGAATTGTATCCCATTATTATTAACATTGCATGATGTTATAAAATTTGTTCAATCTTTATGTATCTCTAAAGCATTGAATTCAAACTAATACATTTTGAAACTAGCATTAAATTTTGACAGATAAAAATGTCATATAATAATAATCTAAATATGTGCAATTGGCATATCCATTAAGTATTGTAAATTGGCTAAATTTCATTTTGGTTTTCATAAAAGGTATTTTGTAGACCAGAAAAGAACAATGTTTGCTGCTGTATGAAAATTTTAAATTTTGATGTAGAACGTTTGCAGCATTTGTCTATAGAATAGTTTCTTTAGAATTATGCCTCTGTTTTCGGGGAACAAATATATATTTAATACATCCATTAATTCTTCATGGTAGTTCTAATTACAAATTTGAAAAATTACCATCTTCTTTTTTTCCGGGAAAATATACTGCAAATATTTTACTTTCAAAGTGGTTAGTCTTCCTGTTAAAAGCAGCAGCAAACATTGTATGCTGATTACAACATACTTTTCTAGATATGATAAACTTCATAGCTACCATTTTCAATAACACTTTCTACTCTTCCTCATCACCTACAATTTCTTCATATAATCTTTAACGCATAATTTGTTTGTTTTTTCGGCAAGTGTTTTGGTTTCAGTTTGTTTTTCATCTTAAATCTATAAATTCTTAAATACTACAGAAAATGAGTTCGTTATTATTGTCGTCTTATTTGTTTACTTGTTAAATGATTTCGTATGCATTTATAGAAAAAGTGCAAGGTGCTTTTGTTCATGAGTAAGTGTGCCATAATGATAATGCCTCCTTAAAATCGAGATAAATATGTAGTATATAGTAGATTCTAATTTGTTTGTCCACAATAATTTACAATGTTGCTGCAACATAGGCTTTTACCAGTCTTCTTCTTCATTATATTCTGAAATTTCCAAACGGAAAGGCGTCTGGACATTTTTTAGTCTGCGATGACAGGTACGACCCAAAGGATTGTGACGTAAATCTACTAATTCTAAGTTATCACTGGTAATAATTTCATCGGTATCGATTTCTGTTAAATAAAAGAATGATATTTTCATCATCTTTTATTCATCGTCAAAGTTTATTCAGGTTCACTTACCAATTATGGCATTGTGGCTGGCATCTAATTCTTTTAGTTTAGGAATCCTAAATACCACCGGTGGTAAAACAATAAATGAGTTATGTGAGATATTCAGTTTGGCCAAATTATTTAAATCTGCCAATTCATCGGGCAGTTTGGACAAGTGATTGTGTGACAAATTAAGATCTGTAAATAATAAAAAGAAAATTAATATAAACAAATATTAAAGAGATAAATTCTTTTGAAACTGTCGTCAATAATGAAAATCAATTATGTCATTGATCTTGATATATCTTACCTGTTATTAAACTGAATTTTAATGCAAACTTAGGCGAAATCTTCTTAATCACATTTCCGCTGAGATCACAAGTTTTCAATTCTGTGTTGCGCATCAAATGATAGACAGCATCAGGTATTTGCATAAGTTCACATTCCGATAAATCTGTAATGACAATTACAAAACAAGAACAATGATTATTAAGTTTATAGGGACTGTTGCCAATAACAAACTTTGTTAAAAATGTTTAAAGATTGGATTCAGAAATCTTTTATATAATCTATTATATAAAAATGATATTGTTGCGCTTTGTTTACTTGTTTGTCGGTTCCGTATAGACTCAAAAACGGCTTAACCGATTTTCATGATATTTACATGGATGGTAGAGTTTAAGCCCCCGATGAAAATAGGGTACTACATTTTTTCATATTCTAAGGGGGGACGGACTCTCCCCCTTACCCCAATTTTCAAAAACCCAAGATCTCGGAGATGGGTGCACCGATTTAAGCGAAATTTTGTATACCCCAAAAACACGAAATTTGGTATAAAATTTTAGGATCATATAACCTGGGGGGACGCCCTATCCCAAAACCCACCCGAACGGACATGTTTACCGATTGGGACAATATGGGTATCAAATGAAAAGTATTCAAGAGCAGAATGCGAACTTGGCTTAAAAATGGCACCCTAAGTGTCGGGGGGATCCCACCCACAAAAACACCACCCAACAGGACACTTTTCCCCTTTGGACAATATGGGTATCAAATAAGAGGTAATTAAAAGGAGAGTATGTATTTGCCGTATAAATGTCACCTTTAATTTCGGGGGTTTCCCACCTCCAAAAATACCACTTACCGCTTTGGGCAATATGGGTATTAAATGAGAGGCATTTAAGAGTAGAGTACGAACTTGGCATAAAAATATTAGCCTTGGAGCCGGGTGGTTCTCCACCTCCAAACAAATCACCCAACAGGACTCTTTTACTGCTTTCTGCAATATGGGTATCAAATGAAAGGTATTTAAAGTAGAGTACAAATCTGACATAAAAATCTATTTATTGGTGTCTGAGAGCCTCCCCACTCCCCAAAAACCCCTCCAGCAGAACAAATTTACCGGTATGGACAGCATGAATATCAAATGGAAACTATTTAAAAGTATAGTAATAAGCTGATTTAAAAATGTATTTCTTGGTATCTGAGGCATCTGAGGTTGGGACTTATCAAATGAGAGGTGTTTGGAAGTTGAGTACATATCTGTTATAAGAATTTGGTCAAAGGTGTCTACGGGGCCTCTCCAACCCCAAAACGGGCATGTATGTCCAACGTCACAAAATGGGTATAAAATTAACGATCTTAATGGGCTGCCTACGAATCTGATTTATACATTTGGGACATAGTCTGAGACCGGCCCACCCACTAAATACCCTTCAATAGGACGTATAGTTCGATCGGGATAATATGGAAATTTAGCGAAAGGTCTATGACAATAGAGTTAGAATCTTATGTTGATATAAGGATTCAAGTATCTTGCGTCATATCTTGCCGTTTAGTAGGCCACGAAGATTGCGAATATAAAGATCTAAAATATATAGTCTTTTGGGTCTTAGCGTCGGGAGCACCGATTCTCTCTTTCCAATGTAAACAATAACAAACTGCCATGTAGGACGACTGAGAACATATTGTACACAAATGCAAAGACGTGTTAGAGGGCATCGCTCATCATCCATCCTATCCAAAATGCTTGACATTATAGCGCTCAAACAAAATCTATGCTGATATTATTTCAGGGTCCGCTCTCTAAACTCCCTTCAAACCGGCCATGATTGCCTACTATGGTAATATATAATGGGTATTTGATTGTAGAAAACGTATTTGATAGCCAATTTTGAGGCCAAGTGTTTAGGGGTCGTCTCACCATAAACTCCCCCTAAGCCAAAGGCAATTGGTGCTACCCCACCCTACATACCCCTCAACTTGGACATATTTGAGGATTACGGCAAAAAGGGTCTCAAATCTGATACCTGTTTTATAGCCAAATGTTTCAGGGATGCCTCACCTCAAAAACTCCCACTAAACCACATATGTATACCGACTATAGCAATATTTAGCTCAAATGTGGTTTTTGGGAGTCGTATGAATCTGATATCCACTTTCGTGCAAAAGGTTTGGTTATTTTATATATTCTATGAAATTTTCTCGTACGACAATAATCTTTTAAAAGATGAAATTTTCTCAGAATTCGGAATATCGATGAAAATTTATGTGAATTTTGATAAAAATTGTTTAATAGATTAAATTTCGGAAAAATATTCTCCAAAGACAAAATTGTGATGAAACTTTTTCTAAAGACCAAATATTGATTAAAATTTCTCTAATGATAAAAAGGAGATGAAATTTACTCTTGAGACAAAACATCGATAAATTTTTTCTTTAGACAAACTTTTGATAAAATTTTCGCGAGAGAATAAATTTCCTCTTACCAGAAAATTTCGATAAAACTTTCTCAAGATAAAGTTTTTTAATGGATTCTCAATCGATTTCGCGTATAATCATAATCATCGAGTAGAAATGTGCGAGTTTTTGCCCGTAACAATTAACCTATCTTAAATAATCAATTTTCGTTCATCTTCAAGGTATTACCAAGATAAATTAGGACATCGATTATTTATTTTATAAAATAAAACAATAATTATAACATATTAAAATTGGTGGTCCTTTAATTTGGACAACAATTAACTTTGTGCTTAAGCCAAATTGGGCAAAGCAAATTATCCACAAACATGACTAAACCAAAAATTGTATCACTAAGCCACTAAATTTACGGTATCAGGATATTTTGTCAAGGAAAAGCTTCCAACTTTATCCAATTTCACATTGTAAATAAGCCAACGTTCTCCTTGTGCCTGATGCCGTTAAATGCCGTTTTTTTACACCCTACATCATAATAAAGCGGTTATACACGTGCTGACTTCGTCAGTCCGTTTTTAACTTTTCTATTGAAATCGATTTAACCATTTCTGCTATTAATCCGTCCGTATGCACAATTGTGTTTTTTTTTTTTGCAAAAATTTTGGATTTTTTTTTTGGCCTTTGAAAATCAACCTCTGCTATCAATTTTTCCCATAAGATGGCAAGAGACAAGTTGAAGACCAGTTTGTAATCTATATTTAAAGCTTTCCTATCATTTTATTCCCATGTTCTCATACTTCACATTCACTACAAATTGGCTTTCCTTCAAATCATGGCAACCCTTTTCTTATATTCTCTCATTCGTGCCTCTCCTTCAGCGAGCACATTTTGCCAATTTTGTTTTTGTTTTTCTTAGTCATTTGTACTTTTATCTACATTTGGTCAAAATATCAACATATCATATAATTTGGCATATATGGAAGCAAGGGTATATTTTTAATTTTAATTTTTTTTATACACATTGTACATTACCTAAATCCTGACTCTCGCAGGCCTTATCACATCGTTCAACAACCTTTACAACTTGATGGGCCATTTTAGTGTACTTTTTTAAAATGCCTATAATTATTATTATACCACTGAATTATTTTACAAATTTTAATACAAAAATTTAAGTTCTTTAGAAATTAAGTTCTGAAGAGTTCACCATACACGATTTGTATTAAATACGCACGCGATCTCACTCTGCGACAAACTGTTGGTAGGGGGAAACTGATTGACCATATGGGTTTGGTGGTTTCTTTAGTTTTCATCGCAATGAGATAGTGAGCGAATGGTTTTTAACAAACAATAACAACATCTGTTTTTGACATTGGGAGAACAAAGTATAGTGGTGGCGAAAATTATAGCATATATTTTTAACTAAATTATTAAACTCGTTTACCCCAAATTCAGACATCTTATTTGTGTTTTATGGTTACTAGTAGGGGGTGCGGTGATCCCCTGAAACTTTGTCTCACTTTGTCCCATAACGTACTGATATGCACATATATATCGGGTGTAGTGCATAAAATGGGGATACTCGTCTTAAGAGAAGGTTTTCTACTGCTTTGTCAAAATTAAAGAACAGAAAGAATAAACTCTACAGAAAATTGAAAAAATTAATGGTTCACATTTTGATTATACGAATGAATTATTCAGTAGCAAGGTCGAAATGTACAACTGTACAACAAGTACATAAAAAATTAAGAATAAGATGATGTCGAATACTAAATCCTTTTATGGTTTTATTAACAATAAACGTCGATGTTTCCGGGAGAGGTTACAATTTGGACAAGTTGTAGCGAATGATGATATTGGAATTTCAAACATTTTAGCATCCTTTTTTGAACCACTTATTCCACCAAATCGAACGAGGACACTTTTCAATATTCCTAACCAATTTTTCATCTATGCACGTAAATGTCCATAGTTTTCATCCTAAGTTCTCCAACATAGACGAAACATCCTCCATAGTACGATAGCTCCCGGTGCAGATGCAATCTCAGCGTGCATACTTAAACCTGTGCGGAAGGTCTTGTACATCCTCTTTGTATACTCTTCAACAGATCTTAATATTCTGGCAATTTTCCTGAAAGGTGGAAGGAGTCCTACTTTGTTCTCTGTTCAAATCAGTTAATAGAACTGACGTTTCCATTTATTGAGGTATCGCGAAGTTTAATGCTATACCTAAATTGACATTTCGAATCTACATTAACGAATAATAAAGAGCTTACTACGATTGTGAACAATGGATTTAGAAAGAAATACTAAACAGACTGTATTTATACTGATTTCAGTAAGGCGTTCGATAAAATAAATCATTAGTTGACCAAGTTGCATTACATGGGATTCGGTGCTTCCCTATTGAAATGGATAAAGTCATATCTTATTGGCCGATCACAAATGGTGCAATTTGGTAGTGCAGTGTCGAATAAAATTAATGTGAGTTTATGGGTTCCACAAGTAAGCCATCTAGCTCCTGTACTTTTTCTCGTATAAATTTTGCCTATGTATGATCTTGGGATCCGTTTAGATTACCGGCTAGAGTTCCGGGAGCATATTTCTGTAATTATTTACTTAGGCATATAGAAGTCTAGGCTTTATTGAACGCTGGAGTAAAAAATTCTCGGACCCATTGGTTAATAAATAGTTGTATATTTCTTTTGTGTGTTGTTTCTTAGAGTACGGTTCCGTAGTATGGGACTCAGTTTACCTTATTCATTAAAATACAATTGAATCTATTCAGAAAAAACATTATTAGTTTGCCTTAGCAAAATTTGCCAAGCTATAATTACAGATAGAATGTAATTAAATTACCAATTCTGAAAAGACGTCTCGTCGACTCTAATCTATATAATAATAAAACAGTTTTGCCTGATAACTAAAACTCCTTTTGGGATTTTGCTCTACGGACCTTATACCCCAGATAGGCTGTTGTATCATCTTATTAATTAGGAAATTTTTTAGAGGACATACGAGAGGCTGATAGTAATTTAAATTTCAAAATTGAGGTTCCTTTCAGCTGAGGAAATTCAACGACCTGATTTCATTGCAATCTGGTATTTTTAATTTCGCTTAATCAAAAGTCAAAAAAAAACAGTAGAAGACTTTCTCTTCAGAAAAAGTAGGAAATTTTCTTTTATTAGTAATCGCCAAATAAAGTGCTATAATTTTCACCACCACTGTACTCTCTTAATCGCTTAAAATGAACCTCCATCAAAAATTCTCTTAAACCATGTGCGATTATTTTTTTAAGCAAACCTTCAAACCATTCAAATTTCGATTTCGATTTCATGGGAGCCATAATAGATATGCGTGTTTTTCTTGATAATTTTTTGTTTTGTTGTTTTCACTTATTTCTTTATGATTTATTTGTTTATTGTTTAAGATTGTTTTTAATGTTTTCTGGAATAGTCTTAAACAACTTGTTTATTTTTTTTTGTTTCTAGTACTTTTCTATATTTATATTTGCACTGTATTCTCTTGCATGCGTTAATAACAACTGAATTGGTGCTTTCAACCTCATTTTGCGTTGCAAAGACCGGCCATAATGTGGTATAGTATGTACATATGTGCGTGGATATGAATCGAGGTATCTCATGTTCTTTCTTCCTTTGTTAAATGTTTGATGAGAATAAAGAAAGAACAAAGAGTGTGCTTGCATATAAGAGTTTTGTTGAGATTATAGAGCTTTTTAAAGCTTTTCTACTTACACTGAGGGGAAAAAATAGAATTGTAAAATCTTAAAACAATCTTTGATTAGTTGACATGAGTGAAAAATGGAATGATTTTTGATAGTTTGGCACTTTTGATTGTTGGACACTTGTATTAGACCCTGCAACTCCATCACAAGTTTGGTTCAGGTCGCACCATATTTGAATATAGCTGAAATTTAGACAGGACTTTCGATTTGATATCATGGAACCATTAAAGGTTAATTTATTAATCGAATTTGTTGGAATTGGGAACACTAATTTGTGTGCTAATAAGTGCCTTGAAATCCACCTGAAAACATACCGCTTAGTCAGAATTGTGCATACGTAGCATATACCTTGCTGAAGAACACCAAGGCAATAGGAGCCGATGGTTTGCCGGCTGAACTATTTAAGACCGGGGGCGACAAGCTTATAATTCGTATACATCAGTTCGTCTTCGCCATTCGCCAAACTAAGTACTATGTGTGGAAATAAATTCTACAGTTATCGAGATGATTGGTCCGTTTAAATGAGGTTTTAGGCATAATAAGTCCACCATAGACCCCGCATTTACACTAAGTTTAATCCTGGGAATGATCCTCCAAGAAATACAAACATCGACACTTACCCTGTTCTCGTTCTCGAATACAAAGTTTTAAGTAGATCAATTGGATACTTCACATTTTGATATTTAAAAGGAGGAGGCCAAGTCCGCCTCTAATAACAAAAAAGAATAAACAAATTGAAAATCGACAGATCTTCGGATTAGGTCTTCCGTTTCAAACGAATTTTTGTTTGCACCGTAGGTTAGGTTAGATTTAAGTGGTAGTCTGCCATCAGACTCACTTAGACGTTTTAGTCCATTTTGATTCTACAGGAACAGGAGAAGGAAGATATTTTCTAGTTCCTACCGTTGAACCATCCGGATCGCTTTAAATAGCCCAAATACTTCTATTAAACCAGACAAGTTCTCAAAGAAATGAGAATGGAACTCTTTTTGACTGCCAGTGAGGGGCACACACACATCAGATGTTCTATAGTCTATACTTCCTCGACGTCCTTACAGCTTCTGCAGAAATCGTTACTGCAACCTTCAGTCTATCAGCATGTTTTCTGATCAGACCGTGACCTGTCATGACTGAATGATGACACAATGAGTGAGACGTCTGTTTTAGCTAGCGACAGCAAAACGGTAGGCCATTTCAAGTCCAGATCCCCTGCCGGCAATAACTACTTCTGTGTTACACGGATTTATACCTAGACCATTTTCGGTAGCTCACTTTGCTGTCGTAGAGCTTCCTCATGTATATCTCTAAGAGTGATTTTTCCTTAAGGGCTGCTTCAGTGAACTTGCCCTTGCGAAATGCATTCTGACTATCCCCAGGGATCTGTGCCCTTAGAGTCTTCATTATGAAATGACGGACTTATAGGACGGAAATCTTTCGACTTCGTGTTGTTAGGTTTTCCCCGCTTTCGTCTTTCTCCATCCCACAGGTATGTCGCATATGTTAGTTATTTGCCCGATATCTCTTTAAAGGCAAACCAAAGGTAACATATATGAATTGCTTTCCTATTGGAGCAATATTAGTTGATAAACCCATTCGGACCATACTCGGTTAGGAACTTGAATACCATAGTAGAAGCCAGTTTGCAAGATTTCAGCCAAATCGGATAAGAAATGCGTCTTCCATAGCCTTAAGAAGTCAAGATCCAAGATCGGTTTATATGGCAGCTATATCAGGTTATAAATCGATTTGGACCATACTGAGCACAACTGTTGAAAGTCATAACAAAATACCTCATACAAAATTTCAACCAAATCGGAAAACAATTGATTTGATTGAAATTTCGACGGACATGGCTGATTCCGAAGTTAAGACGATCAAGAATATATGTACTTTGTTGGGTCTCATATCAATATATCGATGTGTTACAAACGGAATGACGAAATAAGTATACCCTCCTCTTACGGTGGGGGGTATAATTAGCAAGGTCAAGAAAATATGAACGTCAAATAAAAGGTATGTAGGCGTAGAACACGAATCTGATATGGGGTTAAGTTGCGGCGGCCGACTATGTCCTGGACCGTGCATGTCCATTGTTGGGTACTATATGGGTTTCAAATTAAAGGTCTTAGCGACTAGAGTACATTTAATAATAACGTGTGGGACCAATGTACTCCTATCAGAATAACGTTTTTCAAATTAAAGGTTTTTAGGAGTAGAGTACGAATCTGATATTTAAATTAGTGGTCAAAAGTTTGCGCGGCCACCGTAACCCTTAAAAAAACAACCAAACGGACATAAAGATCGACCGGGATAATATTTGACACGAATAAAAGGTCTTTGAGAGTAGAGTCGGAATCGGACAAAGATATATGGTACTTGTCGACAACCATTAAGCCCCCCAAGCAGACATGTAAACCGATCAGGACTATATTTGTGTCTAACGAAAGTTATTAGAGAATATTCAAGTTTAAAATATAAAAAGTCTAGGGCCGCGAATCCTAAAACCCCAACAAATGGCCCTCTATGCCTGCAATAATATCGAACTCATATAAAAGGTCTTTTGTTTGATATTACTCCTCAAAAAAAAAGTACTGAAACGTTCGATATAGACTGATCATGAAGTGTGCTGCATAAATTGAAAAGTTCTAAATTTGTCTTAGGCTGCTGAAATCATTTTCACATGCTTATTTGCAAAAGTATATAAACTGGTCAATACCATTCGCCAGACAAAAAGAAGGAAGTATTTAACAACTTAAAACATGTACATATGTACATCAATTAAGCACTACAGTTGAAATACTACAGCAGCAGCTACACTTAAGTACTATGGTTTGATCTGTTTCTTTTTTCAATTTTCGTTTCAATTCGCCAACGGGACCAATTTAACGTGTGCCAGTAAATAAATCACAGCATATAATTATTGTTAAGAAAACGAATAATAAAAAAGAGCTGAGTAACAAACAAAGAAAAAATGTCGATGACTGCCAACGGAATGACAGCATGGCACGCTTTGGTAAAAGAAAAATTAAAAATAAATAAATATATATAGGAAAAACGAATAAGAGAATAAAAAAAGAAGAAAAACACATTACTAGGAAACATCAAAAACGTTTTCAATTCACTTGACATCATTTTCAAGAAAAAAAAAAAAACTCCCCTGCAGAGTGCTAAATTGCCACCAAAGTGTGTGTATACCAATGTTTGGGGAGGCATAAAAACTGTTGTATATTAATCATGAAAATTTATGACATAAATTCTAAAAGGAAATTATCTCAATTTTGACGTCAGACATGCAGTCTACAACAGTGTGGCCTTTGTCTGGACGAAATTTCGTGCATATCGTCTCTGTGTTGTTAAAATTTAGAAATGACGTTTAAGTTAGCCTTATTTTTGAGATGCAAACATCACCCATGTTGTACCCATTTGGTGTTTCCCTCCTTAGAATTTGCACACAAAACTAATGTCCGCATAATTTTTTTTTTTGATTCGTTGCCAATATTTTTTTTCTCCTTATTTCACAATTGTTCTCTATTTGGCTAATATTCGTCGTAATTAAGTGAAACGTTTTTCTTATGAATAAATAAAACTGAGACAAAACAGCCACATGGAGAATGGGAAATGAAAATGCGTTTCTAGAAAAGTTGTTATTCGGGGTGTTGAAAACAACCAATATGGAATTGAAAGAAAATTTCCTATGAAAATATCTTCGCACTAAGAGCTCAGCGAAAAATATTGGTCATCTTATGGTTTTAGTAAATATACAAATGTTTCCATGCGAGCCGTAATTGACTAGAAAATATTGAAATCTTAAATGTATATTCCCATTTTGGGCTTTTTGGACTGTTTGGCAAATTCTTCGTTCCGAATAAAAACAGTATATTTGTACTCTTCTAAAGTTCATTTGACACGCATATTGGACCCAAGAAAATACGCCTAAAACCAAAAAGAAAATGTACCCCAAAATTGGGGCATTTTCGCATAATGAAAAATGACTCCAATACAAATGAACCCCAATGTATGCAAATAAACCCTGACAAACAAATGGTTAGAGGTCATCTTAAGGTTTAACTTAAAGTGCAAACAGTTCGATGCGAAATGTAATTGAATAGGATATTGTGAAATCTAAAATGAATTTTCCCGTTTTGGGTTCGTTTTGGACTGTTTAGTTTTTCATACTGTTCGTTGCGAATATAAACAATATATTTGTACTCTCCTGACGTCCATTTGACATCCATATTGGACCCATGAATACACGCTCAAAATCAAATAAGAAAATATACCCCAAAATTGGGGTATTTTTGCATAATGAAAAATTACCCCTATACAAATGCACCCCAAAGTATGCAAATATACACTGACAAAGAAATAGTTAGGAGAGAAAATTCCCCATTGTTGTTTATCTCCATATGCCTGTTAGGGACTTTTTTTCGCAAACTTGTACAACAATTTGGACTTCAACAATCTTGGGGGAGCGCCCCACCCAAACGGACACATTTCCCGATTAGAACAATATGGGTATCAAATGAAAGGTATTTTGAAGAAGAGAACGAGACTAATGCTAATCACAAAAAATTCCCAACAGAACATATTGGCGGATCAGGCCAGTATGAGAGTTACATGAATGATATTTTGAATTAAAGATCGAATCTGATATCATTATGAGGGAACTAGTATTTTCCGCACCCCCAAATACCTAATCTGAGCCATAAAACCTAAAACGGAGATGTAGGATAACCGGGACAATGTGATACTTAATAAAAAATTAATGATCCATCGCAGTAGATTACGTATCTGATGTTCAAATTTAGTAAAAGTGCCCGAGGCTCACACACACACACCCCCAAATGGATATGTAGACTCACTTTAAGAGTATGCTACTCAAATGAAATGTCTTGGGATATAGAGTAGGAAACTGATAACCAAATATAGTAACACGTACCAGGAGCATACAGGACAATTAAAAAAATTTCAAACATATAGTGAAACCCCTATAAAACTTCACAACGATCATGTAGGCTGATAGGATAGGAAAAATAAATTTTTGATAAAATTTTCTTTTTTCTTGAAATAGGTTTATTTGACGTATTTCCTTTATAAAGGGTAATTTTTTTGAGGTTAGGATTTTCATGCATTAGTATTTGACAGATCACGTGGGATTTCAGACATGGTGTCAAAGAGAAAGATGCTCAGTATGCTTTGACATTTCATCATGAATAGACTTACTAACGAGCAACGCTTGCAAATCATTGAATTTTATTACCAAAATCAGTGTTCGACCAAATAGAAAAATCTATAGGATTGGAATCTGGCGTATTGGTCAAGTTGCAATTTTATTCCAAATTTTAGAGCTCTACCTCAATCTGCAACGAAAGCACCATTTTGTACGGATTCAAAAAATTTTTGGTAGTTAGCTGATATGTAGTGTCAAAATCTATCTGTATCTCAATTTTAAGACCTGCAGCTCAGTTGGTTAAAAAAAGTGCAAAATAATACCAATTACGTTTTATTCAACTTCTGGTATGATTTGTTACCACATATCATATTTTATTAGGACTGCGACCATTTTTCCCCAATTGCTTAATTCTAGCTGTCGCCGATCGTAGATTAAGATTATGTAGATTAAGATAAGCTATTTCGTATTATTTTGTACTTTTTGATACCAATATGTATGAATTTTGAAAAAGCATGTAGTCAACCATAAAATATCTCCTAGTTGCAACTACGTGCCAAATTTTAGAGCTTTACGTCAATTCGTTAATAAAATACCAAATGGTACCAATTGCAGCACTAAACGTACGTTTTATGCCATTGTGAGTACTGTCATTTTTACGCAACAGCAGCATTTAAGCCAAATTTTGAATTTCTAGCTCTATCCTCTCGCCTGTGTGCAGTTTACTTATTTTTTACCGGTTTGGTAAATGTAAAAACATCCAAAAACCCATTAAATCTCCCAACTTAGTTTACCACAGTGTAGCTTTGTACCAAAGTTCTGAGCTAAATTTTGTACTAAAAAGTACCAATTGCGTTATAAACGTACTATTTCTCCGGCTTCTGGTATAATTTTCCAATTTTTATTTCAAACCTTATTTTGACTTTAATTTGCAGTTGTTGTGGCTTTTTTTGGACCACCACCATGTCGTTTGGCATTATAATGATTTATAGTGCGAGGCACAAACATTTTGTTCACTTTGAAGTTTTTGAGTTCGCCAACAATAGCCGGTTGTAGGTTTTCCGCCAAATATAGCATAATGATTTTGGTAGCATGCAAACAATAAAATGAGCTGTCAAAAAATATATCATGTATCTGTCATTTCAGTGTGTACTTGGTAAAAGTTCTTGTCAGCAACCCTGTATATGAAAAAAAGATTCATAGAACTTGACCAACGAAATCCATGATGGAGTGTTAATTCGATTTATTCCTATTTATGTTTTTATTCAAGGTATAGTACTTTTTATGACAATTTTTTATATTAGTACCTAGTTTAATGAATTAAAAAATACATGACTCATAACAAAACTTGCTAAGACCCCTTTCAATGTACCTCAAGTTCAGTAGCATACCCCACAAACATGTGTAGTCACATACATAACGCATTCAATCATAATAAATGATATCGTAACCGAGTATATGCGGCATCGTCGCCGCCGATCTCAATGTGTTTTTCATTTTATTTAAAACGAAATTTCCAATTAATGTAAACAATAACAGAGAAAAACAAGTGCATATAAAAATGGCACACAAATCCTTCAAAGAAAATGAAAATGCGTTTCACTCTTTCTTTCTTTCTTTGGTGGTCCACCGACAACACAAAAGCAAAACAAAGAAGATCAACGACATTTGGATATTAACAAATCTTATTGCTGTTTTCCGTCTTTCCGTGCGCCGGTTTTCTGTAAACATTGGTTGCCTTGTTACATTGGAAAATTTCCCAACTTGTGTGCCATTTGATGATGACCATCACAGCAGACAAAGAAAAAATAAAGAAAGAAGGCACAACAATTTATTAATAGTCACAGTTTTTATTTTACAATGAAATTTGCGTCTTAAAAATAATTGTAGCACATATGCGGCAATCATAACATATGGATTGGTCTAATTAAAACTGTGTCAAAAACAAATCATTGTATTATATGTAGTTTATATAGCTGGAGTGTTTTCAAATGAATTTTGTAAAAAAAAACTTATCGGATGTTCTATGACATAGTAAACAATTGTAACTGAAATGGAAATTTTAAAAAATGTTGATGTGCCTATTTGAGAGCGGTTGTTATTGGTCGCATACCGAAAATTAGGCATATATGTGTGTCTTGCTTGGTACAGACGGGTGTAGCTAAGGCAAATAAATGTGGACCCCAATTAAAACTTAAATAAAAAAATATCTGACCCAAATAGGCATAAGAAGAACATGACGGTACAAAGTTTAGTCCCACGTAAAAATACCCTAAATCTAAAATGAAAATATGTCCAAAATAGGTAATAGAAATCAACTATAAAACTATTCAGGCTTATTTTCGTCTTTTTGGGGCCTTTTTTCATGTTGCTATTGGGCCCAATTTGGGCTTTCTTCTGGTAAAACTAACTTAGCTTGGGTTGTAACAAATGTTGGGGCATATTTAAAAAATAACAAGAAATTTTGGTGTGATTATGAATAATTTGGGGTCTTGTTGTATTTCGATATTTGGTGCGCATGTGAATAGGAGTAATTTTTCATAATGATTAAATACCCCAAATTGGGGATATATTTACACCCTTCACCACTACTGTGGTACAGGGTATTTAACTAATGGCAGGATTTCATACAAAATTACATTCTGATTCGATTTAGCTTTGTCCACTTGTCTGTCTGTCCGTGTTAATTGTCAATTTGGTATCTGATCCTCACGAAATTTGGCATCAAATATTATCTTCATATTACGACTGAATTTTATTAAAATTGGTTTAGATTGAGATGTCGTTCCCATATAAATGCATCGCCCGATTTACATTTATAGAGCAGTATGTATTAAAATTTTTAACAGAGATGCCATAAACTTGTCAAACATTGTTTAAAACCCACCAGAACATATCTGACGAGCTTCATCAAAATTGGTTTATATAATGATGTAGGCCTATTGATTTTTGCCTTTCCTATCTTGTTTCTTTCAGTGTATTCTTTCTGTGGGGATGATACTGATAACGGTTGATATAATAAATCTATAACGCGTGTTCACAATACCGAATATTTTCAACAACGCTTGTTTATTGTATTATTCTGCAATGTATTTTCACATCAGTGTGGAATTAATAGTTTTATTATAACGGTGCACTGAATTGAATTAATATTAGGCGTTGCAAAATTTGTCTCATAAAAATTAACTACAAATTGTTTGTAACGCTGCCTAAATATATTATGTTTTATACCCAGCACCGACGGATGTTCGTTCAGCAGTTTTGATTTACCTATCAATCGTTTTAGTGCGAATTTGATATTTTTGCGCCAAAAATTAGAAAAGTGTAAATTTCTTTCCAATTTTCTATACAAATTAGTCTTCTAACAACCAATATTTGGAAAGAAATCATGATTTATTAATATTTTTTTTTACCAGCCACAAAAAGCCAAAATTAAGTTAGAAGTTATGACACTTTGTTGTTTATAAGGAATATAAGATAACTGGTTTTCTTACTCATACATTTACAAAAAAGTAAGAAAGATGTGACTTAGTATTGTATTTAAGAGCCAATTTTGTGGCAGTGAACATTAAGGTGGAGTAACATACTATGCGCGCGCATTAAAAACGCATTCTAAATGCAACTCTGCAAACAAATCCTACAAAAGCAACTCGCAAAAGTAACATCGTGGGTTGCCCAAAAAGTAATTGCGGATTTTTCACGGCTTGTGACTCTGTAATTGCATTCTTTCTTCTGTCAGTTATCAGATGTTACTTTTAGCTTGCTTTAGAAAAAAAGTGTAAAAAAAGTATATTTGATTAAAGTTCATTCTAAGTTTTATTAAACATGCATTTACTTTATTTTAAAAAATCCGCAATTACTGTTTGGGCAACCCAATAATTTTTATCTTTGATACCTTAAAACACTCTTTCACGTACGCCATAACAGAAGGTCGCTCGAGTACAATCGTCAAGTTAAAAATTTTTTAACTTTTGCTCGTAGCTTTTGGGGGATTTGTTTGCAAAGTTGCATTTTTAATGCTTGCGCATAGTATGTAACTCCATATTCAAAGATAAGTTCGGTTTGCTACCACAAAATGAGTGCTAAGCATATTTTGGCAGCTAAGTCAAAACTACTGGATATTTATGTAATTCCGATCTAGCCATGTCCACTTGGCCATCTGTCTGTTGAAATCACGCTGTAGTGTTCAAAAACAGGGATACTGAGATGAAACTTTGCACAGATTCTTTTTTAAAACCCACCACCGAAGAATAGGGGTATACTCATTTTGTCATTCCGTTTGCAACAAATCGATTTCCATCCATATCTATTCATCGACATCCATTTCCATATAAAGTATATATATTCTTGACCGTCGTAAAAACTAAGACGATCTAGTCATGTCCGTCCGTCTATCTGTTGGAATCACGCTACACTCTTTGAATATGAAGATATTGAGCTGAAACTTTGCACAGGTTTTTTTTTTGTCCATAGGCAGATAAAATTTTAAGATGGGCTATATCGGACTATGTCTTGATAAAGCCACCATATAGACCGATTTGCCGATTTATGTTCTAAGGCCCATAAAAGCCACATTTGTGTTGGGTCACTTGATACCCTCCCTCAATTTGGCCCACATCGGTCCAGATATGAATATAGACCGATCTCTTGATTTAAGGTCTTGGGCCCATAAAAGGCGCAATTATTGTCCGATTGCGCCCAAATTTGAAACGAGTGTGTTATGTTAGGCCCTTTTACTTCTTTTTTCAATTTGGCTCAGATCGATCCAGATTTGCCATATAGCTGCCATATAGACTGATCTCTCGATTTAAGATCTTGGGCCCATAAAAGGCGCATTTATTGTCCGATTCAGCTAAAATTTGACACAGTGACTTATGTTAGGCTTTTCGACATCCGTGTCCTATATGGTTCAGATCGATCTATATTTATAACAAGCTGCCAAAAAGACCATGATTAAACCAAAATTTAACTTTTACTGGAATGACTTGAATTTCTTAGACCACTCAATGTCCGTGCCGAATTTGGTACAAATCGGACCATATTTGGATATAGCTGCTATGCAAATACAAATTTGCCCATAATCATTCCATTAAGGAACTGGGGCAAACTACTCACATATCAATGAGAGCTGTCCGATTTAAGTTTAAGCCGATTCAAGGCCGATTTAGGGCCTTAGACCTATTAAAGTCACATTTATTATCCGATCTCTCGATTCCATTTATTATCCGATCTCTCGAAAGGTCTTGGGCCCATAATAGGCGCATTTATTGTCCAATTTCACTGAAATTTGGGATAGTGTAAGCCAGAGTATGGTCCGAATCGTTTTAGATGTGAGATGTGCCATATATACGAATCTCCCGATTTATGATTTTGATCTCATAAATGATGTATTTATTAACCGATTCCACTGAATTATGGCACAATGAGTTCAGTAAGGCCCCTCGACTTTTTACACAGAGTATGGTCAATACTGGGGCTATATTTGGATATAGCTGCAGTATATTGCGATGTTCCGATTTATCGTTTTGGGCCCATAAAAGCAGAATTTATTACCCGATTTGTTGAAATTTTGCATAGTGAGCTGCGTTAGGTTCTTTGTCATCCTTGTTTAATATGGCTCAGATCGGCCCATATTTGGATGATATAGCTGCCATATAGTCTAATCTTCCAATTTAAGATCATGGATCCATAAAAGGCGCTTTTATTTTCCGATTTAGCTGAAATTCTGCAGAGTGTTAGGCTTTTCGACATCCGTTCCCTATATGGTTCAGATCAATCTATATCGGAGATGGTCCATCGGAAACTCTGACGTATATGACGACATTTTTGGCGTATAATAAAGAGTGAGTTTTGAAGAGCTAGAGGAAAGTTGTTTAAAAAAACACATAAAATTCAGAAAAAATCATGAAATCTTTATTTGAATCGATAGTACGGTCCATATAATTTAATGTTTGAAGATTATTTCATGCAAATGTTGACTGTGACTGCAACTTTAATGGTCCATCTGCTTAGTCCAATTTTGGCTTATTCTTTCCAACATTTCGGCCGGTATCACACGAATAAATGCTTCAATGTTGTCTTCCAATGCGTCAATTGAAGGGGGCTTGTCTGTATTGACATGAGCTTTAACATAGCACCACAAAAAATAGTCTAAAGGCGTTCGATTGGACTCGCCTCTCAATAAGTCCATGGTTACGCGTGCTGCGTGGCATGTGGCACCGTCTTGTTGAAACCACATGTCATGCAGATCAAGCTCTTGGATTTTGGGCAAAAAAGAGTTAGGTATCATTTCACAATAGCGTCCACCACTCAGAGTTACGTTACGATTCGCATCATCTTTGAAGAAGTACGGTGCAATGATGCCAACAGCCCATAAACCGCACCAATCTATTACTTTTTCCGGATGCTTTGGTAGCTCTTGCAATGCTTCTTGCTGATCTTCGTTCCAAAATCGACAATTCTGCTTATTTACGTACCCATTAAGCCAAAAATGAGCTTTGTCGATGGAATGGAAGAAGCGCGCGATGAATTTTCTTAAGAGAGCACGCATTTTGATAATAAAATGCAATAATTTGCAAGCGTTGTTCGTTTATAAGACGATTCATGGTTAAATTATAGACCAAACTGAAGATGTTTGACATTGAAATAAAACACGAAACGTGCGTGAGCTGTTCAAACTAGTTTTACCAAAAAGATAATAGCTAAATAATCACCCTTTACCAATCTCCCGATTTATGGTTTTAATTCCATAAAAGGTGTACTTATTAACCGATTTCGTTGACATTTATCACCATAATTGTGCTGTTTCACCGAGTATCGCCCAGATTGTGCTATAAATACCCCTTTATATACTTCCCGAATATGATGCAAAATGGTCTATTTTTAAATATAGCTGCCATTTAGACAAATATTATGTTTTACCGTCTTCAACAGTACATTGTTTTAGACCTCTTGACGTCCATGCAGAGTTTGGTTCAAATGAGACTATATTTCGATATAGCTGCTATGGGTTCATAAATGATGCATTTTTCGCCGCATTATATCGAAAGGTGGTTCATATACATGTATATCCAGGGTAGTGGGTATCCAAAGTTCGGCCCGGCCCGAACCTAATTCTTTTTTTACTTGTTTTAATATTCCTTAGAATATGTTTGTTTACATTTTCACATATATGTCAAGTATAAGGCGGTAGTTTTTGCAATACTTTTTTTTTTAAGTTCATTAATTGATAACGCAAAATAACCTTCACATTTAAATTCATTCATGGGAAAAAATTGCAAACATCAAAACAAAATACAAAAGAAAGGTGACAAATTAAAAAATGTTATAATAAAGAAATCATATGGTAAATGTCATTGTTTACCCTTTTTTCATGTGGTTGTTATTGCTATCGATAAGATACAAACAAGCCACATTGAAAATCTACAATACGAGATAAGATAATACACACAATAATGATGCACTAGGAGGGAAACAAAGGGCTTCCCCAAGAAACCTCAACAGAGACGAATACGAATACTGAGGGAATTGCGTATTTATAGGCCATGGTATTAACTATTGAGACAAATTTCATAAATTTAATCATAGTTAAAAGAAATTAGGTCATTAAGTGGTATTTTAAGGTGTTTTTATGTATCCCATGCTCCATCGATTGCTTGTTGAGTTCAATAGCATGGATAAGTTTTTAAACAAACAAATTAGTTTCAAATCATGGGATATGGTAGACATATAACTCGTTTGGTATATAACAAAAACATGAAATGAGAGATAACATTGCCTTGGGAAACAATGTTTAAAATTTCTTTTGTTAACCACAACAATATACAATAGATATAATAATGGGGAGACCTAATCACCTAAATAATACGCACATTTTAGAAGTCTGGGGAAGAATAAAAGCATATCCCCCCCACCACAACTTAATATGCTTTTTAAGTAGTTTTAGTTGTTATTTTTGAATCAAAGTCATTATGCGTAGTCACCGAGTGCCTCTTGTGCTTTGTATGTGTATTTCTAGTCAGTCTTCTGGTCGGTTGGATTTTTAATAATGGCCTCTTAAACTATTACGTTTTATATGAAATTTGTTAGAAATTATAAAACTCATGCTCACTTGAACACACATATATGTATATAATAACTTTTTTATTCAATATTTTGTAATTTTTACACGCACATTAATTGTTGATGGCAAAATTGTTAGTATCGGCTGGGGGCCAGTTGGTGAACAGTTTTAAAGTGATGGGATTAGACTCTGTTGCGCTACAATATATTGAGCAACTACTAAACTTAGCTAAAGTGTAAGCAAGCACTTAAAAATTATCTAAATTATTGGCATCGTAGTTCTAGTACACTACAGAAAGGAAAAGTTGTATTCAGAAAACATATCTTAGCTGGCATACAAAACAATATAAAACTGTTATGGCGTTCATACCCTTTCAAAGAGTAGCATCACAATCATGCCCATTTAAATCGAATTTTCATTATACAAAATACAATTCACATAGCGAACGTCATGTACATACAAATAGGGGATCACCATAGGTAGGCATATCCCTCTATATCCCCGAACCACTAGATTGAATGCCAGCAAGATCATTAATAAGATTTTGAATCGAAAGTACACTGGTGCCAGCGATAGTCTGAGTATTTAATCCCTATGTATCCGTATCCTTTTTTTAACCATATCCATATGGAACTATAGCCCAGCAGGATTGTTGTCTTTGCTACTGAAGAGATATGGTAATAATCTTCCACTAGAAAAAGGTTAAACAAAAGCTATGTCGGTGATATAAATGATAAAGGTGTTAGTGGTGACAACAAGAAAATCGATGATGTTGCGCTATTATAAGATTCTACTGATGAGTGGGCAATATTTAGTTTTCATACCCACCACCAAAGTAAGGGAGTATATTCATTTTGTCATACTGTTGCCAATACATCGAAATATACTATTCCGACCCTATTAAGTATATATATTCTTGATCGTCGATCAAGACGATCTAGCAATGTTCGTCTGTTGAAATCAGGCTACAGTCTTTAAAAATAGAGATATTTGCCCAGTTTTTTTTTCTTTGTCTATAGACAGGTTAAGTTTGAAGATGGGCTATCGGACTATACCTTGATATAGCCCCCATATAGACCGAGCTGATGATTTAAGGTCTTAGACCCATTAAAGAGGCATCCGATTTCGCTGAAATTTGGTACAGTGAGTTGCTTAAGACCTCTCGGCATACTTGTTTAATACAGCCCAGATAGGTCCATATTTAGATATAGCTGTCATACAGACCAAACTATCGATTTTAGAGTCTTGGGCCAATTAAAGCCACATTTCCTCCTGCCATATATACTGGAGGCCACCATAGCGCAGAGGTTAGCATGCCCGCCTATGACGCTGAACGACTGGGTTCAAATCCTGGCGAGACCATCAGAAAAAATGCTCAACGGTGGTGTTCCCCTCCTAATGCTGGCAACATTTGTGAGGTACTATGCCATGTAAAACTGCTCTCCAAAGAGGGGTTGGACTCGGCTATAAAAAGGAGGCGCCTTATCATTGAGCTTAAAAATTCAATCGGACTGTACTCATTGATATTTGAGAAGTTTGCCTCTGTTCCTTAGTGGAATGTTCATGGGGAAATATACCGATTTTCCGATTTAAAGTTTTAGGCCCATTAAAGGTGAATTTATTAACTGATTTCGCTGAAATTTAGCACAATGAGTTCGACTTCAGATCAGTCTAAATTTGGATAAAGCCATCTTATGGCCCATAAAAGGCGCATTTTTAAACGATAAATTTGGTACAATAATTTGTGTTAGACCCTTTCATATCCTTCTTGAATATGGTGGAGATCAAGCTACATTTAGACAAAGCTACTATGGGTTGATGAGTTATTCATCGTATTATGACGAAAGGTGGTTAATGTGGTGGTGGGTATCCGAGGTGGTGGGTATCCAATGTTTGGTCCGTGAAAGCCGGGCAATGACAAAGGAAATGTTCCAACGTCTCATCATCTTCCCCGCATGCCCTACACACGCTATCACTTGCCGCACCGATTTTACGAAAGTGAGCTCGTAGTCCTATGTGTCCCGTTATGACACCAATAGCTATACAGACCTCTTTCTTACTTCCTTTTAGTAATAACCTCGTCTTCTCACGATCTGGAACCCCCATATGATTTCCGCCGTCCTACCGACCGTTTCGCTGTTCCACAGGGTTGCATGGGCCTTCGTTGTCCACGCCCTTAACTCGGACGGATCGTTCAATACCAAATGAAGTCCCAGATCGGGAGACAGCCTAAATTTATAAATTTACTTTTTTTTTAAGTATATGAATTAATTTACATAAAAACTGAGAAAAACTTTACTTAAAAATTTTTGCTATAAGCAGAATTTTCCAAACCAAACTAAACGAGTTATTCGACATAGTGAAGTTGCATGTCGACTTTGTTCTCTTTATGGTTACATGACACTTTAATAATATTACATTGCGATTAAAGTTTAGTGTTTGTTGCTTTTTAGTTCAACGATGATGATTGGCATGGCTTGGTGGTGATGTTAATAACAATAAAGTCTACCGGCAGGTGGGTTAGTCAGGCAATACACAAAAAAAGTTACAAAACTTCGTTTACATTTGTTGCACTTCCAACTGTACAACAATACAGATGGGTTAGGCTTTGGAAATTATTTTTTTAAGTACGGAAAATATGGTTAAGTTTTTCAAAAAGAAGGAATTTATAATAACATAAACTATGAATAAATGGCAAGTTTTTGTATGTTTTGTTTGATAGACGAAGAATAAATTTAAGTCATTTCAAAGAAACACATGTGTAAACTAACAGGCCTAGATTGTAAAGAAAAAAGTTGCATAAAAAAGAAAATTGTTTTAACAATTCAGCGGCTTGTTGGTCAGTGAATGAATGAATGAAAGTTATTACATGCACGTTAATGTAATTAACCATGGTAATTTATGGGAATTTGTTTATCTGTTTTTTTTCATTTTTCGGTTTTATTGATGTGTTACAACATTAGCTTAGTTTATTGTTCGGATTTGTAGTGTAGTACAGTCGACATACTGACTGACTTGGCTTTGGCAATTTTCACCAATTTCATTGATAACAATCGAGTTATAAATATAACAATTAAGTCTATAAATTATTGCTTGTTGAAATCCTAGGCTTGCACAAAATTGCAAAAAAGCTAAATGTATAGTTAAACTTAGATTTATAGATTCCTTCAAACATATATGTTGTTATTTGAAGCTTTAAAAATTGAAGTTGTTATGGCGATGATGCAATTAATTAGATCGATATCCATATACAACAAAAGTATTAATGGCCTAATTTTTTTGACGATGATTAACTACATTGAAAGTATAAAAAAGATTTTTTTATGATAGTGATTAAAGTTTTGGTTCATTTACGAGCCAAAAGCAAGGAAAATAATAATTGGATTTAATTTCAGGAAAGTGTCGATTATGAAACATTTAAGTCGTTTTTTGGTTAATGTTTAAGTTAAGCTAAAGTCGGTTTACGGAGCGTTTGGCAAAAATACAGGAAGAGAGGTCATATCATGATATAAAGTTTTTAAAAAAGTTTACCAAGGGGTCGAAATGTGTCAAATTATGGTTGGTGTGGTATTTCTCCTAGGGCTTTCATTTTTCCACATTAAGTTCATCTCGCAAGAGAAATGAAAAAATCATTCGAAAAATGATCCTTTCCCTAGTATAGGTTACGTTTAAAAGAGGGTGCTGATATTGATCCACCCCATGCCACTATGGCCATACACCTAAGCCAGTAATCCTCAACCTATATAAATTCGCCTTTTATAGGTCAATAAATTCGCCTTTTATAGGTCTTAGGCCTTAAATCATGAGATCGTTCTAAATCGCAGCTATATCCTAATAAGTGGGCCGATTTGGGCCATATTGAATACGTACGTCGAAATGGCTAACATAGACCACAACAAATTTCAGCGATATCAAGAAATAAACGTTCTTTTTTTGTCCCTAGAACTTAAATTCGGAGATCAGTACATATAAGACAGCTAAATCTAAACATAGTTCGATCCTGACCATAATTGGTACGAATGTCGAGAGGCCTTAAACAACTCATTATGGTAAATATCAGGGAATTTTCTTAATTATTTCACTTTTCATGGGCCTTAAACCTAAAATCTTGAGATAGGTATATATGGCAGCTACATTCAAATCAAGACCGATCTTAGCTATATTGAACTGTGATGTCGAGGAGCTTAATACATCTCACTGTCCCCAATTTCAGCGAAATCGGACAATAAATGCTCCTTTAATGACCCCAAAACTTCAATTCGAGAGATCGTTTAAATGGCAGCAACATCGAAATCTGGACTGATCACGGCTGTATTGAATGGGGGTGTTTAGAGTTCTAACATAACTCACTGTCCCAAATTTTTTTCGTTCAGCTGAAACCAATTGGCTTTGATTTTGCTTCTATTTAGAATAGAAAGCAAAATAAAAACTTTTAGAAAAAGTTGAGACATATGTGGTCTGCTTAAACATATTGAACATGCTACGGATATCGTGATTTCGAAGCTGACCAAAGCTTCATCATCAGTCCAAGGGGACTTATCAGACTAATGATAAAGCTTCGATCACCTTCTAAATCGCGATCTTCGTAGCCTGCCCAATGCTTTTAAGAAAACCACCACCAATGCATTAACATACGTTTTAGGCTATTTATGTGGGTATTTTCCGCACCATAGCATACATATGATTTAAGTAAATATTTTATGTGCTGTTATTTGAATTCGTTAAGAAGCATCAATTTGTAAAAAATTAAAAAAAAAACGTAGCGCAGAGATTGCCATACCCGCCTATGGCTCTGAACGTCTGGATTCGAATCCTTGCGAGAACCTCAAAAAAAAATTCTGAAGTGGTTATCCCCTCCTAATGCTGGCGACATTTGTGAGGTACTATGCCATGTATTGTATAAACTTGACATGTGAGAAGTTTATTTTTCCGGGCGAATTTGTATATCACGCATGTTGTAAGTCATATCAGAACACTACGTACAAAATTACAGCCAAATCGTATAACAAATGCCGCTTCCAGAGGCTAAAGATCTGAAATCGAGAAATTGGTTTATATGGTAGCTACAAATGGTAATGGACTGATTCGGACCGTACTTAGCAAGTGGTTGGAAGTCGTAACAGAACACTGTGTTCAAAATTTCAACCAAATCCCATAACAATTGTGGCTTTCAGGGGCTCAAGATCTCAAATCGGAAGATCGGTTTGTATGGGAGCTATATCAGGTTATGTACCGATTTGAACCGTACTTGGCACGGAAGTCGTAACAGAATTTTATGTGCAAAATTTCAGGCAAATCCGACAAGAATTGCGGATTCTCGGGGGTCAAAATGTCAAATCGTGAGATCGGTTTATATAGGAGCTATATCCAAATCTGAACCGATATGGCCCATTAGGAATTTCCAATGACGCACGCATAAAGATATGCACTTGAAATTCTGCACATATACTTCTTATTGATAAGAAGTATATGTGCAGAATTTCAAATGCATATCTTTATTTATTCGACCGATATCGTGATTTCGACAGATGAGCGGATATGTATGTCAAGACGTTCAAAAGTATATATTCTTAATAGGTTATCAGATCTGCATTTCGAGGTGTTGCAAACGGACTGACCCCATCCTGGTTGTGGTTATAAAAATGCCATAGTGCCTCACAGATGCCGCCAGCATTAGGAGGCGATAACCACCGCTTAAATTTTTTGTTTTTTGATGTTCCCGCCCGGATTTGATACCATGCGTTTAGCGCCGTAGGCGGACATGCCAACCTCTGTGCTACTGTGTCCTTCAAATTCTTAATCGTTCCCTTCGAAAAATGGTTCAGCGGAGTCGAATTAGTCAAAAAGTATGTATGGTTCTTAAAGGCATTGGATTATTGGCAAACAACATCAACCACTTATTTTTTGCAGAAGATTAAGCTCTTTATCGTGGCCCGCTTTTTGTTGAAGATTCATGTTAGTAGCTTCTTAAAAATTTGGGTTTCGAGTATTATAGATTGGCGTTATGTCTAATCCGACATCGACACCTCTTCATAAGACCAGTTTTCAATATAATTTGGTACTAAGCGCACTCTTCTTTTCAAGGGTTACCATGATTTTTTAAGATTTGTAAATTGTTGGGGTATTAACTTTTTTGTTTCCAATATTTGGGTGGTGCTTAAAGTGAAAATTACCCCTACGGGAAATGTGTAGTCGATTGCCACAAATATACCGGTCCTAAACTGGAGAATTAGTTACCTGTCACACGACATATCCTATAGGGAATGAAAAGTTTTAATTGTTATAACCTATGATCCTTAATTATTTTTCATAAGTCGCTTAATTATTGTTAAAAATTGCTTATCCGTTAAATATATTTTCTTAACTTATCAATTATCTCCCTTAAAAATACTTGCAAAGTATACTCATCAGTGTCGCACTGTCATAGGACCTATCCTACGGTGTTAAAATGGTGGAAATTCGTCACTTTGAGCAACAAATCCTTATAAAAGTGACAGATTTTTTCCATGTAGATAATGAGAACCGGTTTGGGACCTGTCCCATTTCCCGTAGGGACGTTGTACTCGTATGCGTAGGTTATTCTCCATACGTTTTTACAATACTCTCAATAAATTATAGTTAACTTATCAATGAGAATAAGCATCGTTCATTCTTTGCTGTTTAAAAAACTAGAATAAGAATAAATGTGAATTGAGCATCAACGCTAGCTTAAAACCATGTTTACACTTGGAGCAAATCTAGATTTGCGACGAGATTTCGGAAATCTCTTGTTTTGCAAAGAGGTTTTCCATACATTTTCAGTGTGAGCAAATCTACTTATTTGAGGTGATTTGCAGCAAATCTCTTTCGAAATCCCTGTTGCCAAATACACATCACTTGAATCGTAGTGTAAACTGGTTTTGGAGATTAAAAATTAAGTGGTTTTGGGCTCTAGTGTAAACGTGGTTTAAAGGAAACTTAAATTTTTTGCACCACTGGTTTATTCACCTAATTCTGTATTCTCCCATAATTTTTGAAAAAATAAACGGAGGTGGGTGAATTTAATTTCATTAATCATAGTGTAACGTTTTTGCCAAAAAATTTCCATCATTATCAACCGATCTAAGTATTAATTTCACTAATTGGGACCATGCAATTTCCGTATGAACTCGAAAGATAAGTCCTCCAAAAATGTTCTTTAAACCTCTGCCATTGTTGGATGTTCTTTTCTTGGGTTTTTTAAAATTACAGCAAAATTTTGCTGCGTTTTACATGTTCTTAAAAATTTTCGAAGCTTTCATCTATCTTCGAGAGTTACAAACTTACCTAACATATTATTCTCCTTGGCATCCTCGCAACGACCGACCACTCGAATAACACCACGACCAGCTATGGGGGAGAATGTAACAATTCCACCAATTCTGGCTATGTGAGGGGGTACACGGGGATCTTCAACCATGGGTTGATCGAGTACCAAGTTTCCATTTGTGTTGTTATTGTTATTTCCATTGTTGTTGTTATTATTGTTGTTGTTGCCGTTATTGCCATTATTGGCAATATTGGTAATATCGTTACCGAAGGGACGCATTTTCACTTAAAGTTTCAATTGATATTGGCTATATGAAAATTCTTTTTTCTAATTTTTATTAAATTTTCTTTCTATCTTTTTTTGTTTTTTGATTGTATGCAATGCACAATAATCACTTTTTGCTCATTTATACAAAAATTTGATTAAGTTACTTTATTCATATGGTCACTGGGTTTATTGCGTTTCAATTTGTTTTCTTCATAAATATATTTTTTCTAATAATGTTCTGATTATTTTCTTTAAACATTCAACATTTATATTTTAACTGTTTCATTGAACACATTCAATATTTATTTTGAATTTTTTTTTTATTTTTATTTCTTTCAGTTACAAACCGCTTGGTAAGTGCTCCGTTTTTCAAATGTTCAAAAAGCTCTTGCATCAGCTGTTTTTATACTACAGAAAATGAAAACAAAAGAATTGAAAATTTACAGCCATGAGAGAAAACCTAAGACAGAAAGAGTCAAATCAAAACAAAACCAAAACATAATAAAAACGAAAACAAAGCATGGCAATGGTGTTGACGATATTTCATGTACGTATCATTTGGTGGAGCGTAGTGTGTTGTTGATCATATGGAGAAAATGAGAGATGGAGAGAGATTTGCGTTCATTCATATTTGCGTCGTTTTCAGTTTTTGTAAGTGCGAAATCGCAGTGTCTAGGAGGTTTATTAATCATATAGGGTTGCCAAGTTCTTAAAAATGATTTGGCAGTCACAAAATATCGCACGTAAAAAATTAATACATTTTTACGACAAACAAAATATGTTTATTACAAGTTTTTCTTTTATTGTAACTGTGTAACGTTTCGTTTAAACACACCAAACATTAATCATAAACGTAGTATTAGTAAATGTAGGTTAGGTAAGGTTGAAAAGAGGGTGCATACGTTAATCCGCCCCAAGTCACTGTGGTCATACACCTAAGCCAGTAATCGGCTTGTTGTGCGCTCTAAAAACTATAAAGTAACCTCTTAAAAGAAAATTTTAAGTTAGGAATTCCGTGCTACTTACGAAATCCTTAATTGTTTTCAATACCACTTCCCTAAGTTGGTTCATGTCTGGTATTGGGTCCCCACCTAAATGCCGGTATTTGGTAGACGCGAAAGCCGGACAAAGGCAAAGGAAATGCTCCATCATCCATCATCTTCCCCGCATGCCCTACACATGCTATCACTTGCCGCACCGATTTTACATAAGTGAGCTCATAGTCCTATGTGTCCCGTTAAGATACCAATAACTCGTCTTTTCACGACCATTTCGCTGTTCCACAATGTTGCATGCGCATTCTTCGCCCACTCCCTTAACTCGGACTGCGTCGATCCGAAAGGCTTGGGGTTAAACAAGTTTATTGACGGCAGTCCACTGGCCTTCACCGCCAAGTCATCTGTCCTTTCATTTCCCCTTACTCCGTTATGGCCCGGCACCCAAGCGATGCGGATTTTGCCATCCTAAGAGACTTACACTGCAAGACTGTTCGTTACCTTACCGCCCTGGTTGTTATCGCCCTTATGGCAATTTTGCCATAAGGGCCAGTGGAATATCCTCGGATTCAGACCCCTACAAAGTGTCAACATCTGCGAGCCTTTTCAGTACGCTCCTGAATGTGACACCTCCAATCCAGTTTCCTGTCCAACATCATTTCACCTAAGTATTTGACCTTGTCAGATATCGAAATCGTCTTATTAAGGAAATGTGGTGCGTTAAATTAGCCCACCTTCGTCTACCTCGTGAACAGGCTTCTTTGGGTTAACATTGAGACCTCTGGGTTTAGACCAGTCATATGCCATATGCAAAACCTTTTCGGCCCTTCTGCATAGTTCGTTCGGATCCGTACCCAGCATATGTAATGGGTCATTTGCAACGTTAACGTTTGTTTGTAGTAAACCCTTAAACGTTTGTTTGTTGTAAACCCTTCAGCACCTTGTGTTGTAAAACCAAACAATCTTTAATGGCAAAAGTGTTTTGATAGCCGCAAACAATTATTCGTTTACCGGACCAATAATAATTCTCTTGTGTCTCTTTTACTAAAGAGCCTCCGTTCCATCTGTTCGCAATTGGCAGACTAATTTGCTCTAATTTTTTCCAAGCCCACTGTGCGTAATTTTTAACTGCCCAGCCACCCCCTTTTAATACAATGGAATCATTTTTCCTCCTTAACAAATCAAAAGGAACGGTGATGGTTTCATCGTAGCTCTCTGATGAAGATGATTCCATCAAAACGCTTAAAAAGCCGATCATTGTTCTTTTCTTGCTGTCTAAAAGGATACAATATTTGAATTTTTCAAGATTTTCCAAATAATTCTGCATATTTTGCACTTACCTTCTAATGTAGAACAATTTTTGAGTTCTTAAACACAGCTATTAAAAGCCTTCCAATTTCCCACAACCCATTATGATTTGGTATTATGATCTATTGTATTCGTTACACTAGAAATAAAACAAAAAATTGTTGTTGTTTTCGCACATTTAAATACCTACTTTGTGGGGCATGTTTCTTTAGCGCGCATAATGTTACCAAAAGTATATATGTGCCTAAGAAATTCTTGTTTTATTTTCTTGTATCTGGCAGCTATTTGTGGGTTGCTCTAATGATTTTTGTCATTGGACATACCAGCATTTTTGTATCGAAACTTTAAAAATTGGTACTTCCGAGTTTACCATCCGCACTCGTCCGAGCTGACTTTCCTAAGTCAAACTACAAAAGGAAAAAATGTTATGTGTGAGATGGTGTCTATACCAGTGACTAGCGCACAGTTGAAGTTATTTACAAGCCTATGGGTCTGCTTGGAATTATTTTCTTATGTACGTACAAAGTACAGTTCAATACAGTGAGTATTTTTGCCAACCACTGGCACACCAATAATCGTTTGCGACTATCTAAGCACTTTTGCAATTAAAGGGTTTTTGATTTTAAAACGAAAGAAAGGTCCTTTTACCGTAGACGAATCTGATATAGGGCTTTACAATAAACATAGTTATTTACGTTCAATAATATTAGGGTACACCCATAGAAAAAATCAAGCACGTCGTTGACAAAGTGGCCACATTCGTTCATAAAAGTGAATCAACACACAGATGTTATTAGATCAACAACAAATATTTATAAACCAACAACAGGTATGTTGAACAAAACGTCCACAGACGTTTACATTCTGACAACTTCTAGTGCACAGTGCACATTATTTAAAGATCACAAAAGATTTTGTGTGCCGATGATTATCGAACCTGTGTTTCATCAATCTCATTGTGTGTTTACAAACACCTTACCACATTGCACCTCGGCCGTCTATACACATACAAGATTTTAAGAGTCATTTAAACTTAAGGTTGGTATACATACACATTTCGAAGGGATGATGTCCACAACGGTCATTGCATGAATCAACAACGCTTGCTCGCAAAATCATTCACGCTTGTTGACAATATTTCCAACAACGGCCGTGTATGATAATGGCAACGTTGGCGCATGATTTTGAAACATATTTTTCCTATCTGTGTAATGGCCACCGTTTGATATGCTGAAGCGCAACGTTACAATAAAAGCAATACTTCCTGACAAATGTATTTTGTTTGTCTCTAAAATTTTCTTTGTTGCTGTTGTGCTTAAGTCTAATTATAGTAGATTATTTACACTTTAGTAGACAAAGTCAAATATTTGGCTTTGCGATGGCAACTCTGTTTTACTTTATTTTGTTTCTGTGGTATAGACACATCATGGCCAAGAGAGCAAGCTTCTATAAATTAGACACTCATTCGTAGTTTTGACCAGTGGCGTATTGACGCTTTTTTAACATCGCCACACTTTTGCACCGCTGCAGGTCTTTAACATTAATTTTTGTTGCCAGTTTTATATGTTGCATGAATGTGTGTTCTAGTGTTTATGCATCTCGCTATCTTTGCTTGCTCCTATGCTCAGGCTATTTTCTATGTTATTGTTTTTATTGTGTTTAGTTTTTATTTAAAGCGTATTATTTAATTGCTTTAGTGCAAGAAGTACGCCAAATTTGTAAACGTGCCAATATTTATTTTTAAACTGTTAGAAAAGTTGGCACGCACTTCTTAAATAGTTTTGGTGGATTTTTTTTGATTCCCTCAGATGAAATTAGAAAGCATTAAAGCATACACATTCGCACATAAGTGCTACAGTGATTTTAGCATTGTTCTGATTGACGCCGCGATGCACCATCGGCCAACTTGCAACAACGTAAATGTCATGTGATTACGAGTGAGCACGAGTGAGCCCAGTCGTTGGGAAAATTAGCCAAAATCTTGCATACTGACGGCTGGGGCTGCACGTTCGTTGGCAATTGTAATCAAGGATTTTTTCTGATGAGGCAATAATAGTTTGCAAATTTGTTTTTAGATTAAACAGATTTACCTGGGTAGTGCTAGAAGTAAACATTACGCAATCGAAAGTTTAAGATTTAAATAACAAAGAGACAGATGGTATGAAGTTTTCTATTTTTTCATTCCGCATGCATCTGTGACCCTATGTAACATACATATATTCTTGATAGCCTAAAATTAAAGGATAATCAAGCCATGTCCGTGTATCGGTCTATTATAATTACACTAGATAGAAAAAAAATATGTTGAAAAATCATGTATCAATGGCTTCATTATTAGCTGTGTTTTATTTTAGTACTGGGCAGTGCAATGCTATTTGTATGAAAATTGCACCTATCCAGGACAATGAAATTCTCGATATGTTACCAGTGGAGGCTTATGTAGAACATCTGTTGTCAGGATTGTCATGATATGTTTTTCGCAAATAAGTGTGACCATTGGCAGAAATACCTCTATTGTTAATGGTATAATGAAATAAGTTAACTTCAGACTGGCCGAATCTTGGGAACCCACCAGCATGGATTCTGCTAAAAAGTTGTACAAAATAAATTTAGTTGAAGGGCATAATTTTATTCTACATACCAAACTTCTGTCAAAACAGCAAAAATTAAAGCTTCTAGGAACTGAATAAGGATGATCAAGAGATCGGTTTACATGGGAGCTATATGGGGTTATATACTGATTTGGACAGTGTTATTGGCACTGTTGTTCAAAGTCTTAACAGAACACCGCATGAAAAATTTCAGCCAAATCCGGCAAAAATTGAGGCTCGTAAGGACTCAAGAAGTCAAATCGGGAGATCAGTTTATATGGGAGCTATTTCAGATGGAGGCCACCATGGCGCAGAGGTTAGCATGTCCGCCTATCACGCCGAATGCATGGGTTCAAATCCCGGCGTGAACATCAGAAAAATTTTCAGAGGTGGTTTTCCCTTACTAATATTGGCAACATTTGTGAGGTATCCTGCCATGTTAAATTTTCTCTACCAAGTGGTGTCGCTATGCGGCACGGCGTTCGGACTCGGCATAAAAAGGAGGCCCCTTATCAATAAGCTTAAACCTTAATCGGGCTGCACCCATTGATAGAAGAGAAACATCTTCTGTTCCTTAAGGGAATGCTCTTGGGAAATTTAATTTAGTATATCAGGTTATAGACCGATTGGAACCGTACTTGGCCCAGTTGTTGAAAGTCGTAACAAACACTACAAAAATTGCGGTTTGTAAGGGCTCAAGAAGTCAAATCGGGAGATCGGTTTATATGGCAGCTACATCTAAATCTGAACTGATATAGCCCATTTGCAATCTCCAACGACTTGTTCATCAATATTAAGTATTATTTACACAAGTGTAAATAAATCTTAGTTGATTGCTCCTTTTTTCAAATTTTAGCTCTAAATTTTACAAATATTAGCATTTTTTCTTCGTATTGTTTTGACGGGTTGGCAAATGGCGTTACCACTTGATGCCAGAAAAAAACAGGCTTGCACTGGAAACTTGTTTTGCGTTTTATTGTTGCCCCTTTCGGCTTATCTATCTAGTACTAAAATAAAACAGCAATTATATGCCGGCGTTGTTGATAATATTAACAACATGTGGTTTTGAATTTGTGAGCACAAGTTACCAACCTTAAGTTTGAATAACTCTTAACAATGAGTATTAAGACGTTTGTAAGCAAACAGTCATGGGATCGATGTAAAGGGTGATTTTTTAGCTATTATCTATTTTTTGGCAACACTGGTTAAAACTGCTCATGCATGTTTCGTTCTTTGTTTCACTGTCAAACATCTTTTGTTTGGTCTATATTTTAACCACGAGTCGTCTTGCATCTGTTAAGAAAATTCATCGCGCGCTTCTTTCATTGAGCAGCAAAGCTCATTTTTGGCTCAATGGGTACGTTAATAAGCATAATTGTACTTCTTCAAAGACGATGCGATTGTAACGTAAATGTGAATGGTGAACACTATCGTGAGATGATATCCAAATTTTTTTGCCCAAAATGCATGAGCTTGACTTGCATGACATTTGGTTTCAACACGACGTTTGCCACACAGCACCCGTAACAATGGATATTGAGGCGAGTTCGTTGAACCTTTCATTTCACGTTCGGGACCGGTCAATTGGCCGCCTAGATCATGCGATTTAACGCCTATAGAATATTTTTTGTGTGGCTATGTTAAATCACATATCAATACAAAAAAGCATGCTTCAATTGATGCATTGGAAGACAACATTGAAGCATGTGAGATACCGGCCGATATGTTAGAAAGAGGAGGCCAAAATTAGACTAAGCGGATGGACCATTTGAGGTCACAGTCAGTCACAGTTAATGCAAATGAAATAATCTTCAAACATTAATTTATATTGTCCGTACTATCGATTCGAATAAAGATTTCATGCATTTTTTTGAATTTTTTATGATTATAACTTTTAATCATAAAAACCCTTTACAAACACATGTTCGACTCTCTGCAGCAAACAAAAATTATTTCACCAGACGTTGTCAGAATGTGTTTTTTTTTTTTTTTTTTTTTTAATTTCGAACGTTTCGTTAACAAAAAATAGTAGCTTTTGGAAACAATGGGATGACTATTGACAACGTGTGATTCATTTTTTCTGTGGGTGTACTATCTTTAAGAATAAAGTATATATGTAGTTGAAGTTGGCTACATGTTATTTGTTTGTGCATCGGCAGGTTTAGTTCGAAGACACGCCACGTACATGCATAGGCATGTTTAGTTCGAAGACACGCCACGCCATATTAAACTGTATCACAGTGGTTAATTTCAAAGTTGCCCATGAACATTCCGTTAAGGATTCTTCGCTCATAACAGTGCTGACTTTTTAACGATAGGAATCCTTCTTTTTATTGCCGAGTCCGAACGGCTTGCTACCGAGCGCCACCACTAAGAAGTGGTGTTTACATGGATTATTACCTAAGTCAATTATCTCTCAAGTATCGCTAGAACTAGGAGGAGGAGAACAAGATAACCACCGCTGAAAAATTTTTTCTGATGTTTTCGGCGGTACCCCGATTTGAATTAGCCAATTTGATATATGTGCGGAGTATGGTACATATCGGCCCAAATTTTAATGTAGCCACGAATAAACCTTACTCCTCATTTTACTTATTAAGATAGGTAAGGTTAGGTCAAAATGACAGTCTATTTTCTAAACAGACTCACTTAGACTTTTTTAGTCAACTTTGATACCACAGTAGCGACAGACCCACTATCCCCACACTTGTAATACGAGCACGCTACCAACTCGACTACCGGGGCGACCCGATTTCAATATAATTTGGAATGGTCAGTGCATAAAAATTGACCACAGATCGAAATATCGTTCAGGCCCCATAGAAACCGATCTCCCGAATTTGCTTCTTGTCATCAGGGCAGGACAGGGACGGCTTTTATTTGATTTTGATGTAATTTTGGTTGGAGACTCAGACTGGTTAGGTGACGCTAACTATTCGATATAGCTGATTACTCACTAAACCAAATTTGTTATCCAAAAAACAAAATTGTTTGCTTTTACAGCAGTTTTTGTCAGATGAAAATGGGAAAGTAGATATTACAGCTGTTTCAGTAAACATTTCAGTCAGCTAAATCAGCAAACAAAATCTGAGTTTTTAATTACAACGCTCTTACTGCTAAGTTCGACTGGGCCGAATCTAGGGATCCCACCATTATGGTTTCTGCTAAAAATTTATAATAAAATAAATTAAGTTGAATTGCATAATTTTATTCTACATACCAAACTTGTGTCAAACCAGCAAAAATTAAAGCTTCCAGTAACCGAGCAAGGATGATCGAGAGATCGGTTTATGGGAGCTATATGTGGTTATAGACTGATTTAGACCGTATTTGGCGCTATTGTTGGAAGTCATATCAGAACACTATTTGCAAAAATTCAGCCAAATCTTATAAAAATCGCGGCTTGTAATATCCAAATCTGAACCGAGATAGCCCATTTTCAATCCCCGACGACCTACATCACTATTAGTATCTATGCAAAATTTTAAGCGGCTAGCTTTACGCGTTCGACCGCTATCGTGATTTCGAAATCAGTTTATGTAGGAGCTATATCACGTTTTGAACCGATATGAACCACATTTAGTCCATCTGATGGAGGTCATAGGAAATGTCCTCGTGCAAAATTCCAGCCAAGTAGAATAAGATTTGCGGCCTCTAAAGGCTCAAGAAGTATATTCGGGAGATCGGTTTATATGGGAGTCATATACGATTTTTGACTGTTTCAAACTATACTAAGTACATCTGTTAGAGGTTATAGGAAAACTCATTGTGCAAATATTCGGCTAAATCGGATAAGAATTGCGCTGTTACATAAATAAGAAGGAATTTGTGCAAAAATTTAAGGCACTCAGCTGTTCTGCTCCGAAATTAAGCGTGCTTGCGACAGACGGACGGACGGACATGGCTATATCGACTAAAAAAATCATAAGTATTAAGAAAATATATACTTAATGGGGTCTTAGACGAATATTTTGGGGTGTTACAAACGGAATGATGAAATTAGTATACCTCCACCTACGGTGAAGGGTGGGAGTGGTATCAAGAAAAAAAAATTATATTCTTGTAAAAAACCAGCTGCTAAGATATAACTAAACTAAACATATAAAGTCCCTATACATATTTGGGTGAAATCTGGTACATAAAGTAATCTCGTACCCTTCAATACCTACACCAAATCGCAGGTTCTTACATACACATATCCCTACATAAAACCATCCAGGAATTTTAGTTCTTGGTTTTCTTAAGGCTTCAGTCTCTACACGCAAAAAAATAATTCGTTTCACATAAACAAAATTTTCGCCAAGTAAACTTATTTTCTAAAAACCGGACTTTGTTTACGATTAAAGTAAATGTTTGTTTGCGATAAATTCTTGCCAGAATAGTTGACAATTATTAAGTTTTGTTTTACCCTTGCAATACCTTTCATTCCTGATATATAGAAGATGTTATTTGAGGTTTTGCCTCTGTTCCTTAGTAAAATGGTAATGGGCAAAATTTGCATTTTTATTTGGGGTTTCAACTAGTTTATCTTTGTTTATAAATTAATATAACGTCATGATTAAGATATCATATAACGTCGCGAAAAGGACGCCGAATTCAGCTTAATGCTGTTAATTAATTTAAACTTAAATTTTTGCCAAATATAAGCAGATCTCAGTTGGTAATTTAAATTCATTCAGAGTTTATTTGGGTTTAATTTGATGTTATGGCCAGTGTTGGCACTCAAGAATATTATTTCCTACCACAATTTAAGAAAAACCCTACCAAACCCGACCAAAACCTACCAAATGTTGCGCAAGCCAAAAATGTATTTTTACCCACCACCGAAAAGTTTCAAAGCTACAAAGTACTAGATAGTCGTTATTCATACAGGATCTAGATACGCCCGTCCGTCTATTTGATGAAATCACTCTACAGCCTTAAGTTAGAAATGACCTCTATCTTGATATAGTACCCATGACCCCATTTTAATGAACAACCGTGCTGAGTTTGTGTAAAGCAGTCCCCCAAATTAAGAGTTTTAGCCCAGAAACGCTTTTATTACCAATTTTCGTCACTCAGGGTCCAGTGAGTTACATAGACCCTGAGTATGGACTAGATTTGGCCATATTTGTATGCAACTGTCACATATCCCTGTTTTCCGACTGAAGGCTTTGAATGCACAAAAGCCCCATTTCCTATCAACAATTTATGAAATTTAGAAGAGATACCTTTAAACTCGTACCAGTTATAATCAACCTCAGAACTAACGCCCTTTTTCGGGAAATTTGAATCAGTGAGACCCCTTGTTACAGTATTTGGCTTCTCGACTTCCATGGTTTTTTTCTGCACTCTTAACGATTGTACAGAAACGACAAGGAGTGATTTTTTTCGGTAATTAGCTTGCTATTCATATGAACGTTGGAAAACCCTACCAAAAATTGATGTCAGCCTACCAACCTACCAAGATGATAAACACCTAGCAATTTTAGTAAGATCCTTCCAAAAACGGCAACACTGGTTATGATACAAAAATTTTTTAAAGGCCTTCCAGTTTCGCACTACTCTATTATGGTTTTGTATTATGATCTACGGTATTAGTCATGCTATAAATAAAACAAAAAAATACTTATGGGAGTTGTTGTTTTCGCACACTAAAATGTCTACTTTGGGATGAATACTTCCTTACTGTGTAAATATTACCAAACAATGTATGTGCCTTCGGAATTCTTGTTGCGTTTTTTGAACCTGGCAGCCATTTGTTTGTGTCTTAAATGATTTTTACCATTGGACATACCAGTATTTTTGTACCTTAGGCTAAATTTTAAAAATTTTTGACTTTCCTACTTCAGTAAGCTGCTCAATATACTGACTACTATTCGTCCAATCAAGACAAGAAAGGAAAAAAAGTTGTGTGTGAGAATGTATATAATTATTTGGAAGCCCAGGGATTGCTTGGGATTATTTTCTTGTGAAAGCCTACAGTAATGTGCAATAGTGTGGGTATTTTCGCCAACCACTGGTCTATACGCTCAAGGATAGACACAAGAGAAAATTTGCTGATTCGGTACACGTATAATTGTTTGCGGCTATCGACCCTCTTTTGTAATTAAAGAGTTTTTTGTATTGCAACAAAAGAAAGGTCCTTTTATCGTAGGCAAAGCTGCTAAGGGGTTTACAATAAACAAAAATTGTTACGTTAAATAATCCTACGTTTATGGCTAAGGTTTGATATGTTGAAGCGAAGTGATAAAGAGATTTAGTTTGTCGTAAAAATGTCCCAAACATTTTATTTTTTTTGCGAATATGTGACAAAATACCCCACAAATGTCGCCAGCATTAGGAGGGGATAGGTAAGGTTAGGTTAGGTTTAAGTGGCAGTCTGCCATCAGACTCACTTAGATGTTTTCATCCATTGTGATACCATAGGAACAGAAGAAGTAAGACGCTTTCTAGTTCCTACCGTTGAACCATCTAGATCGCTTTAAAAAGTCCATTAACTTGTGAATGTTCACATCCACTAAGTCAGACAGGTTCTCAAAGAAATGAGAACCTAAAGTTTAACTTATTCTGACTGCTAGTGCGAGCCACACACACACGCAGAAGGTTTTCTATATTCTCTTCTTCTTCGATGTCATCACAGCTTCTGCAAAAGTCGTTGTTGACAACCTTCAGTCTGTCAGTATGTTTTCCGATTAGACAGTGACCTGTCATGACGGACACAATGACTGAGACGTCTGTTGTAGCCAGTGATAGCAAAGCGGTAGTCTTATTCTAGTCTGGATTAGGCCATATAGTTTTGGAATGCTCACAGCCCTCTTTTTGACCATCTATCATAAATTGTCCTTCGGGCCTGTTCATGAAAACTTAGCTTACATGTCGCTAGTCGCATACCCACTGATTCCACTTTGCCTGGAATGTGTAGTTTCGCAAGCTCGTCCAATTCCCTGGGATATCTCTGTGGCCCGTGCGACCCAGAACGGATTTTGAACTGTTCAGCCATCTCGTTGAGAGATTTGCGACAGTCGAGGGCAGTTTCATTCGTTGTCCTTCGGACCTTCCCCCACGTTAGTCTATAATGTCTATTTTTAGTAAAGTAAAGAGTTTTCCCATAAGAGTAAGACAAAAGCAAGAGTAAGACAAAATCCATATTTTGAGATAAATGATCGGAAGAATAAAAAGGAAGGTATGCCGTTAATAATGAAAAAGAACACCAGCGAAATGGCCACCACGACATTTTTTATATGACCATATCCTATTCATGAAATTTCCTTTAACCAAATCGCAAAGTGATTGCCCTACTTCCTCGATAGCAGTTATGGTATGGTCATAGCAATAACGGACCGGCATCTGATAACCTTATGAATTCTATACTTATCTTTCACGTGACCCCAAAGGAAATAGTGGCAAGGTGTTAAATCACAAGGGCTCGTTGGTCAATTGTTATCACCTCTTCTAGAAATAACACGGCCCGAATACTTTTCCCGTAAAAGACCATTCAGATCACTTAGTTCAATACCATCGAACTCTGACCATAAATAATCATTTATCATCTCTATATAGGGCCATTTATTCATCGTATCGGTTTTTCGAAAAAGTATGTTTCAATAACCCTGCCGGACCATAAACAGCATCAAATACACAATCGTTGAGAATGGAAAGGCTTCTCAAAAATAATCCTTGGGTTTTGCGAGCCCCATATGGGACAATTTTTTTTCTACTTGTCAAATGTCAATGAAAAAAACCTTAAAATGTGGCAGCTACCGAAATACCAGTTGATTTAAAATAAGACCTCTTGATGGATAGTTGAATACTTGTTAAAAATTTTCCATATAAAATAGTTTAAAGTCCTAACAAAAATTATGCGTTAATGATTACAGCTTCCGTTTATTGTCACCACATGTTACAAATGCCATAACAAGGTGAATATTCCGGCATAATGTTAAACAGCTCGTTATAAAAATTTACGTACAGTGACATGCAAACACTTCTCTGACACATTTTTGAATGCAATGCACTATAATGCCACTCTTTTGCTTTGCTTTCCTCATCTATTAAATTAAAAATGAAAAGAAAACAAACGAAATAATGGTCATTAGAACGAAGCGTAAATATAATTTGGCCAAGTGCCAGTTAATCAATATTTCCTGAGAGCCGTGACTCGGTCAATAATTTCATTCTCCTACGGCATGTGGATGTCTGTCTGTTTTGAGTTTTGCTGCTTTGTCCAAAGATGCTGTTTCGGGAAAGGCAGTCCGTTGGTTGTGGCGGGAGGAGAGCATTGTATAAATAAAAAATGTAAACAATAGATAAATTACTAAGAGGAGGAACGATGTCGGTATGAAACCATCGCAAGGATGCCGACTCTGACATGAATGCATCACAAAGAACCCAAAATTGCGATTGAGGTGTTTTTCCATTGAAAAGAAATGTATTTCCCGCAGAGCACATAGTCATCGTGAGCAAGATAAAAAAAAAATATACACAAACAAACGATTGGATGTGGAGCGGAAGAAAGGAAATGCCAATGAACTTTTTTATCATTAAAATCAATGCAAGTTCGCCTATTTTCCAATATTATGGAGTGGCTAAATGAGAGGTTATTCCTGGCGGTAGCCATACATCTGCACAAGGTTCATGCGGGGCTAATAGCACCTTATGATCTGCTTGGTATTTTGAAATTTTTTGAATCCTTTTTGAAGTGTTCATATAAGTTGTGGTACATTATGAACATAAATAGTGAAGGCTATCTTAAGGCAGTTATAAACCAGTAAGGAAAGGCAAAAGTCGGGCGGTGCCAACTTTATAATACTCTACACCTACCCTATAAATACAAAAGTGGGGCTATATCTATTTCTGAACCAATTTTGATGGAGCTCGGCGGATGCATTCAGATAGGTTATTAAAATAACTGTATCAAATTTCGAGCAAAGCAAATATGTTCAAAATAAAATAACTACGGTTGATCAATGACAAAAAATTACCAAAATGTGACGAACATATATTGTAGATAGGAGCTATAACTAAATCTGAACCGATTTCTATCAAACTTTATGGACATTGTGGAATTCGTCGAGGAAAGCGTTGTACAAAATTTTGGGAAGATTGGTCAATAAATGCGCTTGCAGTGGGTCTAGAAGTGAAAATCGGGCGATATATATATATTTGAGCTATACCTAAATCTGAACAGATTTCTTTAAAATTCACCAGTAATATTGAGAGTCATAAGAAAATCCCTCCTGTCGAATTTCAAGAGAATCGGTTAACAAATGACCATTTTATTGCTGTATTACTGCAAATCGGACGAACATATATATGGGAGCTATATCCAAAACTGAAGCGATTTATTTGATATTTACCAGTAATATCGAGAGTCATTAGAGAATCCTTCCTACCAAATTTCAACAGAATCGGTTAACAAATGACTATTTTATTGCATTATTACTACAAATCGGACGAACATATATATGGAAGCTATATCCAAATCTGGACCGATTTTTTCCAGTTTCAATAGGCTTCGTTTCTAGGTCGACAAACATGCCCATACCAAATTTGAAGATAATCGGATGAAAATTGCGACCTGTATTTTGTACACAATTAACATAGACAGACCTGACAGACAGAGGGACATAGCTAAATCGAATCAGAAAGTGATTCTGAGTCGATCGGTATACTTATGAATGGGTCTATCTCTCTTCGTTTTGGGTGTTACAAACAAATGCACTAAGTTATAATACCCTGTACCACTACTGTGGTATTAGAATTGCGACCTCTAGGCACTCAAATAGTAGAACCAGGAGATCGGTTTATATGGGAGCTATATCAGCTTATGAACCGATTCAGACCATATGTTAGAAGTACTGTGCGAAATTTCATCCACATCGGTTTAAATTACGCCCTCTAAAGGCTCAAGAAGTAACATTGGGATATACATATTCTTGATCGTCATGACATTTTAAGTCGATCTAGCCATGTCCGTCCGTCCGCCTGTCCTTCTGCATGTCGAAAGCACGCTAACTTTCGAAGGAGTAAAACTAAACACAAGAAATTTTGTGCAAATACTTCTTCTTCTTTTGTGATGGTAAATGGGCCATATCCGTCCATGTTTTGATATAGCTGCCATATAAACCGATCTTGGATCTTAATTTCTTGGGCCACTATAGGGCGCAATTTCTATCCGATTTGGCTTAAATTTTGAATTACCTCTTTCGTCATGACTTCTTAAAACTGTGCCAAGTATGGTTGTAATCGTTTCCTAACCTGACATAGCTGCCATATAAACCGATCTTGAATCTTGATTTCTTGATCCACTAGAGGGCACAATTATTTTCCGATTTGGCTGAAATTTTGTGCAACGGCTTCTCCCATGACCTTCAATATACGTGCCAAATATGGTCTGAATCGGTCTATGCAGCTCTCATATAAACCGATCTCCCTATTTTACTTCTTGAGCCCCTAAAGGACGCAATTCTTATTCGAATTAGCTGAAATTGTACACAATGACTTCTATTGGGGTCTTTAACATTTAATTCGATTATATTCCGAATCGGAACATAACTTGATTAGCTCCATAGCGATTAGCATAGCACTTATTTTCTTTTATCTTTTGTATGCCTAAAAAGAGATACCGGGAAAAGAACTCGACAAATGCGATCCATGGTGGATGGTATATAAGATTCGGCCCGGCCGAACTTAGCACGCTTTTAGGTGATTTACGCAAAATTGTCTATATTCGGTGCAATTTCACTTCTGTGTAGTGAAGGAGGACCTCCTCTCCATAACGCAGGTGATGCATATTTTTGTACCCTACACCACTACTGTGGTACAGGGCATTTTAACTTTGTGCATTTGTTTGCAACGCTAAGAAGGAAAAGAGCTAGACACATCGATAGGTATACCGATCTGCTTAGAATCACTTCCTGATTCGATTTAGCTATGTCCGTCTGTCTGTCTATTTGTCTGTCCATGTATTTTTGTAATCAAGGCACGGTTCGCATTTGTTGTCCGATTTGCATAAAATTTTGCACAAGTCACTTTTTTGGTGCAAGGACGAATGACATTGATTTTGAAAAAAATAGTTTTAGACTTAGATATAGGTCCCATATACATTTTTCATCCTATACGTCCTTTTGAAGCTGTAAAAGCCACAATCTTGGTCTGATCTTTACCAAATTTGGCATGAAGTGTTTTTTTTTGTGTCCAACTCCAAATTTCATCAAAATCGGTGCTGATTTAGATATAGCTCCCATATATATCATCCGATGTGACATTTGCAGTCTGTAGTATCCACAATTTTCGTCTGCTCTTTACAAAATTACGCATGAGATGTTTCGTGTGACCTAATAAAATGATGTTTCGTGTGACCTAATAAAATTTCGTGTATAAAATTTCATCAAAATCGAATCAGATTTAGATATAGATCCCATATATATCTTTCATCCGATATGGCCTATTGAGGCTGTAGAAGTCACAATTTTGGTCCGATTTTTACCAAATTTAGAATGAAGTGTTTTTTTTGACTTCCTAATACATGCGCAAAGTTTCATCAAAATCGGTTTAGATTTAGATATAGCTTCCATATATATCATTCATTCGATATGGCCTATTAAGGCTGTAGAAGTCACAAATTTAGTCCGATCTTTACCAAATTTAGCATGAAGTGCTTTTTTTGACGTCCTAATGCATGCGCAAAGTTTCATCAAAATCGGTTCAGATTTAGATATAGCTGCCATATTGATCTTTCACCCAATATGCCATTTGCTGTAGAAGCCACAAATTTAGTCCATTCTTTACCAAATTTGACATGAAAAGATTTTTTTTTACGTCCCAATATGTGTGCAACATTTCATCAGGATCGGATCGGATTTAGAAATAGCTCCCGTATATATATTTCACCCGGTATAATCTTTTAAGGCTGTAGAAGCCACAATTTTGGTCCTATCTTTACCAAATTTTGCACGAGGTGTTTTGTTTGACGTCCCAATATGTGTGCAAAATTTCATCAAAATCGGTGCAGATTTATATGTAGGTTAGGTTAGGTAAGAGTGGCAGTCCGTTACAAAGTCACTTAGACAATTTTAAGTCCACTGTGATACCACAGTAGCCTGTGATACACAGTACTGTGATACCACAGTAGCAACAGTGGACTTACAATTTTGCACGAGGTGTTATGTTTGACGTCCCAATATGTGTGCAAAATTTCATTAAAATCGGTGCAGATTTATATGTAGGTTAGGTTAGGTAAGAGTGGCAGTCCGTTACAAAGTCACTTAGACAATTTTAAGTCCACTGTGATACCACAGTAGCAACAGACCAAGGGCTCTGGTGGGAATTGAACCCATGTCCCTCGTTTAGATTCATATGTAGCTCCCATATATATTTTTTAGCCGATATTTGCCTTTAGACTTACGACTGCCAGAATTTAAGCCCTATTGTAAAAACATCTTGCTGTTTTATTCACTATTTTAGTAAGCATACAAAATAAAAGACAGACAAGATTTAGGATAAGGGTCTATATTTATAAAAAGTAGTTGGTAGACTCGGTGGTGTAGGATAATATATAGTCGGCTGCACCCGACTTAACCTATCGAACAGAAAATCTGATATGTCTGTAGACCTAATCGAGACTACAGATATTTTGAAAGCGTACTGAGAAGTCAATATATTAACAATAATCATACAATTTTCAAATCTTATATCATTATTGTGGAAAAAATTGTTTGGATCTGACACGCAATTATTTAGCAAATGGATGCGCAAAATTACAATGTCATGTTGGTCGCGCATATGTTTTTTTTTTATTTTGCTTGTATTAATATGTTTTTCTTTTTCTTACAGTATTGTGTGCGCAAAAGTTTAATGTCTTGAACAACAACTTTATTTTTACAATAAAATGCAAAAATATAGCAGTTTTCTAAGAAAACAACGATTATAATATATAAAACAATAAATTATAATATATAAAACAACAAACATAAATTTATAAAATATTTTTAATAAGAAAAAGTATAAAGAAATTGTAGATGTTTTCGATACTTTTTACATCAACGTTTATTTCAAACACAACTTGGAATATTTATGAGTTCTTTATTTATTTTAATAACACATATGAAACTTCTCTCACATCTACAAATTCCAGTCTAGTAAATGCCCAGGAAACCCTAAAAGATAAATCTGACTTTTATGCTATATTTGACATTCTGCTTCTTTAGAAGATGCCTATGGAGAGACAGAAGAAAGCCTTGCTTTACTTTAACTGCGTATGACAGAACGTTTAACCTGTTAGCCAAACTAAGAAGAGCTTTACAAGCGCCTCGATGTTCTGCGCTTCTTCTAAAATATCTGACATCAAGCTTCCGAGATGTCTTTCACTACTCGATGTTTACTTTGGACTTTTGATCGTCTCGGTTTGCGTGTACCTCTATGTTTGCCTTCAAAAGACTTCTTCGCTGGAGCTTCTTCATCCATTCTGACAACATAACCTAGCCATCGTATCCGTTGTAGGATTTTGATACGTTGTACTCATAGAAAAAAAGTTTGCTGAAAATGGCAAACACTGTCTGCTGAACTTTAATTTTGATGCTGCTGTAGCAGCAGTTCTACTATTACTGCAATTTCAGAGTAGCAGGCTTATTGCTGAAAAGTCTTAGAAGAAAAAATAGAGCACATATAAAAATGTGTGTCTCAGTAGATGTTTATTAGCACCACTACTATATAAAATTTTTAAAAAATGCCCAAAGTAATCAAAAAAAGTAACAGACAACCATACAAATTAGCATACAATTTTTTTTTTCAGCAGACTTGTGTAAAGACAGCAGATTTTGTTAGTTGAAATAACAGAAATGTTGAAGAAATGTTTGCTAATACAGCAGCCATATGTTTGCTTTCCAATTTTCAGCAGACAAATACAGCTGTTTAAGCAAACATTATTGTTGTTTCGAATAACAAGTATTGGTTGAGTGTATGCTGACGTCGTCATACAGCTCATACAGTTCTTGGTTCATATGACACCGATTCTTTCCGTTTGCTCCATGATCCGAGGCTCGCCTCCAGCCACCCCTTACCCACCGATGTTGGCTACTGGTTACATGAAGGCTCGACTTGTCATTTCGAGTATCATTGGCACTCAGTATATAATTAAGAGTAGAGTAGAGTAGAATCGAGTAGAATCGAGTAGAATCGAGTAGAATCGAGTAGAATCGAGTAGAATCGAGAAGAATCGAGTAGAATCGAGTAGAATCGAGAAGAATCGAGTAGAATCGAGTAGAATCGAGTAGAATCGAGTAGAATCGAGTAGAATCGAGTAGAATCGAGTAGAATCGAGTAGAGTAGAGTAGAGTAGAGTAGAGTAGAGTAGAGTAGAGTAGAGTAGAGTAGAGTAGAGTAGAGTAGAGTAGAGTAGAGTAGAGTAGAGTAGAGTAGAGTAGAGTAGAGTAGAGTAGAGTAGAGTAGAGTAGAGTAGAGTAGAGTAGAGTAGAGTAGAGTAGAGTAGAGTAGAGTAGAGTAGAGTAGAGTAGAGTAGAGTAGAGTAGAGTAGAGTAGAGTAGAGTAGAGTAGAGTAGAGTAGAGTAGAGTAGAGTAGAGTAGAGTAGAGTAGAGTAGAGTAGAGTAGAGTAGAGTAGAGTAGAGTAGAGTAGAGTAGAGTAGAGTAGAGTAGAGTAGAGTAGAGTAGAGTAGAGTAGAGTAGAGTAGAGTAGAGTAGAGTAGAGTAGAGTAGAGTAGAGTAGAGTAGAGTAGAGTAGAGTAGAGTAGAGTAGAGTAGAGTAGAGTAGAGTAGAGTAGAGTAGAGTAGAGTAGAGTAGAGTAGAGTAGAGTAGAGTAGAGTAGAGTAGAGTAGAGTAGAGTAGAGTAGAGTAGAGTAGAGTAGAGTAGAGTAGAGTAGAGTAGAGTAGAGTAGAGTAGAGTAGAGTAGAGTAGAGTAGAGTAGAGTAGAGTAGAGTAGAGTAGAGTAGAGTAGAGTAGAGTAGAGTAGAGTAGAGTAGAGTAGAGTAGAGTAGAGTAGAGTAGAGTAGAGTAGAGTAGAGTAGAGTAGAGTAGAGTAGAGTAGAGTAGAGTAGAGTAGAGTAGAGTAGAGTAGAGTAGAGTAGAGTAGAGTAGAGTAGAGTAGAGTAGAGTAGAGTAGAGTAGAGTAGAGTAGAGTAGAGTAGAGTAGAGTAGAGTAGAGTAGAGTAGAGTAGAGTAGAGTAGAGTAGAGTAGAGTAGAGTAAAGTAGAGTAGAGTAGAGTAGAGTAGAGTAGAGTAGAGTAGAATAGAATAGAATAGAATAGAGTAGAATAGAGTAGAGTAGAGTAGAGTAGAGTAGAGTTGAAAAGAGTAGAGTAGAGTACAGTGCGACATAAGTCGGAACTCAAAGTTCCAGTCCGTGTAGTGCACAGTTAGTCCGTGTAGTGCACGAGTCTAACAATTTTTTGGATTAAAAAAACACCTTTGTATTCGCTGCTATTTCATTTATTTGTTAAAAGTTAAGGACAAACAATTTGTATTTGTTATTTTTGTTGGGGATTTTTTCTGCTTTTACATTGGTAGTTATTCATTATAGGTTTGTAACATTTTTTTGTTGTTGTTGTTAAAAAAGAAAACTTATATTTTCTGTATGTATATATATAAAAACGGGGATTTTTAAAATTATTCAATACTGTTTCAATTAACATATATCATTTTGTTCGTCGTCCTCGTTTCATTCCAATTTGAAATAAGCATAATTCGCCTGCCTTAATAAATAGTTTTAACATTTTATTTTTGTTATGTTTTCTTCTTTTTCCATCACTTCCTAATAAATAATTTAATTAAAAATTTCTTATAATTGGTGTATTTTTAACACTAAATTGAGATATTTTCTTTGTTTTATATTTGTTTTGCTTCGTTTTCATTCACTCTGTTCGAAAAGGCTATTTGAAAACAATTATTTTGTTTTTCTTTCGATAAAATATGAAACAATTTTTTTTGTTTTATTATTTTGGGATTTTTGTTTTAAAAGAAAAACAAAGGGTAAATGTTCATAAAAACTGGTGCATCACTTGGTTAGTTATTGTAAAACACATTCAAGTTACAACATATAGTAGTTATGGTTAAAGTTTTATATATATGTATATAGTTTTGGACTTGCTTTTCTTTTGCGTTAAAAAATATTAAGCATTTTAATAATAATTTAAAGGAATGACTTTAATCTCTAATAAAAAAAAAATGTGGAAGATTTAAAAAGATAGCAATTTCTATAAACGTAATTCTTTGAAAATAATATAGGATAATATTTTGTTGGTGGAAAAAAAAATACATTTTGTGATAAAAAAAAAATTAAAATCGAAAAAAGTTATTGTGCGCTACAAATTTGAAAGTGTTCATGGATTAAGTTGAATAACAGTTTATATAAAGAACAAAAACAAATAATTGAATTTTATTTATAAATTAGAGGTTGAACATTAAATTGCTTTAATGATTTTTTCATTGGACATACCAGCATTTTGGTACCGAATCTTTAAAAATTGTCACTTTCCGAGTTTATCATCCTCACTCGTTCGAGCTGCTCAATATACCGACAGCTCTTTGCTCAGTCTAAACAAAAAAATGTTGTATCTGAGAATGTACCTATTTGCAAGTCTTTGGGTCTGCTACGCATTATTTTCTTGTATACGTACAAAGTAATGTGTACAGATAGGTTTCTACCGGGTAAATACCCAACGCTTGGGAATTTATTTGGTAAATACCCAATAAATATACCGCATTCCCTATATGGCCCAATCTGGACGACGTTCAACAAAAAGGTTTAGAGGGGTATGAAAACGCATTATTTCAAGTTTCATCAAAATCGGATGAAAAATGCTCCTTTTATGCGCTCAATACTCTATATCGGGAGATCAGTCTATATGGCAGCTATATCCAAATGTGGTCCAATCTTGATGATAGTCCACAAAAAGGTTTAGTAACAAGAACTCGCTGTACTAAATTTCATCGAAATTGGATGAAAAATTTCTATGATATTCACCAGTAATGTCGACTAGACTGAAGAGAAAATCCTTCCTACCAAATTTCAAGAGAATCGGTTAATAAATGACCATTTTATTGCATTATTACTGCAAATAGGACGAACACATATATGGGATCTATATCCAAACCTGGCCCGATTTTTCTAATTTCAATAGAGTTTGTCTCTAGACCGTAAAGCATGCCTGTACCAAATTTGAAGACGATCAGGTGAAGATTGCGACCTGTAGTTTGTACACAAATTAACATGAAAATACAGACAGACAAGAGGACATAGCTTAATCGAACCAGAAATTGATTCTGACTCGATCGGTATACATATCAATGGGTCTATCTCTCTTCCTTTTGGGTGTTACAAACAAATGCACTAAGTAATAATACCCTGTATACAAATTATATAGCCTATTGCTCTTTCCGGAACAACCTAAACAGTCAGCGAAACTTTCGAGCGAATCGGTTCAGCCGTTTATGAGTCTATTCGGAACAAACAATATTACAAGGCCACAAAAAAAAAAAAAAACAAACACAAACTCATTTTAAAAAGGGCGATTTTTTAGCTATTTTCTTTTTAGTATCACTGGTTTCGAGCTTTGTTTTTTTGACAAACATCTTCAATTTGGTCTATAATTTAAACATGAATCGTCTTACAAACGAACAACGCTTGCAAATTATTAAATTTTATTATCGAAATGCGTGGTCTGTTAAGAAAGTTCATCGCGTGCTTCTTCCATTGAGCAACGAAGCTCATTTTAGGCTCAATGGGTACTTAAATAAGCAGAATTTCTCGATTTTAAAGTGAGGATTATCCAGAAGCATTGGAAGAGCTACAAATGCATCCAGAAAGTCGCAGTTTGGTCGCTGGTGGTATCATTGGACTGTACTTCTTCAAAGATGATGCGCAACGTAACTGTGAATGATGAGTGCTACCGGGAGATGATATCCAACTTTTTTTGCTCAAAAAGCAAGAGCCTGACTTGCATTATATGTGGTTTCAACAAGACGGTGCCACATGCCATACAGAAAGCGTAACAATGGACTTATTGACAGACGAGTTCGGTGAACATTTTATTTCACGTTCGGGACTTGTCAATTTTCCGCGAAGATCGTACAATTAAAAGCCTTGAGACTACTTTTTGGGGGACTATGTTTAAGCTCATGTCTATTCAGAGAAGCCCGCTTCAATTGAATCATTGGCAGACAACATTGTAGCATTTATTAGTGAGATACTGGCCGAAAGTGTATGCCAAAATTGGACTAAGTAGATAGACCATTTAAGGGGCAGTCACGGTCAACATTTGCATGCAATAATCTTTAAACATTGAATTATATGGACAGTACTCTAGATTCGAATAAAGATTTCATTCATTATTTTGAATTTTATTATTATTATTTCTTCGAAAATCTTTCCTATAGCACTTAAAAACTCACCCTTTATATAGATTTGGGTCAATTCACAGGAAGTCGTCCCACACGAAAATGATGTCCCAAATGGTCATATATACCAAATGGCACAATATGGAGTTCTTGTGAAAATTATGTGAATGTTAAATACGAATATAAATAATGTTCAAATGTTGGTCATGTCAAAAGTGGGCCGCAAACACCGGGCCAGTTCGTAAATAACAAAATGTAATGTTGAAAGAAAATACAGTATTCTATTTAAATTTGTTTGATATAAATTTCCATGTCTTCGAAATTTTAACATATGAATCTCTTAAAGATACTCTTTATTTTAACTTTAGATTAAAAAGTCATTCCTTTGTTATTGTAGAAAACCAAAATTATTATACATCAAAATTATTTTAGATATTAATCCATAACTACTCTCACATACGTTTATGAGTATATATGTATGTATATATACATACATTTATATATAGAAATACTACGGAAATAAGTATCATAGGGTATAATTTTTATCTGTCAGTTAAACATTTATCCCCCAGGAGTTCAATTTTAGCAGAAAGTTTTCTTTGTTTTTTTTTTGTTCATTTAAAGGAGGGAGATTATCTTATATACTACTTTTCTAATACTTTTAATTTGACTACTTCAAAATTCCATAAAATTTAGTATTGATTTTTGTTTAATTTGTTGTTTTTTTTTGTTTTGAAATGATTTCAGCCTTATTTGTGTATAGTTGTGTTTTTGTTTTTCAATAAATCTCTCCCTTCGTCCCATCTATTCCAATGTCTTTGTGTATAAGTATGAGTTTGTTTTTTATAATGAAATATTAATCCTGTAATGCTATGTCATTCGTTATTTTATTGCATAGCCACCCCCTGGGCATGTTGCAGTCCTGTGCACAGATACAGCATTATAACACTAAGCGCCTGTATGCGTTCCTCCGATTTCCCTAAAATATTTGATTTGTTATTGTGTTGATGTTGAGTGTTGATGCCATCTCCCGATGGAGTTGTGGTAGTGTTGATGTTCTCGTTGTTGCCATTTTTAATGGATGCTGCCAAATTGGAATGGATTGCCGTTTCACTATCCAATGCCAGACGGAGTTTGGTTAACTGTAATTAAACATGTGCTAGAAATTTAGTTTTGTAATTATTGGGTTGCCCAAAAAGTAATTGCGGATTTTTCATATAGTCGGCGTTGACAAATTTTTTTACAGCTTGTGACTCTGTAATTGCATTCTTTCTTCTGTCAGTTATCAGCTGTTACTTCTAGCTTGCTTTAGAAAAAAAGTGTAAAAAAAGTATATTTGATTAAAGTTCATTCTAAGTTTTATTAAAAATGCATTTACTGTCTCTTAAAAAATCCGCAATTACTTTTTGGGCAACCCAATATATAAAACCATATACGAGTATAATAAATAATATCCATTTTATTAGATGACTGATGTGAGAAAAGTAACCCCGCTATTCACAAATTGATGGACAAATTTTTGGGATTGTCGTTCCAATTACTTGTGGGGAAAATCCTTCGATTTTAATAATCTTTCTGAAAGTCTTCTGAAATTTGTCTGGTTCTTTGAGAATTAAAGCTTTGTTTTCTTCATCATGTCATTTACTCCATTGGACATTTTTTATCAAAGCAAAAGATGCTTTTATTAAATATGATGCCAATTTTACTTCTCTCCGAGATGAAGATTTAGATATTTATTCTCTTGAGGCTCAAGCTGTTGGGGTTAGGAAAATGTGGAGTAGGATGATGGAAATGTTCGATAAATCGTCTAATAATAACAATACCGAAGATATTACATCAGCGGAAAGTAAGTATCAGCTATCTTTCAAGGCATTCGTAAATAGTATTGCGTCCATTAATCGGAAACTTGAGGAGTTGCTATCTCCGAAAGGCATCTACTGCCACGGTAGAACGAAGTATGAATAGTACCCCTCGGGTAGAATTTCAGGGAATCAGTGAGAATATGTCTTGGTCCCAAGTCTTTCATCACAGTGGAATGCCAAGTGAAGTGACTGGTCTTTTTAATGATTGTGGTCCCCATAGTCTAAATGGCCTTAAATGGCACATATGATAATGTCCGAATTCTTGTTAACAATCAGTTGGAGTTGTTGTTTGATCTCCCGGTTCGGGATTTAGGGACTTGTTCAGGTCTGAAAACCCCTCAAAGAGCTATTAATGGTTGTATTTCGGCTATGGCGATGTAAGAGGTTTCTACGAACGATTGGGATCCCATATTTGTTTTTCTCTGCATTCATAGGTTGCCTAATAATACAGCTTTGTTATGAGAACATACAGTGACAGACGAATCTGCGTTGTCTACTTCGAAAGATTTGAATCGTTTCCTTTCGAAAAGGATTCAAACCCTTACATGCCTTTGTGATATTCGTTGTATTGATTCCCCAAAGAGACCTGAGAAGAAAGTTAGATCTCACTTTACAAAATCTTCCAACCCAAGTCTACTTCAGCTTCTACGGTCAAATTCTGCGTTCTCAGTCCCAAATCAATTCATCCTTCGCGCATGTGACCCGAGTTGACCATTAAGGTATTCTGTACTTTGTCGGTAGAATTGCTGTCTCAATTGTTTGGCAGTCGGTGCTTTTGCAGCATCTGATACTGACAGATACTGACCACATTCTTATTAAAAACTGTCTTCTATTACTTTGGGCTTTCCGAGTCAACCGAATTGAGCCTTTAGCTCTCCGAGCAAATTGAAGTGACGTGGGTATAAGTAGATGAATACAATTTGAATGGAAAAGAAATGCTCACAGTTGACGGTTCTATCCTTTATTGTATTCTCAGTACATAGAATTTAGAGAATAAGTTGTAAAATCGCTAAATGTTCCAAGGCCGGCGGCAATGTTTGATTACAAAAATTCGCGCAAAGTGCGAGTTTCGAAATCATGATCCACTAGCCAGTCAAAGTGTTTTGAATAATATCACACACTTGATCAACTTTTTTAAGTTCGTTGCTATACTATTCCTTGAATAGAAAGCATAGAATATGATCCCGAGCTGGAAGATGTTCGAAAAATCACGAAAAAATTTTTAAGATCATAATAAAGGGGCGCATTTTTATTTGAAATTCGAATATGAACAGAGTGACGTTCTTGGTTATCGATTTGATTTTTTTATCCATCGACACAGCCAGTAACATTTTTATACCCACTCATTTTGTCATTCCCTTTGCAACACATCGAAATATCCATTTGGGACAGTGAGTTGTGTTAGGCCCTTCGACATCCTTCGTCAATTTGGCCCAGATAGGTCCAGATTTGGATATAGCTGCCATATAACCAATCCTCCGATTTAGAGTCTTAGGCCCATAAAAGCCACATTTGTTATCCGGTTTTGCTAAAATTTGGGACAAGGAGTTGTACAAGGCCTTTCAAAATCTTTCTTTAATTTGGCACAGATCGGATCAGATTTGGATATAGCTGCCATATAGACCGATCCCTCGATTTAAGGTTTTGGGCCCATAAAAGGCGCATTTATTTATTATTGTCCGATGTCGCCGAAATTTGGGACAGTGAGTTAAGTTAAGCCCCTTGACATAATTCTGCAATATGGCACAGATCGGTTCAGATTTGAATATAGCTGCCATATAGACCGATCTCTCAGTTTTAGGTTTTGGAGCCATAAAAAGCGCATTTATTGTCCGATGTCGCCGAAACTTGGGACAGTGAGTTGTGTTAGACCCTTCGATATCCTTCTTCAATTTGGCTCAGATCGGTCCAGATATGGATATAGTCGCCATATAGACCTTTCTCTCGGTTTAATGTTTTGGGCCCATAAAATGCCGCAAAAAAGCGCATTTATAATCCGATTTAACCGAAATTTGACACAGTGACTTATGTTAGGCTTTTCAACATCCATGTTGTATATGGTTCAGATCGGTATATTTTTAGATATAGCTACTAAAAAGACCAATATTTTGTTATACACAATTGAACAATGTCTTGTACTTATTAGAATTTGGTCTAAATCGGAACATATTTCGATATAACTGCCATGGGACATAAGGTATGCAATTTTCACCGGATTTTGATGAAAGGTTGTTTAAGTATACATCCGAGATGGTGGGTATCCAAAGCTCGGCCGAACTCAGCGCCTTTTTACTTGTTTTTTAACTATTATTGTACCCATCACCATAGAATTTTTATCATTCCGTATGCAATATATCGGATACTACAAAATGTATATATTCTTGATCCTTGTAAAAAACGATTTAGCGATGTCCGTGTGTCTCTCCATCTATCTATCTCTGTTTCCGTCAATTGTAATCATGCTACAGGTTTTAAAAGCAGAGCTAATGAGCTGAAATTTTGTGCCGACTCGTATTTTTTTTTTTTCATACGCTGGTAAAGTTCCTTAATGGGCAACATCCGACCATATTTAGTTATAGTTGCTTTATAGACCAATCTATCGGCATTCTTGCCATATATGGTCCTGATCCGGTTACACTTTGCTATAGTTGCCATACAGACCGATCACCCGGTATACAGTCTAGTGCTCATAACAGAAGCAATTATTAGCCGGTTTTGATGAAATTAGATCGGACAATATTTAGATATACTATTCAGCCCACCAAAGTCCTATTTGATACAAATATCTTTTATTTGAGTCCCATATTACCACGGTCAGTAAATAAGTTCAGTTTGGTGGATGTTTGGCGGGGAAACTTACTCCTAAAAGTGGATATCAATTCCGTGCTTTACTCCCAAGAACTTTTCATTTGAGCCCCGTATTGCCATTGTCGCTAAATGTATCCGTATCCCTCCAAACATTTCGCTCACATTTGAATATCAGATTCGTATTCTACTCTCAAATACCATGCATTTGAGTCCCATTTTGCATGATTGGATTGGTGGGACGGCCCCTAGGCACCCCACCCCGAAATTGAAACAGGGCAAAAGAAGTTTCGCTTGAATCGCCAAACACGTCTCCGTATTTTATTGTTTTTGAAATTTAAGGTGAGGGGGAGGGTCCATACAATCGGAATCCGTGGTAGTTTGTCCCGTCCGTACTAAACCCGATCTTGCTCATTTCGAACTCATTCGTTTGTATTTCTACTACAGCTACTAAATTTCCCATGAACATTCCATTAGGGAAGAGGGGATACTTCTCTCATATCCAAGAGTGCAGTCCGATTAAAGTTTGAGCTCAAAGATTAGGGACCTCCTTCTTTATGCCGAGTCCAAACTGATTGCCGCATAGCGACACCACTTGATAGAGAAGTTTTAATATGGCAAGATACCTCACAAATGTAGGCAGCTTTAATAAGGGGATAGTGGTATTTCACTTACCAATAAATTAATCTTCTCCACACGTTCGCTACCGCTAACGTTGCTATATAATTGCCTACTGGCATTTTTGGCCAGGCTCATGACATCTTCATCTCGGGAAAGCTGAATAATGTGCTCTGTTATGAAAACCACTTGTTCAGGTGTAAAGCTTGGAACATCTACAGGTAGCGATTCCAGGCGATGAGTTACCAAATCGAAAGTGTTGGGAGCTGAAGGGACTAATGAAGATTTCCTATATTGTAAAAAAATTAAAAAAAAATATATCAAAATAATAAGTAAATTTAAGTTAGATATGTTTACCCACCTTGAAGGCGTATGCTGCGGACTTGGCGGCAGGCTTTTGGCAATGGCACTTGGTGTTACCATACCACCGCCTCCTGTGGCCACTGTATTGCTAGTCGTGACACCAGCTATAGTCGATACTATGCCAGGTATGGCCAAATTATTGGCCGAATTTACACGTTTTATACCCTGGGCCAATAATCCGGTCAAACTTGAACGATGTACCTCCAAATTACCAGGTGTTGTAGCGGCAGTTGTTCCATTATTGTTTGCCGCATTAGCCTTTGAGATGCCAACGGCACCACATCCGTCAGCCGCATTGGGTGAACCATCACATTCCGGTTCCACTGCCACATCGATATCGGGCTCTGTTACCATAAACTCGGGAGTCTGCACCAAAGGTGTTTGCTGTTGCAAAGCCGACGAACAATCGACTGGACCACATACGGTGGCATTCTGACACTTGTTAATACACTTTTTGTGGCAACACATAAAGCACTCACGACACTGCATGGCATCTTTGAGCCAAATTTTCTTGCCACAAAAATCACATTGGGTGGCTCGTTGAAAGTGTGTGCGTACAAAGTTATGCGCTCGAGGCTGTGAGGGTATCGTGTCGGTTGATTTGATGGAAATATTGTCCGAGTAACCGCTGTCGTCGGTTTTATCCACAGATGTTATTGATCTGGAAAGTGAAATGGTTTAACATTTAAGATTAAAAATAAGAAAAATTCACTTTCGTAATGGATTTTTGCGGGATCTATTTGGGGTTTCTAAACGTTAGCCTATTATCAATTTCTACGCTTTCTTATTTCTTATACTCACTTTGATTTTAGTTTCGCTTGATGTTTTGAGGGTGTTTCTGTCGCTGACAAATTTGGATTTCCATCCCATGTGAAAGCGAACAATATGTCTCCAAAGCATAGATTGGGATTAAATCCGGACTGAGCGGATAAATGATGATTTTTCCTAAAAAACAATTGAACATTAGTCAATAACGGCACCATAGCGGACAGTTTGTTCAACTTGAACTTACAAATCTTCCGGCATGGGAGGATTCAATTCGTACGCCTTAAAACTTTGACTTAAACTGGTCTCACAACATTCGGCCAGTATCTGATAAATTGGAATGTTGGTGAAGCCCAGCAGCTGATTCTCACCCAGGCTTTTGCCATAGACAGAGATGTTTAAAAATTTACAATGGGGATCCAATTTGAAATTACAAACATCTTCCATATGTATAAGATGCGATAGTTTGCAATCCACGGTGGAATGTTGATAGTAATGTTCGACATCGTTGACTCCCGATGCTGCTGAGTTGCTGGTGGTGGGTAACAAATTGGCCAACAGACTCTCGCAGTTTGTTCGTGAAGGAACTTTAGGTAGATTTAGCTGTTGCTTAGCCGCTAGTTTTGACAATTTCGCTTTGCCCTCATCGTCCTTTGAGGAACCATCTCCGTGATCCCGGCTAATGGTCTTCTTGAGAGCCTTTGCTATTAGCTTCGTCTTTTTGGGTGAATTTGTGGGAGTATTACTAAGGCTGGATTCGCTGCTTGTGCTCTTCTCCGCCACCGCCAAGGAACGTATGGGGTTCGGTGATGGTGCAACAGGCTCTGGTGTCTTTGCAACTGGTACTGTACTATAACCCGAACGAGCATCACCCAAATCCTCATAGATATCCAGATCCTCCAATATGGCATCATTGCGTATAATACCCGGTATGACGCGATCGATTCGTAAACAAAACACATTGGCCTGTAGACTTTTAATCACTTTGGCCACTTGCTGTATGGTGGAGACACGTTTTCCCTCTATGGCCAAAAGAATATCACCCACTTTCAAATTAGATTTGCAGGCAGGTGTATTCGGAAGCACCGCCTCGATTTCCACACAATCAGCAGCGGATTGTTTGAAGATAATGCCAATTTGCTGATTTTTAGCCTTATGAATTTCCACGTCTAATGAGACCTTCACATGCCGATCATCCTGTTGCCAAGCCTCGACAAAGGCCAACGAAGCCATCGTTATAGTGCAATAGATATCGGTCAGGTGTGTGGGGCACATGAGACGTGATATTTCGGAGACCTTAACTTCCAGTACCCCATTGGGTTGGATGTCGCCTTCGCCCACATCTTCTTCTGGTGTTTTGTGGAAGAATGGCTTGTAGCGAAGCTTATAATTGGGCAATGTATGCTTACGCCGTACAGCTTTACGTATTTGATTAGATATGAGACTGGTAATATTCGATTGCATCTGCCGTCCTTGGTAACGTGACTCTATGGCCAAATCCAATTCAGGATCGCCCAAAAAGCTTAGGGACCAATGGGTATAAGGGTTGCGTGTGAACTGTAAGCGGGCCAAACCAGAGAGTTGTTTAACTAGAAAGGGAAAAAGAAAGAAAAGTTGAGGTATAATGTTGATAAAGTTTTTTGGAAATTTATTATTTTCTTTAATAGGACCGAAATTGGCAACAAAAACGCACTAAGTTCGGGCGGGACGAACTTTTGATATCCACCACCACGGGAGACTATTTTTTTTTGCAAATAGAGAAATGCATATCTTTAATTTTTTTGCTCTTAATAAGTGAATTACGAAATATTATGATAACCGGTTAACCATAACACGTGATGTTACGGACATTTTGCACTTATCACCTTTTCAAGGAAAAAATTTCAATTTTCTGAAAACCCAAAATTCAAATATTAAACAATCGTGAGAAAAAAACGCATGGAGATTCATTATTCTTTTTGAATATTGCCCGAAATGTTTCACAAAAATACAAAAAATACCCACTTTGGGAAATGATAGTTTCCACATCGGCATTGTTAGTAAATTAGCTATGGATTGCTACAAATTTAGTAAATGGAATTTGAATTTGGCTTTGGAATTTGATAACTCGACGGGTTTACCCAATTTTTAAATGAAAAATTGCCTACTTTGAAGTACATATAACACTCGTTTAAGTTAACATAAAACAAGTAACAAGTAAAAGCGTGCTAAGTTCGGCTGAGCCGAATCTTGGGCTCCCACCACCATGTATTCTGCTAAAAATGTACCCTTATTAAATGATATTGTATTTGAAATATTGTGGTCTCAAGAAGTCTTATCGGGGTTTCGGTACTTAGGGGGCCTATATCACAATAGTGACCGATTCGGATAAAACTTGGCACTGATGTTGTAAGTCATAAGAAAAGTTTTTGGGCCAAATTTTAGCCAAATCAGGTGAAAATTTTGGCTTCTTAAGGCTGCAGAAGTCAAATCTGAGGATTTGACTTTATCTGATTATTGACCGATTCAGATCATATTTGAAATGCATTTTGGAAATCATAACGCAAGTCCGTTTTCTAAATTTTAGCCAAATCGGAGGAAAATTGCGACTTCTAAGGGCTCAAGAAGTCAAATCATGGGATCGGTACTATATCCGAATCTGAACCGATATATATTATTCAAGTCTTTGTTTCAAATTTCAGGCAAATCGTATGACAACTGGGGCTTCTAAGGGCTCAAGAATTAAAATTCAGGGATTGGTTTATATGGGGGTTTTATCTATTTATAGAAGTCATAACTCAAGGCTTTGTTCCAAATTTCAGCCCAATCGGATGAAAATTGAGGCTTCTAAGAGCTCAACAATCAAAATCCGGGAAATGGTTTCTATGGGGGCAATATCAGATTCGATTCATACTTGCCATGGATGTTGGAAGTCATAACTAAAGTCTTTGTTCCAAATCGGAGAAAAATTAAGGCTTCTAAGGGCTCAAGAATTAAAATCCGGCGATCGGTTTATATGGGGGCTATATCTGCTTATAGACCGATTGGGACCATACTTGGCGTGGATGTTAGAAGTCATAACTCATGTTTTTGTTCCAAATTTTAGCCATATCAGATGAAATGTGAGGCTTCTAAGGGCTCAAGAAGTCATATCCGGGTATAGGTTTATATGGGGGCTATATCTGATTATAAACCAATTCGGTTCGTACGCAAGTCCGTTTTTCAAATCGGAGGCATATTGAGGCTTCTAAGGGCTAAAGAAGTCAAATCGTGGGATCGGCTTATATGGGGCAATATCCAAATCTGAACCGATATGGCCCATTTGCAATTTCCAATAACCTCAATCAATTAGAAGTATCATTGCAAAATTTTAAGCGGATAGCTTTACGCGTTCGACCGCTTTCGTGATTTCGACATACGGACATGGCTAGATCGGCTCAGAATGTCGAGACGATCCAGAGTATATATTTACTTTATGGATTCGTAGATCAATATTTCGAAGTGTTGCAAACGGAATGACAAGATTAGTATGCCCCCATCCTATGGGTATACAAATATATATAATGGGTTGCCCAAAAAGTAATTGGATTTTTCATATAGTCGGCGTTGACAACTTTTTTCAACCGCTTGTGACTCTGTAATTGCATTCTTTCTTCTGTCAGTTATCAGGTGTTACTTTTAGCTTGCTTTAGAAAAAAAGTGTAAAAAAGTATATTTTATTAAATTTCATTCTAAGTTTTATTAAAAATGCATTTACATTCTTTTAAAAAATCCGCAATTACTTTTGGGCAACCCAATAATTTAGTAAGGATCAATCAGTGAAAATTCTTTTTTTGGTAAAAAAATGCAAAAAAAAAATAAAAATTTTCACATGTTCTGCCTTCTAAACTGTACCTTTTAACTGAATGAAAATCGAACCTCAGATGCCTTCGTAAATTGCAAAATACAAAGCTGGTCTCGGTCAAAATTGCAAAAAAATCAAGTAAAAGCGTGATAAATTCGGGCCGAATCTTACATACCCTCCACCATGGATCACATTTTTCAAGTTCTTTGAATGACCTTTTCACATAAATCTATATGAGCTGTATCAAGTTCTTGAACGATATGGACCGTACTTGTCACGGCTGTTAGATGTCATAGAAAAATACCACCTCAAAATTTTAGACAAATCAAGTAAGAATTGCGTCCTCTAGAGGCTCAAGAAGTCAAATCGAGGGATCGATTTATATGGCGACTGTATCAGGTTATGAACTGAATTTGACCATACTGGGCACAGTTGTTGAAAGTCATACCAAAACGAAATATTCAAAATTTTATATCATTTAATCATATACCGAAAACCTATAATCATACATCAAAATGCCCCGGAAAAATGGGAAAATCGGGATTTATCCTTTGTTTTCTACTTACAACCTCCGATCCCTAGTAAACCTATCCCTAATATGAACACAGTAAAATGAACAAGACAATAACAATCCATGGAAAAATAAAAAATCGAAGCATTTACAAGAGATAAAATAAATGAATGAACAAAACAAACTGTCCCAATCACAGGTCCAGCCCAAGATCATCATTTGCTGTGTGGGGTTGTACACCAAGTCGTAGTGGCCATATCTGCCATACATGCGGTGGTTAAAGAGTATCCTTCCATATTGGTCAAACAATAGACCCTTCTTATTCAAGCCCATTAGGGATATCGGTGTTAGTGGTAGTATCTAACTCTTCGTCGTTCAGTCTACATCTCCTAACCAAATGATGACCCAGCCCAGGGTCATCATTTGCTGTGTGGGGTTGTATACTAATTCGTAGTGGCCATATCTGCCATACGTGCGGTGGTTAAAGAGTATCCTTCCATATTGGTCAAACAATAGACCCTTCTTATTCAAGCCCATTAGGGATATCGGTGTTAGTGGTAGGATCTTACTTTTCATCCTTCAGTCTACATCTCCTAACCATGCCATTATCAAGGTCCTGGCACTTCGTCAAATGGCTTATCTTAGCCGTTGTCAGTACGGAGCATCCCCGCCTCTTGGTAAACCATGCTGCACGAAAGTTGCCTGCGAACACCTGAAGCGTCGAGACGTCCCCTCAACCCCAGGCAGTAGATCAGCGACTTCTTCGGACCCGAATCTTGAATCACTTGATGGGAGCTCACAGTGTACCACGTCGGAAAGCCATAGGCCATCGTGGGTCTTTTCATCTGCTTATATATACCACTTTTCACCTTGCTAGGCCCTTGTCTTCTAGACATTAGACCCTTAAAGTGGCCCGAGCCGACCAGCCCTTCTTAAGTACATGGTTAACATATTTTATGAAGACATGTCCCCCTGAAAGATGATTCCTAGATACCTAATGTGCTGACATTGGTAGAGATTGGTTTCTACCAGGTAAATACCCAATAAATACCATTTTTTGGGTATTTATTTGGGTATTTCCAAACATTTTTTGATAATTTCGTATTCCTTGTATATAAACCTGACCTTCTGATCTCATAAAATCGGATTTTAGTTTTATAAAGCCGCTATATAGACCTATCTCCAAGCTTAAAGTCTTGAGGCAATAAATTGGTAATTTTTAATCCGATTTCGATGAAATTTGGAATATTGAGTCTCAGCCTCCATTGTCCAAAGTACTCCTTCAGTCTCAGGTACTCCATAAGCACTCTCTCGGCCGTTCTGGCCCTTGCAATTGTCGCTGCCACAATGGTGTCGTCTGCATATATTCTCACAACCTCGTCGTATTCCGGTTGTTGTATATCTGTCAGTTAGAGATTGTACAATACGGGTCCCCTCACTGTGTTCTGTGGTAACCCCGCCATAACACGTCTCTGGGATGATCTACAATCTCTAAGTTAGTCGCGTGTCAGCCTGGTTATATAGGGAACAAATCCATGCAATCTCTACATATTCTCCATTATCCCCTCCTGCCACACCGTGTCAAATGCTTTCTCAAAATCTAAGCTGACAGCAATGCTCGCCTTCTTCCCATGAAGTCCTGTAGATATCTTATCTGTTAGAGACATTAATGCCTGATTAGTGGACAATTCTCTCCAAAAGCCTAATTGCAAGGCGCCAGTAAATTTTTTCCTCAACATGGTCGTTTATCCTCTCTAGGATAAATATCTTGAAAAGTTTTACCAGGTTCGGTAAGGTCTATATCCTTGGGTGTGTGTCGGGCCTTTCCTGGCTTCAATATAGGTATAAGTCTCGAGGATTTCCATTTCTTCGGAAAATATCCCAAATTCATGCAATAATTCAAGAGATTGCAATCCTCTTGAATCATTCATGTCTCCAAGTACTTTCGTTAGATCTTCTTAACACGTAGCTAGGAATTTTATCATCGCGCAGACTCTTCTTGTTGTTAAGACCTCTCAACACCGCTCCAATCTCCCCCGCCTTAATAAGTCTCATCGCTAGAGGGGCAGCCCCTATTAGCATCTTGCCATTCGCAAGACATGACTTGCCAAATACCGTCATTGGACTGTATATATCCTCTCTAGGAATGCCTGAATCGTCCCCCAAACTAGAGGTACCTCGTATCTTGGAGAAAGCATCAGCTTATGCCTCGGAATTCCCATCATCCGCCATTATAACTTCCTCTCTTGGTCATCAATTTCCAAATTTCAATCTCTTTTCTGATCCGTGCGCCTGTGAATGCCGTCTCCGGGTCTTTTTCTGAGAAATAAGGTACATTATGTCCCTAGGCAATTCACGCATTCGACCACTCCTTGGCCTAAATAGATTTTCTATTGTCGAGGTTTTTTGCTTATGTGTATGTCCATAGTGACATGGGGCGGATTAATAACCACACCCTCTTTTCAACCTAACCTAAACAGTTTAAGTGAGTCTCTTTAGAAAATAAACTGCCAATAAAATATATGTTAATCTAACAAGGCACAGTTGGAACAAATTTAGACCACATTTGGATAAAGCTGCCGTATAGGCCAGCTTGTACTGTTCAATTGGATAAAATATTCTCAAAAAATCTAAAATTTTTCAGAAACGAATCCCTAAATCACAACATTTTCTCATAAGGTCCACCACAGAATACTTGAATTCCATTACTATTATGCGCTGTTATACTTGAGGATAGAACAAACATTATTTCCCGCTACAACGCTGTAAGTAAATAGCGTAACTGAAATGAATCTCTCTCTGTTGCTCTCTTCGTAATAAATTTAAGGCAAAGTCAATATTGTTTCACATTTCCGCATAATTAGTTTTTGGTTGCTTTTTTGAATGTATGCCTCTTTTAACTGCCTTCATAAAAATGACAAAACAAAACATATGTTTACTTTGATGTCTGTTCCAGTGGTAAAACCGCAAGGACCATTGACGTGAAAAGAGCAAAACATTTCTGCGCTAACCGCCCATTGGTGACACACTGGCACCAGCCTTCAAACTTTGTGCAAAAAAGAATATCATCACATGGAACTATAGTGGCTTTTCCAGCAAAGGTCATGTATGTATGCCCCTCCCCCCCCAAAAAAAAGGAAAACAGAGAAAACATAACACAGATTTGCACAAGGGACTTGTTTAGTAGTGTGTGTTAAACTGGATAATATATTCTCCTCACAAGTCATCAATCATTATAATCCGTAAAGCTTATGTGCCCCAATGAAGTGATTTTTATTATTTATAACCCTCACTCACATCACCTCTGGGCGAAAAATCCAAAAAAGATTTGCCACAACTTTTGCGGTTTTTCCATTTACTTACCCTTCAGAGTCAATGAACCTTTTTTGCCAAGCACCATATCGGCATCAATGGATGTCCGGAAATTGCCCATATAATGAATTTCCATTAATAAATCCAAATTCTCAATTCGTTCGCCGCTCTCATCCAATTCAATATTGTGCACTCTTAAGGTTTTTATCTCCGGAAATTGATCACCCAGCTCAAGTTGTTTTATCTGCAAGAAGAGGAACAAAAAACAGAAACAACAGCAAAATGAGCAATAATAACATCCTTGCAACCATAATAATCATCAACAACTCATGTTCGTCGCCAACATCATTGGCATCACCCTGCCCCCACCAAACTTTTATGAAGAATGGCAGTGATGGCAGGCAACCACATGCTTGCAAACTAATGGGAAAATCACAGAACCAATTTCTGTCACAATTTAACACCTTCACACTTAAATGGCAGACGTATGTACGTGTAATGGTTGACGTCAAAGGCAACTACAAAGCACAAATGCGAGAATTTTACCACGCGTTACAACCAAAGGCAACGGCTTTCTCCATTAATTGTTTGTGCACTTAAAGCTTAAAGGATAATGTGACGAATAAGGACACAAGCCAGCATCAGAAATAGTTAGAAGGAAGGCACAGAGAGTAAGGATGCAGGGAAGCAACAGTAGGTTGTCCGTTTTTTAAAAATAGCCCTAACAATTCTTTTTGTGAATTCCACCAGCAACTGTTAAATAATGTTTGGTGACAAATTCACCACTTTCCCAAAATTATGTTTTTTGCTCCTTTTGTCCATAGGTTAAGTTCGAAAAGATGAATTTTTTTGAACGATTTTGCTAAAATTAGGCACAATGAATTGCGTTAGGCCCTTCGACATTAGTACCGAGTATGGTTAAGATTGGTTTTTTCTTACATAACTGCCATATGTGCCCATCTCTCAATGTAAAGTTTTGATCCCATATCAGGCGCATTTGTGGTCCGATTTGGCTGAAATTTGGGACAGTAAGTAATATTAGGCCTCTCGACATCCATGTTTAATTTGGCCCAGATAGGTCCAGATTTGGATATAGCTGTCGTGTAGTCCGATCTCTCGATTTAAGGCCTTAAGCCCATAATAAGCATATTTATTATCCGATTTCGCAGAAAATTTGTAAAGCGAGTTGTGTTAGGCTCCTCAACATCCCCGTTTAATACGGCCCAGATTTGGATAAAGCTGTCATATAGACCGATCTGTCGATTTACGATTTTAGACCCATAAAATGATAATATATTAACCGATTTTGTTGAAATCAGGCAAAATGAGTTGTTTTAGGATCCTCGACATTCATCAAGGTCGGGCCATATTGGGATATAGCCGCCATATGTACCAATTTCCGATTTTAATTCTTGGGACAATAAAATCACGTTTATTGCTCGAATTGGCTAAAATTTGACACAGTTGGCTGTGTTAAGCTCCTCGACATTCGTGCACTATATCGGTCTTTATTTGGATACAGCTGTCATATGCATATATCAATATACCGATTTAAGTTCTTAGGCCCATAAAAAGTAAATTTTTATACCCACCACCATAGGATGGGGGTATTCCGTTTGTAACAGCTGAAATTATTCGTGTAAGACCCCATAAATTATATATATTCTTAATCGTCTCGACGTTCTGAATCGATCTAGCCATGTCCGTCCGTCCATCTGTAGAAATCATGATAGCGGCCGAACGTGTAAAGCTATCCGCAATTTTTTTCCGAAATTTTGCATGTAGTGTTCTGTTAAGACTTTCAACAACCGTGCCAAGTACATACGGTCCGAATCGGTCTATAACCTGATATAGCTCCCATATAAACCGATCTCCCGATTTGACTTCTTGAACCCTTCAAGCCGCAATTTTTGTCCGATTTAGCTAAAATTTTGCACATCATTTTATGTCATGACTTCCAAAAACTGGACTACGTTAAGTCCAAATCGGTCTTTAAACTGATATAGCTCCCATATAAACCGATCTGCTGTTGACTTCTTACAAGCTGCAGGTAGGTCGTTGGAGATTGCAAATGGGCCATATCGGTTTAGATTTAGTCATTGTTCCCGTATAAACCGATCTCCATATTTGACTTCTTAACACCTGGAAGCCGCAATTTTGGTCCAAATTGGCTAAAATTTTTCAAATAGTGTTTTGTTTTGACTTGCAACAACTGTGGTCGTACTTGGTCCAAATCGGTCTATAACCTGATATACCTATTAACAGGGACATTGCGGATATTATTTGCCTTTGCCGATGGAGCTCCATCGGGTCGATCGGGTACATAGAACCAGCTGCCACGGGATTGAGAATTGTGGTCGCTATTGTGTACAGGAACTGACCCATCGGCAGTGACATTTGGTTATTAAGTAAGAGTTGAATTTTGTACTGATTGCGTACACACTAGTTATAGGCCGATCTTAAGTGTAGGTGCCTTTGCAAACATCTTAGTTTTATAGTGAAAGTTTCGGCAGTATTTTGATGAAATTTTTCCATTTGCGCTCATTTCAAACTTGTTTTATGATTTTGACAGGCTATTGTTTGTGTCGAAATTTAAAAAAAAAAATAAAATTTTACGCAAACAAACTGAAAACATTTAGCAATTTAAGGGTGTATTTTTAGATATTATCTTATTGGCAACACTGGTTTAGACAGTTTCATGTTTTGTTTCACAAAAATCTTCAGTTTGGTCTATAGTTTAATCATGAATCGTCTTACAAACGAACAAAGCTTGCTAATTATTGAATTTTATTATCAAAATGCGAACGAAAGTTAATCGTGTTCAAATTGTGTTTAGCGACGGAGCTCATTTTTTGCTCAATGGTCGAAGTGTCGATTTTGGAGTGAAGATCAACCAGAAGCATCGCAAGAGCTACAACACAGAAATAGTCACAGTTTGGTGCTGTTCATGGGCTGGTGGCATCATTGGACCGTACTTCTTCAAAGATTATGCGAATCGTAACGTAACTGAATGGAGAGCGCTATCGTGATGATATCCAACTTTTTACCCTAAAAGGCAAAAGCTTGACTTGCATGACTATGGACAATGGACTTATTTAGAGACGAGTTTGGTAAACACCTTATTTCACGTTCGGGACCGGTCAACTGGCCGCCTAGATCGTGCGATTTAACGCCTTTAAACTATTTTATGTAGGGCTATGTTAGTGCTCATGTCTACACAGACAAATCCGTTTCAATTGATGCTTTGGAAGACAACATTGAAACATTTATTCGTGAGATATCGGCCGAAATGTTGTATAGAGTATGCCAAAATTGGACTAACCGGATGGATCATATGAGGCGCAGTCACGGTCAACATTTGCATGAAATGAAACCGTACTATCGGAGGCCACCGTAGCGCAGAGGTCAGCGTGTCCGCCTATGACGCTGAATGCCTGGGTTCAAATCCTGGCGAGACCATTACAAAATTTTCAGCGGTGGTTATCTCCTTCTAATGCTGGCGACATTTGTGAGGCACTATGGCGTGTAAATATCTCCTCAAAAGAGGTGTCGCACTGCGGCACGCCGTGCGGACTTGGCTTTAAAATAGAGGTCCCTTATCATTTAGCTTAGACTTGAATAGGACTGCAGAAGTTTGTCCTTGTTCCTTAATGGAATGTTCCTGGGCCAAATTTGCGTATCGATTCAAATAAATATTTCAAGAATTTTTCTGATTTTTATGTGTTCTTTTATGAAAAAATCTCCTTTAGCTTTTTAAAAATCACCCTTTATATTCTTGATAGTGCTATCCACTTGAAATTTGGACAGATAAATTTTTTTGATGTAGGTTACTAATAGGCCATATTGGTTCAGTTTTGGATATTGCTCCATTATAAACCGATCTCCCGATTTGACATATTTAGCCCCAATGGTTATTCGATTGGGCTGTAATTTTGCATGCAGTGTTTTTTTACGACCTCCAATAACCGTGCCAAGTACAGATGAAATCGGTATCGGTGATAAAGCTCCAATATAACCCGATCTCCCGATTTGACGTTTAGAGACCCTGGAAGTCGCAATTTTTGTCCAATTTGGCTAAAATTTAGCATGAAGCGTTCTGTTACGACGTCCAACAATATGTCTCCCATATAACCTGATCTCCGCGTTTAACATCTTGAGCCCCTGCAGTCCACAATTTTTGTCCGATTTGGCTAAACTTTGCATGTAGTGTTCTGTTACGACTTCTAATAACTGTGCCAAGTACGGTTGAGATCGGTCTATAACCTGATATAGCTCCCATATAAACCGATCTCTCGACTATCCGTGTTCGATTCCACATCGAAATATACATTTCAGACACTATAAAGATCGTATTCTTGATCGTAAAAAAATCGTTGTATAAATCTAAGACGATCTAGCCATGTCCGTCCGTCCGTCTGTTGAGGTCACGCTACAGTCTTTCACAAGTAAAAGAGTGCTAAGTTCGGCCGGGAACCCACTACCATGGATTCTGATAAAAATTTATACAAAATAAATCTAGTTGAAGGGCATTATTTTATTCTACATAACAAACTTCTGTCAAACCAGCAAAAATTTAAGCTTCTTGGAACTGAACTTCGACCGTACTTGACACAGTTCTCTACATGCTCAATTTGAGCCAAATCGGACAAAAATTGCGGCTTGTAAGGGCTCAAGAAGTCAAATCGGGAGATCGGTATATATAGGAGCTAAATCAAGTTATAGACTGATTTGGACCGTATTTGGAGCAGTTATTGGAAGTCGTAACAGAACAGCGCATGCAAAATTTCAGTCAAATCGGACAAAAATTGCGGCTTGTAAGGGCTCAAGAAGTCAAATCGGGAGATCGGTTTATATGGGAGCTATATCAGGTTCTTGACCGATTTGGACCGCACTTGGCACAATTGTTGGAAGTGATAACAGAAACTACATGCAAAATTTGAGTCAAATCGGATAAAAATTGCGGCTTCCAGAGGCTTAAGAAGTCAAGTCGTGAGATCGGTTTATATCTAAATCTGAACCGATATTGCTCATTTTCAATCCCCAATGACCTACATCGATAATTAGTATCTGTGCAAAATTTCAAGCGGCTAGCTTTATGCGTTCGACCTCTATCGTAGTTTCGATAGACGGACGGACGGACATGGCTAGATCGACTTAGAACGTCGAGACGATAAAGAATGTATATATACTTTATGGGGTCTTAGACGAATATTTCGAGGTGTTACAAACGGAATATAAACGGTATAAAAATAGAGATATAAAGCTGAAAAGTGCTCTGACCGATCTGCCGATTTAAGACCTTAGGCCCATTAAAGCCACATTTATTATCCGATTTCACTGCAATTCGGGACATAGAGTTGTGTTAGACCTCCCGATTTAAGTCCATAGGGACATAAAAAGTGAATTTTTTAACTGACGAATGTGGTACAATGAGTTGTGTTAGACACTTACGTAGCCTTCTTGAATGTGGTGGAGATCGGACTATATTTAGATATACCTTTTATGGGTTCGTAAATGATGCATTTTTACAGTATTATGATTATTAGGATATATATCCTAGGTTGATGGTATCCAAAGTTCGACCCGGCCGAACTAAATACCTTTTTACTTGCCTTTTGAATGTTTCAACAAATTCTTGATTTAAGGTTGCAAATCAACAAAAAGTTTTTATCATAGCTTTCATTATTAAACCAAGCATTTACTTGGTAAACCATTCTAGTTTCGCTGTTATGTCCAAATTTGCACTTTCAACTATTTGTTTTAACAAAATTTACATTTCTACGCTTATTTTGTGCAAAATTTATCAACAAAGTAAAATTAACCTCAAATGTGTATTTCTTTTCTTGGAAGGCTGTGTTGTGTAAAATATGCACAAAACTGTTTATCTTCAGCACACGCCTGCAATCTATGATAATCAACTCCCAAGAGGAGAATAAAAAGTGAAGCATTCTTTGCAGTACAACCCAGTCTTTGGAAATACATACAATCAAACGGCGTGGTGCGAATGCCACAAACGGGCGCCTTTTTTGTTTTCTTTAAAGAGGAGCAGCACAACAAGTAAACTATAAACACACTTGTCGTTGGATGTAATCTCCCACTGCCATCCTGGCACGACATACTTGTGGTCCTTGCGTTGCAGAGTCTCTCGAAAAGTGGACGGAAGGAAGGAAGGAAGAAACATAGAGAAAAGGATGAGTTGTGCGCATAACGAAAACAATTTCAATGGCCTGGGAGTAAGATGGGATGAGAACGGAAAGGGAAGACCTACAACAATGGTCTCTGTATCTCTGAAGGCTTTCAAAAGAGCAGTAGTGAACAGACAATATGGAAGTATGTAAGAACCATTCACCATGTAGAAGCTGGAGCTGGAGGTTCACTTGTGTGTTGTGTGGTGGTTGATCTGCCTGCCTACCATTCCTCCTGTAAGTCAGTGGACCAGCACATCACAACATTGCTAATGACGGCAATGGCATTGTTTCTATTAACCCACATCATCCAGTGTTGAAAGACGAGTTGCAAAATTAGTTGAATTTCTATAGGCTTTCAGATGAACAAACAGAAAATGGCGTTAGTTGGCTATTTTAGATACACAAAGGCAGGCTTGAGTGTAGGAGGTAATTTTTGGTCCACCTCCCCCTCCAGTAAATGGAAAATCAAGCCATAAATCATATTTGGCCAACTTTAATGTTCTATTTTAAACCTATATAAAATAAGCCATGAACAATGTTTGTACTGGCATGGGTTTGTTATGCTTTCCATTGGGATTCCATAAGATACTCTCAGTAGGTAGCTGTCGCTTAGTCATTCCTCATTCCTTTGTGGTCATTGTAAATTGATACCTCTGCATTAAAGCTCTTGCAGACATTCTTTCACCCCAGCAAGCTGGCCCCATTGACTGACAATGCGCTAACCAGTGCCAAAAGGTATACCACGTTTTATGAACTATTTATTTTTGTTTTTTCTTTGCGTGACCTAAAATTCTGTCGTCACCAGTTTGTGTAAGTTAGCAATTTGAGTTTTCTTAAATTGAACAGCAAGGTTTAATACCAATTTGGGTATAGTTAAATATTATTTATCATCGTAGTTTAAGTTTTTTTATATCAATCTTTGTTATTGAATATATTATTTACCTAACATCTATGCTGGGATATAAAACTTCTGTCTTTCATTGGTTATTGTGATTTTAATCTGATGTCATATAATTTAATTACAAAATCAACCGGAAAGTTTACAGTCCATTTTAATAAATTTATTTTCTTTTAATGAAAGTTTGTTTAATTCGAAATGATCAGTTGGCATCCTTTTTGCCTAAAAGTATATCATGAAATATTTCGGTTTTTTGTTTGATGACCTAAAATTTTATCATCAGAAGTTTTCTAAAATAACGCTGGCTTAATATTCAATAAAGCAATTTGAGTTCCCAGGTTGGTATTTGTTGATAAAAAAATTTAAAACAAAAGGTTTGACCCTTACTACTTGAGCTGACTTCTATGTGGACATCTGCCTTGTTTAATGTGACCTCAATAAATCTAGATTGAACAACAACCTGGGATGCCAGATGAAGAAAAAAGGAAGTTCTTTTCAATTCATAAAAAAGGCTAATTTGTCAAAATTTGAAAAGATAAAAATCAATGAAGCATTATTTTTATACCCTCCACCATAGGATGGGGGTATACTAACTAAGCGATTCCGTTTGAACACTTCGAAATATTGGTGTAAGCCCCAATAAAGAATATATATTCCATGACATTTTAAGTTGATCTAGCAATGTCCGTCCATCTGTCTGTCTGTCTGTGGAACGCAAGCTAACTTTCGAAGGTGTAAAGCTAGGATCTTGAAACACATACTTCCTATCAGTGTAGGTCTATTGGGAATGTAAAAGGGCCATATCGTCCATATTCAGATATAGCTGCCATCTAAACCGATCTAGGATCTTGACTTCTTGAGCCTCTAGACGGCGCAATTCTTATCCGATTTGGCTGAAATTTTGTATAAAGTGTTTTGTTATGACTTACAACGATTGTGATAAATGTGGTTTCAATCGGTTTATAACATGATATAGCTGCCATATAAACCGATCTTGGATCTTGATCTTGAGTCTCTAAAAGGCGTAATTCTAACCCGATTTGTCTGAAATTTTGCATGGAGTCCTCCATTTTGACTTTCAACAACATTGCCAAGTATGGTTCAAATCGGTTCATATAATGATAATGATACCATATAAAATTATCTCCCAATTATACTTTTTGAGTCCATAGAGGGCGCATTTCTTATCCGATTTGGCGGAAAATTTGTTCAACGAGTTCTCCTACGACCTTCAACTTGGGTGTTGAATATAGTCTGAATCGGTCTAGAATCTTATATAGCTCCCATGTAAAATGATCTCCCGAAATTACTTCATGAGCTCCTATAGGGCGGAGTTCGTACCCGATTTGGCTGAAATTGTGCACAATGACTATGATGACAATGACAATGACTTTTGCACTATGACAATGGTCTCCCAAGTATGATTCGACTAGGTCCATAACCTGATATGGCTCCAATAGCATAACAATTGTTATCCATTATCCTTTGTTTGCCTATGAAGAGACACTGAGCAAAGAACTGGACAAATGCGATCTATAGGGGAGAGTATATAAGATTCGGGCCGGCCGAACTTAGCACGCTTTTACTTGTTTTTCTTGGAAATTTCGCCTTCAACTTTACTTACAGAACATTTGTCCCATAACCTGAATGTGGAATAGCGTTCCAAGCGCCTCGATTTTCTGCTTTCCTTCTATAATCTCTGACACCATGTCTCGAGGTGTCTCCCACCACTTGATCTTTCCATCGGGCTTTTTTTGGTCGTCCAAGTTTGCGTGTACCATCGTGACCGCCTTCAAACGACTTCTTCGCTGGAGCTTCTTCTTTCATTCGGACAACGTGATCTAGCCAACGCAACCATTATATTTTAATACGTGTAACTATGTTACCGTCGTCATACAGCTCATACAGTTCGTGGTTTATATGACGCCAATACTCTCCGTCATTTCAAACTGGTCCATACATTTTACGAAGAATTGTTCTCCAGAACACTCCAAGCACTGCCTCGTCTGCTTTCACAAGTACCCATGCCTCGGAAACATATAACAACATGGGTAGTATCAGTGTCTTTTATAGTGTGATCTTCGTTAGCGGAGAGGTGGCCATTCATTTCTTTTTATCTACACTTACTGCCAGACACATTCGCACTGAGTCTCTTCCCTTCCGGTGACCGACCCATGATATCGATGTCATCGGCAAAGGCGAGAAGCATATGTTGTCCTGTGAGTAGTGTGCCATATCTATTCACATCTGCATCTCGTATAATCTCCTTCAGCAGGATATTTAAGAGATCAGAAACTGTCTCCTTGTCAGCATGTGTCATCCTGCAGAGTTTTATGTATTTTGCAGGGATACCAAACTTAGACATGGCTTGAAGTACCTTTGAACGTATAGGGCTATCGAAAGAAACTTTGTGGTCAACAAAGATATGGTAGATGCTGATTTGTCCTTCTTGGGTCTTTTCCAGGATTTGGCGTGGAGTGAATTTCTGGTCCATGGTGTTTTGCCAGGTCTAAAGCCGCAGATAGGGCCCAATAATCTCATTGACTTATGGGTTTAATCGCTCGTAAGCATGTTGTATGTGATGGGGAGGAGACCTATTCCTCTGTAGTTGGCACATTCCGTTTTGTCTACTTTCTTGTGTACGGGACATAGTATGCTGAGGTTTCAATCATCGGGTATGCGTTCTTCTAACCAGATTGAGCAGACAAGCATACCCATAGGCCCTATCAGCGAGTTGTCTTAAATAGTTAAGTGAGTAACCCGTCTGCTCCAGCTGTCTTGTTGTTCTTCAGTCGTGTCACAGCTATTTGGACCTCATTCTGACTATGATATAAATATTCTATACCATCATCATTAATTGGTTCTGCGGTATTCTCTTCGCTGCCAACGTCTGACACTAGCAGTTGGGTAAAATGTTCTTTCCATATCCTCAGCATACTATCTGCATTAGTTAGCAGATTTCCTTATATGTCTCTGCTGGAGGAAGTGCCTGTAGCAAAGCCATCGGTTTGATGTATGAATCTTTGGTAGAATTTCCAGACTTCGCTCACACTCACGACTTTCCATTTCCTTGTTCTTTCTACGGAATAGACGTTTCTCACAACTCGTTATATCAATATTCAGCAAAATCGGACAATGAATACGCTTGTTATGGGCAAAAGACCTTAAATTGGGAGATCGGTCTATATGGCAGTAATATCGAAATATAAACCGATCTTAACTATACTCGGTACGAATGTCGAACAGAACTCATTGTTCTGCGGTATCCTCTTCGCCGCCAACATCGGATACTAGCAGTTGGGTAAAATATGGGAGCTATATCAAGATATAGTCCGATATAGCCCATCTTCGAACTTGACCTGCCTATGGACAAAATAAGAATCTGTGCAAAGTTTCAGCTCGATACCTCTATATTTAGAGGCTGTAGCGTGATTTCAACAGACAGACGGACGTATAGTGTCGTTAATGGATATTTCCATGTGTTCCAAATCTATTCATCGTAGGTGGGTATAAAAATGCCACCGCTTGCAGTTCATTGACAGCGACCTGTATGTTCTTTGTACACAAATTAACATGGGCATACATACAGACGTTCAAAGCTGAATTGAATCAGAAAGCGAATCAGAATTGATCCGTATGCTTATCAATCGGTCTATTTCTTTCCGTCTGGATGTTACAAACAAATTATTGGTATAAGCTATTATACCCTGTACCACAGTAGTTATGTAGGGAATATAAAAATACATTCCCATATTTTATAATGAGACATTACCAGATATTTATCAGACTGGCAACCCTGGCTTTAATTGAAAATACTCCACCCACATCCATTATACCACAAGTACGATAAAGCCACACACATTAGAAGTGGAGTTGTCCCTTGAGTGTTGCCTTTAAAAAAATAATTTTAAAATAAAAATGAAATTTAAATTCATGGCAATTTCAGTTCTTTTGTGTTCAATATACTCTGACATTATACACTATACCCATATATGTAAACTATTTTCTTATCCTTTGCATTATTTATTATAACTAACAACCGAGTTTTTCTATCTTTCCAGGGATTTGCAGAACATGATTGTAATGAGAATAAATACAGCTACACATGTTATCGATGTAAGTAATTACCACTTTATTAGTCATGTTGATTTTACAACTGTATATTTATTGCTTTCCCAATACATTTTTGAGTCACATTATGTAAACGTTATTGGAATACATAAGGGAATGAGAATGTAATGTGGTTCTATTTAGATCTATGTTGTCAATAAGTACATACAACCGAGTATGTAATAAGAGTGACATGGGTTCAAATAGTGACTTGTTTTTCTTATTATCAGTATTTGAAATTTCATTCGAGTCAACTGGACTTTGAATATACAATATACATACGAATCATAGTTTTCTCTTTAAGATTTTTCACTAAAGTACTGTATTGCATGAAAGAGTTCCGAAACTTTCAAGAATCACTCTCCGCTCTCTAACACTTTTCATTTGTGTCTCATATTGTTAAACAGGTAATTTTGGAAGTGGAGTAACTCCAAACAATAGACGATAAGGAACAAATGAACCATACGCAGCAAAAATGTAAATTCTTAGGCGAATGGCCCACTCTGAGACGAGGGACCTTCAAGGACCCTGAAATATTGTTATAAGGTTAGGTTTAAGGAGCAAAATGATCTTCAAGGACAATGAAATGTTGCTATTAGGTTAGGTTTAAGGAATAACAGAAGAACACGTTTCTAGTTTCTACCGCTACACCAGCCAGATTACACAGCCTAGGTTAGGTTAGGTTATATGTAAATGGCAGTCTGTTATCAGACTCACTTAGACGTTTTCGTCCATTGTGATAGCACAGGAACAGAAGACGGTAGACGTCTTCTAGTTGAACCATCCAGATCGCTTTAAAAAGCCCAACAACTTGCGAATGTTCACATCCGCTAAATCAGACAGGTTCTCAAAGAAATGATAACCTAAAGTGGAACTCCTTCTGATTGCCAGTGCGGCACACACACACACAGAAGATGTTCTATAGTCTCTTCTTCTTCGATGTTCTCACAGCATCTGGAAAAGTCGTTACTGTTAACCTTCGGTCTGTCAGAAAGTGACCGATTAGAAAGTGACCTGTCATGACGGACACAATGACAAGCAAAGCGGTATACCTCTTCAAGTCTAGATTAGGCCACATAGTTTTGGAATGCTCGCAGCCCCCTCTTTGTGATCATCTATCATTCGTTGTCCTTCGGACCTAGTCCTGAAAACTTAGCTTACATATCGCTAGAGGCATACCCACAGATTCCTGTTTCCCTGGAATGTGTAAGGTAGTTCCTAGTCTCGCAAGATCGTCCGCTTTACAATTCTTTGGGGTATCTCTGTGTGGCGGCACGCAGAACAGATGAATTTTGAACTAAAGCCGATAGCCTTCATACCAAAGATTTCAATAAATAATAAAATTTTTGACTCTTACTCAAAGCTCTCCCAGCTTCTGCAGAAATCGTTATTTGCAACCTTTAGTCTATCAGCATGTTTCTTACCAAACAGTTGCTTGTCGTGATGTGTATAATGAATGAGCCTACTGTTCTAGCAAACGACAACAAGGTGGGAGATGAATCGAGGATCAGGTGTTAATGGGTTAAGGGTCCAATGTTTAGAGATGCTCCCGGTCTTATATAACTTTGAATACCACACATACTGGAATTTTAAACTCCGATACGTGTGGCGTTCATCATTATCATGTAAAGCTCAGCTGAGAACTACGGGGTGTGTCCATAGGTTAATAGTAAAATGCTTCGCAGAAATGCGGAGTAAATGCATTGCAGTCGCGGGCAATCAGCGGTTTCCATCGGAGGGCTCAGTGGGATTTCTGGCGACACCAGCTCATATTTATTTTAATACTGCAATAATGTTGTAATGCTCTGGATGACAAAACTAGTTGTTGGGTCTTTAAATAACCAACTACCACCAACACTATCATCACCGTCTGTTTCCTGGTTAGAGGCGGTTGGAGGTGTGCGCCAGACTTTGTAACCAAGCAAGTGGCTCGCCATATCAAAAGATGCATACGATCCCTCAGTGCCCCCATGCTTTCATGGCTGAGGCGATTGCACTCGGGAAAAACCCCATTACTCTGAAAAAAACATAGAAAAAACTAGGAACCACACAAGGATGATTTACGTGGGAGGTATATCAGGTTATAGACTGATTTGGACCGTACTTGGCGCCGTTGTTGAAAGTCATAACAGAACACTACATGCAAAATGTCAGCTAAATCGGACAAAAATTGCGGATTGAAAGCGCTCAAGAAGTCAAATCGGGAGATCGGTTTATATAGGAGCTATATCAGGTTATAGACCGATTTGGACCGAACTTATCACATTTGTTGAGACTCATAACAGAACACAAATTTCAGCCAAATCGGACAAAAATTGCGGCTTCCAGGGGCTTAAGGAGTCGAATCGGGAGATCGGTTTATATGGGAGTTATATCTAAATCTGAACAGATATCGTTCATTTGCAATCCCCAATGACCTACATCAATATTAAGTTTCTTTACAAAATTTCAAGCGTTCGACCTCTATCGTGATTTTGACAGGCGGACGGACGGACAGACGGGCATGGCAAGATCGAAGCAGAATATCGAGAAGATCCAGAATATATATACTCTATGTGGTCGCAGAACGGAGGTGTTACAAACGGAATGACTACGTTAGTTAACCCCCATCCTATGTTGGTTGGTATAACAAACGGTCCCCCTTACATGGAATGTCCGGACCCTGTATAGAGAAGGTGCAGCATACGCGCTGGCGGGTGAACTAGAAAAGTTTAAGGCTGATGCAACCGCTTTAAAAGAAGTGCGATGGATTGGGAAAGGAGTCACAACGATATCAAAAGGTGAGACCATATGTTAAAGCTGTCATGATTAGAGGCTTTAATTTGGCTGAGGATTTGTGTTTAGTCAGAGACTTACCTCCTTGTCTCCAGATTTATTTCAACATCAACCTTACTTATGACCAAGCGCGTACGGAGGACAAGGAAGAACATACCAAATATATTATTTAAGAGCGTCTAGAGAGAGAATACAGTTGTATTCTCTCTCTAGACGCCCGCCCATGACATTTAAATCCTTCTGTTAGATTTCAATGCGAAAATAGGGAAAGAGAATATCTTTGGTCCAATGGTCGGAAAATTTGGCCTCCAGTAATGTATTGAGGCCAATTGACTTCGCAGCGGCTTAGTACATGCAGCAGCACCTGATTCCAATATCAAACGATTCACACGACCATATGGCTGTCACCCGATCAAAACACGAGAAACCAAATAGATAATGTTGTGATAAATGGATGGCATTCAAACAGCGTGTTGGGCTTACAATCGATCCGAGGGACAAATATCGATTTGGATCTTTACATTGTTGCACTGAAACAGGTTCGCATCAGTTTTAGTGTGACTGGAAACGTACTGTGTAGACCAGAAGCTTGACGTTGGAAAACTGCAAACACCACAGGTGACAACATGCCGTTGGCATACTCCACTCGGCAGACCCTATTGCTTGTAGAAAGTTTTTGAAGGTGACCATAATAGAATGCGTAAAAGCCGAGGAGCAAAACTCCGATGGAAAGGCCAAGTTGTTGTTGTAGCAGTGTGTTTCACACTGAGGCGGCAGCTCTTGCCCATGATGGATTTCATGGGGTCAATCCGGTACGTACAACCGGCTACCATGGGATTGTAGGCTAAGTGATGAAAGACAGCTCGAAACTGGGCGTCAGAGATTGTAGAAGGAGCGCAGAATATCGAGAGGTCCGGAAATCAATTGTACGTTTGGGAAGTTGAAGAAATGTTCCGTAAACTAAGTCTAGAGACGCTACCATTTTATAATCCTCGGTGGCTAAAAACCCCACAATGTAGCCGACTAGGTCATGAAGGGTTGCTTCAGTGGATTTTCTGAGAATTCTGATATACGTATTCATCAATCTTTCTAGAGGCTTTAGCATAATGGATGACAGACTACTGGGACGAACATCTTTTGCTTTTGTGTGGTTAATTTTTCCTACATTGGAATGAATATTACTTTTGCGTGGGACTTACACATCAATGTTTTCATATAAAAATATAGCAAACCTTATTGTTTGCTCTGTATTATTAAGAAGTCAAATAGACATTTAAGATTATGTGGGCTGAACATCATGTAGCCCATCATCGCATTTAACCTAATTGTGGAGAAGAAACTTATGTGTATCAGGCGTTTAAACAACAGTACATCGGACAAATACCATAAGAAAAATACAGGTGGAAATATCTTTTCGCTTCTAATAATACCTTTGATTATCTTCTAGGCACGTGTAAATGTTTTCGACATTTAATTATACTTTAATGCCTTTAAATGTCCATCAGCATCAATGACATGATGAAACCCAATCTTAATTTAAGTATTTTGGGTAATATACAACCTTTTTACGAACATTAAAAATGTCAAACAACCAAGCATTTTGCACTTAGCTTAACCTTTTCAATCTAGTAATTTTTCCAAAGTCACATTAGTACAATTATCCCAATATATATATAAACAAGACTAGCACAACATACTGCAGTAAGTAATGGTATTGAAAAAAGGGTGGGGACATACCGTTAATTTGTCGAACAACTTCCCCGTTGTTGTTTTGGCTATTAACTCATCCAACTCTAGCGAAAGTTTACGATAAAACCACTTTCGCACGCGATTTGAATTTTTCAACTCGTGAAATAGGAACTGCATGACGAAATTCAATGACATCAATGACGATGCATCCGCATCCTTTGCACTACTGCCGCTAGCAGAGCCTGAGGTGGCGGCATTCAATGTAGCTGCCGCCTGAGAAAGACCTCCCGTAGGCGATTGATTGATAGAACGTGCGGTCTGATGTAAAGCCTGAAAGAAAAGATGGCGGAAAATTAAAAATAAATATGATGTGAAAAGAAATGCACATAGTATACAGGGTGGTATGGGTATTTATTAAACATTTGAAATGTGAACGAATAAGAAATTGTGTTTAAAAATTACTCGATTTCTATGAATGTTATACTCATATAAATAATCATAAAATTAAAAATCATAAAATTCATATTCTTCATCGGGATGAATAGGCCAATTGAACAAACTTTAGTTGTTTCTCAAAAACACGAACGTGATTTAATAATAAAGGTCAAGTCACTGTGATGAAGTTTTCCACCTCCAAAGCCATCAAACTGAAGTCTGACACGATCATGCCAATGTGCCCAATGAAAAGTCTTTGTGGGTAAAGTACGCATCTGATATCCAATTTGGCGCAAGCTGAGCACTGCACCACCCCCAAAATCGCCAATATCGATACATTCTTACACTATCGGTAAAATTAAATTTTTTGTTGAAATATACCTTTTTTTGATAAAAAATTATTGGACTAACCTAATTTTTTGTTAATCCAAATGATTTAAACTGTCTTAGTGTGGGAAATTACAAGTTTGGTAATAATACTTGGTCAGAAGTATAATACTTATTTCGATTCAAGCCTTAAAAACTCGACTCCGCAGGCTTACTTCAATCCAGCCATGTTTGCCCAATATGACAACAAGGGGCTCAAATAATAGGTATTTGATAGTAGGGCTGAAGTAAAAGGAATTTGAGAGTAGAGCACGATGCTGATATCTTTTCAGGGCTAAGTGCGCGGATGGCCGCTCCACCCTACATACCCTCAAACTGGACATATTTGAGGTCTATGGCAAAAAGGGGCTCAAATCTGATATCTGTTTTATGGCCATGTGTTTTAGGGACGTCTTACCTCATAAATTCTCCCTAAACCAGTCATACCTACCGGCTATAGCCTTATGTGGCTCAAATGTGATTTTTGGGAGTAGAGTATGAATCTGATATCCACTTTCGGGGCAGAGGGTTTGGCTACTTCATTCCACCACCAAAGCCAAGACAATGAAGTAGATCTATCTCTAAAATTTAAATAAGCGGTTCCTCCCCTTACCCTATTTTAAAAAACGTCAGATCTCGGATATGGGTTGGGCTAACGCAAAAAGTAAAAGCGTACTAAGTTCTGCTGGGCCAAATCTTATAAACCCTCCACCATGGATCGGATTTGTCGAGTTCAAAAGAAAATAATTGCTTGCGAGTACTAGACTCCGCAGCCCTGGACTGAAAGGAGTTTAGGGGACAAACCCTGAAATAATATCACCATTGTGCTAGAGCACGATTTTGCTTGAGACCCATAATGTCAAGGCCATTAAATACGTACTATTTGGTGGATGTTATGGTAGTGGGCAGCCCTTACACACTTGGTCACAAATATTGGAATCAGATTTGTGATCTACTCCTATATTGCCGTAGTCTGCAAATTTGTCCGGTTTGAAGGGTGTTTAGGGAGTGGGGCTCCCAAACAGAGTTTTGGCCTTGAAAAATATCAGCTCCACTCTGAAATGTCCTTCATTTAAGTCCCATATTGCCATGGTCGATAAATAAGTACTGTTTGAGGCGTGTTTTATTGTTGGGTTGGACCTCCATAGTCATAGTGTCAAAGTTGAGAATCAATTTCATGCTCTTCTGCCAAATATTTGAGCCCCATGTTGCCTTAGTCGGTAAATATTCCTATTTGGGGGGTTTTCAGCGGTAAGGCGGTCCCCCAACAACTTAGTCCCAAAATTTGATACTTGATTCGTTTTCTTCTCTGAAGTACTTTTATTTCATCCCATATTGTCATGATTGGTCTATATATTTATCGTGGATTTTGGGGTGCGGCGGTCCCTTTGGGCACCCGATCCAAATTATGATAGCAACATTTTGGGTTTATGTTATTATAAGAGAACAAATAAAATTTCGCTTGAATCGCACCATCCATCATCGAGATTTAGCGTTTCTGAAAATTAGGGTAGGGGCAAGGGACCGTCCCTCTCAATTTATCAAAAAATTAGGTACCCTATTTTCACCACGGGACCATTCTAAACAATCAAACTAACACAAATTCATTTAAATAGATTTTCCAAACATAGCCCCTTTGATGCTAAACGTCTGGGCGGTGGTTTCGCCTTACTAATGCTGGCTATATTTGTGAGGTATCCTGCCATGTTAGATCTTCATTATCCAGTAGTGTCGCTATGCGGCACGTCATTCGGGGACTCAGCATAAAAAATTAGGTCACTTATCGTGAGCTTAAATTTTAGTCGGACTGCTTCATTGATATAAGAGAAAAATTTTCCCTGTTTCTAAATGGCATGTTGATGTCAGATTTTACATTTACAGTTTAAGATAAAAAGGTAGTTTTTGTATAATTTCTTATGGAAAGGCTAGTTTTAGGCGATAAATGGGGAAGTTTGAAACCAAGAAAAGGGTTTCATTATTTTAACATCTCAAATGTGGACACAAACCTTCCCGTGGTGTCAACTGGGTATCTAACTTTAACATCTACTAAAGATAGTGAGCTAAAATGAGCCACGAGTTCACCCGTAGAACGATAAAAAGTTGAGTTGTGGAGTCGGATTAGTAGATAATCACATAACAATATTATTGCTGCCATAAAAGGAAGCATGACTTAAGATTAGATGTGTGGTTAGTCGGAGACTGAAATAGCTTGTCTCCAGGTTTACTTCGGTGTTAAAGAGACTAGCCACAATCAACTTAAAAGCTAAATTTTTCAACATTTGCCTTATTTCCGCCCATGTCCTGTCGGAAGATAAGGACGAACACATCAAGGATATTTTCTACGAGCCCCTAGAAAGAGATATTTTAATTTATTTAATATTTAAGGAAAATATTTTTTGCACAACAGTCGAAAAATTTATCCCACACGAAGAAATATCCCATAATGGATGGAAACTAATAGAGTTCGCCGCGTCAATGAAAATGGTAGTAAGCAGCAAGATTCCAACATCGAAGGATTCACACGGGCATATGACTGTCACCCGATCAAAACCACGAGAAACCAAGTAGATAATTTTGTGATAGATGGAAAACATTCAACCAGCATGTTAGACGAACCTTCGATCCGAACATCGATTCGGATTATTACTTTATTGCCGCAAAAGTTCGCAACCGTTTTAGTGCGGAGAAACGAGGCAGTCAATAGAGCATGCAAGCTATCGATAATCACAGCATTAGATATTCTCGGTATTTCTAATAATAAAAAGCGATAGTATCAATACTATCGTTAATTATCCATTACTTTTATTTTAAACGAAAATGAGTTGTAAAAATCGGGAGATCGATTTATATATAAGCAATATCTACAGACCGAATAAAACCAAAATTAGTAAAGTCAAGTGGAAATCTAGAGAAAAATCAATTTTAGCCCAATCGGATGAAAGTTGCGCCCTCTTTAAGTGCTATGTATCTAAAGAATACATTCAGTATTTTGTTAAATTTTTCAAAAAAAAAGTACATTGGCGATAATATCGATAGAAAAAATTTCAATAGATATTCAGACAAAAAATAAAATATCGATAGTATCGATATTTTGCCAGCTTTAACAGTAAACCAGCAGAAAAACGAAAAGACAGCAAGAGCCAATGGGTTGCTGTCTGAACGAAGGCGTCATGCTGATAAGGCGTATTTATCAGCTCGTCTACGCAATTTGACTAGGAAAACGCATATCCGATGAAACCTCATCCTTGGAACCTCAGCATACTATCTCCCGTACACAAGAAAGGGGACAAGACGGTATGAGCCAACTACAGAGGAATACGTCTAAAGTCAACGAAATAATTTGGCCTTATCAATGCGGCCTTAGACGTGGAAAATTCATCACAGACTTGATATTTGCACTGCGCCAAATCCTGGAAAAGTCCTGATAAGAGCAAATCAATACCTTCCATCTTTTCGATGATTAAAACCCGCCTTCTTCTGCCCTATATGTTCAAATGTATTTCGCGCCATGTCTGAGTTTGGAATCGCTGCAAAACTGATAGGACATTGCAGGATGACGCTTATTGATGCACACTGCTCAATACCAAACGAGGTTTCAAACAGGGAAATCTCTTTATTGACCTGCTGGAAAAGTCTAAACGAGATGCACATGTGAATAGGCATGGCACACTACTCATAAGAGGACATATGCTACTGGCCTATGCCGACGACATTGATACTATGGGTCGGTCATCGAGTTAAGCAATTGCAGCCATTCAAAGTATCGAAAGACAATCAAAGAAAGTGGGTCTGACAATAATTGGAGATAAGACAAAGTGGTTGGTATCAACTCACAGAGTCCTGTACATCCGAGCAGATGAGGAAAATGGGGAAAGTCAACCACTTTATCTACCTCGGCACCGACGAGAACGAAACAAATGAAGCCAGTTTTGAAATAAAACGAAAAATTATTTGGATCTTTTAGATGCTCCTTTGGTTTGAGTAACCAGTTTAGAAGAAAGAAACCACGCTGCAGGCGAAAATAACGCTATACAAGACATTGATACTAACCAAGCTGTTGTATGGCTTGCGAAAGCAGATGAAGTAGTACTTGGAGTTTTTGAGTGAAAGATGCTTCGTAAAATAAAGGGTTTTAAAACAGGTACTCTACAAAAATAGAAAGATAGGGACAGCAAACGACGCCATATTTGCCGCTCTTTTGATATTTCTCTATGTTAAGGTGAGCCATTTCATGATGGAAAGATACACGATCCGAAATTATTAAAATTTTTTACCGAAATTCGGAGCAGTGGCCTCAACGTTAAGAGCGCTTCGATGATGTTCATTTCTGGCTGAATGGCTTTGTCAATAAGCAAAATATCCGTTATTGGTCAGACAGTAATCCACACCTACTCCATGAATCATTGCATCCCGAAAAAATTACGGTTTGGTGCGGTTAGGGGCCAGCGGCGTTATTTGGCCGTATTACTTCCATGATGATCGAAAGTGGCACATCACTGTGAATGGAAATCGCTACCGTTCAATAATAACTCAATATTTTTGGCCTCAATTGGATGATATGGGCTTGAAAGACATGTGGTTCCAACAGAACGGCGCCTCAAGTCACACAGCAAATGTCACAATCATTTTATTGGAAACCAAGTTTGGAGAACATGTTATCTCTGTCCGTCTATTGTAATCACGCTACAGCCTTCAAAAATTGAGAGTTTGAGCTAAAGTTTGGCAAAGATTTGTATTTTGTTTATAAGCAGGTAGCGTTTTTGAACGAGCAAAACGGAACATATTTAGATATAGCTGCCATATAGACTGATCTCCCGATTTATTGTCTTAAGCCCATTAAAGCCGCATTTATTATTCGATTTCGTTGAAATTTTAAACCGCTAGGTATACAAAGGCCCCCGATATCCAAAACGAAAATGGTCTATATCGGGCCATAATTAGATAAAGCTTTTGTTACACGATTTTTTTTGAAATATAGATCAGTGACATCCTGTCGATATCCGCAACGAGTTTGGTCCAGATTGAACTATATTTAGATATAGCTGCCATATAGACTGATTTGCCGACCCTTAGGTCTTAAACCAATAAATGTCCCATTTGTTACCCCATTTTGCTGCGATTGGGAACAGAGAGTTACGTTTCGTTGTCCGACTTGAACGTAGTCCAGATCGGACCATATTTAGATAAAGCTGTCTTAAAGACCGATCTGCAGAATTAGGGTTTAAGGTCATAAAAGCCACATTTATTATCCGATTTAGCTTAAATTTGAAACAGTGAGTTGCACTACCCTTTTATTAAAAAATGTTGTAAAACTGACCTTTCCACAGGGAAGTGTACTACAACCAGGGATCCGGAGCGGGTACCTTTTTTCCGCTCTGCTCCTGCCCTTTTTTCGCTCCGCTCCCGCTCCTATACTTTTGAATTGACTATTTATTATTAAATTTTCTTCTTATACACACCGTGCCCTAGGAAATGATATATTAATTTTGTCATTACATCTATAACATCAAGCAATCGGGCCATATCCTTATGAAGCTCTCATATAAATCGATCTCCTGAATTGTTTTCTTGAGCCTCTAGAGGGCGCAATTCTTATCCGATTTGGCTGAAGTTTTGCAAACCGGTTTCTTCTATGACCTCCAACATTTTTGTAAAGTATAGTCTCAATCGGTCCATAACCGTTTATATCCGCTATGTAAACCTATCTACGGATTGTACTTCTTGAGCCCCTAGAGAGAGTAAATCTTATCCGATTTGGGTGAAATTTTGTATAATTTTTCCTACCACCTCTGTCTACCGTATAATCCGACCTCCCGATTTTATTTCCTAAGCGTCTAGAAGCCGCAATTATTATTCGATTTGACTGCAATTTTGTATAGTGATTTCTCCTATAACCTCCAACATTCGTGCCAAATATGGTCTGAATCCGTGTCTATTACTTCTATATAAACACATCAATCGACTTTACTTCTTGAGCACATACCGAAAGCAGTACCTAACCAAATTAAAAAAAAAAATCATAGTACCTCACAAATGTCGCCAGCATTAGGAGAGGATAACTACCACTAAAAAAATTGTTTATGATGTTCTCGTCAGGATTCGAACACAGACGTTCAGTGTTATAGATGGGCATGCTAACCACTTAGTCTCCAAAAAAAAATATACTTGTATGGGAGCTTTTCACCAAAGTACATGAACAGATAGATGGTCATGGCAAATTCTAGTCAGGAAGTGGTTCTAAGCCGATCACTACAATCAATGGTAGGTGGGCTTAGTTCTTCTCCTTCTTAACGTGCACAGTGAACCAAACGGCGAAAAAATTTCACAACTTTCTATATGCTGATCTGAGCGGTAAGAAATGATCTAGGCATACGCTTTCAGGAAAATGGGGTTATTGGTCTTTGTCATTAATAATAGGTGATATACAGGGTGTGTCAAAATTGACCACTTTCCACTTCTGCATATTTTAGGAGGCTATAATTTTTGGTCTTATTTACAGATTAGCATGACTTAGGACTCTGGAGAAAGAACTAAAAGAGAACTAAAGAAAACTTGCATAATGCTACTATGTCATCGTTCACCGTTAACGAATATGAAAAGTTAAATTTCAAAATATCAAAATTTTGCCTTGGTTTTGTCAGTGTTTATACCCTACACCACTACTGTGGTACAGGGTATTATAACTTAGTGCATTTGTTTGTAACACTAGAAAGGAAGAGAGATAGATTTCTGATTGGATTTAGCTATGTCCGTCTGTCTGTCTATCTGTCCGTTTGTCCATGTTAATTTGTTTACAAACTACAGGTCGCAATTTTCATACCATCGACTTCAAATTTGGTACAGACATGTTTTTCAGCCTAGAGACGAAGCCTATTGAAATTGGAAAAAATTGGTTCAGATTTGGATATAGCTTCCACATATATGTTCGTCCGATTTGCAATAATAATGCAATAAAAAGGTCATTTAATAACCGATTCTCTTGAAATTTGGTAGAAAGGAAATCATACAAATCGGTCCAGATTTAGATTTAGCTCACATATGTACATATCATCCGATTTTCATTCCTAGAGCCACTGCAAGCGCATTTATTGACCAAGCCTTTGTCCTCCTCCACAAATAAATGGAACGTCTCTAACCACTTAGATCACCAGATAACAAGTTGTGGACTTATTTGCAATTTTTCGTCGATTGGCCCATTGCGGTACATTATTAGAATTTGACCATATTTAGGCATAGCTTCCATATATTCTGTCCATTTAATATGCTCTAGTATTTGCTTAAAAGTAACACGTAGACTCGGTGGTGTAGAGTGTTACATTTGCCGTTCCTTACTTGTGGTTTAATTTAGCTTGTCCACCGTTGAGTTTATAAGATTACCTACAGGTCTGTCACATGTTGATAAGAATCTTCTTGCTGTGTTTCACTGCCAACCTACCATAAGAAAAACTTGTTTTTGTGTCTTATGTAGATGAAAGCGCAAAAGTTATACTAAAATCAAAAAGTCTTGTGTGGCATGTTTTCAATTCTCTCCTATAAAATGTTTGAATTGCATTACAGTTGTATACATTGCGGTTGATGGCATGTCCTTAAGGTAATTTTCAACAGAAGACTGTAATATGTAAATAGCAAGAACAACAAGACTACAACAATTTCAAATGGGCCATAAAACTTTGGTGCACACCCTGTATTATACCCTTTAGAAATATTAAAATTATTGAATATTTATGAGCAGCGAGGTTGGTTTGTCAGTTGGTTGGCTGGCTGGCTGGCTGGCAGGCGGCACACTCACCTTCGGCAGTGTGTATTTGGCATTTATATCCTTCTGTTCGGCAGTCTCCTCGGGCAACAGTGAGAATTTCAAATATACATAGTATTGAAATAGCAGCATGAAGACGGCGCCGATTATAAAAAAAGTAAAGCTTAACAATATCAACATTGAGAGATTTATATCCATATTGAATGATTGATGCCTTGTTTAACGCAGATGATGATTGAATTGGATTTGGATTGGTTTTGAATTGGTGGTTTCTTGGTTAATTGCAATGAAGGAAAAGTGAAAGGAATCTGTCTCCCACGCACGCACGCACACACGTACACAGACACTACGAGGCGCACCACCGCACGTACGATACGATTTGTTTCGAGGCGTACACACACACACACGCACACACAATCAATACGTCGATTTAATAATTCAGGTTACCACAATATGGGATTTTTTTTAAATAAAATTTATGGTGGAGGGTAGGGACTCCTTTTTTGGCTATTTGATTGGTTGGTTTGCCCTGTTCAACAATTTGGTAGCTGACGTAGAAGCTGGAGCAAGGAAAGCTTTAGCCAGAAATGACCCAGGAAAAACTGGGAGTGAGGCCTGTGAGGCTTGTGCAGCAGCATTTAATTGCCATCTATGATTTTTTTTTGTTGCAGACAAGGGGAAAAATCACACTCTTTTTTACACAATATCACTTGTAATTAAAAAAAACACCACACTCCTTGTTTTTGGCAAGGCTAGATGTCGTCACTTTTTCTTTACACTTAATAGCTGCAGGATATTTTGATTTTGCATAATTTTCTTCGGATATTTGTACACTTTTCCTTTTAGTATTTCCTGCTGTGGTGGCAATAATGCGTTTTACTTCATCCGCCGTTACGTTTTCTGTGTCTGTACATAATCTGCACTTGTTCGGAATTACAACGGCCTGTAATGTCTCGCGAGCTCTTTATGGGCTTTGCTTGGTTCATTGAAGTACTTGCGCTCTGGGGGTGCATTGCTAAGTTGTTTCATTCCGTTGTGGCCCTGCCACTACAACCCCCAAAAATCAATAGATGCGCCTGAGTTTCTTATCAGCCCAATCAGCTGTTATTTCCCTGGAATCGAAACGCTACCATCATGTTTTCGGTCCTATTTGTTTACGTTTTTCCATCCCAAATCGTTTCAAATATTTTGTTTTTGTGTTTTGACTACAATATTGTTCCCATTGTTGTTGTTTTATCTTCTTCTTCTTCCTTAGATTCGTTCTCGCTCGATGGTGTTTTGAAAACAAATGCGGCATTTGTTTTCGTTTAACGCTGTTTTCCAACTTTTGCAAATGTAAACAAACCATATCTCTCAGTTTGGTAGATACGGGCTTCTTCATCCCTCCAGCACAGGATGCGAGTTGATTTTGAAGTGTCTTAAAGGGGTTGTAGGCAACATCGCTTGCTAAGAATTGTGTTGTGTGTGCGATAAGCGTTAAAGTTAAATAAATCTGGGGTAGTGTTCGTGGTTTTCGTAATAGCGCATTATAAGGGATAAAGTTTGGTCCTGCAGTTAAGTTTGAAAATTAAAAAAAAAAATTATTATAAAAAATGTAAATTTATATAAAGGAGTAATAAAATTCCCATGTAAAAGGTTTTTCAATAAGAGGTTTTATTTTGATATTCTAAAACATGCAATTTTTTAGATAGATGAGGGGATGTTGATTTCATAATAAAGAGGAAGGTATGCCACTAATAATAAAAAAAAACATCAGCCAAACGGTCACCTCGACCATTCTTAGAGGACCATATCCTTTTTATGAAATTTTCCAAAACGAATTCGTAAAGTCGCTGCGCTATATCCTCGATAGTCTCATGAATTTTATCTTTGAGGTCTAGAATCGACGCTGGGCTGTTGGCGTACACCATTTCATTCACGTGACCTCAAAGGAAGAAGTCGCAAGAATCACCAGCCACTAAAAAGTCGCAGAAGTCTCCGGATCTTGTTGACCAATTGCGATCACCTTCTCCAGATAACACGGGCTGGAAACTTTTCCCATAAAAGAGCAATGATCTCGCTGCTTGTGTGGTACATAGCGGGGCACAGTGAGATAGAACCGAAAAAAAACTTGTGAAAAATATGCCGTGTGAGAACGGGTAGAGATATCTCTTTAGAATGAACAGAGCTGAGGTGCTAGCGAGATCGGGCACAAAATTTCCAGGTCTAGGTTGTTCGGGCGTCTTTTAGCAGCCCCCTATACGTAGTTGGTCACCTTGTTATTTCGAATATTTGTTGGGGATGCCAAATCTTTGCTTGTTGGCAAATGTTATCTTTGCTGAATAGTGCTCAAAAATTTCTACAAAGATGTCGCCTTGGTGTCTACAATATCTCCCCTGATTTCAGGGATATTTCACGTTTAATTTTTTTGTTGCAATTTTGACCGAGATCGGCTTCGTATTTTACAATTAACGAAGGCATTTGCTGTTCGATTTTTATACCCTCCACCATAAGATGGGGGGTATACTAATTTCGTCATTCTGTTTGTAACTACTCGAAATATTCGTCTGAGACCCCATAAAGTATATATATTCTTGATCGTCGCGACATTTTATGTCGATATAGCCATGTCCGTCCGTCTGTCTGTCGAAAGCACTCTAACTTCCGAAGGAGTAAAGCTAGCCGCTTGAAATTTTGCACAAATAAAGGGTGATTTTTTTGAGGTTAGGATTTTCATGCATTAGTATTTGACAGATCACGTGGGATTTCAGACATGGTGTCAAAGAGAAAGATGCTCAGTATGCTTTGACATTTCATCATGAATAGACTTACTAATGAGCAACGCTTGCAAATCATTGAATTTTATTACCAAAATCAGTGTTCGGTTCGAAATGTGTTCATTCACCGTAACGTTGCGTCCAACAGCATCTTTGAAAAAATACGGTCCAATGATTCTACCAGCGTACAAACCACACCAAACAGTGCATTTTTCGGGATGCATGGGCAGTTCTTGAACGGCTTCTGGTTGCTCTTCACTCCAAATGCGGCAATTTTGCTTATTTACGTAGCCATTCAACCAGAAATGAGCCTCATCGCTGAACGGTGAATGAACACATTTCGAACCGAACACTGATTTTGGTAATAAAATTCAATGATTTGCAAGCGTTGCTCGTTAGTAAGTCTATTCATGATGAAATGTCAAAGCATACTGAGCATCTTTCTCTTTGACACCATGTCTGAAATCCCACGTGATCTGTCAAATACTAATGCATGAAAATCCTAACCTCAAAAAAATCACCCTTTACTTCTTATTAGTGTAGGTCGGTTGGTATTGTAAATGGGCCATATCGGTCCATGTTTTGATATAGCTGATATATAAACCGATCTTGGGTCTTGACTTCTTGAGCCTCTAGAGTGCGAAATTCTTATCCGATTGGAATGAAATTTTGCACGACGTGTTTTGTTATGATATCCAACAACTGTGCCAAGTATAGTTCAAATCGGTCCATAACCTGATATAGCTGCCATATCAACCGATCTTGGGTCTTGACTTCTTGAGCCTCTAGAGTGCGCAATTCTTATCCGATTGGAATGAAATTTTGCACGACGTGTTTTGTTATGATATCCAATAACTGTGCCAAGTATGGTTTAAAACGGTCCATAACATGATATAGCTGCCATCTCAACCGATCTTGGGTCTTAACTTCTTGAGCCTATAGAGTGCGCAATTCTTATCCGATTGGAATGAAATTTTGCACGACGTGTTTTGTTATGATATCCAATAAATGTGCCAAGTATAGTTTTAATCGGTATAACCTGATATAGCTGACACATAAACCGATCTGGGAACTTGACTTCTTGAGCTTCTAGAGGTCGCAATTATTATCCGATTTGCCTGAAATTATGTACTACGGATCCTCTCAAGACCATCAACATACGTGTTTATTATGATCTGAATCGGTCTATAGCCCGATACAGCTCCCATATAAATCGATCTCTCTATTTTACTTCTTGAGCCCCCAAAGGGCGCAATTCTTATTCGAATTGGCTGACATTTTACACAGGTCTCCAACATATAATATTATAATAATTGCAGAGCAAATCTTTTCTTATGTTCTTTTTTGCCTAAGAAGAGATGCCGGGAGAAGAACTCGGCAAATGCGATCCATGGTGGAGGGTATGTAAGATTCGGCCCGGCCGAACTTAGTACGCTTTTACTTGTTATTTTTATGCATGAAAATATTTACAACGACTTTCCTGCAGAATGTTTGTACTTGCAAAAAATATCTACAAAAATATATATTTATGATGGTCATGACATTTTAAGTCGATTAAGCCAAAACACGCTAACTTTCAAATTGAAAAAGCTAGCAACGCACAGTGGAGTAGGAAATAAATAAGTGGAAATAAGTGTGCCATTTTGGAACGGATAGAAATATCTTCATGAAATTTTACATGGTTGTTACATGGCTTAGGTGTTATCCAGTTTATATGCAAAATTTTAGGGCCTTAGAGCTCCCAGGGGCCTATTGCGGCGCCTTCAAAGTTGGTCACCTCGGCCCTGCAAAATTTTTTTTTTTTTGGGCTGTCAAAAGCGCGTTCATGGTCTTATTTTCAAATTTTTTGCTGGATCATGCTTAAAAAGCCCTACAAAAACAAACCTGAAGGTGCGAAATATCTTTTATAGCGTCCAAGAAATTTGACAAACTATTTTTTTTTTTGAAATTTTCGCAGAGGCTTGTCTCTAATTTTATTGCTTGGGAAGCATTTCTGAATAGATTTAAAATTTTAACTGATTTGGAAAGCTAATAAAATAACCTATTTTTGGCCGCGATATCTGCTAAGGTCTGATTCTTCAGTCAAAAGTTATGCGAGTTACAAATCAAACAATGTAAAAAGGAAGTTTAGGGCATTTTATTCGTAATGAAAGGTAAGTTCATTGTTTCGTCTCTATACAGAAAACTTGGTTTACTGTGAAGTAAAATTTTTAACAAAAAAAAAAAAAAACTGGGAAAACCCTTTGAGTTCTTAAAACGCAAAGCTGAGACCCCCAACATTATAACATATTTTCATTGCCCCAAGTAATACCTAATTGTTTGAAAAAAATTTTTTGCGCCATCCAAGGATTACAAAAAATGCCAATTTGCAAACTTCTTTCCCCAGTGGGGCAATTTTGGAAGTTTTCATCAAGAAATGTGCCCATAATTTGTACTCATTTTTTTTAAGATATTCGTCTACAAATTTATGAAAAATTACAACGAAACCTTTAATAGTTTGGTTCTATGATATTTTCAATTTGAAATTGTAGCAGACTTATTTTCAAGTATTTTTTTTCCATCCCACTGTGCATCGTTCGCACTTTTTGGATCGTTTAGTCACCCATTATATAAATCTTTCTTGTATTTAGTCACCCATGACATATTTGCTAGTTGTAACTACATTGGTACCAAAAGGTACCAATTGCGGTACAAACATGCGTTTCCTTTCATTACCAGTACTATTTTTCGATTTTTTTTTCACCCTCATCCTTTTGAAACAGATGCCATTTAAGTCTAATTTCAAAATTCTACCTCTATTCATCCGCCCTGTACAAAGTTCACCCATTTTGTACCTTTTTGGTACATTTTTAGTACCTAAACTTACAAATTTTCAAAAACTCTTATAGTTATCCACTTAAGTTTGCCATTGTGTACCTAAGTTCCAAAATTCAGAGTTCTAGTTCAGTTTACAAAGAAAGTACGAAATAGTACCAATTGCGGTACTAAACGTACTATTTCCCAAAAAATTGGTAAAGAGACGCTCTTGAATTTGAGTCCAATAACTCTATCCCTTTCCATTCTCGCTGGTCAAATATGTATCATTTCGTACTTTTTGGTACTTTTTAGTATCTAAACGTACGAATATCACCAAATCCAGGCTTTTCTCGTGTCTATGACCCAACACCAACATTCGTTCACAATTTCATGATTCTAGATTTACGTTTGGGCTGGGCTATGATCTGTCAGTCAGCAATCCGTCAGTCACGCAACTTTTTTATATATATAGACTACACTTTTTGAGCCTCTAGAGAACGCTCTTCTTATTCGATTTGCACCAAGTGTGATCCTAATCGGCTCAAAACTTAATATCGCTCCCATGTAAACCGATCTCTGAATTATAATTCTTGAACCCCGCAATTTTTTCCGATTTGGTTGATATTTTCCACAATGACTTCTATTTTGTTCTCCAATATGCAAACAAAGTATGGTCTAAATCCGTCAATAACCTGATAAGGTTTCAACAGCATGGCAATTCAGATCTATTATCCTTTTTTGCATACTATGAGATACAGGGCAAAGAACTTGTCAAATACATTTCTTTATCTAGGATATATAAAATTCTTCCTTCTTACTTGTTAAACATATAGTCCTCAGAAGGATATATGACGGCACGTTGTCATTCCGTTTGTAACACCACCAAATATTGATCTGCGACACCATAAAGTATATATAAATTCTTGATCGTTTTGACATTTTTAGTCTATCCGTTCCACCGTCTGTCGAAGTCACAATAGCGGTCGAACAAATCTTTATTGGCTTGAAATTTTGCAAAGATGCCTCTTATTGATGTTAGTCGTTGTGTATTTTCGGTTTTGACTTCTTGAGCCCGCAGATGCCTTAACTCTCATCCGATATGGCTGAATTTTTTTTTCACTAAGAATTCTGTGTTTACTTTTATCTTCCGTGCCAAGTATAATCCTAATTGGTCTATAAACTGATATTACCCCCATATAAACAGATTCCCGGATTTTACTTCTTAAGTCCTTGGAATCGCAATTTTCATCCAATATGGCGGAAATTTCGTTTGTGTTTTGTTATGACTTCCAATGGCCTGATTTGGTACAAATTTGCTATGTAAACATAGGTATTTCAACTAAGTTCATTTGTGTAAATTTGTACCATTTATTTATTTCAGATATAATGTATAGTTTTCAACTGCATTAATTTTTTTAATTATTTCTTTCCTTTGCTTTTCTTGCCTTTTTTGCTTTTCTTGGACTTTTTCTTGACTTTTTTGCCCTTCTTTTTATTCTTTCTGTTTTTCGCCTTATTTTTCTTGGACTTTTTGGTGCTTGGCTTTGAGCCAACAGTGCTTCCCGTTCCACTACCGTCTGCAGGTGATTCGACAGGTACCTCGGAGTTGATAGGTATCACCTCGCCTCCTTCACCACCTTCACCTCCTTCGCCTCCTCCACCACCTTCGCCTCCTTCAACACCTTCGCCTCCTTCAGCACATTCGCCTCCTCCAACACCTTCGCCCCCTTCTTCTCCACCTTCGCCTCCTTCTTCTCCACCTTCGCTTCCTTCTTCACCTTCACCTCCTTCTCCACCTTCGCCTCCTTCTCCGCCTTCACCCTCGTCTCCACCTTCACTGACTCCTTCGCCACCACCTTCACTTCCACTTTCGCCTTCACCGGTTCCTTCGCCTTCATTGGGTACTACTTCGCCTTCAACTCCTTCTTCAGTTGCTGCGGCTTGACTGAAGGCCGCTACCACAAGGCCCAGTATTAGGAAGAGCGTTAATAACTTCATATTCTTAATTCGCAAAATGAACTGTTTATTCCCAACTACTCGGGAACTATAAGACCAAACTATTTTTCGGGGTGTTATTTAAGCAAAAATATTACTTTTTCAGAATCTTTTATTTCCCAGAGAGTGACATAAATAACTTCCGAAAAATATTTACTTTTTATATTGGTTAGAAATGTTGCGTTACTAGCTAAATCAAACAAGATTAGAGTTAGAATCTGAAAATACGTCAAACATTTATTTTATTTGCTATCTTGAACACTGCCAGCAAAGGATGTTAATAAAATTATTTTATTTTGCATGGTTTTGTTTATAAATTAAAACATATGTATGTATATTCAACGTTAAAATGGTATTAAACAATCGTCAATTTTTTTTCTTAAGTGCTGACTTATAGGAATTTTGGAATATTTTTTGTTATTATTTTTAATGGTAAGACTGTAAGAACAAGATGTTGGCAGTACTACCCGCAATGTAAAGCCTAAAAACTAAACAAACTCATCACAATTGCGACCAAGCCGGAAAAAACAAACATTGATGTCAACACAGAATATATCCGGTAACAAATGGCATTGAATATCTCAACATCCAAGTTGCTAGATTTTACCTTACTTTAGTTGGACATTACAGAACATTCGTTCCTCTAGCCGAATGTAGGCAAGATATTTTTTCGTTCGGTCGGAATAAATGTTGAAAATAACATCTGGAGTTCTCAGTATTAAACCTACCTACCGCTGTATACGATTACTTAAAATTCCTGAACAATCTACTTCTAATATTGCTTAATTGCCTAAGTGCAGATGTATCACCTGATCACCAATCTCATTCACTCATTTAGTTACAGGGTCAGCCAAAGCAGAATTCTGTTGTTCGCAAATCCTAAGATACAGGTATCGATGTCACCATCAAAACACAACGTACAACAGGACAAGAGGGGCCTTTGAAGAAACGGACTTCAGATTCTCGTTATTGGGTTCCGAACTAGGGTATGCGCTTTAAAAATTGTATTTTTTCCCCAAATCTCATCATTTCGTTTGTAACACCTCGATATATTTATAATAAATATTCTTAATCGTCTGAGTATTCGAAGTCAATCTAGCAAAATCCGTCCGTTCATTCAATAGGTAGACGAAATCACAATACCGTCGGAACAAATAAGGCTATCCGAATAAAATTTTGCACAGATACTTCTTATTGTTGGTCGTTCGCTGTTCAATATTGACCAATTTGAGTAGATTGATTTAAGCTTATGCAAAACAAGTAAGAGCGTGCTAAGTTCGGCCGGGTCGAATCTTGTATATCCTCCACCATGGATCGCATTTGTCAAGTTCTTTGCCCGGTATCTCTTTTTAGGCAACCAAAGAATAATCTATATGCTATTGGAGCTATATCAAGTTATACTCCGATTTGATCCATAAATGGATTGAATGCTGAACATTGAAGAAGTCATTTATAATATTTCAGTCCATTCGGATAAGAATTGCGCCTTGTAGGGGCTCAATAAACTAAATCCGGAGATCGGTTTATATGTGAGATGTGTCAAGCTATAGATCGATTCAGACCATATTGAACACGTGTGTTGAAGGTCATGAGAGAAGCCGTTGTACAAAATTTCCTCCAAATCGGGTGAGAATAGCGCCCTCTAGAGGCTCAAGAAGTCAAGATCCCAGAACGGTTTTTATGACAGCTATATCAGGTTATGTACAGATTCGCCCCATGCTTAGCACAGTTTTTATAAGTAAGTCAAGAAGTCAAGATCCCAGAACGGTTTATTGTATATGACAGCTATATCACGTTATGTACCGATTTGCCTCATGCTTAGCACAGTTTTTTTAAGTAATAACAAAACACCTCATGCAAAATTTCAGTTAAATCGGATGAGAATTGCGCCCTCTGGCGGCTCAAGAAGTCAAGATCCAAGATCGGTTTATATGGTAGCTGTACCAGCTTATAAACGTATTTAAACCATACTTAGCACAGTTGTTGGAAGTGATTCCAAAACACCACGTGCAAAATTTCAGTCCAATCGGACAAGAATTGGGCCCTCTAGACGACAGACTTGACTTAAAATGTCATGACGATCAAGAATACATACTCTATGGGGTCTCAGACGCATATTTCGAGGTGTTACAAACATAATGGCGAAATTAGGATACCCCCATCTAATGGTGGGGGGTATAAAAAGTGGTCCATTCGCTTAGTCCAATTTTGGCATGCTCTTTCCAAAATTTCGGCCGGTATTTCACGATAAATGCTTCGTATTGTCTTCCTATGCGTCCATTGAAGCGGGCTTGTTTGTATAGACATGAGCTTTAACATAGCCCAACTAAAAATATTTTAAAGGCGTTAAATAGCACTATCTAGGCGGCCAATAGACCAATCCCGAACACGAAATAAAATGTTCACCGAACTAGACTCTCAATAAGTCCATTGTTACGCGTGCTGTGTGGCATGTGGCACCGTCTTGTCGAAACCACATGTCATGCAAGTCAAGTTCTTGCACTTTGGGCAATCAAAAGTTGGATATCATCTCACGAAAGTGCTCACCATTCACAGTTACGTTACGATTCGCATCATCTTTGAAGAAGTACGGTCCAAATATGCCACCAGCCCATAAACCGCACAAAACTGTCACTTTTTCCGGATGCTTTAGTAGCTCTTGCAATGCTTCTGGTTGATCTTCACTGCCAACTCGACAGTACCTATTGAGTCAAAAACGAGCTACGTCGCTGAACACAGTTTTTCGTTCGGCTTCAATTCTTGCACCAGCCAGCTGCATTTTGAAAGGCTTTACGCATAAATCCTTCCGCATAGTTTTCCACGTTGTTGAGTAACTGAGGCCCAATTGCTGCGAACGGCGACGAATCGATAATTGAAGGTCATCATTAACACAGGCCGATCCAGCTGCGATATTTTCTTCGGCTCGCTCTCTACGCAAGGGTGTTGGTGTTTTAATGTCCAAGAATGTACATTTGTTGTGAAATTTAGTCACAATAGCCCGAATAGCCGCTTCAGTGGGTCGATTAAACTGACCATAAAAAGGATTAAGCGCGCGATGAACTTTCTTAACAGAGCACGCATTTCGATAATAAAATTCAATAATTTGCCAGCGTTGCTCTTTAGAAAAATGATTCATGGTTAAATTATAGACCAAACTAAATTATTTGACAGTGAAACAAAACACGAAACGTGCGTGAGCTGTTTAAACCAGTGTTGCTAAAAAGATAATAGCTAAAAAAACAAGCTTTAGCTTGAGATTCAATTTTGAATTAAACGACAATGAGGTCGAATTCCCTACAGTGCGACACCTCTTTGGGGAGTATTTTTTTACATGGCATAGTACCTTACAAGTTTCGGCTGCATTTGGAGGGATTACCACCGCTGAATAATTTTTTTTTATGATGTTCTCGCCAGGATTTAAATCAAATCTTTCAGCGTTATAGCGGACTACATAACACCTAACATAACTCACTATTCCAAATTTCAGCGAAATCGGACAGTAAATGTGAGAGATCGGTCTATATGGCAACTATATCTCTATCTTGGCTGATCGGGGTCACTTTGAACAAGGATGTCGAGAGGCCTAACACAACTCGCTGTCCAAAATTTCAGCGAAATCGGATAATAAATGTTGCTTTAATGGGTCTAAGACCATGTATCGACAGATCGGTCTATATGGGTCTATATCAGTATATAGTCCAATGCAGCCTTTCGAACTTAACCTGTCTTTGGACAAAAAAAAAAAAAGAATCTATGCAAAGTAACACTATATTTAAAAACTGTAGCGTGATTTCAACAGATAGACGGGCAGAAAGACGGACATGGATAAATGATCTTCAATTTTTACGACGATCAAGAATATGTATACTTTATAGGTTCTCAAATGGATATTTCGATGTGTTGCAAACGGAATGACAAGAATAAATATAAACAAAAACATAGTCGAAAATGTAACAAATTTTACAAAAATAGAGATGAACATATCTGGGTAACAAACAGTTTTCCAAACAATTTTTGATGTTTTTGTATTCTTTGTATATTACTCTGACTTTCTGATCCCATAAAATCGCAATTTTGTTTTATATAGACTGATCTCCAGACTTAAAGTCTTGAGGCAATAAATTGGTAATATTTCGTCTAACTTCGATGAAATTTGACACAGTGAGTTCTGATAGACCCCTATCCATTTCTGTGAAGTGTGTTCGAGATTGGACGATATTTGAATATAGCTGGCTTATAAACCGGCCGGCCGAACATCCGATATAGGGTATTAAGGCCATAAAATATCACTATATCATCCGCTTTCGATGAAAATTGGCACAGTGAGGTCTGAAAGACTCCTACCCATTCCTGTTAAATGTGGTCCAGATCGGACCATATTTGAATATAGCCGTTCTATGGACTGATCTCCCCATATAGTGTATTGGGCTTATGAAATGGGGATTTTTCATCCAATTTCAATGAAATTTGAGTTCTGGTAGATCCCTACCCATTCTTGTTAATGTGGTCCAGATCGAAACATATCTGGATATACCTGTCATATGACCGAACTGCTGAGCCTACAAAAGGAGCATTTTTCATCGGATTTCGGTGAAATTTGAAACAGTGAGCTTTGGTACCCGATCTAGACGATATTCAACAAAAATGTGTAGAGGTCTATCAAATCGCACTGTATCAGATTTCAACAAATCCTTATTATTTAATTATTAGTTTTTATATTTTAATACAAACTTCAAATGTATTACTTTATGTAGCAAGGTGAAATATATGGAAACAGCAAGAAATTGACGTATTAATAAAATTTTTGAAATAAAAAGACAAATAAGCATCGATACATAGTATTTGCTTGAAGTCTATTATTAGTCTATTAAGTATGTCAAAATAATAGTTATTATTAAGTTTTTATTTATTTTCCAATTCAATTATGTTTAAACTTTTTTAGATTTATTTCAAATTTATATCATTTCTTAGTTTTGTTTTTGGGTTTATTATATTTGTTTTGAGGTATTGTTTTTATTCCTTTTTAGATTTTTCTTTGCCTTTTCCCTTGGCCTTGCCTTTTCCTTTGCCCTTACCTTTGCCTTTTCCTTTACCCTTTCCTTTGCCTTTTCCTTTGCCTTTTCCCTTGCCTTTTCCTTTACCTTTTCCCTTTCCTTTGCCAGGTTTTGGTTTTGGGTTAACAGGAGCAGGTTCAGTCACATCGACTTCGCCCTCTCCGGCACCGGCTTCCTCATCTCCTCCTCCCTCAACTAAGTCTCCTCCACTTTCTTCCTCAGCACCTTCTTCGGCACCTTCTTCAGCTCCTTCTTCAGCACCTTCTTCGGCACCTTCTTCAGCACCTTCTTCAGCACCTTCTTCGGCACCTTCTTCGGCTCCTTCCTCAGCACCTTCTTCGGCACCTTCCTCAGCACCTTCTTCGGCACCTTCCTCAGCACCTTCTTCGGCACCTTCCTCACCTCCCCCTGCTTCTTCTCCATCACCCTCTGCGGGTTCTTCGGTATCTCCTCCCTCTTCTGCTGCAGGTTCCTCCCCTTCTACTGCCCCTTCTTCTTCTGTGGGTATCTCCTCTTCACCAGCAGCAGCTTCTTCTTCCTCCGAGGCTGCGACAGGCCCAAAGGCCGCCATTACAAGGCCCAAAATTAGGAATATATGTAACAATTTCATTTTTTAAAATTGCAACTTTGAGTGTTGAAAAGAGAAAGTATTATATCGCGATTACGGTTTCATGCGTTGGGTATTTAAGCAAAATTCGTCAACTAGAAATTTCATAAATTATTCAAAAAGTCTCTATGATAAAAGTGTTACATTTGAATAAACATAAAAAAATGAGACAAATATTGATACTGTTTGCGCGAGAAGTGCAAATTTATTTTTATGCCCTACACCATAAGATGGGGGTATACTAATTTCGTCATTCTGTTTGTAACTCCTCGAAAAGACCCCATAAAGTATATATATTCTTGATCGTCATGACATTTTAAGTCGAACTAGCCATGTCCGTCCGTACGTCTGTCTGTCGAAAGGACGCTAAATTTCGAAGGTGTAAAGCTAGGCGCTTAAAATTATGCAAAAATACTTCTTATTAGTGTAGCTCGGTTGAGATTGTAAATGGGTCAAATCGGTCCATGTTTTGATATAGTTGCCATATAAACCGATTTGGGGTCTTGACTTCTTGAGCGACTAGAGTGCGCAATTCCTACCCGATATCGCTGAAATTTTGCACGACGTGTTTTGTTATGACTTCCAACAACTGTGTTAAAAATAGTTCAAATCGGTCCATAACCTGATATGGCTGCTATATAAACCGATCTGGGTCTTGATTTCTTGAGACACTAGAGGGCGCAATTATTGTCCGATTTGGCTGAAATTTTGCATGAAGTGTTTTGTTATGACTTTCAACAACTGTGCTAAGAATTATTCAAATCGATCCATAACCCGATATAGTTGCCATATAAACCGATCTGGGGTCTTGACTTCTTGAGCCACTAGAGGGCGCAATTATTATCCGAAATTTTGTACAACGGCTTCTCCCATGACCTTTAATATACGTGTCGAATATGGCATGAATTGGTTTATACCCTAATACAGCTCCCTTATAAACTGTTCTCCCTACATTTCTTCTTCAGCCCCTTAAGTGCGCAATTCTTACTAGATTTGGCGGAAATTTTACACAATGACTTCTACTAAGGTCTCCAATATTTAATATTCTTTTATCCTTCGTTTGCCAAAAAAGAGTACCGTGGAAAGAGCTCCACAAATGCGATCAATGGTGGATGGTATATAAGATTCGGCCCGACCGAACTAAGCATGCTTTTACTGGTTATACCTTACACCACCACTGTGGTTCAGGGTATTATAAGTTTGTGCATTTGTTTGCAATGCTAAGAAGGAGAAGAGCTAGATCCATTGATAAGTATACTGATCGACTCAGAATCACTTTCTGATTCGATTTAGCCATGTCCGTCTGTGAGTCCATGTATTCTTGTAATCAAAGTGCAGGTCGTATTTGTTGCCCAACCATCACGAAATTTTGCACATATCACTTTTGTGGCCCAAGTACAAACGTTATTGATTTTGGCAAAAATCGGTTCAGATTTAGATACAGCTCCCATATATGTATCGCCCGATTTGCACTTAAATAAACAACCGATCTGCACAAAATTTGGCACGGATTGTTTTCTTGCTGATTTTAATGTATGTGCAAAATTTCAGTAAAATCGGTTCCGATTAAGATATAGCTCCCATATATATGTATTGCCAAATTTGCACTTAAATGGACGTAGTAACTTCAATTTTCAACCGATCTGCACAAAATTTGGCACGGACTGGTTTGGTACTATCGCTTTTGTGGCCCAAGTACAAACGTTATTGATTTTGGCAAAAATCGGTTCAGATTTAGATACAGCTCCCATATATGTATCGCCCGATTTGCACTTAAATAAATAACCGATCTGCACAAAATTTGGCACGGATTGTTTTCTTGCTGATTTTATCATATGTATAAAATTTCATCAAAATCGATTTAGATATAGCTCCCATATACTGATCATATAGGATTTGGATATAGCTCCCATATATATGAATCCCCCGATTTACACTTATAGGGCTGTAATAAACACAATTTTTAACCGATCTTCACAAAATTTGGCACGGATTGTTTTGTTATTGATCTTATCATATCAGCTAGATTTCATCAAAATCGGTTCAAATTTGAATGTAGCACCCATACATATTTATAGCCGGATTTGCACTTATATGACCGTAATAACAACAATTTCCAAACAATCTGTTTAAAAGTCGGTTCAGATTTAGACATAGCTCTCATATACATATATATTCCTATATTGTTAAAATTTATGATTGTATGGTAGGTGTATGGTATTATATAGTCGGCTCCGCCCAAGTTTTTCCTTTCCTTACTGGTTTTTTATTTAAAGAAGAGAAGTTTTCAATGCATTTTCTAAAAATTTTGTTTAATTTAGGGAATTTCATTTTCAATTTGTTTTCTTATTTCTATTTGAAAAATATAGAGCAAACCGCTTTAAGAAAAGCAAGTGTTTGGAAAATCTAAAACGTCAAACAATAACTGTTATTTTTATGTCTACATTGAAAAAAAGTAAGTCGAATATTTAAGATTTTTTCTTATTCGTAAAATATTAGCAATAAAAACGAGCCAAGGAACCCAAAATTTAAAATAAAGATGTCATCTTGAAATTAAATTACAAACGGACATAACCATCCGTTTCAAATTTTGATCGCTGGTTGATTCTTATTCTACTTAACTTTTTTTTCCATTTTATGTGAGAAAATCTTTCCGCTGTTCCTTTGAACTTTTTTCTAATTTAATCTCACCATATATTGCATGTAATTTTTTGACTTACAAATCCGCGTACAGCTTCAACTGTTTCCAGAAAAACAAAAAATTTACAGATTTTTTTGTTATATTTATTAGCTTTTAAATTTAAATGCAAACTCCAAATGCAATACTTAATGTTGCACAGTGAAATATATGGAAACAGCAAGAAATTGACGTATGAATACAATTTTCGAAATAAAAAGAAAAACAAGCCTCGAGAAATATTGGGTTGTCCAAAAAGTAATTGCGGATTTTTCATATAGTCGGCGTTGACAAATTTTTTCACAGCTTGTGACTCTGTAATTGCATTCTTTCTTCTGTCAGTTATCAGCTGTTACTTTTAGCTTGCTTTAGAAAAAAAAGTGTAAAAAAACTATTGAGTTGCCCAAAAAGTAATGCGGATTTTTTAAAAGAAAGTAAATGCATTTTTAATAAAACTTAGAATGAACTTTAATCAAATATACTTTTTTTACACTTTTTTTCTAAAGTAACAGCTGATAACTGACAGAAGAAAGAATGCAATTACAGAGTCACAACCTGTGAAAAAATTTTTCAACGCCGACTACATGAAAAATCCGCAATTACTTTTTGGGCAACCCAATATATTTGATTGAAGTTCATTCTAAGTTTTATTAAAAATGCATTTACTTTCTTTTAAAAAATCCGCAATTACGTTTTGGGCAACCAATAGTATTTCCTTCAAGTAAATTGAAAGTCTATTAAGTATGTCGAAAAAAATAGTTATTATTAAGTTTTTATTCGCAACTCAATTATGGTTAAACATTTTTAGATTTATTACAAATTTACATTATTTCTTTGTTTTGTTTTTAGGTTTATTATATTTGTTTTGAGGTATTTTTTTTGTGTTTTTATTACTTTTTAGTTTTTGCTTTGCCTTTTCCCTTGGCCTTGCCTTTTCCTTTGGCCTTGCCTTTTCCCTTGGCCTTGCCTTTTCCCTTAGCCTTGCCTTTTCCTTTGCCCTTGCCTTTGCCTTTGCCTTTGCCTTTTCCTTTACCTTTACCCTTGCCTTGCCCTTTACCCTTTCCTTTTCCTTTGCCAGGTTTTGGTTTTGGTTTTGGTTTTGTTACTGGTTTTGGTTTTGGTTTTGTTACTGGTTTTGGTTTTGGTGTTGGTTTTGGTTTTGGTGTTGGTTTTGGTTTAACAGTAGCAGGTTCAGTCACACTGACTTCTGTGGCAGCTTCTGTGGCACCTTCTTCGGCAGCTTCCGTGACAGCTTCTTCGGCACCTTCTGTGGCACCTTCTTCGGCGCCTTCTTCAGCACCTTCTTCGGCACCTTCTTCGGCACCTTCTTCGGCACCTTCTTCGGCACCTTCCTCAGCACCTTCTTCGGCACCTTCTTCGGCACCTTCTTCGGCACCTTCTTCGGCACCTTCCTCAGCACCTTCTTCGGCACCTTCTTCAGCACCTTCCTCAGCACCTTCCTCACCTCCGCCTGCATCTTCTCCATCACCCTCTGTGGGTTCTTCGGTATCTCCTCCCTCTTCTGTTGCAGGTTCTTCCCCTTCTGTGGCTCCTTCATCTTCTGCAGGTATCTCCTCTTCACCAGCAGCAGCTTCTTCCTCCTCCGCTGCTGCGACAGGCCCTAAGGCCGCCATTACAAGGCCCAAAATTAGGAATATGTGCAACAATTTCATTTTTGAAATTGCAACTTCGAGTGTTGAAAAGTATTATATCGCGATTACGGTTTCATGCGTTGGGTATTTAAGCAAAATTCGTCAACTTGAAATTTCATAAATTATTCAAAAAGTCCGTAAGAAAAAGAGTGTTTTGAATAAACATAAAAAATGCGACAAATATTGATTCTGTTTGCGCGTGAAGTGCACAGTTAGTTTTTATTTATTTAATGAAGAGAAGTTTTCAATGCATTTTCTAAGAAATTTGTTCAATTTAAAGAATTTCTTCAATTTGTTTTCTTGTTTTGAGAAAAGCAGGTGTTTGGAAAATCTAAACACGTCAATCCAAAACTGTTGTTTTTTGTCTACATTGAAAAAAAGTTGGCCGAATATTTAAGATTTTTGCATATGCGTAGTATTTTAGCAATAAAAACAAGCCAAAGAATCAAAACTTTAAAATAAAGATATCATCTTTAAATTAAATTTCGAATTTTTCCCCATTCTTAAGATTTTAGCAAGAAAGAACCAAAACTTTAAAGTAAATATGTCATCTTTAAATTAAATTTTCTATTTAGTAACGGACATGACATGATTCTTATTCTACTTCATTAATGACGGTTTAGTTATTATTTTTCGAAAAATTCTTTTTTTTTTCAACTTGGCATCTTAAACTAAAAAAAAAAAAAAAACTACACATATCGTGCCTATTTGTAAGGCTTTTTTGCGTCTTCAACTACGGTACACTGTTGTCTCATCCCAAAGTCAATTTCTTAACTTTCAACGATATTTTGGCCCCTGATATTAGATTTTGGTCTTTAAAAACAAGACGCAAAGTTAAGGATTTATAAAACTACCCTTTCAAATAAAAAATCCCTAATATGAAGGAAAATATTTTTCAGCCAAGCAAATGTTCCTTAAAAAGTTGTTAATTTGATTATCTTTAAATTAAGCCTACTAATAATTGGCTCCAAAATTAGGAGAAACGTTTTTTCAGTGTATACAAGTAAACGATTTTTTATAAAAGCACTCTACTCGCTATGTATGACTGCATTTTTTGGTGAGCATTAAAGCGTAAAGAACACAGCTATAAAATATTCTTCAAAAGCGCGTACAATTAAAAGAAAAAGTCTTGTTTATGGAAAAGAGAACATATCGCAAATCCACGAGTCATTTTTGAAAAGCCGTATATATTTATATCGAAAGATTGATCTTAGACCCCATAAATTATATATGTTCCTGATCAGCTCGACATTCTGAATCGATATAGCCTTGTCCGTCCGTCCGACTGTCGAATTCATGATAGCGGTTGAACGTGTAAAGCTAGCCACTTGAAATTTTGCACAGATACTTACTGTTGATGTAGGATAGCGTATAGGCCACATCGCTACAGATTTGTATATATCTCCCATATAAACAGATCTCCCGATTTGTTTTCTTGGGACCCTGGAAACCGCAATTTTTGTCTGATTTGGCTAAAATTTTGCAGATGGTGTTCTGTTATGACTTCCAACAACTGTGCCAATCATGATTCAAATCGGCCTACAACCTGGTATAGCTCCCATATACCCCGATATGCCGAATTGACATTTTTAGCCCCTGCAAGTCGCAATTTATTATCCGATTTAGCAAAGATTTTGCACATAGAATTCTGCTATGACTTCCAACAATTATGCCAAATGCGGTCTAAATTGGTCAATAACATGGTATAGCACCCATTTAAACCGATCTTCCGATTTGACATCTTTAGCCCTTGGAAGCCGCAATTTTTGTCCGATTTAGCAAAAATTTAGCAAATAGCTGAATACGGTCCAAATCAGTATATAACCTAATATAGCCCCCATATAAACCAGTACCTCGATTATCCTTGTTCGGTTTGACAGAAGTTTGGTATGTAGAATAAAATTATGTCATTCACTTAATTTATTTTATATAAATTTTTAGCAAAATCCATGGTGGTGGGTTCCTAAGATTCGGTCCGGCCGAACTTAGCACGCTTCTACTTGTTCACTCCTATGAGAAGATTAGGGCCGCTTCCAACTTCCAAGTTCCAACTTTATCTATCTAAAGCGCTTTGCTAAACTTCATTACAATTTTGATTAGGTTTAAATGGCAGTCTTCCATCGAACTTACTTCCACGTTTTCGTCCATTGTGATACCACAGGAACAGAAAAAGGAAGATGCCTTCTAGTTCCTACCGTTGAACCATTCAGATCGCATTAAAAAGACCAACAACTTGCAAATATTCACATACGCTAAATCATACAAGTTCCCAAAGAAATGAGAACCCAAAGTGGAACTCCTTCTGACTGCCAGTGCGACACACACACACAACAGATGTTCTGTAGTCTCTTCTTCATCGACGTCCTCAGAACTTCTGCAGAAGTTGTTACTTGCAACCTTCAGTCTGTCAGTATCTTTCCATATCTGACCATCCATCTGCACATCTGCTCTGATCCTAAAGACCTAGCTTACAGGCATCTAAAGGCATAACCACAGATATCAGTTTCCCTGGAATGTGTAAGGTAGTTCCTAGTGTCGCAAGCTCATCTGGGATATCTCTGTGGCCCGGCATCCAGAAGAAGTACGTTGTGCAAGGGTTTGATAGCTGCCTGGGCGTTTGAGGAAATATTTATGCCGGCATATACTTCATTTCGCCATCTGTATGTGTGATGTAGTCGGCTTGTAGTGCGCTCTAAATACTAAAAAGTAATCTCGAAAAAGAAAAGTCGAGTTTTTTACAAAATCCTTAATTGTTTTCCATACCACGCCCCTAAGTTGTCTGGTATTGAATACCCACCTAAGTCCCGGTGTCTGTTAGCCGCGAAAGCCGGGCAATGACATAGAAATTGCTCCAAAGTCTCATCATCTGCCCCACATGTCCTACACATGCTATCACTTGCTGCACCGGTTTAGCATATTTGAGCTCGTAGTCCTATGTGTTTTAATAAGTAAGTTATTAAGTAACTTTCTTACGGTAGTGTTGAGCCTAGGACTGGCGACTTAAAGGAGTCGAAACTTTTTATCGCCCAGGATTTTTGACTCAGACACAATTTCCCCAATTAACTCCGACGAATGCATATCGGAGACAACCTCTTTAGGGGCCACGGAACCATTCGTCCACACACCCATGGTTCCTGAATAAGGCCCGCCGAAGCGGCCTTACAATGTTAGAGATTTATCTGCAGAAACCGGACCGAAGGATTTACAATTTGTACCACCGTTGCGTTAACCTTGTCTTCTGAGACCACCAGTAGTTCATCCTCACTAGATTTCTTCGACCTTGTCTTGATGATCTAGGGCAAGTTGAGAAAGCATTGTAAACATTCTCTCTCAGACAGGACATTTGCTGTGTGGAAGATTCCTCCTTAAATGCTTAACTAGCTGCTGCTGTCGGCGTACCTCTTGAGTTCCGTCCTTCTTCGCCTTGAGTTCCGTCCTTCTTCGCCTTGAGTTCCGTCCTTCTACACCTTAAAGTCTATCCAATCGGATGACCCACTTACACAGAGCTTTTCGGGTCCTACCTAGACGCCTTCTCATTTTCTTCTGATGGTGGCAGTGGGATTTGCAGTCTCCTGCAATCCGCCAAACTTTATAAATGTGGTCGATAGTTCCTCAGACGAGTTTTCAGCAACAACTGATGAGTCATCTTGATTCCCCAACCCCACCGCTTCCATACACCTTCAGCTTCAATTTTTTAATCCGTATGACAAATCTTTCAGATTTGTTGAGGTCTACGAGACAGCGGGATTTGGTATAAATGCTGCATGCCACCGAATGTCATCAGCCTAAGCCAATCTACCCATCTTCCAGTCGGTTGATTGGGATTACTGTCTCCTTGTCTCCCAAGCATGGATACATGATCTAAGGGAATCCTTGGTATCGATACGGGTGCCATTGGTCGGGAAGGCATATTTTCCTTCTTGAATAAATCCAGTGCTGTGCCTGGTCAGATGTCACCAATCTTTTTTAGGGCGCAACGATGCAAGTCAATTGAACCTTGATCCCTTATCGGCCTCGATACCAGCCTGCATTGTCACAAACTGGAGCAGTCCCAGGCAATTCCGCAACATATCAATGAGTGCTGTCCGATTCAAGTGTAACCTCAATAATAAGAGGCACCTTTTCGTCCGAACAGCGTGCCGCATTGCGACACATCTTTGGGAAGAAGTTTTTTTATATGGCTGCCATACCATTTTTCAAACGGCATAGTTCCACCGCTGAAAATTTTTTCTGAGGTTCTCGTCAGGATTCAAACCAAGGCGTTCAGCGTCATAGGTTGACATGCTAACCTCAGCGCTACGGTGGCCTCCAACCTACCTACAGGGTGGCTGATGAAAGCCGCTACCAAAAAAAAATGTAATAACTTTTTTTCTATTTAATAATAATAATTTAATAATTAATTTAATTAATTAATTAATTAATTTAATTAATAATAATTTAATAATTAATTTAATAATTTAATTTAACATGAATAAAAGAAAAATGTATTCCATACACCGAAAAAAAAATGTAGCAATATTCATCATTGTAGCAATATTCATCAGCCACCCTGTATTACGAACTACAAAATATTATTGCGGAGCGAAATAACAAAACGTCTGCTCTACTCAACGATTTAATCTAGAATCTTCTTTGATCTTGTAATGATAAGCTTTCTCACGCATCCAGGTGCAACTGAAAAAGTAGGTGCACCAATCTTCTTTAGGGCGCTGCACACTTTTGATGTGGACGACTCCTGCTAAGATGCTTTCCCAGCTGCTTCTATCGAAGTAGCTTTTAAGTTCCCTTTATTGCCGTATAGCTTGATCCATTCGTTTTCCATCTAGACCCCTCCTCTTCTCCTTCAACCGAGGCAGAGGGATCCCCTTTCCACCAATCTGTCAGGCCTTAGCAATGTCGACGATAGTTCCTCAGACAAGTTTTCAACAATTGATGGGATGAGTTGCCCCACAGGTTACCGCAGTCTTTTGCATGACTTCTTTGGCGTTTACGAAGCCGAGCTTAAGACATTTGGGGTAGCTTCTCCATCAAATCCCCGAGACCAATTATGGTGGTCTCTCTCATTATCAAAGAGATTCTTGAAACACCGCCGTAACTAGCTTGAGTACCTATAAACTTTCCGCAAAATATGTACTACATGGATTAAAACAAGTAATAAAAAATTAAGTTCGGCCGGGCCGAACTTTGGATACCCACCACCTCGGGTATATATATAAACCCCATTTCGTCACAATCCGGTGAAAATTGAATACTTTAACCACACAAATTCGGCACGGACATAGAGTGGTCTATTATATATGTCACTATTCAATTTTGTAGAACAAAATATTGGTCGTTTTGGCAAATTTATCTAATTCGATCCGATCTGAACCATATTAAGCTCGTATGTTGAGAGGTCTTAACCTACTCACTGTTTTAAATTTCAACGAAATCGGGTAATAACTAAAGTCTTTATGGGCTCCAGTCCCCTTATCGACAGATTGGTCTATATGGCAGCTATATCTAAATATAGTCCGATCAGAACCATAGTTAAGTCGGATATTGGGAGGTTTTAACCTACTCACTGTTTGAAATTTCAGCGAAATCGGGTAATAACTAAAGCTTTTATGGGCTTCAGTCCCCTTATCAGCAGATCGGTCTATATGGCAGCTATATCTAAATATAGTCCGATCTGAACCATATTCAGGCCGGCTGTCAGGATGCAAAAAATGACCCTCTTTTCCAAATTTTAGCGAAATCGGTTCAAAAAGTCCGATCTGCACCATATTTGGGTCGGATGTTGGGAGGTTTAAAACTGCGCACTATTCTCTCACTATTTCAGCGAAATAGGAAAAAAATAAAGCTTTTATGGCCTTCAGACCCTTTATCGGGAGATCGGTCTATATGGCAGCTATATCTAAATATAGTCCGATCTGCACCATATTTCGGTCAATTATCGGGAGGCCTATATTACGTATATTTACGTCACATATCGGGAGGCTAGAAATAACCCACTGTTTTAAATTTCAGCGACATCGGGTAATAAATAAAGCTTTTATGGTCTTCAGACCCTTTATCGCGAGATCGGTCTATATGGTAGTTATATCTAAATATAATTCGATCTGAACCATATTTCGGTCAATTATCGGGAGGCCTTAAACTACTCACTGTTTCAAGTTTCAGCAAAATCGGATGAAAAACAAAGTTTTTATGGGCATTAGACCCTTTATCGAAAAATCGGTCTATATTGCAGCTATATCCAAATATGGTTCGATTGGGCCCGTTCAAGAACTTAACCATCGTGCTTCAAAAAGACGTATCTGCGGTAAATTTCAGCGATTACAACATACGGACGGACAAACGGATAGACGTCTTTGAATTTTACGACGATCCAATATATATATATATACTTTGTTGGGTCGGAAATTGATATTTCGATGTGTTGGAAACGAAATGACTGAATGAATATACCCCCTATCCTACGGTAGTGGGCATAAAAAGACTATTTCTGTCTTACCTTTTGTGCCTTTTGTATAGCACACTTGCAGCAAAATCATTGAAAATTTTGTCACGAAACCATATCATGCGTAAAATTGAAAATTGAACCACAACAGCCTTCTTAAATTGCAAAACACGAAGATCTCGGTTAAAATTGCAAAGAAAATAAAAGTCAAATATCTCCAAAACCAGTGGAGATATTTTAGACCTCAAGAGGACTTTTTCGTAGGGATTTGATTTGAGTACTAACCAGCCAAAGAACCCTCCGACATCCTTGGTCCTGGAAATTTTGCCCACGATCTTGTTGACACCTCAGACCTAACCATTCCAAATTTCTAAGAGATATATCTACACGTTTTCTCAAGGTATACTTTTTACTAGTTTTTCGTTTTTCTCCCATGTGCGTCATGTCGGCAAGGGTTATCGTTAAATGATTGCTATAATAATTCGTATTTTGCTTTTTCGGGTCAACAGGAAAATAAGAATAGTTAAGTGTCTTTTTAAATTTTGTATGTACATTAGACTGTCCCACAATATTTCCTAAAATCCATGATCACTTTTTAAATATTGCATGTTTTATAACAGAAAAAAATATAGATATAGCATAGTTCGGCATAGTTTTTGAGTCTTTTCATTATCATTGACTTTCATTATTGAGACTCTTCTCACATTCATTCTCTTTAGCAAACACCAGCATCTTCCATTTCGTAAGGTCAATATCAGTATAAACTGTATAAAGTGTTTTTTAGAAATGCAACGTTTTAGCTTGTCGTAGAAACTTGTTGCATATGCTCAAGGAGTCACTAGATACAGGTGTTTTATAATATTACTCTTAAAAAATAATGCATTGTTCAAGACTTCAGGTCATAAGCTCCCAAATATGTGAAACCAAGCAACCTATATACAATGCTTAAAGGCATTGTTCTCTATACAAACCTAATGCTTTCATTTATTTGTTGAAAGCAACAAAACAAAATTTTAAAAACTTTTTTGATAAGAAAACAGTTGTTGATTTGCCAAATATTTGTTTTATATTTTTGTGTGTTCTAACGAAACAAATGTGGGAAAACCCCACTGCCTATGGCTAAATATATATTTTAAGCTGAACTTAAAGTGTGCACATACAACGACCACAAGTCAGAAGTTTAGTTTATATAGTCGTTATTCAGAAAGATAGATCAATGTAAGATTTTAATGGTATACATATTACAAAATCTAATTTTGCTTTGAATTTAATCGAAATTCTAGTATTTTTTAGATATGAAAAATAATTCTGTGTGAGCGCTATATCAACATATAAACATATAAAAAACAAGTAAAAGCGTGCAAAGTTCGGCCGTGCCGAATCTGGATCACCATGGATCGCATTTGTCGAGTTCTTTTCCCGGCATCTCTTCTTAGGCAAAAAAGGGTATAAGAAAAGATTTGCTCTGCTATTAGAGCGATATCAAGATATGGTCCGGTTTGGACCACAATTAAATTATATGTTGGAGATCTATGTAAAATGTCAGCCAATTCGAATAAGAATTGCGCCCTTTGGGGGCTAGAGAAGTAAAATAGAAAGATCGATTTATATGGAAGCTGTATCGGGCTATAGATCGATTCAGGCCATAATAAACACGTATGTTGATGGTCATGAGAGGATACGTCGTACAAAATTTCAGGCAAATCGGATAATAATTGCGACCTCTAGAGGCTCAAGAAGTCAAGATCCCAGATCGGTTTATATGGCAGCTATATCTGGTTATAAACCGATTTGAACCTTATTAGACACAGTTATTGAAAGTAAGAATAAAATACGTCATGAAAAATTTCAGTCAAATCGGATAGGAAGTGCGCCCTCTAGAGGCTCAAGAAGTCAAGACCCAAGATCGGTTTATATGACAGCTATATAAGGTTATGGACCGATTTGAACCATACTTGGCACGGTTCTTGGATATCGTAACAAAACACGTCGTGCAAAATTTCATCCCAATCGGATAAGAATTGCGCACTCTAGAGGCTCAAGAAGTCAAGACCCCAGATCGGTTTATATGGCAGCTATATCAGGTTATAGACCGATTTGAACCATACTTGGCACAGTTGTTGGATATCATAACAAAATTTCATTCGAATCGGAGAAGAATTGCGCACTCTAGAGGCTCAAGAAGTCAAGACCCAAGATCGGTTTATATGGCAGCTATATCAGGTTACGGAGCGATTTGAACCATACTTGGCACAATTGTTATATATCATAACAAAACACGTAGTGCTGATAAGAATTGCGCACTCTAGAGGCGCTAGAAGTCAAGACCCAAGATCGGTTCAAAACATGAACCGATATGGCCCATTTACAATACCAACCGACCTACACTAATAGGAAGCATATGTGCAAAATTTCAAGCGGCTAACGTTACTCCTTCGGAAGTTAGCGTGCTTTCGACAGACGGACGGATGGACAGACGGACGGATGGACAGACGGACGGATGGACAGACGGACGGAAAAAAACAGATGTAAGAAAAGCAACTGTAACGAAATGATTTTATAGCCACCACGATATGATAAGCATAGACTAACCCAGTCATTCCGTTTGTAACAACTCGATATATTTGTCAGCGACTCTGGTCCTGAACGACTACCATAATATCTAAGGAGTGTGGTCGTAATCGGCTCAGATTTAGATATAGCCCCTATATATGTTCGTCCGCTTTGGACTTATATTGCAATCATGCGGTCATTTGTTAACCGTTGACATTACTGATAAGCCACTCCTAGCGCATTTATTTCCCGATCTTTCCAAAATTTTGTTTTCCTCGACGACTACAACAATATCTTAAGAGTTTGTTGGAAGTCAGTTCAGATTTAGATATGCTCCCATATACTACGATTTTGAGTAATTTGTAATAATGTGGTCATTTGTCAACAGATTTTCACGAAGATTGGTTAGGTTAGGTTGAGTGGGTTGCCCACCAAAGGTGAGTTTACTCGAAGGTCTATATTGCCCATTGTGGTACCCTCGAAAGAAAGGGAAGAGAAAGAAAATGTACGACCTCGGATTAAAGGTTATACACAAATAAAATAAAAACAGGAGGAATGGAGAACCCGAGCGGGTGGTGAAGAAACCCTCATCCCCACGCAAGCACGGATGTACTTACGCCGGAGGATATGGCACCCCCGTCGGAACCATCCTGTTCCTTCAACAAATCTCAGGAAACCTTCCAGAGGTACGATCGCAAGTTCACCCAGATCACAGAAAAAACTGCTCCCTAGAAAAGTAAGCCTACATCCCTTCAGACCCGGACATGAACACAGCAAGTGCTCAATGGTCTCCTCTTCATCCTCACCGAGGCAACTCCTACAAAAGTCATTGTGCGGTATTCCCATGCGCGCCGTCATGCGGCCTATGGCACAGTGTCCGTTTATTACCCCTGTCAAAGTACTCATCGACCTCTTATGGAACGCCAGCAACTCCCTCCTGCGGTAGATGACCGGCCATAGCGCCTTTGCGGCCGGCAACAATCCACCGAGTCCCATCTCGCTGCCGACGCTGCCCTGGCCATACCCTCTACTGTGTTCAGTAGGTCGAAAAATAGCACATAGGCAAGACCGATGACAGGTCCGCCCGGCGCAGGCGAACCCATCCTGACGCACTCGTCCGCCCTCTCATTTCCTAGAATCCCCTCATGCCCAGGAACCCATGTCAGCATCACATCGTGGGCCCGGAGCCTATCCGGGGACTCCAAACAATCCGCCACGCATCTCGACTTCATCATCCTTGACCCTAAGGCCTTGAGCGCAGACATACTGTCCACATCAATTCTGAGTTTCGAGGGCGGTAAATCCTTTACCAGAATTTCCTTTGCGGCCACTGCAATGGCACAGACCTCTGCCTGAAAGACCGTACACTTGTCCTGCACTCTCAGAGACATACTGATATTGAGTTCATCAGAGTAGACCCCCAATCCACACCCGACTCTATCTTGCAGCCATCGGTGTAGATCGAGGTCTCATCCTCCTCAAATACAGCATTCGCCCCCCATTAATCCCTCCCAGTAAACCGAATCGCGAATGCCCCACTCTAGTCGGCACTGGTATTTCGCTCAAAGGATTTAGGGCCATTTAAGTTTGGATGTTAGATGTTCTCCACTCTTAAAATACATTATTTGAGCCCGATATTCCCTTGGGGAGTTTGGAAGTGGGAAGGCCCCTAGGTGGGGTGGGATTGGTGGGTTAAGGGGGTAGTGTGGATCCCCAGTGTGGACTTTCGAAATTGGATATGAATTTCGTGCTCTACTTCCCAATACCTCTTATTTGAGCCCCATTTTGCCATGATCGGTAAATATGTATGTCCGATTTTTTTCGGGTATGAGGTGGTCCCCCAGACACTTAGCATTGAAAAAAATATAACTATAGTGCTTTACTTTTAAATACCATTTGTTTAAACCCGATATTGCCATTGGTTTAAGGTAAGTTTATGGGATGAAGCGTCCCCCAAACACTTGGCTCCAAAATTGGTTATCAAAGTCGTTTTCTAATCTCAAATACTTTTCATTTGCGCCACATATTGGTCGGTAAATTTGTTCTCTCTCTTTGTGGGCGTTTTGGAGAAGGGGTGGTGGTTTTGGTAAGCGGTTTTGGTACCCCATCATAGTGCTCTACTCTAAAATATCATTTATTTGATCCGCATATTGCCATTGGTCTCAAAATTGGGTATCAAATTTGTTTTCTTATTGCAAAAGTCACCAAATATGTCCGGTTTGGGGTATATGCCCTAAAAGCTATCAATATCGAACTCCACTCCCTTAAGGCCCAAATTGTCATGTTGAGCAAATACGTCCTATTTGGGTGTTGTTATGGGGAATGGGGCGGGCACTCAGTGATTTGGCCCTGAAAATATATATCAGATTCGTGTTCGACTCTAAAATACCTCTTCCTCCACATACTGCAATGTTCAGCAAATACGTCCTTTTTGGGTGGTGTTATGGGGGTGGCTGAAATTTTACACAATAGAATAATTTTACACACAATTAAAAACAACTCAAATTGCAGAAAAAAAAATAAAATTCTTTTATTTAAAGGGGAATATATAAAAATTTCAATTACATTTAAACTAAGTTGTATAGAAAATTATTCCCTTGAAGGTATGTGATTTTATAACGCTTTAGCCAGATTTCTTTTCTTTGCCTTTTGCTTTTTTTGGGGGTTTAACTGGTTTTTTTGGCTTGGTTTTAGGTTTGGTTTTTGGTTTGGTCTTGGGTTTAGTGGATCCGGGTCCTTTTGGGACAGTTCCAGGTGCTGGTGGTTCTCCTCCAACTTCCAGATCTGTTCCATCGCCCTCTTCTTCTTCATATTCTTCGCCTGCATCTTCTTCACCAGCGTCCACATCGGCAATTTCCTCCGCAGACTCCTCAGAGGCTTCCTCGTCAGCGGGTATCTCCTCAGCGGGTATCTCCTCAGCGGGTATCTCCTCAGCGGGTATCTCCTCAGCGGGTATCTCCTCAGCGGGTATCTCCTCAGCGGGTATCTCCTCAGCGGGTAGCTCCTCAGCGGTTTCCTCGTCAGCAGCTACTTCGTCAGAGGCTTCTTCGTCAGCGGCTTCTTCGTCAACGGCTTCCTCCTCAGGAGCTGCAACACCTTCGGGAGCTGCAACATCTTCTGGGGCTCCTTCATCTTGGGGTGCTGCAATATCTTCGGGGTATACATCATCTTCAGGTGCTGCAACTGCGTCATCTACATAAACTTCTTCTTCTGTTGCTGCAACTTCACCCAAGGCCGCAATCAGAAGACCCAATAATAGGAAAAGTCTTAAAAATTTCATTGCCCACGTTGCAATATCAAGTGTGAAAGTAAAGTTGCTCGCTGCTATCAGCTATCAATGATTTGAAATTATCGTTCTGGCCGATATTTATACAAAGTCTTTTAAATTTAGACAGTTCTTGTTATACTAATTCATTTGTTTAGCGATAAAATTGTTATATGAATTCAATTGTTAAATTAATTCATATGTTAAGAAAAAAAAAATGAACTGCATTTTTCAAGTGAAAGGTGTTTTTCTATTGTTTATTTTTTATTTTCGAAATGTTGCATTATGGTCGTCGAAAATAAAAGTATATTTATTCAGGCCGGCTACCAGACAGTTTTTAAATAATGCCAGAACAAAAGCAAATTGGCCCACAAACATTCCATTAGAAACAAACAAACAAACTTCCCACACATCAATAAATTCTATCCGATTCAATGATAAAGGAACTCCTTTATAATAGCCGAGTCCGAAAGATATAGTACAGGGTGTAATCTGTACTATATCTTTGCGTGAGAAGAACGGAATGTTCATGGCAAATGTGCACTTGATTGATATTAATAAGGTGTATTAATCATCAGATTTCATCTTTTCCTATAAGCTACACAATGGTCCGGCTCTCGTTTAAGTCCCTTTATTATTTTATTAGTGCACGATTTTATTAGTGCAGTGTACAGAGAGTTTTCCATCAGATTGTTAGAAAATTGGAAATAGCTGGGTTGGTAAGTTGCTAAATCAAATCGGGAGAACGATTTATATTGGAGCTTTATCAGGTTATACGCCGATTTGGAGCACACTTGGCACGAATGTTGAAAGTCGTAACAGAACACCACATGCACCAAATTTCAATCGATTCGGATAATTCCAGTCCAATCGGATAACATATAGAAGTTCAAGAGTTTATATCAAAGGACCCTAGCTCCCACATAGGGAACAATATCTAATTCCAAACCAATGTGGGCCTGTTGTTGCAATCTCCAACAACGTACATAAAAAGGAACTATCTGTGCAAAATTTTGAGCGGCTAGCTTTATATGTTCTAATGGTATCGCAATTTCCACAAACAGACGGACAGAGGAACGGATGAAGGGACATGGCTAGATCGACGTAGAATGTCCAGACGATCAAGAATATATATACTTTATTGGGTCGCAGCTGAATATTTACAAGGTGTTACAAATGGAATGGCCAGATTAGTGTAAGCCCCATCGTTTGGTGGTGAGTATAAAAATGAGATGAATTTTAAAGACAAAAGAGATCCCCCCATCCTTCCATCAAAGGATGGGTGTATATTAATTTTTTTTTTTTTGTTAGCCTTCTTAGACCGATCTCTCGACTTTAGGTCAAGGGCCCATAAATGCGTATTTTTTGTCCGATTTCGCCGAAATTTGGGACTGTGAGTTGTGTTAGGTTCTCTGACATTTTTCTTCAATTTATCCCAGATCGGCTCAGATTTGGATATAGCTGTCATATAGACCGATACCGGTGGAGGCCACCGTAGCGCAGAGGTTAGCATGTCCGCCTATCACGCTGAACGCCTGGGTTCGAATCCTGGCGAGACCAGAAATAATTTTCAACGGTGGTTTTTTCGTACAACGGCTTCTCTCATGACCTTCAACATACGTGTCTAATATGGTCTGAATCGATCAATAGCGTGATACAGGTCCCATATAAACCTATCTTCCGATTTTGCTTCTTGAGCCCCTACAAGGCGCAATTCTTAACCGAATGGACTGAAATATTACACAATGACTTCTACAATGTTCAACATTCAATGTGCTCTAATAGCATAACAGTTCTTATACATCATTCTTTATTTGCCTAAAAAACTATACCGCGCATGCAAATGCAAATTTTGCCCATGAACATTCCACTAAGGAACCGGGGGCAAACTTTTCACATATCAATGAGTGCTGTTCGATGTTAGTTTAAGCTCAATGATAAGGGGCCTGCTTTTTATAGCCGAGTCCGAACGGCGTGCCGCAGTGCAACACCTCTTTGGAGAGAAGTTTAAATGTCATAGTACCTCACAAATGTTGTCAGCATTGGGAGGGGAAAACCACCGCTGAAATTTTTTTCTGATGGTCTCGCCAGGATTCGATCCCACGCGTTTAGCGTCATAGGAAGATATGCTAACCTCTGCGCTACGGTGGCCTCCGCGCATAGAACTCTACAAATGCGATCCATGGTGGAGGGTATATAAGATTCGGCCCGGCTGAACTTAGCACGCTCTTACTTGTTTCTTCTAACATTTACTTCATAATTAAGCAGCAGTCATTTTCAGCAAACAACGGACTTTTCAGCAGTAAGCCTGCTACTATTGCTGTTATAGCAGAACTACTGCTACAATAGCATCAAAATTTACTACTAATATTCAGTTAGCTATTTTCAGCAAACATGTTTCTACAAGTGCTTGGAATTCCTTTTTCAAAACTTTCGTAGTCACTTTCTAGTTTTCAGAGCGCACAACAAGCCTATTACTGGCTAAGGTGTATGGCCATAGTGGCATGGGGCGCATTAATATATGCACCCTCTTTTCAACCTAACTTAATAAAAATATTTTTATTTCCTAAGCCACTATTTTTTTACAAGAAACCTTAATAACTCACTTCGACTACCATTCTCATTTTGTGGTTTCAAGGACCATTTAATGTCTTTACGCTAAAACTGTTAATATGCAAAATATAAATTAATCTTATGAATATTTTATTATTTAAGATTGTATTATAAATTATTGTAATGTTTGCAATGAGACATGATGTTCTTGTGATTTTTTTATTCTGCAAGAGCAAGCTAATTTGATTATGTTATAATGTCATTCAATTTGTTTTTTTTTTGCCTCTATTTTATTGAGTCATTAGGAAGAAGTGGCGTCACTTAATTTACGGTTTGCGAACAAGTAATAGTCGAAGTGAAAACATTGTGATTAGTGGATGTGCAAATATGCAATGTAGACAATATTTTTAAACGCACAAGACTTCAGAATATTGTGAACATGGACAAGAAAGAGCTAAGAACACTTGATGCCCATCTCGAAGTCTTTAAGGTTTATTGTATCTGTACACTGTGTCATCACGCCTTTTCCAATCATTTTCATTGTATATCTCTTTCGAGACAAGCTTTTTATGATCGAAGTATTTTGCAATGGAAAAGTAAATACTGAAGATACCACAACACCAAACATAGTATAAAGCGTTCCGATTTTTGGTGGAAATCTTATCGGATAATTTTAGGTGAAGGCTTCACGGGCCGCATGTTGTAAAAATCCAAATGCAATTTTGCCATGAACATTCTATTAAGGAACGAGGGAAAAACTTCTCCCATATCAATGAGCGCTGGTCCGATTCAATTTTAAGCTCAATAATATGGGTCCTCCTCTCTATAGCCGAGCCCGAATGACGCGCCACAGTGCGACACCTCCTTTGGGAAGAAGATTTTACATGGCTGCCATACCATTCTTTCAAATGGCATAGTTCCTCACAAATGTTGCCAGCATTAGGAGGGATAACCACCGCTGAAAAATGTTTATAATGTTCACGCCAGGAATTCGAAACCTGGCGTTAAGCGTCATAGGTCGACATTCTAACCTCTTCGCTACAGTGGCCTCTATGTTGGTATGTTGTACTTATATCGAATTCTTTGCGAAAACGCCTTCATTGCGAAACCTACCACCCTTTATATTCTGTCTGCTAGCTGTTCTTTTCCAAATGCATGTGTTTGCGTGTTTTGTGATATTTTTTTGTTTAGTTTTGTTTGAGAATTTTTCTGACTCAATATTTAAAGTATATTTGAAATATTTGCCATGGTCTAAGTATTTTTCAAGGAAATATGCAATAATGCGCTATGACCATCTTCCATACACTGATAAAAGAATATACCAAATATACTCATTCTGTTTGTAACCCCTCGAAATATTCGTCCCCATATATAGTATATATATTCTTGATCGTCATGACATTTTAAGTCGAACTAGCCATGTCCGTCCGTCCACCTGTCTGCCGCAAGCACGCTAACTTTTGAAAGAGAAAAGCTAGCCGCTTGAAATTTTGCACAAATACTTCTTATTAGTGTAGATCGGTTGGAATTGCAAATGAGCAATATCGGTCGATGTTTTGATATAGCTGGCATATAAACAGATCTTGGAACATGATTTGGCTGAGCAGCATGAGATGTTCTATTATGACTTCCAACAACTGTGCTGAATATAGTTGAAATCGGCCCATTACCTGATATAGCTGTCATAGAAACCTATCTGGGGTCTTGACTTCTTGAGTGTCTAGAGGGCGCAATTCCTATCCGATTTGGATAGGAAAATTTTGCACGACGTGTTAAGTTATGACTTCCAACAACTTTGATAAGTATGGTTTAAATCGGTCCATAACCTGAAATATCTGTCATATATATTCGATATTGATAGTGGAGTAAGCCTTTTTGGCACCACAACAATACAGCTTGGTGTTATTAAAATATAAGAAGTGATAAGTATCGTTTGGTATTAAAATAATTACCAAACCGCCAAAGTTTTTAAAACCAAAATATTATTGGCGTTAGTACCGAACCGACATTGTTCTAAAACCATTCTCGTTGACACTCGTCCAACCCATCCCCCAATGAATTAAAACAAATATCAATGAATACAATTATACCATCCACCATTGATTCATTCATAATCATTCCATTTGTTACTTATCGAAATTTTACTTCTTATTAGTGTAGGTCGGTTGGGATTATTAGTGTGTCCAATTGGTTCATGTTTTGATATAACTGCCATTTAAAAAGCAATTTCTATCCGATTTGACTGAAGAATTTCAGGTGGAGTTTTGCTATAACTTCGAACAGCTGTGCCAAGTATGCACTAAAAAAAGGTTGTAATTAAATTTGAGATTTTTTTTTATTCATATGATTTTAGCAATGAAAACATAAGCCAAAGAATCAAAACTTTAAAATAAAAATGCCATATTTAAGTTAAGATCATATTTTCTAACAGACACGACTATTCGTTTCAAATTTTGATCCCTGATTGATTCTTATTTTACTTCATGGATGATTGTCACTTTATATATATGTCATTTAGCTAAGATGCTAACTTGAAAAAATTAAACATATAAAGACGCATCTATTTGTTTGTCCTTTTCGCGTCTTTAACTACGGTTCACTATTACGGTTAAATTTTCCAACTTTCAACGATATTTTAACCTTCATTTTAGTTTTTTGTCTTAACCGACCATTTAAAACTATTTAAAATAAAAAATCCTTTCCTTAAGAAATTGGAAAATTTGTCATCTTTAAATAAGTTTGCTATCCTTAGGCTCGGGTCTTGAAAATTAGGACAAACATTTTTTCAGAGTGGTCTTATGCAGTCCATAACCTGGTACAGCTCCCATATAAACCGATCTCCCCAGCGACTTTCTGAGCCTCTGGAGGGCGCAATTATTACTCGATTTGTCTGAAATTTTGGTATTTTGTATGGTTTCTTACAGCCATATCTAACGATCCATATCGGTCTTTAACTTGATAAAGCTCTTGCTCACCTTTTATACTTCGGGATTGGACAACCCTTGTGTTGCAATCTGCCAAATGACAGCCCTATCGTAAAGCTTGCTATTTTTGAGGTTATACGTACTCAGAACATTTGACATACGAGCGCTATTTGGGTTGTTTACAGAAACTTAAAGATTCATCTCGCCCAAAAAGAAAGTGGTTTTAATCGTGAACATTTTAGTGCGATTATTTGTCACAACAGTGCATCGATGAACTTATTTAAATTTTTGGTGATGAAGCTCCAACAAGGACCAGTGTTTATCGATGGTGTGGTGAATTCAATCGAGGTCGTAGTGTACTCCGAGACGAATTTCGTGAAGGTCGTCCATCGTGAGATTGAGACAACCATAGTCATTAGTGGGACCAGCATACATTTAATATTGCATGAACATTTGACAGTCAAAAAAATTTGTTCTCGTTGGATCCCACACAATGTGTCAATCGCTCAAAAAGGCTCGTATCAATTGGTCGAAAGAAATGCTCCAAAAATATCATCGCTTTGCTTTGAAACACGTCATGACATCGTGACTGGTGACGAATCATGGATTTGCTCGTATGAGCCCGAAACAAAAACAAACAGTCTACTGAATGGGTGTTTCAAGATGCGCCAAATCCAACAAAAGTTGCTAGCGCACGAAGCACTTCCAAGCATATGATCGCCTATTTTTCGTAAAATCTGGACATGTCGCTATCGTTCCTCTAGCCAGATGGCTGAGATGAGCTGACGCATACGCCCTATCAGCGTGTCGGCTCCAGTCTTAAAAATTTCAGCGGGCAGTCCATCGGCTCCTGGTCCCTTGGTATTCTTCAGTCGGTCACTGCTTCTTGGACCTCATTCTTGCTAGGGGGTAAACATTCTATATCAGCATCAGAGTTCGGCGGTTTCCTCTTCGCCGCCATCGTCGGACACCCCACTTCATCTGGCGTGTTGCTACTATTTGCAGAGTTGCTTTCTATTCCGCATTCTCAGCTTCTGTAGCATTTCGACACTCTTGTTCGTACCATGGTTTCGTTGGTACCCAACTACGGATTCTGCAGTATTGAGCAGGCAACGGATTGCCAATGCGCCTTTATATCATCGGGATAAGGAGTAAGCCGTTGCCATCTGCTGTGTTTGCAGTTATTCAATGTCCAGTGTCAGATCGTACTTTTCTCGCCATGCTCAAACGGATGCGAACCTTTTCTGCAACAAGGTAATGATATGAATTTATGTTCGCTCCACGGATCGATCGTTCATCTAACATGGTGGATGAATGCCTTCCATCTATCACAACGTCATCCATTTGGTTCATTACTTCTTAATCTGGGAACTACTATGTAGCTTTGTAATGGGCTGATGTTGAAAATTTGGCTTTTATGTGGATTGTGCAAGCGTCGCATCCACCGGAGAAAAGCTGGAGGGAAGGTGTTTCAGTCTCCGACTTTATACAGATCCGCAGCCAAATTCATGTCTCGTGTTATGGCAGCTATAGTATTGTTCGCCACCGTTGTTGTGACGCCATCTTCAGTCTATCGCACTTCCTGCAAGGAGGTAATTTCTGCATTGTACTTCCCCTATACATTCGACTGTATGTATAGAGTCCGGACATTCCAGGTGCAAATCCGCAAATTATGGTCCTTTTTTCATTTGTGTGGTTCGTTAGGGGTGTCCGTTTTATTTATTATTCTCTTGTTTCACAGAGTAATTCTTATAATTTTCCGGGGTTGGGTTAGTGGAGCGGCGCCACCACCGCTTGGGTTATGTGGGATCGCACATTTATCCCTAGATATCGCAAATAGTTTGATACAACATCCGATGATCGCCTCCAGACGCCCCCTTACCGGGGACAGACGCTGATATTGGCCATTGATTATTTAAAGGTGTCAGTAACTCGACTTGTTATTTCAAGTATCAGTGGCACACAGCATTGAAGTAAGAGTCTCTGCCACCTGACCCTAACTGAGACTTTCGTCTCGAAATCGCTGACTGCAGCTACTAAGCAGAATACGATTTTTCCAAATTTCTACAATGTACTAGTTATTGAACGAATTTAAATAATAGCAGACAAAATAACTACTACTATTATATTTATTCTTTCAAACAAAATATTTAAGTCAATTGGCAATTTTATTATTAATTTATAGCAAATGCCACATTTGTTGTTAAACATTTAAATTGTTTAATATTATATCAGAAGACAATGTTTGCAGATATAGGTAGACTAATTTTTATGGGCAGTATACCTCCATTCTAAGGTGGTGTGTTTAATCACATTCATCTTACCTTAATCCTTGAAGCATCTTGTAAAATCGCGTCAACGTGTTTTCTATATCCAATTAAAAGAAAAGTCAAATCTTTAATTTTTTTTTTAATTTTCATGTTTTCATGTATTTGAAAAAAATTATTTAGTTTTTTACTGCAGTTTTTCTTTTCGGATTTTCATTTTATAATTATGCATAATTTTATAATTTATTTATAACAATAATAACTAAATTATTTTTGGTTTTCATTTATTATTTTATAATATTTTTTGTTTTTTTTTTTGGTTTTTTATTCTTAGTCTGTGGTGTGGACAAAAATTTGTTTTTATTTGTTTATTTAATAGTTGATAATAAAAATAAATAAATAATATAAAAAAATCGATCTATGATAATGCGTAGTTTTTATTTTGCTAATTTTGGAAACGAGCCAAATAACTATATTAAAAATTTTAAATATAGTAAATCCTAAAATGGAATGAGATGAATATCCGAAGCAGTGAAACTGAAAAGTAACACGAAAAAATTCCAAGGTCATGCTCGGGAGCTTGAGAAGCGTACTGATACTTCACGGAAGCTGGACGTCGGAAGAATAGAAGCAAAAAGTGATGAGTAATAGAAAGACATGAGTGTAAGCGAATGTGAGCTATGTTAAGTAGTCAGAAAAAAGTCCGTGGTTCTACCAAATGATCAAACAACAATTGCGAGGAAGGAAATCTGCTAACAGCTACAGATAAAATACTACAGATATGAAAATAATATTTATCCCAGTTTCAGCGACAAGTAGGCCATGGAACCAATCCATAATGAAGGTATAGAATGTAGTCAAAAATTAGGTCATGTTACCAGCAACCTGGTTGTGCAATAACAAGTCGGCAGAAACCCATGGCCTACCATCTGGAGTACTTTAGATCGTGTCCCATAAGCGAGAAAGAAGAAAAGACAATAATATAAAAAGGACTTAACGATGAGTAAGTCTCCTCAAACGTAGAAGGCAAGGTAATTTTGAGCGTATTGTGTGAAAGGTTTTAAGACCACATATTGACACTACGCTAAATCCACCATAAATTTGTTGACTAAACGAGATGTAGGTACGAATAGGTATGACACAGCATACACAAACAACATATACTGCTTGGCTTTGCCGACGACAGCGATATTATGGGTCGATTATCGGGAGTAGTAACTACCTCCATTCTGAAAGTCGAACATGAGTCAAGAGGAGAAGACCAAAACTCTGACCGATAGCGTGTTGAAAAATCAAGTGAGAAAAATATTCTGAAATCTAGCTATCCGAAATTGTAGAAGATGGAAGCCAATGTAGCGCAGAAGTTAGCTTGTCCGCCTATGACGCTGAACGCCTGGGTTCGAATGCTGGCGGGGACCACAAACAAAATTTTTAGGGATGCATGTGAAAGTTTTTTCAGGGACATAACATTATAAGTAATGAATCAAGCGGCTTGTATCAACGATATAAGTTTTGCCACGGCATACCTCTTTCATATCAATGAGTGCTGAGCGATTTAGGTTTCTAGCTTTAAACGGCATGCCACAGAGTTACATCCACCGTCGAATATTTTTATTTATCCTACTTTTCCTTGCAGTCCTCGCAAGGTTATTAAACAAAAAAGAAAATTGTTTTGCCTAAATTTTCTTTTAAGATTTGCAACCACTTGCAGTTCCTCTTACTATATAAAGGTTTGATATGACTATACATTCAAACATTAACGTTGCAAGGTTTGCAAGATATAAAACAAAGAAATTTTTCATTTTCCATTTTCGAAAACTGGAGTACGCCAGAAACAGAAATATTGAAATGTGTTTCTTTTGTATATGCCTATATGGAAAGAAAACTGGTTATAGTGGGCGTCTTTAATTATACTCATTTAACGATGGTTAACATAAATATCTTATCACACAGGAAAGCAGGTTCCTTAAACCGGCCGTGTCTGTGGCAGATCTTTAAATGAGATAGCTGAGCAGTGTAATATGCAACTGTTCTGTGTGCCGGGCCACAGAGATATCTTAGGAAATTGCAGAGCAGACGAACTTGCAATACGCAAAAAAATTATTCCGTAGCCGCAAGCTATAATTAAAACGTTGGGATTTTGTTTCTGATAAAATGACAAAAATTTATGACAAATACAAAGGATGGATATTTCTTTATATCGCAAATAATCTATGCGCTGTAGAAATTCTCATTGCTTCCATCCCCGTGACTTTTGGTGCGAGTTTGTTTTTTATGGCATTGTACATACGAGCATTTTATCTACCTAAAGTAAACTCTTATTTTCAGAGTCTGCACATGATTGTGATCCTACCAAAACTGACTACTAGCTTACTGATCTACTCTCTTTGCCCAATGGAACAGACACAATAAAAAAAAAACCAAACGAAACATCTATACGTGCAACAAATCATCTTTTGCTGTAAACGAAACATTCTTGCCTTAAAAGAATGGTGTCATCCTTTACTACAGACGAAGTTCCTAAAAGTTTTGCCACACACCAAGTGACTTTAACATCAAAAAGTGACAAATTTACGACTAACGTTTAACAGTGGAGGAAAATGACATACAACTGATGATCGGTTTTTTAAGAACTATCCTTTAAGGTCACACATAGGCAGGGTACTTCTTATCAATGCTAGGAGACAAAAGGGCTACGCATAATAATTGGGCAAGAATTGAAGGCTGTGAATGATCCAAGATTTTTTGACTCTCTGAATGCAGACTGCCACAAAAAACTGGCTTAAACGGAGGCAAAAAACGGTGATATTAATAGGAAAGTAAGTGAGGACGAAGAGCCAGCAACCGAGGGCGCAAGCTCCGACACCTGTGCGTCGAAACCCAAGCAGGGACATATCTACAGCTCCACCCACCTGCGAAGAGATTGAGGCCGTTTTGGTGTTACTCAAAAACGGCAAATTAGCCGGTCTTAACATAGCTCAAGCGATCACCCTAATAATTACATAGGCCTGGGTTAAAAACGCTGTCCCCTCGGAATGGGAGAAGTGGATCATGGTCACAATCCCAAAGAAGGGTGACCTCATCCAGTGTAAAAACTCGAGGTTGATTACATTGCTAGACGCAATAAACACAGTGATGGCAAGTCTTCCTTTCGTGTCGTCCTTTCAAGATCAATAAAATTGTGAAGCAAGTGTGCATCTATCATCGACGTTATATTTTACTGGATACCGTCTTAGAGGCAACAAATGCTGAGGAACCCTATGACATTCGCTGGGGTATGAACGACTTAGTTGGAGATATATACCTCTTTGCACATTGCTTTGAGCAGAATATTCAACAGTTTACTTTACAAGCAACTACCCGCAAAATCCAAGTTTTTCTTAATTGCTGCCTATGACAAATACTTCGAATTTTCTGGTCAAACCGCATTTCAAATGAAGAATAGCCAATAAGAACAAACACTTCCCATGTCGATGTGGAAATTCGAAAGTGAAAATTAACTTAGTTGGGTCATATCCGACGCCGACCGCGCAATAATATAACGGAAATGCCCTAGACAGAAACCTGTGGGACAGCGAAGGTGGGAACGCCCGAGAAACACATGGATCCGCTGTACAAAAAGAGAGTTGGAAGCAACCCATACATCGCAACCCAGCCAAGGTTTTGTCTGACGATATAGCTAAATGGGGAGAGCTTGCTGATGTTCCCTATGTTCACACTCAGGATGCACTTATAAGTTGAGGTCATGCGAACAGTTGAATACAATTTTTTCATTTTTGCTGTGATTTTGCAGTAAATCTTAATGTCAAAGGCTTAATAACGCAGCTGCGATTTTTCTCTTAAACCTTAAAAAGATGTTCTATTATTTGATGCGATATGCCACACATAGGCAAAGAAAAAAAAAAACAGTGTTATAGTTGAAGAAAATACAAATATGAAACACATTTAATGAAGTTAAGTTGTAAAAAAAGTTTATTTCGAAAACCACTTTGACATTTCAATTTAAGGCATTTGCCACCCAAGAAAGTTTCGTTGGGGGTAGATTTTTTTGTTGTGCTAATGACGCTCCTAATTGTACCATCGTTCACACTAAACACATTACTCTTGGACATAGTTTGTTGTAATCTATGGGCAGATCCCAGAAAAAGTTTAACAATAAACAAATTTTCACATTCTATTGTAATATTTTTAATGTTCTCCGATTGTAAAAAACCACGTTTACAATAGAACCCAAATCCACTTGTTTTGAGATAATCTCCAAAACATTACGATTCATTTGATTTGTATTTGTCAACAGGGATGTTTTTGACAGCGTTATTATTTGATCAGCATTTTTATTGTATTCAGCATATATATTGTGGTCAGAAATTAAGTTGGTGAAGCGATTTTATTAAATTTCATTACAAAATTTTATCATTTCAATAAGAAATTGTCAAATGTTGAGAAAAAGTGCTGTCTAAAACTACCGATAAGAACAGGTATTCAATACCAATTCAGTGTTGCATCTGAATTGCAAAGGGGACTTGCTGCAAATCTCCTCAAATAAGTAGATTTGCTCATACTGAAAATGTATGGGAAACCTCGTTGCAAAATACAAGATTTCCGAAATCTCGCCACAAGTCTAGATTTCCTCCAAGTGTAAACATGGTTTAAAGGATATATGCATATGTATAAGAACATATGAATCGAATCCATACTTACTTAGTGGCAAGGAAAAATGCTACCAACTCGTCTACACTGAACTTATTGGAATTATATAAGGTATTTTAAATTACTTTTCATTATTTTTCTTTGATTGATTGTTACAATTACGAGTAACTCCTTAAAACCTATATGAGTAACAGGATTCACTAATAAAAGAACATCATTGAGGATGTCAAATATACCGATTGAAAATGTCATCAAATAGGAGAAAACGTAAACGAAGAATGAATGTAAATATAGAACGAGTTGACATTCTCAATGCCAAGTACTGCCAATAATTAACAAAATTATATGTCGGCTGATCGCTGGGCTTAACCTTATTCAGTGAATCCTATATGAGTAACATTCCCACGTATAATATTTAAAAGAAGGTTCCATGACAAAACAAGTTTTCTTAAAATTTTGAGTAATGTAAAAAATTGTTTTCCTAAAATCAATACTTTTTGGCTCGTTTCCAAAATTGACAAAAATATTTTTTGTAAATTTTAAACTCAAAAAAATTAATTTTTTTTGTTTTGTTTTTCTATATCAATCTGTTGAGAATTTCTTTGATTTGATTTGTTTCTTGTTCTTGGGGTGTACGGTTCAAAGAATTTTGTTTAGCAATCATTTGATGGTTGTTGTTACTGGTTTTTTGTTTGGTTGTTATTGTAAATTGGGTTGTTTGTTATTTTATTTGGGTCATTTATCATCATATAATGTTTTGTTTTTGTTTTGGTTTTTTTGGTAAAAAATCGTTTGGTTTTCTTATGTTTTTTCTCATTTGTAATAGAAATAAATTATAATAATAATAATATTTATTATTATTTATTTATTATTTGTTTTTTTTTTAGTATTATTATAAATTGTTTAACTACTCTGTTGGTTTTGGTATGGTTTTACGAGTTAGGTTGTTTTTTGTTTTTAGTGTTATTTTGTTTTTAAGTATTTACAAATTTTAGCTTCAACAAAGAAAAAAAGAAAAATTTACGTGTTTCTTTTTTAATTTTTATTTAAATTCAAAAATTGTTTATTTTTTTAATTGTTTGTCAATTTAAGCGGTTTTAGTTTTATGTTTTTTTTTTTGGTTTTTGTTAAGATTGATGTTTTCGGTTGGTAATAAAAAAAGTTCATTTTGTTTCGGTTTGTTTGTTCTTGTTTTTAGATTTAAATGTATGTATATATATTCTTGTTTTTTTATTCTTATTGGTTTCTTGGTTTTTATTATTTGAAATATTATTTATTAAATGCCAAATTATAGTTTATGTTTGTTTTGTTTGTTTGTTGGTTTTTATTTTGTTAATAGTAATGAAAGTATTTCACGTATTTGGTTTTGTTTAAATGTATGGTTTTGCATTTATTTCGATTTGTTACAAAAAATAGTTAAATTATGACTTGAAAAAAATTAATAAATAATAAAATGTAAAATTTTGTAATAAGAACGCAAAGTTTTGATAATTTTTACAAATTGTAAAAGTTGGCTTTGTTTAAATATATATTTTTTTTTGGATTTTTTATATTTTTTGGGTCGCGAAATGTTAGCGTGTTTCCTTAAGTTTTGGTTTTTTCTTTAAATTCATTTAATGTTAAGAAGTTAATGAATATTTTTTTATTTTTGTTTTACTTTTAAGGTATAATAAAATTTTTTGTTTGAAGGCAGGTGTTATATTGTTTATTTTTGTTTTTTTTATTTGTTTTATAAATACAGTTCAATTTTTGTTAATATTTATATATAGATATATATAATTATAATAATTTTATTATTTAAATTTTATTTTGTTAATATTTCCTATTTATTTTACTAGATTACGTTAGTGTTTTATTTTTTTTTTAAATTAAACTAGCTTTAAAGATTTTACTTTTTTTTTGGGGGGGGGGGGGATTTAATTTTTTTTTTTATAATTTTTTTGTGGGATTTGTTGTTTATAGAAAACATTGTTTGTATAAACCGGCTAGTTTAGTTTACGTTAATGTTATATTATACAAATTATGTATGTAGTTTGTTTTTGTTTTCTTCATCAATTTTAAATTTAATTTAGAGGCAATATAAAGTATGTTAATGACCGAAATAAATTTACAATAAGAAAGGGCTAAACTTTCTTTCCTCAAATATCAGGATGGCGTTGATATTAAAAAACGAAATTATTGAATAAGCCTTAAAAAGACTTTATTAAATTTTTAAATTTAGAATGGCCATCCATGTTATTTTGTAGAGGGGGAGAAAAGTTGGATTTGTATTTAATATCTAGTTGTAGTTATATGTATATAATAAATTTTGAGTTATGCTAAGTTCTTTTCGGGATTTGTTTTTTTTTTTGCGTTTTCGTTTTTTTTTATTTTATAAATATTTTACACATTTTGTCGGCTTTTGCAGTTACAGTTTTTTTTGTCTTGTTATTATAATTAATAAATTTCCTAGTTTTTTATATATATATATATATATAATTTTTTTGGGTTTTTTTCGTTTTTTTATTTTTAAGAGTAAATATTTATAATTCGTAATCCAAGGAACAGATCAAGCTAAAAGTGTTTTGTTTTTGTAAGGAGTAGGGGTTTTTTTTTTAATGAAAATTCAATTTGCCATGACCGACAATAAACTAAAAAGTTTATAAGAGAAATCCCAGAACCGATGCCATAAAGTAGTTTTCGTTTGAACAAAAAAATTATGAAAAGTGAACAAAATTTTTTTCTTTCGTGTTATTTATATGTTTTCTTTGAATGTTTTGTTGTTGTGTTATGCAAAAGTGTTTCTTTGGTATTTCTAAATTTTTTTCTTTTGAATAATGTGAATTATTGTGAGAGTGTATGGTTTTTTTTAGTTTTGCCTTCTCTGCATGAACAACATCTTAATTGGAGAAATGGAAAATGTCAGATTGTATAGAGTTAATCTTTTTTTTTGTTGGTTTCTACGCCGTTTTTTCACATCGTTTTTGGTATCTTTGGTTTTTCTTGTATAGGTTTTTTTTTTGTTTTGTTTGTTTCCTTAGTGTTTTACTGTTGTAGGTTCATTTTTGGCAGTTATAACTATAAACACTTTTTTTAAAGTTCATTTTGGTTTTGTCTTACTTTGGTTTTCCTAGTTCATATATTACAAGTCTATGTACAATTTAGAGTGGGGCGGTTTTTATTTGATCGAAAACACCTAACCGAATGAGGAAAAAGAATAAAACTCTACAAAACGTTTCTTGTTGCTAGCTACCTAATTTTGAATTTCAAATCATATTAGAGATCAATATAAGTGCTTAAAGCTCTCGTTTTGTTGGTTTTGTTGGTTTTTTTTTTATTTTTTATTTTTTATTTTTTCTTGTTTTTTTTTTTTTTTTTTTTGCTATAAATTGCTAGTCCTCAGAATGCTATTATAAAAAATTAGTATATTAGTTGTTATTTTAATTTTGTTTTATTAAGGGAGAGAACAGATTCAAATTAACGTTTAAATTATTAATTAATGGTTTTATTTCACTTCCTTTTCCTATTCAACAGTTTGAATATCAGCCCTCTTTCTTTATGGTGTTTTTACTGCTTGCATGCTTGGTTTTTATTACTCAAAAAAATGTTTATTTTCATTTTGCCAAAGAATCCAATCCCTTATGGGAAATCCTTTGTTATTTGATTAATTTTTCTAATGGACGGGTTACTAAGAATATTCAAAGCGCAAATATTTAGAGGCAGTTGTGGTATACTCCAACTATTTAAAATGAATGGTGTGCGAAACTTGTGTTCTTGTATTGTTGTTTTTTTTTTTTTGGGGGGGGGGGAACAATTCTTGATTGAAGTAAAATTAAAATAATTAATAAAAATTAATGAAATATTTGCAAAGATTTTACATTAAATGAAATATTTGAGATATTCATATTTTCTTAAAATATGTGAATAAAAAAGAGATTAAACGAAAATGTAAAAAAATGTAACTCTATAAGCACCAATGCTAAACCAGAACATTTAATCTAAGTTGAATAAAAGAAATTGGAATATAGAAGAAAGAAAATCTGTTGTTATAACTAAACGACTAACTGTAGAACTATCGAGAATGATATATACCCATAAAAATATCAATATTGTTAATTGATTTTCAGCTTTTGCTTTGTCTTCAAAAGTTGACACTTCAAATATAAATGCTAGTAGAACTCTCATGCCAGCTGTCGCTAAAGTATATAAACCATCCTTTCTTTTGCGCCAGCAAAGTCATTTGTTAAACAGAATTAACCCACTAATGACGAATGGGTAGACAAATAACCAAGAATAGAGCTGTCTTAGAAAATTCTAGATCGAGTTAGGAAAGAAACATCTCAATCAAATTTGGATTGGCGTAAAATGGACGAATGACACTAAACAAAAAATTTTCCTCTTCATTTAAGATCATGTTTTGGAGGGAAATTGGCTTGTCAAAAGTCGCCAAATTTTTATATCAAAAAAAATCAAACAAAAATTGTTGTAAAATTATTAGGAGTGACATTTCTGGAAACCATTGGAGTGTTTTGTTGCATTTGATGGTTTCCATATTAAAAAAATAATACGATTTAATGTCAAAGTCATTAAAATCCACTTTCCTTTTCTAAATAGTCATACCAAATTAAGAACATACTTTTTTATGTTGTAAAAATAAAAACTTAGTTACTAAGGAAATGAAGAGACTTTTTTTAGTTAAAGAAAACAAGTTTGCTAAACAAATTTTAATTAATCACTACATCCGTATAAATGCAAAACCACCTAATGGTGTTTTTGGGTCCTGCTCTCTGAGCAGAAATATGATTTTAATGTAGCAGAACATGATCTCAATACACTGTTTTTTATCCCAATAACGTAAGGCCCACTGCAAATGAATGTTTGGTTTTTCAGCCCTTCGGAGGACTCCAAATTTTATGTAATGTTATTTTTGGATTTTTTAGAAAATACATAAAAAATGTGTCATATGGCCCAAATTATGTTGGGTTTAATGTCATTTATTCATTTGGGTTTTATGGCATTGAGACATTATGACATTCATAATTTTTCGGTTAGTTTGGTAATATGTCATATCTATTTTCATCATAGTTTCAAAATCATTTTCAAAAAATATTTTTGTGCCCAAAAGACGGTCTTATTTCCCAAAGGTGCAAAAACAACTAACATTGACATCGTTTGGGAGATATTACATTTGTCTACATTACATTTGCCCAATGACTTGCTATTCACATTCCACTAAAATTCTCCAAATTGTACTGAATACTTGTGAAAAATAGAATACAGATTCAAAATAAACTTCTTTTGTATTATCTAGTGATTAAACCAATAAGGACCTACGTAATAGAGAAATCACGCTACGCCCATTGACTTGATATTCTCCGAATTGTACTGGATACTAGTGAACAATAGAATACAGATCCAAAATAAACTTCTTTTTTATAATCAACTGATCAAACCATTACGGATCTACGGAATACAGCTTTGGAGATGCGTTGTCAAGAATAAAGTAGAAAAGATAAAAAAAAAAAAAAAAAACTCAAAATTTAGTACTTCGTACCACGCCTAATACAGATTGGTACATACGAAACACCGATCTCCAAAGAGACTTGGTAGCTCGAACAATATCCGATGTGAAATCCATACCCCCTGAAACATGCGAACAAACTGCAGAGTCCAGTTTAGTCGTGACTTAAATAATATTGTTCGAAACTATCCAGTCACCAGAAGACTCCAAAGAACTATACCAAAAGATCTAGTCACTAAAGATGCCTCAAGTCCGAGGAAATAAGATGTAGTTACTGAACTATTTCCACAACATGAATTAAAACTAGGCTAAATTTTCTAATTTTTATTATTTATCTATACACTGTTTCAAAATAAATAGATGAGTGGAACTCTGTCATAATAACAATTAATTTAAAAACAATATCACTAGCTCCATCTACTAAAGGGTGGAGGTTCCTACCCTAGCATAGGTGTCACATTTACGCCCTAGTTATTAATAGTTTTCAAGCTCGGATAGCCAGTTCAAGGCAGAATATGATTTTAACACGCTCTTCAATATCAAATAAAGTGTAATGTATCACTGTAAATTAGTTTAAAGTTACTCTTTTACCACTAGCGCCATCTACTGGTGAGAGTTGATTTTAATAGGAAAATTTACAATCACCATTCGGTGAAGTGTGCTGTACAACAGTCTTTAAACTTGCTCAGATGTCACATTTAGGGCTCACTTCTAAGATGATAGACTATTCAGATTACCTGTGCAGGTATTTACTTGTCCTGAAAGCAGAGAAACATAACTTTCATCTTGTTCTTTACAATAAATGCAAAATAAACCTCAATTTTAAGTAAGAAAGTGTGCTCAAAATAACCAACAATGCACAAACTAGTCTAGGTATAGCACATAGGCCAAGGCAGCCGCGGGGAAAGAGATCTTGGATAAATATTTTTCTTTAGCAGAAGCAGAAGAGAGTGAGAGAAAGCGTCAGAGCAAGGTAAATTTTGATAGTTTTGGTATTTGAAAGCTTGCAATTTTCTAATGGTGGTTATTTTCCCAACTGAAATTTGCAGCATTGAACAGCTGTTTTGTGAAAACCAGTTGTTTTATTGGTCTGCTCGACTTAGAAGAAATGCTGGGCGAAGCAGAGTTATGAGCAGAAAATAGATAGCTTCAAAGTCTATTCTGCAGTAAGAAGAGAGAAATGGAAAGACGTGAAAATGAAAGAACGAGATGATTGTAAATTTGCACTTCAACATTCCATTAATAAACAGAGATGCTTAGGGACCAAAATATGGTTCGGAAACTCTATTAAAGAATTAAACATCAAACGGATTGCTTTGATAAAGGCACATGTGGAGACAAAGAAGTAAATCTGGAGACAGTTACAGACGGAGTGCTGAAGATGTGGATGATATTACAGTAGCCGCGTAGCACTAACCCTGCTAATAAACAACAATGAAGCAGAAGTCACTGTTTTACCATTTGAACAATTTAATACTTAAGGTTACACGCTGATGAAGGATATGCCTTAGTTCGTCTGCGCAACCTGGCTTGTCAAACGCATACCTGATGATTAGAACCTCAGGATACTATGTCCCAGTTAGTAATAATTGCAGAGAAATAAGTCTTCTTTCAAAACATACACGTAACTTTTGAACGTTCTGAGAGATCAAAATCTAAACCTAACGAGTTATTGGGGTCCAAATAACTCATTTCGGATTTGGTAAATCTACCATTGACTTGATATTCACATTGCGCCAAATCTTTTTTTCTTTCCATCAAATACAAACCCGCCTTCGACAGCCTTATATGTATGTTACAAGATCTTTCGAGCCATGTCTGTCTTTAATATTCTTGCGAAATTTATACGACTTGGCAGAATGACATTAGCTGACATACATTCATCCCTTAAATTAAGAAAGAACCTTTCCTAATTTATTTCAAACGAGGCTTCAGACAGGGGGATAGGTATATAACTATAGTTCACAAAAGACTGAATGAGCAAGAGAACGCCCCAAAGGCGTTACATGCAATACAAAACTAGCAAAGTGCAGATAGAATCTGAGAAAGTGGAGCAAGTCTATAACTGAGTCCGCCCGCCCGCGAAGTAATACCATCTGGCAGATATGCGGGGTTCGGGAATAGGAGATAGGGCTGTGGTTTAGAACTTACAAATTCAGTACACCTCCATCGGCGCAAAAGATTCCACACCTCCAGCGACGCAAAAATAGAAAAACTTCAGTTTTCTATACCTATTAACATAGAACATGCTTGCTGTTGGTGCTTATCGGAAATAAATATCATCAAATGCAACAAAAATGGAAAAACTGAATCTTCAAACCAAATATATAAAAGGAAAAACTGAATCTTCAAACTTAATACATATTATAATCTTATATGAACCATAATGCATTAAATGCTCTGAAAATGTTTATTATTGAATTCAACAATGTTCTATGTGTATATTTTAAGTATTGTATTATATTTAATATTCTGAGGACTGATAAATGAATGTACGAGTATGTCAAATCAGGGTATATACTTGCTATTACGGATTACAAGATTAAATAATTAATCAAGTGTAATACTGCACTCAGTTATTTTAAAGGATTGTTGTAAACTTCAAAAACTTGTTTGCGAAACGGGATTAAACATAATCTTGATACGATATTAGGCTTTTCGTATTCAATCATATCTACAGCTTAATGTTTGAGCTTAGATTTATGTGTTATGATATGTCGTAAATGCTGTATGGCTTCGAGCAAAGGAAGGAAATAGTGTGAAATCATAGCTATCTAAGATTTCAGCATGATAAATAATCTTGCTGAATTGCATTATATTTTAAACTCCGCAATGTTATAGCCATGAACATTTAAGAGTTAGGCATACATTATTTAAACCGTATTAGTTTCACAAAGCCTTCAATATCTTAATGTGCATACATAAACTGTGACACATTGTATGCAATTCTATTTGAAGCTTAATTATTCGTTGAAGCAGTATTCTACAGTCTCTTTGGCGAACATATCAACCAGAGTATATATCGTGCTTATGTATTTCGTCTAAAGAAGCGAGAGTAGAAACTACATAACTTTCTGAATACATATCTTCAGTGTTTTCCTCCTTCTTAACACTGATTCGAGGAATGTTTTATGAGAATTTACTAAATAACAAAATAAACTTACCATTTCACAGTGGCCCATCAGTTGTTTTATGATTTAGATTTCAAGTATTTTCATTTCTTAAATTCAAACTGAACCACCTTAACTTAAAGTTTTTTTTCCTTTAATAACGGATTATTTTGGATTGAACGAATCAGAAACCACTGTCAATCAATACAGGAGTTTTGTGAAACTTGTACTTCTTAGTTATATTTTTTTGAGGATGGTGTTTATAAGATTTATCCTTTCAGCTCAACAATTATACTAAAAATTGTCTTTCAGAACATGATGATGGTAAGAAGTATCAACAGTGTATAAGATTTTGTAAAGCAAAAAAGGAGGGCTCATATAATGATTCGCAGTGAACAGTACTCTAACATGGCATGGAGATGAATCTAGAACTGCTGCAATATAGCCCCAATCTGCACATATCCTATCCATGATAGCGTACGCGAAAATGGCTTTCTATGGATTAAAATTTGAAAAAATACGATAACCTTATCCAAGCTATAGCATCGACTTCTTCCAGGACAAAGTAGATTGCATCGAAAACGTTGCAAGACTCAAAAGTTGGCACATTGTGATAGCAGGCGATTTTAATTCGCACTGGATATGATCGCAACGCTCGGCGAATGTTGGCGTCACACCGACGTTTCATAGCCTAGGTTGCGAGGATATTATACCGGATCTTCCCTTTGTCTCAGAAGCTCCAATATACGAGAGAAGGGAGAATTTTGGAGACATATGCGAGTCCACCGGAAGGCGGAACGTCTGCCAGCTTGACATAGCATTACTCCTAGACGAGATTTTCAGACGCCTGGGGGTAGAACAAGCCCGTAGATTTGATAGACTTATTGTCGAAGACACTTTGGCGAAAATCACAAGGTTTGGTATTGGAGCAATGACCAAGATGAAAAAAAGATCAAACCGTAAGGCTGTATACTAGTAGACTGACTGCTTCAATCGACGATTGCTGGCGAAAATGTACAAAGACAAAAAGACAATATATTGGAGCCCGCTGAGATAAAACGTGGCATACAAAAAAGCCATGAAGCAACCACCTGGCCACCATAAAGTAAAGCGAGAGAGACAAATGGGAAGAGAAGAGACTTTTTATAAATAGAAATCCCTGGGGATTCAGATATGAAATCGTCGTGCAAAACTATGGACTGAGAACTATTCCCCGGACACTGCTGCAGAGCCTACCATGAACATACCTCTGTTCACAACTGAGGAACTGCAAGCCGTCGCCAAAAGCCTCATTACTCTTGAAGGTACCCGGTACCCTGATGACATATCCGCAGAGGTCATTAAAGTGAGAGCTGCTAACCATCCCAACGTACTTCTCGCAATGTGTAGAAGGAGGCTGCGTGATGGCCCCTCTTGATATCAAGCATGCCTTTAACTGCCTGAGCTGGGTAGATATAACACAATTGCTAGAGATGATCTTCCATGTACCTAGGTAGTGGATTAAGATAATAATGAAATACTTGAAAGACCGGTTAATGATCTTTTACCAGAAAGGATACAAGTCATCTCAATCCCCATCTAAGGCTAATGGGTTACGCTGACGATGTCGCAGAAGTGATAAAGGGGAGAAGCACGGAAGAGGCCCAAAGCAAACTATGATCCGCACAAAGAGCTGGTTGGGTTCATATGGATTACAACTGGCCATGCATACAACATGGTTGGTGATGAGGACGAGACGATACCTTCCTCTTAAGATAGACAGCATACGCAGATAGTGGGTTACGCAGACAATGTCGCGAGAGAGGTAAAGGCGAGAATCACAGAAGAGGCCAATGCACATTATGCCAAACTATGAACAAAGAGCTGGTTATGGATTACAACTGGCCATGCATAAAACTTGGTTGCTGTTGAGTAAAAGACCTTCCTTCCTTTTGAGATAGAGAAGTATATAGAACACATTATCATCCCCACAAAGAGGTTGACCAAATACCTAAGTATGAAACTGGATTATAATTTAGCATCCATGAAAAAAAACGAGTACACATCGACGAATGCAGCAGACTAAGCAGGCTAATGGCCAATATAGGTGGACCTCTTCCAAGCAAGAGAAAAATACTAATGGAGACCATTAACAGTATTTAGCAGTTTAACGAGTCATATCAGTTTATCAGGGGAAGCCGTTCTTGTAATCGTTGCAATGGAGCGACACTAGATGTTTAGAGTCAAAAATGAAGGCGTGCATAAACCTCGTACGAGATAAAGAAGAGACCATTCGATGATGGCAAGAGGGGTGGTTAAACGAGACTCGGGTTAGGCGGACACTGCAAGAAGTCATACCTAACCCAGATGTTATCCAGCGATGTGTATTTCAGAAAGTATCTGCATCGCGTGTACGGGGTGGAATACCTTCTTCGACTGCAGCCGCTGGGCTTAGCGACACAGCGAACTAGAAACGCTGAATGAAAACGTTTCACCCCAGAACATAGCGCAAAAGAAGCTGAAAATGAGAGGAATAAGGAGCATGGAACATATACTGCAGACAAAAAAGTTGACCTCGACGCAATGGCGTAGAGAGGAGGCCTGAACGCAGACATTATGTAGAAGAAATGGCTAAGCATAAAATGTGGAGGGTGTCCATCGAAGTAATGCGAAAGCAGTTCCGAGTTGGATTATGTACCTCGGGTGATATAGGGTGAGTTTTAGCCGGTACCGCCAAATCAAGGGAGCCCTGCCCACTACGATGGATGTAATCGTAAAACAATCATTTTAGGGCATGTTGATACATTTTATGAAATAGAAAGGCTTTCTTGAACTAAATATTCCTAACAACTTTAATACAATAACATTATGGGTTGAGGTAACCAGTTCATTGCAGTAACGACCTATACTTTAAATAAAGCACATTTGAAAAGAATGTTTTTTATGGTAAGTAAGTGGATAGTTATGCTAACTCGTTGTTGATACGACAGTAAGCGATTTATATAAAACCCTAGAAACAGCCATTTTCTTCTTCACTATTACATGATTGATTCATCTGAAGAATTGGTACTAAAAGCTTTTTAAAACCTAAGAGACATAACCGACAACTGGTTGTAGGAATAAATAATAAACCAATATCATCAGTTTCTTCTTGCTATCAAATTTCAAGCTATGAACTGAAATCTCTGCGTTAATTGTTATTTTCTATTCTATAAAAATTGTCATCCCATTGAGAAAGAAAATTATGGAACCTTTGAATATGATCAATAGGGCTAAGCTGGATTGGTATCTACACTTTGTGAAAGTAACTTTGATCTCCAAAGTTCAAAGGTATTCTTTAAGACATATTCATATAAGTTTTGGATATATTTAGTTGTAGATGTTAAAAAATTTGCAACAATCTAAACTCATTTCGTTTTATTAACTGAATGCCATATACTTTACAGTTGATTAATCATTTACTCGTTTTATCAACTATACGAAAGGAATAAAACAAAATCCGTAGAGTTTTGATTTTGGTTTTGTGTAAGATACGATAACGCAATATTAATCGAGAAATCAGTCCGTTGAGTTATTTAAGTTTATATTTTTCTCCCATTTCTTAAGCCATGAAGGGAGGCCGTAATGAGAATGACCTACATCCGATAAAAATATTCTATGTTATGTGGTACTATTACATTACTTTGTACAACTACTCACACATCTTTTACCTATCGTATGGCAAATAAATATGTTCATATTTCTATTTCTCTTAAGTTTTGCAGTTATCTAGAGTCGAATTGTCGATATCTTATACATTACGCAGTACGCATTAGAAGGGAGAGGATGTTCGAAGTTGTTGGTTTTTGGGGATTAGTTAAACCTACCATAAGGTTGTTCTACAGGTCTCTCTATAAGTATATCCTATAAACGCCTAAAAATATTAGAGGATTCTTCCTTTCGGTTTGGGGAATTTATTTTTCTTTTTAGGGTTTTTTTTTAAGTAATGGTTTTCGTATGTTAATTTTTGTGCGCTCTCGTCATAAAATTCTCGTTTTAGTTATTTTGGTTTGCAATTTACGAATTTAAAGATTTGATGTTTCAACTTCTTGGATGTGTATGGGTGGAGGAGGGTACATAAATGAATGTCGTTCTTCTAAAATGGTGAAACTAACTATTAACAATTTTAAAAACCAAAATGAATTAAGTATTAAACGAATGAAGCGTTGTAAAGCGTTTTGGAAACGGTTACAAATGTGGTGGCTGAGTGGGGTGATGAATTGCAGTTGACATGTTATTATGAACCTGTACATGGAAATGCAGTTTTGCAAACGATCTCTGTGTGACAGTATAAATGTTGATTTAACTATTTGTGGTTGTAGTTGTTTGTAATATTTTGTTTTATTTATTCGATACTTTTACAAATGTTTGTTTGTTGTATTACTATTTGTATGCTTATGGAATTTCATCATATGTCTATATACAACGATCATCATATATATATATATCTATATATATATATAAATATATAAATAGTTAATAATAAAAATAATGAGTAATTGTAATTATAATGATAATCATAATGAAGTATAACAATTTTTGTTTTCTCTATGGCCTCATTGTAGTTTTTTCTGGTTTGAATAGTCCTTTCTCAGACTTTGTTGATTTTCCTTCGGTAATTTTTTCGTATAAGAACTTCTAGCAATAGTTTTTTTTGTTTTTTATTTATAACTCGGTATTAAAACATTTTTTTTTCAGTGTATATAATATACTCCCGGTTATTTGGTTTTCTGGTTGCGATCGCCTTCATACTCCTTGCTCTATTAAATGTTGACTTTCTGCAAATCTGAGCATTCATACATATAGATATATATGTGTATGTTTTCTGTTTTGTCGGTATTTATGTTCTGTTTTTCATAATGTGTGTTATATGCAGGTATTATTCCCCATTCTATGTTTGGTATGTTGTGTTTCGTATATATAGTCGGTGTTTCGCCATATGGCTTAGTATAGGCATTAATGTTTTCGAGTATGTTCTTTTGTAGTAAATAGTTGTATATGTATTTTATATGTTTCGTCATGCATATGTGTGTGCGTTGTACACACCCACTCATATACACACACATTCACGTATATCGAGAGAGAGAGATAAAATGTTTGCATGTACGTATGATGTCATCATGTCATGGTTAGTAAATTGTTCTAACTACATCTGTCTTTGTTCGTCTATATGTTGAGTTGAGTATATAGTGTTGTTACATACACATACATCGATATATATTTATTAATTTTCATATGGGTATGTATATAATTTTGTTCTATTGTTTTGTATGCTTTAACTGTAGATGCTGGTTATATGTTTCGGTATATGCAATTAGGTATGGTATGTTTCATAGATGGTTTTATTTGTTTTTATTCATTCTTTACCTTTATTGTGTTCTAATTTGGCTAAAATGTAAATTTGTCTAACTAATATATCTGCTCTTCATTCATAGTTGTAATATTTTAATATTTAAAATTCGATAAATACTATCTTACCAAATTAGGCATTGGTAAAAAATTCAATTTAAATGAAAAAAAGAGGAATAGGATAGAATTTAGAAGCTATGTATTTATGAACATCTGTATCTGGACAAATACAAATGGCATTGTGATTTATATCATTTATATGATTTAACTACTCTTTCAGTAGTTAGTGTTTTTATATAGTAACCTGTCCGCACAGAGTTTCTTTCTTGCACTGGCTTATTTTAATTTCTAAGTTATTTCTCTCCTTGTTGTTCCTTAAAAGTTTACATCATATTGTTTCACAAATTTGTCTTCAGGAATAATTATTTTTTTGTTGCTACGTAATTTTGATTTGCTAAAGTGTGTGTTCCTAGACATTTCTCCTCTCAGTTTTCATTTATCAACCTTGTTTGCAATGTGAAGGTCGTAAAACTTCTGGAAAAATGGTGCATCGAGCAGGTCATACTAACGAATATCATTAAGAAATTATATTTGTTGTTCGGCTGGTAGATGAAGTCTTGCAAAATTAAGTTCATATACGAAAGTGTGGTCAGGTTATTTGCAACAGCGATTGCTGGGGGGAATACACAATGGTCATATTAGTGTAAATCTTGGCTTACTTGTTGTGTTTTAATAAGATTTAGTATTGGTTTAAGATTGGTACATTGGAAAAGAGTGGCAAAAGTATCGTCAATTAGCCTTCTAGTTACAATATTAGGACTCGCATGTTGGAATATGAAAACAAATAAAGAACACTTTTACAATTTTTATTCGGCATTCGTTAAATGCATAAAATTATTATTTTGCGAAATGATTCTCTTTATAACAATGCGAATGGGAAAGTATAGTAGCGGTTGGCATTCTTTGTAGAGCAACTGTAGGGATTATCTGAAAACAGGGCAAAAATTAGACAACACAATACCATTAACCGAATTTAGGTTTTTCATTGACCCAACTCAGAAGGCATTCGACTTCCATCGCGAAGGAGTATTCAAGGAAGCATGAACATTAGTTTGACCAACATGCAAAAGATTTAAGTCTTTTTATTTAAATGTTGTAGATTCAAGCTAGGGGTCCTCATCATCGAAGTGGATAATTGAGAATTATACAAACCACCGTGGGTGGCTAAAATCCCGGCGTGAACATCAGAAACATTTTCAGCGGTGGTTGTCCACTTACTCATGCTGGCTACATTTGTGAGGTATCCTGCCATGTTAAAACTTCTCTACCAAGTGGTGTCGCTATGTAGCACGCCGTTTGAACTCGGCATACAAAATGAGGCCCCTTATCATAGGACTTAAACATTTATCGAAATGAACTCATTGCACAACATTTTTAGAACAGTTGCAATAGAAAAGGTGGACTATGAGGAACGTATGTCTAGGATGCTCACGACGTTTAGGTGACTAACGAAGGACCCAACTTTATCCCTTCAGAAAAAAGAATACTGAACTAGTTAACGAGTTATAAGTGAACAAAATAATAGATGACGCTAAAAAAAGAAAATTTAAAACAGTTCTACGAAGCTTGCTCGTCAATTACGCTACTTTTTCAACCTTTATTTTGGTTTCCTTTTTGTAAATCAACCTTGTGGCGCAGAGGTTAGCATGTCAGCCTATGATAACGAATGCCTGGTGATCCCCTTGCTAATGTTAGCTACATTTATGAGGTATCCTACCATGTTTGAGAGTTCTCTACCAAGTGTTGTCGCTATGCGGTACGCCTTTCGGACTCGGCTATGATAAATTGAGCTTAAACTGTATATGTGCACTCTATGGGAGAAAAATCCCATGTTCTTTACTGGAATGTTCAATTTTAAAAATCAAGCGTCATTAACCAACAATTTTTGAAAGAAAGATTTTTCAATTTTCAATAATATTTTCTGAGGGGATAATTTCTATAAAATTTGTTCTCTTTAGGGGAAAGGAAGAAGACCAAATTTCAATGAAATTGTAAATCTTATTCTAGCATCAAATTTGCTATGACAAGTGACAATTTTTTAAGCTAATCACATCACAATTGTCTTTGAAAATTTTAAATTTCTAAGAAACTGTTTAGAAGATCCAAATCTAAGAAACGGCTTTAAACAAACTAAATAACCACTCTGTTTTTATTGCTTTGCTTGAATTTTATAAAACAATCCATATTCCGATTCAATCAATATTTTGACAAGTTAGTGAAATTGACTTTAAAGACTTTGCTACAATATGCTCGTAGAGCTTCTATGTTTCAAATCTTTCAATTGAAAGTTATGTCAAAAAGTTCCCAAGGCAAGGCAATAATGAACTGTAAAATCTATATTATGCAGAGGGTTGCACTGTGGGAGAAAATGAAAAAAAAAAAACTAGTAAAAAATGCGGTATGAGAATGTATAGAGATATCTTCTTGAAATTTGGAAAGGTTAGAGCTGAGATGTTACGGAGATCGTTTGCATGGCCCTAGGTTATCCGGACGCCTTCTGGCATGTCCCTAAAGTTGGTTACCTCGGTATTTCTAAAATTTGTTGGGGCTGCCAAATCTTCGTTTGTGATCCGATTTTCAAATTTTTTTGGTGGATAGTGCTCAAAGATTCTTACAAAAAAGTCCCCTTTGGGGGTAGCAATATCTCCACTGGTTTCGGGGACATTCGACTTTTAATTTTTTATTTGCAATTTTGACCTGCTTCGTAGTTTGTAATTTACGAAGGCATTTGATTTTTATGCAAGTTTTGGATTTGTGACTTTGCCGTAAAAGGTGTCCACATCTGTTTATTCAGTTAAAAGTTATACAGCTTGGAAATCAAAAAAGGAGAAAGAAGTGTATTTTTTGCATTTTTTGGTCAAAAAAAAAATATTCTCTTTGATTAGTCTTTGTTGAAAAAACTTGCTTAAATACCTTAATTTTTTTTCTTTTTTATGAAGAGGATATATTGTAGATGCAACTGAAGTGAAATTTGAACAAGATATGCCAACTTAAACGGGTGCAATATGTATTTGAAAATAATTTTTTTTTTAATTGGAAAGGTCCCTGGAGGTCCCATTTATTTCATATGTCTCCTAAACCCATGCAAAAAATTGTTTTGCATCTAACAATATATGTAGTCTTCACAGCACATTTACTAAAAATTGCCGATTTTGAAATCATCTTTGACCGAAAGGCGTATTTTGGGAATTTTGTGAAAAAAAAAAATTCAGCCAAATTGTTTTTTTAATTTTTTGGAGACACATTTGTCTGCAGAACTCAGCAAAAATTATTAAGAATTTGGAAATCAGACCACAAACGAAGATTTGGCAGCTCTAACAAATTTTCGAAATATCGAGGTTATCAATTTAAGAGGCCTGCCAAAAGTCGTCTTTGCAGCCCAGGGCCTTGAAATTTTGCGTACGATCTCGCTAACCATTCAAAATTTCAAGGAGATATTTTTACCCCAGCACTAACAAATTTTCGAAAAGCTGAGATGATTAATTTAAGAGGCCTGCCAAAAGGCGCCTGTACAACCCAGGGCCTTGAAATTGCTCGCTAACATCTCAGCTCTAACCATTCCAAATTTCAAGGAGATATCTCTAGCCGTTCTCACACGGTTTATTTGTTACTAGTTTTTTTTCGATTTTCTCCCACTGTGGGTAGTAACCCTTTTACAAAAATGTTATATGATTTTATAAATTTTCTTTTTCATAATTTGAAAACATTTTCTACTAAATTTACCATTTTTGAACTATTGTTTCTTTTTAAACACAACATTTGAAATTCTAGAGAAGTACCGAAAAATCTTAAAAATTTTAATACTAAAAGTGATCCATGAGTTTAATCTTTAACTAGTCTTTGCAACAAAATAACCTAAGTGCCTAATTTGGTAAATAAAAGTTATCGGTTGCATTAAAAACAATGGAAACAGCTAAAAACTTGTTAAAAAATAACTAGTTTGTTTTAAAAATATAACGTTATGTTTTTTTTTTTGTTTTTGGTCTGCATAAAAACTCTTTGGCTTTTGATTTAATAAAAAGGCAAAAAAAACTACTAATAGAAATAAAATCTTAGTTTGATAACAAATGATTTTCCAAGAAAATCTAAAATTGGTTGCATTCATCATTCTAATATGCTTTCTCTTACTTTGCTTTTGTTTTATCGTTTTATGGTAACTAGTTTACGGTTCTGTTTTTTGTTTTTGGTATTTGGTTTTTAGTAGAGTAGTTATTTTTTTTTTTTTTAATTTTTTGTAAGGTACTTAAATTAATTTAAAGCTTTTACAAAGTGTTTTTTCCACAAAATTTTCAACTAAACAAAGCTAAGGTTGGTTGTTTCCATTTTAGTTGCGCCTTTCGGTAGCTGATGTGTTGCAGTTCTGCTTGCATTCGAATTTTGGAAACAAATCATAAAACTATAATGTGGGGTTATCCTTTTTCTGCTCGATTCGATTTGGTATTGAGAGGTTGCTTTGCTAGTGTTGCCCTCAAAAATAATGTTTGTTTCTTAAGTCTTTGGTTTGATTTATCGATTGATCGATCGACAATGATTTTGTTTCAATGGATGGTTTTGCTTTTCCTTTTATTTTGGTTTTTTTCAGTGAGAGAGAAGAATTGTGGTTTCTTGTTTGCTGCTTATAAAGTGTGATAAAGATGTTGTTCTTGTTGTTGTGTTTGTTGATCTGTTGTTGTTGTTGTGGCTGTTGCACCAATGCTTGTTTCGCGTATTGGTTCCATAAATAGTTCCGGTTCCGGTGTCATTGCCCTGGTGCTGGCAAGTGTAGCAACCGTTGCTGCTTTTGCGGTGGTTGTGTCATTCTGGGATTTATGATGGATAGTGTTGTTGCTGTTGGTGTTGTTGTTTGTAGTGGTCTCTGGACTTCCTGTTGTGTAATTGATCTCATGATCCGAATACACCTTTGTTGTAGCTATATTTGGCTGCATAAATGTTGTTTCCGCTATAATGCGCTCCATGGCTGCTTCAAAATCATCATGCATATCATAGCCATATCTGAGGAAAGCCAATGCTCTAGCAGTTCGTCCTTTTTTGGTGATGGATGTTGATGTGGCCTCTCCTGTTGCTTCAGTTGTTGGTGATGTTGGTGTTGTTGGTGATGTTGGTGGTGGTAGTGGCTGCTGCTGTTGTTGTTGTAGTAGCGGTAGTGTTGGTGATGGTGGCATCATAAGTCTTTGGTTTCCATTTAGTGGTGTTTGTATTCGGAATAGATCGTTATATGACATGGCGGCGGTAATGGCTGGTCGATGATGATACTTTTGCTGCTGCTGATGGTGGTAGTAGTTGTGGTGGTATGGGTGTGGGTGAAAATGTTGCATTGGTATTGTATCAAAATTATGATCTAAATCTGGTGCGGACAGTGTGGTTTGCAGTATGGCCTGATGCTATACCCAGATCTGTTCCCTTCGATCACGCGATCGCAATCAAAGCCTTTGCTAGCACCAGTCCTCCTCATCGGAATCGGAGTGGCGTGCATGGTGGCTGCCCTTTGGCTTATAGCCATTCATTACCGGCGAGGGTAACACTCTCCCCGTTCTGCCCATAGCAACCGCTTGTTCAAACGACAAGGGTGGTATGTATTCCAGTCTATAATTCCGCATAATAAAAAACCAAATAATTATGATAAAAATTTTAATTTTGTGTTACTCATTTCACTTACCTTTCTCTTTCAAACTCCATCTCACGATCTCGTTCTCGTTCATATAGCTCACGCTCTCGATCTCGATATTCATATCGTGGATCGTAGTCACGTAAGCGGTCCCTGTAACGAGCCCGATCACGCTCACGTTCTCTACTGCTATAATACAACTCTCTAGGGTCCGGTATTAGATCGCGGTGGTTTACCAACGAGTGAACACTATGAGGTGTTGAGTGATGTGTCTGTGAAAGAAAATTTCAAAACCATCGTATCAATCATCCGCCACACTGCTTACGGTATTATAAAGTTGACGAACTTGTTGCATCGAATTTATTTTTTGCTGAAATGCAGACATATCATGTTGTCGTTTGTCCCTTTGTGCAGTTTCATTCATATGAGTTAAGTTTAGAACGAAGTTCGGTGTTACGTTTTGTTGCACTGTACATCCAGAACTTCTCTCGCTTTAGTTTGTATGCTCTATTCGGTCTATTTTTGGTAAGTGAAGTTGCGTAGCAATTGTTTCACTAATAAAAATTAAAACTTTCTCTCAGAATCTCTAACAGAAATGTTCACATATATGTATGTATTATTAGACGACAAATATTCTCGAGCAGAGCATGCACTCGACGAGCACTTGTTGTAAAAACACTTAGAAAATGTGTGAAAATTGGTTTTTCTAAGCTAAAGTTTATGATGAACATTTTGATCTCTATGTTGGTTGGCTGGTTGGTATGTTGTATGCAATGCTTTGCAAATTAAGGTAATGCTTTTGGTTGTTATTTATTTTTTTTATTTCATTCTGAGTATTAAGTGTGCATATCAATCAGTTTCAAATATAATGTCAATTGTAGTTGTATGGTTAAGCATTATGAAATGAACCAAGTTTCCAAAATAATATCTTTTTTCAACCTATTCTAATTGATAATAGGGTTTTTGTTTGTTAAGGGCCCTTGAAAATGCGAAATATAGTTTGAAGACCCTGCAATGTTTATGACCTATTATGGTTATTGATTTGACAACAACATTTTGTTATTAACATTCGCCAGTATGAAACATGCAACTTGTAATAAAGACTGAAATATTAAATATCATTGAAGAGGTCTGTTTTTATCAGATCTATATTATTTGATTTAAGGAAAATCCTTTAAACACATTTGGTGAATTTAAACATTCAAAAAGTAATGGTAATAATATCTGCAATTTTTAAGACTTTGGCTACATTGTAATATTTCAAGGTGATTCCTGATCATTGAATTTGATGTTCATCATTACAGGAGCGTAAGCATTTATGTAGTTCTTAGAAGGAATCATACATATCCGCGTGAACTATAATTTTAAAACTATATAAAAAATATTCGAATTTCTATACTCTTTCGTATAGACATACGGATTTCGTATCCAACATGAGTTTGTAAATTCTTGTAATTATAACCTAATCCACTACAGGGTATTATAATTTAGTGGATTTGTTTGTAACAACCAGAAGGAAGAGAGCTAGACCCATGATAAGTATGTGCCGATCAACTCAGAATCACTTTCTGACTCGATTTAGTTATGTCCGTTAGTCAGTCTTTCCGTCCATTCGTCTGTCTATCCGTCCGTCTATCCGTTTTAAATTGTGAACAAAGAACAGGTCACAATTTTCGTCCGATCGTCTTTAAACTTGGTGTAGACATGTTTTTTTTTTTTGTCTGCAAACGAAGCCGACGAAGGAAAAATTCGGTTCAGATTTGGATATAGCTCCCATAAACATATAAATATGTTCGTCCGATTTGGACTAATATTGCAATATTGTTGTCATTTGTTAACCAATTCTCTCGAAATTTGGAAGGAAAGATTTTCTTATGACTCCTAATATTGCTGTTGAATTGAAGAAATCGGTTCAGATTTAGATATAGCTACGATATATGTATATCGCCCGATTTTCACATCTACAGCCACAGCAATCGCATTTATTGACCAATCTTGCCAAAATTTTCCACAACGCTTTCCGCGACGACCACCACAATATCTGATGAGTTTGGTCGAAATGGGACGGCCGGGCCGAATCTTATAAACCTTCAACTATAAATCGCATTAGTCAAAATCTTGGCCCGGTATCTCTTTATATGCAAACAAAGGTTAATGGATAAAAACCGCCATGCCATTCAAGCCATATCAAGTTTTGGACCGATTCGGACTTGGTTTGGATGTTGGTGGCCATAGTAGAAGTCATTGTGCAAAATTTCAGCCAAATCGGAAAAGAATTGCTCCCTATAATGGCTCAAGAAATAATATCTGGGGATCGATTTACATGGGAGCTATATTAGGTTATGGACCGACCTATTCAGACTACATTTAGCACATCTGTTGAATGTCATAGTACAAAATTTCAGACAAATCAGATAAAAATAGCGCTCCCTAAAGCTCAAAAAGTACAATCGGTTAATTTTGGAGCTATATCAAGTTATTGACTGAGTCATACCATATTAAGCACAAATATTAGAGGCCATAGAAAACGTCACTGTACAAAATCACCCAGCCGACACGGGATAACTATGAGCACCACACAGGCTGGAACTTTAAGCTTTGACTAATGTGGTGTCCACCGTTAGCACGCGTCCACAGGTTGTGAATGCTGCAAAGTTCTGTTTTTATGCGGAATAGCTGCAAATGCGGCCACGGGCAGGCGATTTTCAAGTGGAGAGTTTCAGTGAGGAGTCAGGTGGCATTGGCTCTTAACTAAATACTAAGTGCCAATGATACTCGAGATGACAAGGCGAGTTATTGACGCCTTCAAATAACCAATGGCCAACATCAGCGTCTGTTCCCTGGTTAGGGCCTGCCGGAGGCGAGCGTCGTATCTTGGAGGAAGCGGCTCGTCACAAGGAGGAATACATGTGCAATTCCACAAAACCCATGCGGTTGGGGCGCTGGGCCACTAACCCGCCCCCGGAAATCTATGAGAATTACTATGAGAAACAAAGGAATAGTAAAAACGGACCCCCCAAAGTTCACGACCCACGCAATCGAAAAAATTATGAATTTGGTTGTGAATTTGTGGTTAGTTGGAGACTGGAACACCTTGTCTCCAGCTTTACTCCGGTGGATGGGAGGCTAGCCACAATCCGCATAAAAGCCAAATTCTTCAACATCAGCCTTATTTGTGCCCATTCCCCGACGGAAGATAAGGACGAGCCGACCAAGGATATTTTCTAAAAGCGCCTAGAGAGAGAATATGACGTCATATTAAAATCGTTCTGGGAGATTTTAATGCGAAGATAGGGAAGCGATGACTTTTGCAGAAGCTGTGGGGATATCGAAGAAGAAGAGACTATAGAACACCTTGTGTGTGTGTGTCCCGCACTAGCAGTCAGAAGGAGTTCCACATTAGGTTCCCTTTTCTTTGAGAACCTGTCTGATTTAGAGAATGTAAACATTCGCAAGTTTTTGGTATTTTAAAAGCGATCTTGATGGTTCAACGGTAGGAACTTCTGTTCCTGTAGTATCACAATGAACGAAAACGTCTAATGAGTCTGATGGCAGACTCCCACTTAAACCTAACCTAACCTTTGATCAAACTATGAAAATTTATGGCATAACAGCTTCTTCAGCGTCGATCTAGGTCTAACAAATTCCTGATAAATGCCATTCTGTTGACGTTACTTCCCCATTACATATGATTCATAAGTTTAATGGAATAAAAGAATATTAATAACTGTTTATAAGCCGCTTCGCTAATTTTCCTTTTATAATTCGGTTGCGTGTAGCCTTTGCATCTTTTAAGCATATAACATATACGTGGAAGGAAATTTTAAAAATCCATTAGTCCTATATGTTGGGCAAATCCATATAAACACACCCCCGAAATCCGTAAATTCTTGAAAACCCCTCAAGACTGTTTGTGTCTTAGGAGAGATCATGGACCCATGAACCCATGACCCAGATGAACATCAAACTCGTGTTCCAGGAGCATAACATATGTGTACCAAGCTGCCTCGAAATCGAGGGTGCGCCCTATTAACCGCTAAATTGTTCCAAATAAAAAATCAATTGGAAATTTAAAAAATTGTCTTATTGTTAATTAGATTGATTAAAAAATTAATTCGAATTTTAACAAGTAAAAAGGCGTTAAGTTCAGGCCGAACTTTGGATACCCACCAGCAAGGATATAATAATCATCCTATTTTATTATACCCACCATCAAGGATATAATAATCATCCTATTTTATTATACCCACCATCAAGGATATAATAATCATCCTATTTTATTATACCTACAATACTATATCCGTATTTATGTCTTAATTGGGGCTGGGCACGATCATATTTTAATTATTTTCGGACAATAAATCTGCTTTTTATGGGTTTAAAACCCTAAATTGGAAGATCGGTCTATATGATAACTATATTTACATTGTATGATATGACTCATATTTGGGTCGGATGTCGGGAGGCTTAAAACAATTCACTTTTTCAAATTTCAATAAAATCGGGCAATAAGTAATAAATCGGTATATAGGTCTATATGACAGCTATATCTAAATTCAGTCCGATCTTTACCATATTTGGATCAAATGGCGGGTGGCTTAAAACCACTCACTGATTCAAATTTCATAATACATTTCAAATCGGGTAATAAATAAAGCTTTCATGGGTTTCAAACCCTTTTATCGACAGATCGGTCTATATGACAGCTATACCTAAATAAAGCCCGTTCTGTAACTTTTTTTTGGGTCGGATGTTGGGAGGCCTAAAATTACTCACTGTTTTATGGGCTGTAAACCTTATATTGGGAGGTCGGTCCATATGACAGCTATATTCAAATATAGTCCGATCTGAACCATATTTGGTCGGATGTCGGGTGGTTTAAAATAACTCACTGTTTCAAATTTCAGTGAAATGGATAATAAATAAAGCTTTTATGGGCATCAGACCTTTTTCGGCTGTTTGGTCTATATGGCAGCCATATCTAAATATAGTCCGATCTGAACCATATTTGGGTCATGTGTCGGGAGGCCTAAAACTAGTCACCGTTAAAAATTTCATCGAAATTGGATAAAAAATTAAGCATTTATGGGCTTTAAATTCTTTATCAGCAGATCGATCTACATATCAGCTATATCCAATTATGGTCCGATTTGACCCGTTCAAGAACTTAACCAGTGTCCATCAAAAAGACGTATCTGTACCAAATTCCAGCTCAATATCACCATTTTTGGTAGCTGCAGAGTGATTGCAACAGGTGGACGGACAGAAACACCGACGACCCGAAATATACAGGGTGGCTGATGAAAGCCGCTACCAAAAAAAAATGTAATAACTTTTTTTCTATTTAATAATAATAATTTAATAATTAATTTAATTAATTAATTAATTAATTTAATTAATAATAATTTAATAATTAATTTAATAATTTAATTTAACATGAATAAAAGAAAAATGTATTCCATACACCGAAAAAAAAATGTAGCAATATTCATCATTGTAGCAATATTCATCAGCCACCCTGTATATACTTTGTAGCGTCGGAAATTGATATTTCGATGTGTTGCCAACGGAATAGCTAAGTTAATATATACCCCCTATCCTATGGTGGAGGGTATAAAAATCTCAATAATTTTTTAATTGATTGACCATTTCGTGGCCATGAAGGCCACAATTTTTGTCCGATTTGGCTGAAATTTTGTACATATATGATATAGCTCTCATATAAAGCGATCTCCCGATTTGATTTCTTTAGCCCATTGGAGCCACAATTTTTGTCTGATTTGGCTGAAATTTTTGCAATTTTGACTCTCAACAATTGCGCCAAATACGGTCCATTTCGGTCTTTAACTAGATATAGCTACCATATTTTTGCAGAATCCCACCACGGTTCCCAAGATTTGGCCCTGTCGATTTTTGCACTCTTTTACTTGTTATTTCTTTTCTGTCCAGTTAAGGTTCGTCTTGGCTGATTTTAATGGATTTTGGCTTCCTTTTATTTTATAATGAAAATTATTTTACAATGTAACAAAAGTCTGTTTGCAGACGTAGTTTATTTTTTAAGAACATTCCATTTTGAATTTCAAATGCACAACTTCAAATTGCCTTACAGTCCTTGTGCTAAAATCGAAATGAATGAAAAATCATAACAATATATCATTGTTAAGCTCCCCTCTACTTATCAATCTTTATTTATTTACAATAAAATATACTATACATGTTCCTTAATAGTTAATTCCTAACACACAATAATATCCCAAATCGATGTTTGAATGACAACAGATGTTTTTATACTTACATGTGTTGGACTTGCATTTAATTTTGGAAAATTAATATTTGTTGGCTTTAGCTGCAAAGTCGATGGTTTACTGGGTGTCGGTGGTAGTCGTCTACCAACACCACGGCGATGGTTTAAATTTGGGTAACTATGTTGGCCATGGGGTCCACCTAATTCAGAAAATGAATACAACATTTAATTCACTCATTCTCCCCCAGACACAATGTTCACATAGTGTTGGTTGGTGTGTATTAAAATGAAAAAATATATTTTCTTTTGTTATGATATTAAACATAATTATTGAATGTTAAGTATTATATTGACAAATGTAGGCTGTTGGTTTAGGTTTAGGTTTTTTTTCTTTTGGTAAATGAAATAGTCACAATTGGAATAATTTAGACATCGATTAACTAAAATACAGAGGCAAAGTGCTTCAGCATTTTTTTTTTACATACAATGATGTATTGAGCATGCATGAGGTTGTTTAAAATAGTATGTGTGTATTAATGGTAGTTTTTGTTGTTGTAGTTATTAATAATAATTAAAAAAAAAAAAATATAAAAAATAAATACAACTTATATGTAGAAATACATTTTTACAACACAAGTGAAACACAAAAAATACAACAAACAGATTGACAGCGAAGTAGAAGTATAGGTGTGGGAATAAGAATACGAAAAAGAACGCAAGTGAAGTGAAACTAAACTCAAGGATAAAGTCCACAGAAGAAAGCCCGAGATAAGCAACACAAACAAATGAAGGTTATTTATGTTCATAAACTATACGTTTCAAACGAATGAGAATTGTTAGGTGAAGTAACGAACGCATGACCCATTGACGTAACGAAATGAGAAAGAGAGGTTACAACATATGACGCATGACGTTGAATTTTGGTTTTTGTTTAAATGTGAACATGAAGGCGCATACATTGACATCAATTGTTAGTAAACTATTTGGTTTGGTTTGGTTGTTTTTGTTTGTTTATTATTATTATTATTTAATTTTAAATGTTTAAACAAATGTTTCTTTTAAATTGGCATTCGAATAAACTTCTTTCTAGTCGTTAACGGACATTTTTATTAGTAAAAAATGTCACTATTTTTATTAGGATTTGTTTTATTAAATAAACATGATCACGATGATGGCCTTATAAAGAAATGCATACTGAATGAGATGACACTTTCAACTGGTTTTTATGGGTTTTTGAATTTGATTATTTTTTGCAAACAGAACATCTTTACTACGTAGACAACAAAGAATGATTGGTTGGATGATGAGACGCTGCTACATTCTCTAGTATTGCATGTGAGTGTGTGTGTATGTTTATGCCGGGTGTAGTATTTGTATTTCATCTGTTAACGACCTCTATAGAGTTGACTGCTTGAATGACTGACTGACTGATAATGTCTTGAAGAAGTGAGTGTTAACATATGTAGTATTGAAAAAAAAATTTTTTTTCAGTGTCGTCTCAATTGTTTAACATAGAGAAAACTATTTCAAAGCTAAATGAGTTTTTAAGATGACTGTTTGACTGTGTGAGCAATGTATGAAAGACAGAGAGAGAGAGATAGATATATAGGCAGACAATACGGACAGAGTTATTGACAGAAGTTAAACCATATTCGATTAACAGAGAATTTTAAATTAAATGTATTATGTAAGTGTGTGTTTGAAGAGCGTTATGCGAGAGAGAGATATATAGAGACATAGACATTTTGTTAGAGGCGATTGAGAGAACGATTGTGTTTTAAGTTTTGGTTGTTATGCTTATGTAGATTTGAGTGTTTTATGGTTTTTTTTTTGTTTGTTGGTGTGAGAGAGAAAGTACCCATATCAATCCCATAGCCAAGTCTATCTCTTTCACGCATCTCCTGTATTCTAGCAGGACTCGGTGATCGTGATCTTTGACATAGACTTGTTGTCCCATATGCGGGATAAGGCAGTTCAGGGCGTCTGGTGTGGCCACCATAACGTGACGGTGAAGGCGAACGGGCCGGACTTGTCGATGCTGACCATGAACCTGTATTATATTCGGTAATACATTAATATCAAAAAAGAAAAAAACAAACAACAACAAATAGGCAATAAATAATAGATACAGTTACGAAGTTAAAAGTTATGGAAAGAAAAGAATTGCTCTGTGGTATCTTTTCTCTTTTTTTTCTAGTACTCGTCTCTTTTTTTTTGTATTATTTTTTCTTATGGTTTCTCGTCAGAGTCTCTTGCTTGTCAGAGTTTTTTCGCTGAGATTTTTAGCAAAATTAAATCAGTAATTAAATCATACAAACAGAATAAAATAATATATAGTTAATAAAATTGAAGTAATGCTCTTAAAGAAGTATACAAGCGGAGCAGAGATCATAAAAAAATACATGATTGTAGAGTGTATTTTAAAAAAATATGTAGGTAAATATAGAAAACATTTATAGCCAAATAGATAATATTTTTTGTTTGCCGTAAGTGAAAAAATTTTCGCAAAATATATGTATGCTGGTCGATAATCTGAAACATATTAATAATATTTTATTGTTTATTTAAAAACAAGGGATTGGATATGACAGTTGATGTACTAAGTTCCCAGCACACTTAATAATAACAATCATTAAGAAGCTCTAATCACCACTACAAAATGGATACTTAGAAAGAAATTGTTTGTTCTGCAAGGAAAAGAGGTTTTCTGGCTGTTTCGCTTTAGAAATTACTCAATTTTAAATCTCTCATCCATAAAATTGTATACTAAGAACAATAGGGATTTGTCTAATGTAGGGGTATTACAATCCTAGCCATGTACGAGTATTAATCCTTAATGTATTTTACTGTTAAACATATATGGAATGTGAAGAGTTTTTGACTTTTTTTCTTAAAAATTATTTCCTGATTCACGAATGAATGAATTGTTCCTATTAAAGACTGAAATATTTCTAGCTCTTCTTGCATTTATTTTTATTTTTTTTTTTATTTTATTTTTTATTAATTTTGTTTAGTAATTGTTGTCTTGTTTCTTTTTTATTTTGCAGACCCAACTGGCAAATGTAAGTGTTTGTATATTTTTTAAAATAATTAACTAATTATTAGAATTTTGTATTCTCCCCGTGTAAATGTTGCAATTTTTTTGTAAAATATATTGTTTTGTTTTTAATTTTATTACCATATATAAGATAGTTGTCCTATAGGAGAGAGGAAATCAGCTCAAGAAAAACCCCTGGATAACAGGGAAGATTTCCAGACTTTATAACAGAGCGAGTCGTTGAATAGGGGCATTTTATTTGGGGTGTGTATTGCATACGGCTCAATGAATACAAAAAGATAATCAAAGCTGGAAAAAGGTTTCTCTTAAAACCCATGCCCAAACTGAAACGTTAGTAGACGTCATGGGAGTGAGAGCGAAGTCAACGGAAGAAACGCCGAGGCTTGTGGTGAAAACGCATTTTCTTGGGGATACGAAGGGACTCACGGAGACATCGGAATCTTGGATTAATGAGGTTGATTGTAGACTTATCACTACAGAATTCATGGTAAAGGAAGCCTTGGAAGCTTCCAACCATTAAAGTCTCCCGGACCTGATGAAATAATTCCGGCCGACTATCTGGCCACTATTTTTACATTTTACATTACATTGGCACTTGGGTGGGGACACAATAACTAACATGAACCAACTAAGGGGCGTGGTATGGAAAGCAATGAAGGATTTTGTAAGAAGGACGGAATTCCTAACTGAAATTTTCTATTTCGAGGTTACTTCTTAGTTTTTAGAGTGCACAACAAGCCGATTATTGGCTTAGGTGTATGCCCACGGAGGCATGGGGCGGATTAATACTTGCACCCTCTTCAACCTAACCTAGTTGGGGACACAATACCTGACATGAACCAACTAAGGGGCGTGATATGAATGACAATTAAGGATTTTGTAAGTAGCAATGAATTGCTAACTTAGATTTTCTTTTTCGAGGTTACTTTTTAGCATTTTGAGCTCACAACAAGACGGTTACTGGATTAGGAGTATGTCCTTAGTAGCATGGGCGCATTAATATTCCCACCCTCCTTTCAACCTTACCTAACCTAGTTTAAGTTCACCTCATTTTTCTGTGTTCACATGATGTGTATTTAAAAAGAATATGACAGAAATTAAAAAAAAAACTTTTTATTTTTGGGCCTCTTCTTTCGAAAGAGGAGGAAGCATGGGTTTTTTTCAATGACCAATTTTTTAGTGCCTATGCTCAAAGTTCATATTTTATTTGTGGAAATTGGTCCGCCACTTTTGCGATAAGTCTGCTTAGAAAAAGACAATCACCTAACCTAAGTTAAGTTCCTTTAACTTTTAATAATATTGTGTCTTTAGAGTATGACAATAATGTAAAAAAGAGTTTTAGTTTTTGGAGCCTCTTCTATAGAAGGATGAGGAAGCATGGGTTTTTTTCAATGACCCAATTTTTTAGTTTCTATGCTCAAAGTTCATATTTTACTTGTGGAAATTGGTTTGTCACTATTACGATGAGACTGCTTAGAAAAAGACTTTCACTTGAAACTAATCAAACATTTGGACACCATCAGTTTATCAATTTCTTTCCAGAGTTAAATTTTAGTCGGCTTTTAAATTCTCTCGGTGTCGCTATGACCCGAAATCGCAAATATTTAGCACAGTATTTGTCAGTATCTATTCAGTCATACCCTGAAAACATCTGCCATGGTTAGTGACTTTCCCAAACTGAGAATGTTGATATCCAGAGATAAGGGTATCGCCTGTTTTAGACTAGACCATTTGAGTTTTATGCCGTGACAATCTCAGTGTGGATTATCCTTTAGATACTTTACTGAATTTTTAATATCATTCTCAGACACTACTATAATAATTTTTATCATATTTTAATATCAATCTTAAGGGGTATACAATTCAAAATGTTATCATTAACATTTTCCCCTCATGAGGAGGATTAAAAAACACTGCACTTGATATGTGAAATTTTTTTATATGTCTAATTAATGTTCTCAAGGTAATTTAGTTCAATTTCATAATTAATATGTTTCAGATATGCGACATGACTTCGTTGCGTTGAAGTTTTTTTCATATAAACCTTAATTTCAAAGAAATCGAAAACACAAACACAACGATTAGAAAAGTCTTTCATAAGAAAAGAACATAAAATATGCAATTTTGTGTTTGTCGAAATTTAAAGAAAAATATGATTGTATTGTGCTGCAGAAGTAGAAGTATTTGTTTGTTGCTTTTTTGTCTAGCTGTGAGCCGTGTTTCCGGATGTTTTCAAATATACAATTACAACAACAATTTATATTGACACTTTTGCTCCCAAGTATGATGGATGTATTTGTTTTAATTTTGTTGTGTTCTTTTTTTGTTTGTTTGTTTCTTTGTTGCTTTACAACAACAGACAACATTTAAACAGTGTCATGCAATTGTTTCATTTCAATTGTTTTTCCAATAATTTCTTTTTGTTTATTTGTGTGTTGATATTTTCATTTGGTTTTCTTTGTATTTTTCCGTATTTTTTTTACTTTGTCAAATAGAAATCAAATGGGGTAGAATAACTTACAAAACAAAGAAAGAGTATGAAAAATATAATTACAATAAACATGCCTTAGAAAATAAAGATTGAATAAAATAAATGATATAGTATTAAGAAAATTCTGTATTTTGTATAGTTGTTTATTTTTGATCATAAGAAGCTTTGAAGAAAGTTGAAATAATAATAATAATAGTACATAATTAATTATTTTTATAAAACAAAAATAATAACAATAATAGTAAAGAAATACTTAAAAAGTTTTGAGAAAAAGGGGATTTTGTATAGTTGTAAAGCAAGATAATATAAAAGTTGTATGGTAATAAATAAATACCTCTTGGATAACGCGCATGATGACCATATCCTCTTGGATGACGGGTTTCCTTGACCATCTCCACCACATTAGATACAGTATCAGAGAACCCAATATCATGATGTGTGTATGGATGGCCACGCCGTCGAGGACTTGGTGATCTATAAAAGAGAAGATTGATTCAATGAATTCACAGTGTCCACAGGTTATACAGCATAGCATTGAGAGGGGGATACCAATGATCTCCGATTCTGGACACTGATAGTTAAACAAAGTTCCTAAATCCTAGATCTTTGGTATACCACATCTCATTCGTTAGGCGTTTGCGTAATTGAAGAAGATGTTTAAGCATTTTGGCGTTTTGGCTTCAAAATTAGATTTGTATAATATTTATATACACGTAAAGGCGATAGAAGATCGAATTGAAGATGAATTTGATGGAAGATTGAAAGAAAGACGTTGAATGAACTCAATTGAGTGCCAAAGAAAAGATCTCATGTTATCATCTTATTCAGTATTTAATTAGTTGTTTAAATAATGATAAAAGTAAAACATTTTCGTTGAATTTTTTGATGTATGAAAATATTTCAAAATTCCTTAGAATCTTATGCTCTCACAAAGATCACTTCTAAATTTTTTTTGAAAAAAATTGGTGTACATTTTTATTTGTTTTCCAAATCGTGCTGTTCTCTGCACCAGCAAGCGATTTGAAACTGACCATTTTCTATTCCAATATTGTTAAGAATAATTAAACTTTTTTCTTTCATATAGAAATTATCTTACAAGCCAGAATCATCTGCGAAGCTATATGGAAGAAATACCTTTTTAAATGAAATGCTATAGAAAATGCATATGATCGCAAGGTGTTGTTGCATTTTAGAAATATTGTTGAAAAATGTTGTTGAGTTATATATGAAAATCTGGACAAAAATCTTTTTCTGTACAGTTTATCTACTCCGGCACTGCCGTGAATGAAGCAAATAACACCAACTATTAAATAAAACGATTGGATTGAGAAAGCAGCGGAGGAGCAAAGCCAGCACTCGACAAACGAAAATAACACTATACAAGACACTGATACTACCCGTGATGTTATATGGTTCCGTGGCATGGGTACTTGGGAAAGATGACGACACAGTGCTTAGAGTGTGTAGGAAAATGATATTTAAATCGTTCTGGTAGATTTTGTTGCGAAAATAGGGAAGGAAACTATCTTTGGTCGGAAAATTTCTATTATTGTACACGAGGAAAATTCCGATAATGTATTGAGGTTAATAGACATCGCAGCAGCATAGAATATGGTAGTTAGCAGCACTAAATTCAAACATCGAAGGATTCACACGCCCACAAAGATTGGCTCTCTTCTAAGCGTAGCAAAAAAACTACGACCTGAAACTGCGTGGAAATTTGACGTCGTTCTCCACTCGGCTGACCCAATTGCTTGAAGAAAGCATTCCTTGTCTCGACAGTATAGCAGCGTAATGGCAAACTATTGCCCACTCGATGGTAAGATAAGCAATATCCGTACTTGGGTATCTAAAGCCTCCCCCGATTTACTAATGGTACAGCAAATCTACTGAAGACCTGAATGCGCATATAGGGCAACCATACAGTCGGTAGCAACGCGCCGGGCGAAGTAGAGAAAAGATGAAACGAGAAGCATCTTATCCAGTAGAAGCAAAAGGAAATGGTGCACGTTCTTGGGTACCAAAAGCCTCCCCCAAGGTACTAATGGTGCAACCAGCAGTGTCAAAAATCTACTGAAGCAATGATTGCGGCATATAGGGCAACTATACAGTCAGTAGCAAAACTCCAGGCGAAGGAAAGAAAAGAAAAATTATCTGATAGAGATGTGGAGAAGCAGAGAATTAAACATCAAACTGATGACACATTCTCCTGCGGAGACAAAGACGGAAATCTGGTAACAGATATTGATAGTGTGCTAAGGATATGGAAAGAACACTTATCCTATTTTCTGGTATCCCATAATAGCATTGATGAGAACCTGATGAGATTGGCTCTGAAGTGGTATAGAATGTGTCCCACCTAGTCAGAACCAGGCCCACGGAACAGTAACCCCACTCAAAAAAAGTAAAAACGTGCTAAATTCGGCCGGGCCGAATTTTATATATACTCCTCGCAGTTGTCTGGTTCTTTGCCCGGTAAAACTCTTTAAGCAAACAAAGGATAATGGATTAGAATTGCTATGCTATTGAAGCTATGTCAAGTATAGTCCGGTTGGGAGCATAAATGAATTGAATGTTGAAGATCATTGTAGAAGTCATAGTGTAAAACTTCAGCCAATTCGGATAAGAATTTCATCCTTTAGGGTCTCGAGAAGTCAAATCTGGAGATAGGTTCATATGGGAGCTGCATCATGCTAGACTAATGCAGGCTATATTTGACTCCTATGTTGAAGGTCATAGGAGAAGCCGTTGTACTTGGCATAGTTGTTGCAAGACAAAACAAAACAATTATGCAATATTTCAGCCAAATCGGATAATAATTGGTTGGATATCATAACGAAACACCTTGTGCAAAATTTCAGGCAAATCGTGTAAGAATTGCGCCCTTTAAAGGCTGTAGAGGTCAAGATCCGGGATCGGTTTATATAGCAGCTATATCAAAACATGGACCGATATAGCCCACTTACAATCCCAAACCACCTACACTAATAAGAATTATTTGTGCAAAATTTCAAGCGTATATCTTTACTCCTTCGAAAGATAGCATACTTTCGACAGACAGACATACGGACGGACATGGCTAGGTCGACTTGAAATGTCATGGCGATTAACAATTTCTATATCCAATATTTTGAGGTGCTACAAATGGAATGGCGAAACTCATTTACCCCCATCCTGTGGTGGAGGGTATAATAAGGCAGTAGGAGCAGTTAGGTTGTCTGCTGGACTGCTTTAGGACGGAGGCGACACGGTGTTAAGGAAGAAGAACGCATACCCAATGATTGGAAACTCACAATGTTATATACATACACAAGATTAATCTAAAGTAAACATGATAATGGAACCCTATAACTGCGGTTGTAGTCCTGGTTTATCCACCTAAAGAATGTAGAATGATAGGTCGACTCGCACCATCTCTTACAAAGCCGCTTTCGACAGTCCTATACGTTCAAACGTATTTCAAACCATGTCTGGTATTCTTGCGAAATTGATAAAACTCTGCCGAATGACGGCCACTGATGTACGTCAGCAATTAAAATAGGAAATAACCTCTCCGAACAGTTCAATACGAAACGAGGTGTCACCCAGAGAGGCAGCCAACCGTTTGATCTCTTAATATTCTGCTGGGGACTATACGAGATTCAGGTGGGAATAGGTATGACACTCTACTCCCAAGAAAACATGCTCTCCTATGCTGACGACATCGATTTTTTTTTGAAAACTTTCTTATGGCTTTTTAAAAAATCCACCTTTATATCATCCATTTTATATTCTCAAAAATTTACCTTAAAATAGTTGCTTAGTTCGATAGTGGAGGGTATTACATAGTAGGCTCCTCTCGAACTTTTTTCTTTCCTTATTTGTACATAAAGTATTCAATTTCCTTCTTTAGTTTCGTGACCCTACGAGATTCGTAGTTTTTACCGATTTTAATATAATTTCAATGATGACTTAATTTATACTCTGAACTATAGAGATAAAAATCAAAGTATATGGGCCTAAATTTTACTCAACACATTTTTAACTTGTTTTCGATGAACTTCCATTAGTATAAGTTTGTGCAAAGACGCTGAATATTGTCTACTGTACACTTCACTACAGGGTCTAACTCTGTCTTGTTGAAGAATTCCATTTTTCATGGACTTTTTTGGATTTATCATATTGGTAAGGCATTTTTTAAACATAAAAACCTTACCTTTTCATTGAATAGAACTTAGGTGCATTAGAATTTATCATCAATTAAGTTAGTAAAATAATAATGGGCAAAACTTTAACGTTCAAGGGATATATTTATGATTGACAATATTTCATTTTATGTGCGCACAAAGACCACAATGTTTTCCTTATTACTAAAGGTGCATCAACTTGAATTGGGGTATGCATAACAAGTCTTCTAGTTCATTGGACCTGGGAAATATATGGGGACTCGAATCGACAGACAACACATGCAAAATGCAAACATTTTTCAAGATTTCACAAACGGTAATTTTCTTTCATACACCCTCGCAACATTAAAATTTTGAAATATTTTCAAATTTCACACAACCTGTGTCATACGGCCTTAGATAGATCAATTCGTATGATATATAGTTGTCATGAGATCTTTTCTTCAATACGCTGATGACGATAGAGACATGGAGGAGATGAGATAGATATATATAGAGAAAGCAGCTCGTAGATTATTTGAAAAGTCTTTGAAATCTGTAAGCAGAAGAGATTTGATTTCATTAAGGAATATTTAGAAGGGTTACCTTAAACTAGGTGATCTTCGATGGCCATTTTGGTAGGCGTGTCCAGGATGTAAATGACCAGCATCGGCACCGGTTAATGATTCCTGAGATGGATGCCTGGGTGCATCCCTTAATTCCAACATCTATACAAGGGCAAATTAAATTTTTAAGCAAAGGAAGAAACATAAAGAATGGGTATTAATAGGATAGTTCTTGGCTAAATTGTTAGTAAAAGTCCAATACAGATGTTAACAAATGAAAATAACTTTGGGGTGGTGGATGAATGGTCTAGTAGCATGTTTTTGTGGCTTAATGGAATTACAATGCAGGAATTGAGAGAAGGAACTCAGGGTTAATAGTTCAAATATTTAATAAAATCCATTAACATGAAAACATTTCATTAAATAACGCTACTTAGTATATAATATGTATATAAACTATAGATGATATATGTATACGATAAGTAAACACGAACCCTACTGCAAAAAATTCATATCAAATTCAAAGTTTGTTGTTATTTTGATTTATGAATTTTTTTTCTTGTTTCTTCGTCTCGTTTTAGTTTTGATCTTGGCTAATATCAGTTACAATAAATTTGAATACAATTATCTTTTGTTTTAAATGGTGATACAATAATTAATTCTTATAATTTTGTTTTATTGTATATTTGTCCTATATTTAGAACTCAATTTAAAAATTATATCAACTTAAAAGAGAAATTGAAACCAAAAAACTGCAAATCCAAATTATTTAAGAACATTTTAAAATCATGTAACAAATAAAAAAAATATTTTTAAAAAAAGTGCTAATACTTTTTTTTTGCTTTTTTTCTAATTTACAATCACACTAAGCGTGAGAACAATTTCTAGAATTTTTACAAAAAGGCATACATATAAGCATTTTCTACAGCGAAGCTAAACTTTACTTACCTTTTTTTCTATATATATATATATATAAATATATTTTTTTTTTTAATTTTTATACAAATTTTTTGTACAGTGATGGAAAAACAAAAAATAATTTTTATGAATCTATGGTTAATGGTTTTTGTACAATGTGGTGCAAAAATGTAAATGTTTTTTATCATATTTTTAAACATAAAGTAATGGTCAATCTAAAATATTTTTCATATTTATATGATTGCTGTATTTAAGAAAGTATTTAACTTGTGTATCTTTGAAAAAAACCTGAGAGCTTTCAAAGTATCTGCGAAAATTAGGACAACGGCGTAAAAGACAAGTGATAGAAGACTTCCTGTTTGCAACTTTCTGATAGATGACAGTTCAAATGCCGCAAAAACTTTTAATTGGAAGTCGAAAATTTAAACAAAAAAATATCTGCAACAAGAGATTTTTTTATTGAAGAGAAATAACTCGAGGAAATGAGAGCAAATAATATGAGGACTTACACAGAAAAAAGTAACTCTTAGAAAAACCAACTACCAAATTTGTATGTGAAACTTTAAATTCTCAGCGAATTTTAGAGCACAAAACTTCAATGCCATTCATGTCTTGCATACCCAGGTTCGAGTCCCCCGTTCGGGTAAAAAAATTTTATTTATTTCATTAAACTTATTTTAGAAAAGTCGGCCAAAAAAATGAATTTCACATTAAAAAAAAATGTTAAGAGTGGTTTTTTATTTTTTTTTTATTTAATTTATTGAGACACTTATTGCTGTGCAGCAGTACTTATTGATTTATTTCATCACAAAGAAGATGATGTCGGTAGAGGATGCGTGCAAGACTACCAAACATGAGATCATGAGTGCAATACTCTGCTGCACCAAAATTATTAAAATTTGTTTTTAAGGGTAATAGTAGAGAGTGACATAGGAAAACCCGAGAGCAACAGTAAAACGAACGAGACAAAGCAGCGCGAGCCGAACAAAGAAAACAAAAACACCACTACCCGAAGCAAAGTACATGCATTGGCTGGTTAGATGGTTTTTTGCCTCGCTTATGGATATATTGTTGTTGTTGTTGCTATAGGTTGGCTGGCAATGAGTGCCTTTCAACAACAAATTTGTACTTTGTGTCGTTGAGGTTCAAATTAAATTGTTGCAGGAAAATTAACAACTTTCGTAGTTGTGTTTTCGGCCAAAGTTGTTGTTTTTCAAAATTATTTTTATCTGTGTAAGAGGATCAAAAGGTTTTTTTTCAAGTTTTTTACCTGTTAGGGCAATGATCATTTTATTACACAAAACGTTTGTTCCTCTTTCGAGACGAGCTCAATGATCGAAGTTTTTTACAACGAAAAAAACTGAGTCCGATATCACAACGCACCAAGCATTTGCGTTTCGTCTTTGGTTAGAAGACTTTTCAACCAGATTAGGTGTGGAGGCTTCAAGAGCCATACATTGTATTAGTTCGTACTTATATCGAATATACCGCGAAAACGTGTAGTGATAGACTTATTTTCTATACGACTACCTTGCTTAGATGGCATACACATGTCATTTGTGCATCTTTAGGAAGTTGTATTGATGACTTCGAACGCTAGACAACGGTAATGGCACTTGCTGTTGCTCCGTGTGTCCAAGTTCAAGTTACGGCCGCGATTTGCCGAATATTATTCTTATTTGAAATTGGTACATGCATCGGTATAGTTCAAATATATGCCCATTTCTTGACTAATTAGTCGCTTATTTGCCCAAATCATTTTCTGGTTTGTTTTCCATGATATGATGACTTATTGGGGAAGCTGTTCTCATCCGACTAAAATTTTGTGCCATAGTGATCCAATGAACTTGTTGGACTGAGAAAGGGTTGCAGTAGACTTATTCAATAAGACGAAAGCCACAAGAGCATGCTAGGACTGAGAGTTAAGAAAATACAAGGGAGAAGATACCACAACTGGTTTCGAACTCTTGGTTAAAGAAGTCATCATCAGAAATCATAAGGCTTCAAAGACCGTTGGTGGGTTGTCCTTATATCGAACGAATACAACACACAAGCCGGCTATTGACGTTAAGGGAAAGTTTTCCGGTACTGTTAGAGATAAATTTCAGGAACCTCTACAACAGTGAAGTGGGCTAAAATTGTATACAATGGAAATGTAAAGCCACAGCAGATAGACCACAATAACCATGGTTTGATGCGTTTCGACCCCTTGGTAAGAGGGGTCATCACCAGAAATTTTTGGCATCTGATGACATGGCTATTGCCGTTAAGCGAAAGTTTCCCAGCACTGCTCGAATACAATAGTGATGTGGGTTGCCGAAAGTGTTCTAGGCGTAAATCCGTCGAAGATAGGACTTTTTCTTATCAGCAAAATATATAAATTACCCACGTTGGCACCATTCCTCTTGGGAGGAAGGAATATTCCACTTACTGAATCCACAAAATATAGGGTATCTTATTTTGTTTGCCTGTTAGGGCAAGCTTAATTTGTATAATGATGTGTTAATTTCTCTTTCGAGATGAGCTTAATGATCGAAAATTTTATACAATATGAAAAGAAAGTCACAGGAGGTAAATCACAGCATCCATGATTTGACGCGTTTCCGCCCCTTGTAAAGAGGGGGTCATCATCAGAAATCTTGAGGTGTTAGGGTTTCAAAGGTCATTCATTTGTAGATTGTATTTATCTCGACGAAATTGGCAAATCAATTCTATGAAATGCATAAAATACCTCTTCTGGTTTCGGGCATAATCGAATTTGAATTTTTTTTTGGCATTTTGGCCAAGACAGGCTTTTTGGTTTTTTTTTGTCAAGAAAAGTGCTTTCATTGATTAGTTTCTATTTGGGGGTTTACCCCTTTACCAAAATATTCCACAAACAGCAATTTTTTACTCACCATCGCAATATGGGGCTTAAATAAAGGTACTTGGAAGTAGAATACGAATTTGATATCCAAATATAGGACCATCAGGGCATCACCCCTTCCCCAAAACACCCCAAAGGGTAAACTTTTTTCGATCACGCTAATATGTGGCTCAAATGAAAGATATTTGAGATTAGAAAACGAATTTGATAACCAATTTTCGGGCCATGTGTTTGGGGGACGCCTTATCCTGTAAACTCCCCTTAAACCAATGGAAATATGGGGTTTAAATAAATGGTATTTGAGAGAAGAGCACTATGCTGATATTTTCTTAGGGCCAAGTGTCAGACATTATGAGAATATCGGGCTGAAATAAAGTATTATAAGAATGAAGTGCACCTTACATCCAAACTTTAAAGATAAAGATCATATGGGATTCAGATAAAGGAACTTATATTGCTAATCTGTTAGTCAAGCGATATACTCTTTTCGTAGCATGGTATTTAACCAAAAGCTCTTTAATTGTCAAAAATAAATATTCAAGGGAAAATTATGCTCCATATAAAGTACAAGAAGGAGCAGTGGTGCGGGCCCGGTTCAGCTAGTCTAAAATAAAGGTCAAAATATCGGTGAAAGTTAGGAAATCAACCTTGGGACGAGACAACAGCGAACTGTTGTCATATTCATTATTGGATTTCATTGAAATTAGGAACTGAGAGTTGTGGAAGGCAACTCGACATCCTTATTCAATATAGCCCAGATCGGTCTATATTTGGATATAGCTGCCATATATACCGATCTGCAGATTTAAGGTCCTGAAATTTCGCTGAAATTGGCACAATGAATTGTGTTAGGGCCCTTTATTTTCCTTTCGAGCATGGTGAAGGTCGGGCCATTTATGCCGATCTCCCGATTTAAGTTCTTGGGCCCACAAAAGCAGTGTTTCTTACCCGATTTCGTTGAAATTGGGCACAGTGGGATGTATTAGTCTCTTCGACATCCGTGTTCAAAGCTACCATCTATACTAATCTGTTAAATTCTTGGTCTATAAAACGTGTGCTTTTATACGATTTCGATGATGTCTGGCACAATGATCTATGTTTGGCTTTTCAACATCATATTTGAAGATAGCTATCATATATACCGATCTAAGTTCTTGGAACCATAAAAGGTGCATTTATAAAACGATTTGCGGTTTCTTCAATGGAAATTATTTCAAAAAGTGTTTATTATTCATTAAAACTTCTTTCCCTTTCAAAGTAATACTAACATCGTCCTTCCGTTTGTAATCCATAGAAGTAATTACCCCCCTTTAATTATTTTCATTTCTTCCAATCCTCGAAACACTTTGGAAACTTGCGTTTTGGTTATGCAAAAGTTTTTGTATAACCAATATCAATAGAGTTTTTGTGATCCATTTTTTCGAATAGTAAAAAATCGAAGAACACCACTTTTTATGTGTAAAAAACAAACTGACGATCCAAAATGGCTGATATTATCAACATATATAACAGATATGTGTACCAACATAACAGCAAAAAAATTAGAAAATCGAACATACGTAACTCATGAAGTTTTAAAATAACGGTTATTTTTTGTTAGATCTCGTATTAGGCCTTATCATATCCCTTGGGTGGTGATAGGAGGGAGTATTTTTAGATATAGCTGCCTTATAAACCAATATTTCGTTTTACCGTCTTAAAAAGTGACTTGTAGTACACCCTTCGATGCCCGAGTTTTGTCCAAATCGGACAATATTTCGATATAGCTGCTATGAGTTCATAAATGGTGCATTTTTACCCGGATTATTACGAAAGGTGGTTTTTAATATATAACCGAGGTGAAGCGTATCCAAAGTTTGGAAACCAACTTTGCACCAAATGGGTATTTTGGATATTATTGTGAAAAAGTTCGGGCAGTATTTTCATGTTTTTTAAGCGCACAATTAAGATTAATTTATTCGCTTTTTCCATAAACATTTGTTTTAATTGAATATCTTTTCCGACTGTCAAGTCATTACATTTTTGAAGAACGTACTTCTGAATACAAAAGTCGCCCTTCACTATGGGGAATCTCTTATCGAGATGTTGAAACAATTTAAAATTCACCTATTCTAGGTTCTGGGTCATGGAGATTTCCCAAAGAGTTGCATAGCGGACGAGCATGGGAGACTAGGGACTTTCTACAAACCACAAGCAAACTGGAATATGTGGGTATGTCTTTAGAGAAACCTAAGATAATTCTTTGAGGTAAAGTTGTTAGCAATAGTAGTGCAATTAACAATTTGGGGTATACTGTGCGTTGGGTGTTGATGTGGTTTAAAAGTTTTTATTTCATTAATTCAAAACAGGGGTTGTTTAAGAAGTTGTTATTTTATTAATTTAGTATATAGAGAATTACAGAGGTTAATTAAATTTCCATTAGATTGTTTTTTTTTTTGCTAAGCTAACTAAAAAAATCATACAGTGTGCTCACCTACAACAGTTTTTTGATATTTATTGGACGACATGTTGACTTCAGCTATAGAAATCATGTATAGTAATCAACGTTAGAAAATATCATATGTAGTTTTACCCTTTTATAAGGAAACAAATTTTTTGCCGAAAAGCGAAAATTCTTAAGAGATCCTTTACTTAAGAGAACATTTAAAGGAGTTATAAACTCATGTCTTTGGTATCCATTTAATCACAAAAACTTTTTAAGATTATTATGTTTACTGATGATGCCGAATTGCAATTGAAGTTGAATTTATTTTCTTTGCCTATGTTTAAGAAAAACTGATGAACACTCTGTATGTGTAAAACTACACTAAGTAGTAAAAAGGAAATCAAGGTGAAAAGAAAACCAAGTTCTATGACTTTGAGAATTATTTTGCTATCATTTACTTTGAATCTAAAGTACGGCTAAGAATTGTTAACCTATAAAGAAAGTGATTTTAAAACAATTTAATCAGACACTCGAAATAGTTTCTTCAAACTTTTCAATGCCTGCTATCTATAGTGAGGTTTACGTACTATAAATACGCCTATTTAGTATTTATCTTTAAGTATTTATACACCAAAAATGCAAAATTACACTAGAGTAATTAATAGCCGTCTAATATCACCGTTTTGTAGTGTATAGACGATAATTGAAACGAAAAACATTGCAACGACGACGATTTGTTTTTTTACAACACAAAAAATTAGGACACACATATTAAAACCACATTGAGTTATAAGTACACACACACACACATAAAATTACATATATGTATATACGAGTATATGGTGGTATATTAGGGAGGATTTACATATACACACATACGAATATCGTATATATGTGACTGAGTTAGAGGAAGTGGATTTGTGGTTGAATCTAATTATCATTAGATACGGTTAGAGCGAAAGTTAATAATTTGGCTTAATTTTGTATTGTTTTTTTTTGGGTTTCATTGGACTTGGTTAATGGTTAATTGGAAATTGATTGTTGTTGTACGTGTTACCATTTTGTTGTTGTTTTTTTCAAACACAATCTTTTTTATTCACCTTTTTATTGTTTCTGAAAATTGAGAAAAATTATAAAAGAAATTAAATGATGCAAAAATGTTTTGTTCGTTTCAGTTTCTTTTTTTTTTCAAATACAAAAATTAAATTATTGTTTTTTGTTTATGATATATGTGAATGTGTGATGTTTATATTTGTAACCATCTTTAAATTATAGATAGTACAAGTTACTGTTATTTAATTCTTTCAATATTTTTTATACTTTTTTGTAAATGATGAATCTGTGATGTGGAACAGGAATGACAAAAATCATTCTCAAAATACTTCAATTCTGGCATACATATTGCAAGTATTGGCACAAACATTGTTTCGAAGATTTTTAAATAGTTTATTTTCTGACTATTGCTTTGAAGTTGGAATGTCTAAAAAAAAAATCGGATACGAAGATGTGCTAAATCTTCCCACTGAAGTTAGCGAATTGCTGTGCTAGAATGTTCTATGACTTACATAACTCGATTTATGGCTGGAATGATGATGAATGAATTTTGTAAAGTTATATTGTGTCACGGTGGTACATGTATACCGGGAAGACCAAAAGCCCGATACAAAGATCTAGTAGTTTCAAAGACGCTACAAAGATGGCAGATAAGGCAACAAACGACGCCACATCTTTTGACGCTCTTTTGACATTTCTCTTCAGTAAGATTTGCCGTTTCATGATTTAAAGAACGAGCCAACAAATTCAAATTGGAAATTTACCCATGAATATTCCAAACAGGGGCAAACTTCTCACATATCAATGAGTGCTGTCTGATTCAAGTTTAAACTCAATAATGAGGGGCCTCCTTTTTATAGCCGAGTCCGAACGGCGTGCCGTAGTGCGACACCTCTTTGGGGAGAAGTTTTTATATGGCATAGTACCTGACAAATGTCGCCAGCAGGAGGGAGTAACCATCGCTTTAATTTTTTTTCGGATATTCTCGCAAGCATTCGAACCTAGGCCGTCAGCATCATAGGCGGATGTGATGTCGTATTCACATCACACAGATAATTTCATATTCAATTTATTGTCAACCAAGTTTGGAGAACGTGATATCTAACTCGTTTATGGTTAAGATTTAGAAACCTTTGGCAGTAAGTTGGTAGACATTCTTAATACTCCAATTTTGGACAAAATGTTCAATAGGCTTACAAATAGTCTCACAATTTCAGAAATACCGACGATACGTTAACTAAAATTTTCCATAAAAAGGGTCCAATACAATAGCCATGTCCGTCCATCTTTTGAAAGCAAGCTAACTTTCAAAGGATTAAAGCTAGGAGCCTGAAATTTTTCATAAGCACTTCTCATTAGAAGGTCAGTTGGGATTGTAAGACTCCCATTTATTCTGATCTCCAGATTTTACTTCTTGAGCCTTTCGAGAGCCCAATTTTTACCCGATTTCACTGAAAATTTGCACGATAACTTTTCCTATGACCTCCAACAGATGTAATAAGTATAGTTCTAATCGATACAAAACGTGATTTAGCTCCCATATAAACCGATCTCTCGGATATACATCACGAGCCTCTAGAGGACGCAACTCTTATCCGATTTGGCTGAATTTTTGCTTGATGACTTTCCTTTGATTTACAGCAAATGTACCAAGTATGGTTTCAATCGCTTCAAAATCTGATATAACTGCTATATAAAGCTATCTCCGAATATACTTCTGGAGTTTCTAGAGGGCTCAATTCTTATCCAAGCATGTAAAAAAATCCGTGGGATTTCTTGTTATGATCCCCCATGATCCTTTTTTTTTCCCATGATCCTTTTTGTCATTCCGTTTATAACTCATTAAAATAATGATCTGAGACCCAAAAAGTATAAATATTTTTGATCATCTTGACATTCTAAGTCTATTTAGTCATGTCCGTCCGTCTAGTCTGTCGAAAGTACTCTAACTTTAAAAGAAGTAAATCAAAGTGTTCGAAATTTTCCACAAATACTTCTTATAAGGGCAGGTCGGTTGCGATTTTAAATGTACCAAATGGGCCCATATTTTGATATTTGCTGTTTCTGCGTCTACCCACAATGATTTCAAATTCCATATCACTTGTTCTTCGTTTCAGTTTCAACTTTGATAGTATTACCCTTAAATATTACTTCAATGCCTTTTAATGGTAACAACTTTTGTAATGACTTGATAAGAAAGTCAGTTTTTAACTTAATGAATAACCCTACTTAAGCCCCCTCCCAATTCTAATTAAAATTTTCTGAAATTTTTCAAAAGATGTTCTGTCGTGACTTCCAATATCCTTGCATTTTTACTTCTTGAGTCTCCTTCCAATTCTTATTGAAATTTTTCAAGAGATGTTCTGTCGTGATTTCCAATATCCTTGCCAAATGTGGTTCGAATCGGTCGATTATTTATCATAGATGCCGTGTGGACTTTATGAATATAAATTTTATCCGTTTCTTTCAATGCGTCAATTGAAGCGAGCTTGTCTGTATAGACATAGCACCACAAAAAATAGTCTAAAGTCGTAAAATCGTACGTCCTAGGCGGCTAATTGACCGGTCCCGAACGTGAAATAAAATGTTCACCGAACTCGCCTCACAATAAGTCCATTGTTATGCTTGCTTTGTGGCATGTGGCACCGTCTTGTTGAAACCATATGTCATGCATGTTAAGCTCTTGCATTTTGGGCAAAAAAAAGTTGCATATCATCATCTCACAGAAGCGCTCACTATTCACAGTTACGTTACGATTCGCATCATCTTTGAAGAAGTACGGTCCAATGATGCCACCGGCCCATAAACCGTTTATAAGACGATCCATGATTAAATTATAGACCAAACTGAAGATGTTTGACAGTGAAACAAAACACGAAATGTGCGTAACTTGTTTAAGCCTGTATTGCCAAACAGATAATAGCAAAAATCACCCTTTATATAGGAGCTGTATCTAAACCTGAACCGATTTTTTTAAAATCCACCAGTAATATAGAGATTCATAGGAGAAATCTTCGAGCAAACTTTCGTGAGAATAGGTGGACCAATGAAAATATTATAGCGGTATAAGTACAAATCGGAATAACATATATATGGGAGCTATATCCAAATCTGAGCCGATTTCTTCCAAATTTGAAGACAATTGGATGAAAATTGCGACCTGTACTTTGTACTCAAATAAACATGGACAAAAAAAACACAGCAAATCAGAGATTGATTCTTAGTTGATCGACATAGGGTTGTCTCTTTCTTCCTTTTCGGTGTTAGAAACAAATGGACTATGTTAAAATACCCTGTACCACAGTAGTGGTATAGTGTATAAAAATGGTTAGATTTATTGACTTCTGTAGAAATTTTAATGCGGAAAGCATTAAAGTACACAAAAGCTGTGGAGATCGAATAAATAGTCGAATAGTCTGCATACACGCTCTTGATGTACCCTACACCACTACTGTGGTACAGGGTATTATAACTTAGTGCATTTGTTTGTAACACCCAAAAGGAAGGGAGATAGAACCATTGATAAGTATTCCGCTCGACTCAGAATCACTTTCTGATTAGATTTAGCTATGCCCGTCTATCCATATTAATTTGTGTACAAACTACAGGTCGCAATTTTCGTCCGATCGTGTTCAAATTTGGTACGGGCATGTTTTCGGCCTAGAGATGAAGCCTATTGAAATTGGAAAAAATCGGTTCAAATTTGGATATAGCTCCCATACATATGTTTGTCTGATTTGCGGTAATAATGCAATAAAATGGTCATTTATTAACCCATTCTCTTGAAATTTGGTTGGAGAAATTTTCTTAAGACTCTCCATATTAGTGGAGAATTTCAGAGAATTCGCTTCAGATTTGGATATAGCTTCCATATATATATGTTAGTCCCATTTACAGTAATAATGCAATAAAATGGTGATTTGTTAACCGATTCTCTTAAAATTTGGTAGGAAGGATTTTTTTCTTGACTCTCAATATTACTGATGAATTTCATATAAATCGATTCAGATTTATCCGCCGAGGTCCAACAAAAATATACAGCTACTGCTTAGTATTTATAGGGTAGGTGCAGGGTATTATTAAATCGGCACCGCTAGACTTTTGCCTTTTCTTACTGGTTTTAATATAGGTTGACTCTCCATTCATACACTGATCTTTTGCAAACAATTACAGTAATGAATCCCCTGTGCAATATTACGGCCAAGGTCAACAACTTCTTTTTGTCGCACTTTTCGTTTGCCACTTCATTACAAACAGCAGATTTTATAATCGAGTAATAAGCATTTTCCAGTGAAAGCCATGTTCGTCACATTTTATTTTATTATTGTCAGAAAAAATTTTCGAGATTTTTCCCAACGTAATATTCCACATCGATCGTCAAATGTTGCTTCAGCTAGATATTGAATAATCAAGATTTAGCGTTGGCATACTAATTGCACGGCCAAATAACTCTTCAGCTGGGCTGAAGTGATGGGATACTGAAATAAAAAAAGAATAGTCAAGATGTCCTAACGGATCTGCACCACAGACCATACCACATACATTTTTTCCGATTTAGTTGCTCTGTGCTACAGAAACTATACAATTTGATTTCTATATGTTTAATTTGATTGTGAAACCTGCTGAACGAATAGTTTTATAGTTAATACATCAGCTTCATGTTTCCTATCACAGATTCACCATTGTTTTTTTGTTTTTGAATTTCATGTGTTTTGTGCAAAATGAAATGAAACACAAAATTTAAATAGAAAATAAAACAGAAAATATTACCTAACGGAACGTTTTCGCATTGTACTGCGCCGGGCCAGTGTTGCCAAGCTGCCATGTTCTGAGTCACCATTGGTCGGATGATGTATATTCGCCAATAAATGTGTTTGCGAATTGGCAGCATCGTGACCATTTGGTTCGTAGCTTATGGAGCCCTGGCGTGATCCTCCTTTTTCATGAGCGGCCATATCGAGTAGGCAATCGAAAAATGATTGCTTCTGTACAAAATGTGTTTATAGCGGGTTCCATCATCATTAACGAAAGATTAACGCATTGTGTGATAGACGTGGCCCAGACATTTGTGTGTTGGATTATATTCCCAGATTTATTTACACAAAATAATACATTTGCAATGCAAGTTGAGTAAACGTGTATATAGTTTTGTTTGTTTGATTTTTTTTGTTTGTAGTAGACAGGACATTTTTGTACAGTGCAGTATTTGTTGTTATTTATTGGTGATGACAATATAATTTTCCATGTGGGTGATTAATTGATTGATAATTGGTGGTGGTTGAGATTTAAATTGATTGATTGATTTTAAGACGCAAACAATTCACACAATTGTTTGTTAACGATTTTGTTTTTATAATACAAAATGTGTATGTTGTTTCGATTGTAGTTGATTTTGGTTTGTTTTTTTTTTTTTTTGTTTGTCAGAAAAGACAAAATTCGAGAGATAATTTTCAAATAGGCGCCCAATCACAATTCACAGCGCAATTAACATAAAAACATAAAATAACGTTTTGTTTTTTGTTTTCATTTGAATGAAGAGAAATGAAAAAATAAATATGATTAATATGATTTCTTAAAGTTTTCGTAAATTTTCTTTTAAATAGTAAAAAATTTAGGTAAATAGTATAAATATGCTTAAAATGTATAAGAAGTAGAAAAAATTTGAATATTGCTTATAGCTGTAAATTTTCTAAAAATGTTTACAACAAACTAAAATTTCTAATATAGCTAGCTAGCTTTGTTTGATATTACTTTCAGACTATTACTGAGCTAAAGTTTATTTTTGATGTTGTTTATTTGTTTTGTTTTATTTGATTTTTTAATACAAGCAATAAAATTATTTATGTTGTTTTATTTATGGAAATTTATAAGATTTCGTCTAAAAGTGTTTAAGTGCAATTTATAAAAAAGTGATTGAGAAATGAAAATACAATGTTTCAGTTTACTAACTCTAAAACAAAAATGACTGCAATGAACTCGTTTTGAAATCATACACAAATTTTAACTTTTTTTAATATCCTTGTTAAACCGAACGAAAAATTGATACTACAAATTTAAACTTTTTTAATATCCTTGTTACACCGAACTAAAAATTGATACCAACGATATTGATAGTAGAGTAATACCTTAACAATACCGTAATATGGATGATGTAAAACATTACAAATACCATACGGTATTGTTTTCTTATTAATTCAAGGTATTGCTTCACTATCAATACAATTGATACAACACGATAACGAATTTTCATTTGAGGTATAAACTCTACAACAGATGAACATCTCGTAATAAGAGGTTGTCAGTATTATTATTGTCGAGCAAATTGTGCATGAGTCAATAATATTAAAATAAAATTTCAACTCATTTAAATCGCCGGGCTAAGATTGTGTACCACCAGTTGTGCCACAGCTGTGCTCGGTAGAATGCCTGTGAAAGCAACTTGGCTACGGAAGATCCTTTACTCCACACTTATTACAGTAAGACACTTTCAAAAGTCGAAGAACATACATATAAACAAAGTCTAGCGAGTAAATATCAGAACTACTCATGGATAGGCATTTCTCGGAGAGAGAAACGAAGATTACGAACAATATGGTGCCGGAAGGGGTTATCACTAATATAGTTCGTCGGTGATTGTTAAGGAAATTGTATCTGAGTTAGGTATTCTTTGAACGATAAAAATGTTTACTACAATGAAATCACCATCTTCTTCTTCCATATATCCATACATAATGAAAAGAATTTATGTTTGTAGATTTGTAAATATGTTTGTTCCGTATAGACTTAAAAATGGCTGAGCTGATTTTCTCGAAACTTTCGTATATATTGTATAGGTTGGTCTATATAATTTGTTGATATTGGAAGAGGGGCGGACCCTCTCCCTAACACCAAAAGCATCAAACAAAAATAAAAGTGAAGCGATCGGGACAATATGGAACTCATGTGGAAGATATTCGGGAATAGAGTACGAAATTGATATTAAAAATTGGGTCCAGGTAGCAGGTTAGCAACCTCTACTGCAAAACCTTCACAAATAGTCATATTGAAAGATCATGACAATATGCGGCTCAATTTAAATGTATTCAGGAGTAGATTATGATTTTGGTCCGGAAGGAAAAATATTCTATATAATTTTTTAATATCGGAAGGGGAGCGGACTCTCCCTCTTCCCACAAAACACCACTCAAAAATAAAAGTGGATCGCTCGAGACATTATGGGACTCAAATGAGAGGTATACGGGAGCAGATTACGAACATTGAATGGAAGGAACAAGTATAATTGGTTGATATTGGAAAAGGGCCATACCCCTTATCACGAAAGCACAACACAAAAATAAAAGAAAATCGATTGGGACAAAATGGAGCTAAAATGAAAGTTATTCGGGAGATGATTATTGTCTGGAAGGAGCCATATTATTGTCTGGAAGGAGCCATATACTATATATAATTTGTTGATATCGGAAAGGGGCGGACCCTTCCCATTGTCATATAATTGGTTGATATCGGAAGAGGGGCGTACAAAAATTAAAGTGGATCGATTGGGACATAATGAAAGTTATACCAGAAAAGATTACGAACATAGTCTGGAAGGAGCAGTAGGTTATATAATTGGTTGATATCGGAAGTGGACCCTTCCCCTTACCACAAAAGTACCACACAAAAATGAAAGTGAATTGATTGGGACCGAATGGAAGATATTTGAGAGTAGATTACTATTATTGTCTGGAAGGAGCAATAAGCTATACAATTTGTTGACATCGGGAAAGGGGCGGACCCTCCCCCTTACCATAAAAACCACCCTTCCCCTTACCATAAAAACCAAAAAAAAATAATAATAGTGGACCGATCGGGACATTATGGTACTCTAATGAAAGGTATACGAGAGTAGACTACGAACATATTCTGGGAGGAGCAATAGTCCATATAACTGGTCGATATCGGAAGGGGAATTACGAACATGTTCTGGAAAGAGCAATAGGCCATATAATTGGAAAATTAGCAAATCATGGCTATAACGGGTATTTGAGAGTAGATAAACAAATTTTACAGGGGAATTGCGAACATGTTCTGGAAGCAGCAAAATGCCATATAATTGATTGATATCGGAAGAGGAAGCACCACCCAAAAAATTAAGGCCAAGCACCTAGAGGCGCGCCTCGATCTCAAAACCCCCTCAAATAGGCATTTTGGGCGATCATGACAATTGGGCCTCAAATGTAAGCTATTCGTGAATAGATTACACATATGATAAAAAAAATGAGTTTCAAGTGATCGGGTCCCACTTCACCCTCCAAAAGCCCAACACAGATGGGAAAATTTGCCAATCGTGGGTATAAAGGGTACAAATAAAGGGTATTTGGGAGTAGATAAACAAGAATTACAATGTACCGATTGAAGCAATATGGGTATCAAGTGAAGGTATTCGAAAGTAGAGTACGAATCTGAAATAAAATTTTGGCCTCAGGTATCTGGGGGCCACCCCATAACCCAATAACCGCCAACTGTCTATATACCGATTGGGACAATATGGGTATCAATTTTATTTGGATCTTAATTAATTGGTCGAAGGGACACTAAAGGCCTGAAGTCCTATAAGTCTTACCTCCTTTCTACTCAAAACCATGGAAAATATTAAGGATACCATGATAAAGAGCGAACCGATTAAAATAAAACCGCATGCCAATGTCAAGGACAGGTCCGTGAAGGCTTAAAAGCAATTTGAAAGCCGACATACTGATGAAATTCTTTGACCAGTATCGGGGACCGAGTGCTAAAAAACTGGACAAACATATGCTAAGGAACAGGTGGATACATTGTCGGTCCCATGACATAAATATAAGGGAGAAACTGGCACACACACGCACGTCACAGGGGGTATTTTCTCGCCACTCCTATTGGTGGCCATAAATAAATAACCTGTTAAAGATGCTGACTGAGGAGGGATTTGAACCCATCTGCTACGCAGACAATGTTTCAGTGCTTATAAGGAGGAAGGATCCAAATCACCTATGCAGAAGGGCCGAAAGGGTCTTGGAGATGGCATACGACTGAGCTAGACCTGGGGGTGTCAATGTTAACCCAGATAAGACGGTAATCTGCCTGTTTGCTACGAGAAATTTGACGCACCTATTTTTTTCAATAGAAAGATTTCGATATCTGATATGGTCGAATACTTACGAGTTATATTTCATAAAACGGGTATATACATATCATCATCGATACGAAATGAATATTAAATGAAATGTCTTATTGAGAAGACTACGACATGATACAAGTAAATGCCATAAATTTGTTGGGGGGGGATAGTCTTTAAATGAAATGTCTTTAACAATAGAGTATGAATATTAGGGACCAAACATCTGGGTCATGTCCTGCCTTTCAACAGAACTTGAATATTACAAACTCATTGTATCAAATGAAAGGTCTTTCACAGTATAGTACAAATGGGATGCTATTTAGGACCAAGTGTCTGAGGAACCAACTCCCTAATGTATATGTTGGCCCACTGGAACAATATGGTACTCACATTAAAGGTTTCTGGGAGTACGAAATTGAAATAACAGAATCAAACTGCACATGTATGCCATTCGGGATAAAATAGAACTTCAATGAAAGTTCTTTGGTAGTAGATAGTACAAATTTTGCCCTGCAATTTGGGTTGACTTAGCAGGATCCAGTGGAACTTTGAAAATGTTGTGTCCCTTGTGGTAGCTTTGTGATATGATTTTGAAATTATATATTAAATACACTAAAGAAAAAATAAGTGTGGATTCGGAATATGCCCATAGCTCTAAATGATTGGAAAGTTTTACAAATAATTTATTTCAAAAAGCAGTTTTAGGATGCAGCATAGACCAATTAGTAAGGTGATAAAGTGTCCCCCATTGAATAGTAAACTATTTTTATACCCTCCACCATAGGATGGGGGTATACTAATTTCGTCATTCTGTTTGTAACACCTCGAAATATGCATCTAAGACCCCATAAAGTATATATATTCTTGATCGTCATGTCATTTTAAGTCGATCTAGCCATGTCTATCCGTCCGTCCATCTGTCTGTCGAAAACACGCTAACTTTCGAAGGAGTGAAGCTAGCCGCTTGAGATTTTGCACAAATACTTTTTATTAGTGTAAGTCGGTTGGTATTGTAAATGGGCCAAATCGGTCCATGTTTTGATATAGCTGCCATATAAACCGATCTTGGGTCTTGACTTCTTTAGCCTCTGGAGGGCGCAATTCTCGTTCGATTTAACTAAAATTTTGCACGTGGTGTTTTGGTAGCACTTCCAACAACTACGCTAAGTATGGTTTTAATCGGTTCATGTTTTGATATAGCTGCCATATAAACCGATCTTGGGTCTTGACTTCTTGAGCCTCTAGAGGGCGCAATTCTCCTCCGATTTAACTGAAATTTTGCACATAGTGTTTTGGTATAACTTCCAACAACTGTGCTATGTATTGTATGATTCAAATCGGTTCATAATCTGGTATAGCTGTCATATAATCCGATGTTGGATCTTGACTTCTTGAACCTGAAATTTTGCATAAGGTGTTTTGTTATGACTTCCAATAACTGTGCTAAGTATGGCGCAAATCGGTACATAACCTGATATAGCTGCCATATAAACCGATCTGTGATATTGACTTCTTGAACCTCTAGAGGGCGTAATTCTCATCCGATTTGGCTGAAATTTTGTACAACGGCTTCTCTCATGACCTTCAACATGCGTGTATAATATAGTCTGAATCGATCAATAGCTTGATACCGCTCCCATATAAACCTTTCTCCCGATTTTGCTTCTTGAGCTCCTACAAGGCGCAATTCTTATCCGAATGAACTGAAATATTACACAATGACTTTTAAAATGTTCAGCATTCATTTATGGTTCGAATCGGACTATAGCTTGATATAGCTCCAATAGCATAACAGTTCTAATTCAATATGTTTGTTTGTAAAAAGAGATACCGCGCATAGAACTCGACAAATGCGATCAATGGTGGAGGGTATATAAGATTCGGCCCGGCCGAACTTAGCACGCTTTTACTGGTTAAAAATATTTTATTTAAATTGTTTTATAAAGATTTTAATGTTTAACCAACTTTTACATTGTATTTTCATTTCCATAAAATTAAAAAAAAATCATTTTTAAGTTTAAAATGGAAAATCATGCTGAAAAAAATTTTGTTTTAGTTTTTACAAATATTTAGAAAGAAGACAAAGGATATTTCGGTTCAAGAGACAAACAAAGTGATTCTTAAGGACAAATTCGACCAATTAGAGAAATCTGAAGAAAAAAATTGTAAATGTTTTTAATAAGAAAAAAAAATTATAATTAACTAAAACATGCTGGCTCTCTTTTCAGAAAGTTCAAAATTCTTTTATTCATTATTTACATGCTAATGTTCTTTTAGCGCTATATAAATTGATAAAACTAAATAAAAAATTATAATTAATTGAAAAAAAACAAACTAAACTAAATTGTAAAGAATATCTAAAAAATAAAGAAATACTATAACTAGTTTTATAGTCTTAGTAAATATAGGACACATTTATTTTTCATTAAATTTTTCTAACAAATTTTATCGACTTTTTTTCGTTTCTAATTTTGGCAATTTGAAATTTTCGTTTCATGACCTAACACTGATTACCAAATGGTATAAAAATTTTGTTTTTTTTCTATTGGAAAGAACCTGGTAAAAAATTTAATTAAATTCTAAAAATTCTATAACAAAGAGACCATAGCTTTGAAACTTTACAAAAAAAAAAATACTATTAATAGTATACATACATTTTATATATGAGTGAGAATTATTATTTAGAATTTTAAAAATATATACGTATAAATTGTGCTGTAAAATCTAAAATAATTAAATATGTGCGTATTTATGGCAGTATGAGGTGTAGCTTCTGCTAATGCGTATGTTATGTAATGCAAACTAATTTTCCTACGCAAACCTTCTTGGTATTATTATTATAAGCCAAATTTATATTGATTTTTATAAGTTTTATTTATTTAAATAGCCAATCCTAATTTTGTGCATTTGCGTTGAAATATTAAGGTGTGGGTTTTTATTCTACTATGGTGTGTTGCAGCAGTTTTTTTGTTTTGTATTTTCTTGGGTATGATCGATTGATTTTCAATATAAGCTCAAGGCAACTTAACAGCAGTTTTATGCCCTCCACTATAAAATGGGGGCTAAGGCGTATTTATAAGGCGGCGCATCCGCGAATTGCTACAACAAAGCATCTTTTTTGGGAACTTAATATGTCAAAATTTGTAACAGGACGAAGAAAATTCGATTCGCAATGACTTTTAAAGTTTTCGTCAAATTTGCTTCGACTAATCAGAGCAAGAAGAAAGAAGTTTATTGATTTTTGAGTGTCAAGCAAGAAAACAAAAAATTGCAAATTTTGCCCATGAACATTCCACTAAGGAACAGGGGCAAACTTCTCACATATCAATGAGTGCAGTCCTATTCAAGTTTTAAGCTCAATGATAAGGGGCCTCCTTTTTATAGCCCAGTCCGAACGGCGTGCCGCAGTGCGACACCTATTTGGGGAGAAGTTTAACATGGCATAGTACGCCAGCATGAGAAGGGAAAACCACCGCAGAATTTTTTTTACTGATGGTCTAACCAGGTTTCGAACACAGGCGCTTAACGTCATGGCCGGACATGCTAACCTATGCGCTATAATTGCTGTTTTATGTTAGTACAATACAGTGCAAATCACGATAAATCGGTTCGTATTATATGTTATCGGATGATATCGATAAGTTGTCAGCACAACTTTGTACTGATATTCTATCCAGATTATTTGACTTGCTCTCGATAGACATAAAACACTGCATAGAAACTGCACAGATTTTGTTTAAATTTTAAATTTTAAGTAGAAAAAGGAATTAAGAAACATAAAAACTGTAGAAAAACACAAGTAAATTAACAAAAAAAGCTAACAAGATAGTTAAAAAGTGCTTTGTTAAACTAATTTAAAGTTTAAAAGTAAATCAGATGTCCACGATCGATTGCAAAACAAGCTAAATAATATTCGTTGATCATACACAGTTACTCTTAAAATTCTCTCTTCTCTTAATTTTCTTCGTTTATTTTTAATCATTGTACTTGGTGCATCTTAAGATAGTCTATGGTTTATCTACATCCATTTACTGTCTGTGATTTTATTTAAGAAAAACAGAGTCAGCTTTTAGGCTCAGTGGAGATGTTTGCATAAACACACAGGATGTTTGAGCTACTATTTATTGTGGCACCCTGTTGCTATAATATATATTGTGGTAATGCAGTGGTTTTATTAGCCATCCCTAAAAATATGCTTTAGAAATTATCGAAACCATATTATCGACGTTGGAAATTTATAACACATCACCCTGTCACTCAGGATATAAGTTAGTTCAGGTAATAGCGTTTATTCTATGCCTAAAAGCGTGCTTTATTTTACAAATTTAACTTAATTTTATCGTTTTCGATTATAAGTAAAACCTATATATTTTCATCACTATCCACCTTACAAACAAGTAAACTAATGAAAATGATCGATCATCACCAAGAAATTTACCTAGTTAAAAAAAGTTCATGTTACATATAAAGGGATGCATAGGTATTCGAAAAAATCATTCATTCATTTCTTTAGTAAACCAAGAATAATGCGTACTTCCTTAAAAAAGCGGTTAGAAGGATTTGTTTGACTTCATCTTTTTAGCGATATGAAAGGCAAAGGTGTGTTTTTTGTTCTTGTACATATATGGTGGTATAGTTTTCTTGGTATTTTCATACACAAATTTGTTTTTTGGGACAAGGCAGTATTGAATTGTATTTTTTGTTTGTTTGTGGCACGATACGATCGAAATAAAGAAAATCGGAAAACGAGCAATATCAGTGGGTCATATCATTTTACACGGTATGCAAAGTAGTATGTACATTCTTCTAGCAATTTGCTGAGTTTCTAGCATTACATTCAATCATACATAGCAAAAAATGGGGAGTTTAAAAAAAAAAAATAAATTTGAAAAATACTTCGTGATAGTTTTTAGTTTTTTTTGTAGTTTTATACCGGTTCTTCATCAGCCGTAGGACTAAGTAATTCTTCGTCATCTTCACCACGATTTTTCCGCTATTGTATTGGTCGTTTTATACACATACGCACACAAACACACCAAAAGATTATAGTTTAAATATAAAAAAAATAATGGCATTTAATAGCTGAATGATTTCTGATTTGATCAAAATTATTTTTATGTGTTTCATTTTGTTGTTTTGGTATATATAGTATCATTATGTGTAAAACTCTGCTTAAATGTTGGGTGAATGATAAAAAGTCTTTAGAAAAATAAAAACAATATAATTGATATTGGAAGGATTGCCTTTTTGCAAAACATTTATCGGTTTATAATTGCAAAAATATTAGAGTTTTCTATAAAACAGTGAATGCACATTGTATTTCTTAGTAGATTTCGTGGGTACCATGATATAAGAGTAAGGGATAAGGTGGCACAGGGAACTTCTTATGGCTGCTCCTAAGGGTAACCATCGTAAATAAATAGCCTACTACATTTGCTGACTGCCATACCAGATGGTAGAGTACCTCACAGATTTTGCTAGCATTAGGAGGGGATAACCATCGATGAATAATTTTTTAAATGTTCTCGCCAGGATTCGAACCCTGGCGTTCAGCGTCATAGGCGGACACGCTAACCTCTGCTCTACGGTGACCTCCAAGTGGTACGAGTCCGAATAAGCTATGCAGAAACGATGAAAGAGTTTTGAAAATGTCTCTTCACTGAGCTAGATTTAGGGATGTGAACGTTAAACAAGGGACGACTAAGATTTCAGTTTTCCTGGTGCCAAGTTTACAAGTTTAGTTTGGTGGATGCCGACATAGCAGTAGTGCAAAATAAGAACATCACAATAGAAAACCTTTTGTCTTGGCATAGGTGGGGCGATGAGGCCCACGTCAACCAAGACATTGGACACAGTTACAGGGATAATAATCAAGGCAACCATACTGCACCGAACGAAAAATCGATGTCATTGATAGCAAAGTAATACCAATACAATGCCTAAGGTATGGATGGTGGAAAGCTGAAGACGGGCTATATCGGAATATATCTTGATATAGCCCCCAAATAGACCAAACTGCCGATTTAAGGTCTTAGACCCATTTACTCCTAAATTTCCCATAAACATTCCACTAAGGAACAGGGGATACTTCTCTCAATGACAAGGGGCCTCCTTTTTTATGCCGAGTGCCGCATATGCGTGCCACATAGCGACACCACTTGGCAGAGAAGTTTTAAAATGACAGCATACCTCACAAATGTAACCAGCATTAGTAAGGGGATAACCACCGCTGAAAATTTTTCTGATGTTCATGGCGGGATTTGAACGCAGGCGTTTGGCGTCATAGGCGAACATGATCACCTCTGCGGCACGGTGGCCTACCAATGCTCATTTAAGTCACATTTAAAATGAAATTCGGGACAGTGAGTATTGTCAATCCTCTTGACAGTACTGTTCAATACGCCCCAGATTGGTCCCGATTTAGATATAGCTGCCATATAGACCGATCTCTTGATTTAAGGTCATGGGACCATAATAGGCGTATTTATTGTCCGATTCCGTAGAAATTTGATATATCGAGTTGTGTTAGGCTCCTCGTCCCAGATCGGTCCAGATGTGGATATAACTGCCATATAGACCGATCTCTCGATTTAAGGTCTTGGGCCCTTATTTCGCAGAAAGTTGATATTGCGAGTTGTGTAAGGGTCCTCGACATCCCTGTTTAATGCGGCCCAGATTTGGATATAGCTGCCATACACACCGATCTCCCGATTTAAGGTCTTGGGCCCATAATAGGCAAATTTATTGTTTGTCCCAGTTCCTTAGTGGAATATTCATGGGCAAATTTGCATTGACATCATCCAATTTCGCAGAAACTTGGTATTGTGAGTTGTGTAAGGCCCTTCGACATCCCTGTTTAATACGGCCCAGATCGGTAAAGATTTGGACATAGCTGCCATACATACAGATCTCCCGATTTTGCTGAAATTATGCACAATGAATTGCGTTAGACCCCTCGACATTTGTATCGAATTTGGTGAAGATCGGTCTATATTTCGATATAGCTGCCATAAAGACCCATCTCCGAATTTAAGTTCTTGGGCCCATAACAGGCATATTAGTTGTCCAATTTCGTTGAAATTCGGTATAGCGAGTTGTGTTAGGCTCCTCGTCATCTTTGTTCAATGCGGCCCTGATCTGTTCAGATTTGGTATAGCTGCCATATAGACCGGTCTCCAAATTTAAGGTCCTCGGTTCCATAACAGGCGAGTTGTGTTAGGTTTCTCGACATCCCTGTTCAATACGGCCCAGATCGGTCCAGATATGGATGTAGCTGCCATATATATACTGAACATCCGATTTAAGGTTTTAGGTCCATAAAAGATAAATTTATTAACCGATTTCGCTGAAATGTAGCACAATGAGTTTTGTAAGGCACTTCGACAGTGGTGTGGTCGAGTGTGGTCAAGATCAGGCTATATCTCAATATAGTTCTCATATATACCGATCACCCGATTTAAGTTCTTGGGACAATAATAGCTCGTTTATTACTCGATTTCGTTGAAATTTGACACAGTGGTCTGTGTTAGGCCCTTCGATATTCGTGTCGAATATGGTTCAGATAATTCTTTATTTGGAAATAGTTGTCATAGTTGTCTTCACCCGATGAATTTGTTACAATAAGTTGTGTTAGACCCTTTCATAGCTATTCTGAATATGGCGGAGATCAAACTCTATTAAGATATAACTGCTATAGGTTCATAAATGATGAATTTTTCACCGTATTATGACGAAAGGTGGTTAGTATATATTTCCGAAGTGGTGGGTATCCAATGTTCGACCCGGCCGAACTTAATACTTTTTTACTTGTTTTTTTTTTATTGTTTTTGTATTAATACACGGTGTTGCTTTACTATCAATACTTTTGATACCATATGGCATTCATTTTTCTTTCGGAATAGGAAAACTGCATGGATTGAGAGAAGTTTCTGATCGGATACCTGAGAAGACACAGTCTTGGATGGAATTAACTCTGGTCTTGCCATCTGGTAAAAAAAAGAACATGATTGGGACTTTTCATGGAGGACCCAGAGAGAGTTCTGTTTCCTCCTGCCTGGCCATAACACGCCCAGGGGGAAATCCGGGTGATCACAGAATGTGTGCGGGTAGTTAGTCAGTCATTAGGGCTATAACAACCTGGACGATATGTTTGTGGAAGATCTGTGAGGATGGCAAGATCCGTATTGTTTGGGTGCCTGGCCATTGCGGAAGAAAAGGGAAAGGGGCAAGTGACTTGAAAACTGTTTTCATTAAACATGATGAATGCGAAGAGAGTGAAGGACGCATGGCACTGTAGATCAGTAAAAATGTCATAAATACAAGGAAAATTCTCTGCGGGTCTGTATCGTGGGAAGGCGAGGCTATTATTCAGTAGTAGTAGAAAGTGGTCGATATGGCTTTCGGATACATAGGACTACGGGCGCACTTATATAGAAAAGGTGCAGTCATTGACAGCGTACGTAGAGCATATGAGGAAGATGATAAGACGCTCAAACATTTCCTATGTCAATGCCCGGCTCTCGCGACTAACACATTTGGAGGGATTTGAATCCGTCTGCTATACAGACGACGTTATAATACTTCTTAGGGTTAAGGATCCGAACCTAGCTATGCAGAACGGCCGAAAGGGTCTTGCAAATGGCATATGACTGGGCTAGACCCAGGGTCTCAATGTTAACCCAGAGAAGACTGAAATATGCCAGTTCACGAGGACAAGGTCAAATACTTAAGAGTGATCGTGGATAGGAAACTTAATTAGAAGTGTCACATTCAGAAGCGTACTGAGAAGGCTCATAGATGTTGGGCACTATGTAGACGGGCCGTAGGCTCGAAATGGGGCCAGAATCCGGGGATAGTCTACTAGCTATACAGAAGCGAGACTAGACCTATATTTACTTACGCGTCAGTAGTTTGGTGGTAAGTGAAAAAAAGGGCAACCTTATCACCATACAACAAGTTCAGAGAACATGTTGTCTTGGCATAGGTGGAGAGATGAGGACCACGCCCACTAGGGACTATTCTAGATATCAAACCCATTGACGTACAGCTACAATGTTATGGGAGAATGGATTGAGGATGGGAGTAGCTCGTACCATCGCGGTCTAATCAAGGCGACGATAGAAAACTTGGAAGAAAGGGAAGAGGTTTCCGATCGAATACCTGTGACGACACTTGAGGTCGAGTGCGAGGCACTGCTGCCAGCGGAACCCTAGTATCCTTTTGAAAGATCATGTCACCTGGATGGATCAAACCAAGGGGACAGATTGGACCTGGATTTCAATTCAGGATTTTGTAAGAAGCACGGAATTCCTAACTTAAAATTTTCTTTTTCGAGGTTACTTTTATACTGGCAAACAGATGCTATTTTGGACTAAGTAAGCAGTTTAGAAACAGGGCCACCTCTCAACAGACGAAGATTACACTATACAAGACACTGATACTACCCGTGTTGTTATATGGTTCTCAGGCATGGGTACTTGTGAAAGCAGATGAGGTAGTGCTTGGAGTATTTGAGAGAAAGATTACTTACTTACTTTTAATGGCTATGACAAATATTTGTTCCACTAGCCGAACGTAGAATAGCGTTCCAAGCGCCTCGATCTTCTGCGCTCATTCTAAAATCTCTGACACCAAGTTTCGAGGTGTCTCCCACAACTTGATCCTCCCATCGGGCTTTTGGTCTTCCCGGTTTGCGTGTACCACTGTGTTTGCCTTCAAAAGACTTCTTTGCTGGAGCTTCTTCATCCATTCTGACAACATGACCTAGCCAACGCAGCCGTGTAACTATGCTATCGGCTGCGTTGGTACACGCAAACCGGGAAGATCAAAAGCCCATTGCAAGGTGGGAGGTGGTGGGAGACACCACTAAACTTGGTGTCAGAGATTTTAGAATAAGCGCAGAAGATCGAGGCACTGGGAACGCTATTCTACTTTCGGCTAGTGGAACAAATGTTCTGTCATAGCCAATTAAACTTGGGTATTAATATCTGCACCCTCTTTTCAAACTAACCTTACCTCACCTTACACACTCCGGAACTTAGGTTCGGATATCATACCAGATTTGAACTAATTTTTGGGTAAAGAATGGAGAACGATTAGGGATTTTGTATGCAGCTCACAACTAGCGGATTGTTAGCGTAGATGTTGACTATAGTGGCATGGACGGATTAGAATCCCCAGGCTCTTCTTCAACCAATACTGAAGTTATGTGCACTGTTAAATTATTTCGATTAAATTATTGTAAGTTAAAGAAAACAAAAGAGCGGTACAAATTACTGATAAATATTTTAAAGACAATCCTTTCAAACGGATTTTTTTTTTTGTATAACAACATTTAATATAAACCTATCATAGTTTTTCTAAAATAGTATGTCAAAATTTAATAACAGAAAAAAATTGAGTATATATTCATAAATTAACATCTAAGGCAACATAAACATGCCATAAACCTAGATATATTTTTTCCATTTAAAAATATTTTTATATTCTTTCAATGTAGAACAAATTCGTAATATACTCGGCTATGGTCCAAACTGATAACAACAAAGAGAACGTTAAAATGTTATCATATGTAATTCAGATGTACTAAAATTGTAATATTATTTAAAGATATGTAAGTATTTATTGAACGAACTAACTTTAAAATTCCATTGAATGAATAAATTATTCTTTTTTTTAATTTTAATGCTAAACTTGTTGCAAATTAATGATTTTAAAGCAAAGTTTTTGTTCGCCAAGAGAAAGAATAAACAAGCATGGCAAATATGGCGCATAGGAGAAAAGGAGTTTTGATTTCGCTTTAAATCTTTTCATTTGTTTTGAATATATTGAATATGTTTTTAACACATTTCTTCGTTTAACCTCAGAATTGATTACAAGTTGTATGACTTGGAGGACTAGTGCCGATTGTAATGTTTTGGATTCTAGAATCGATAAAATCTAACATTTACAAAGGTAGTCCCATAACTAGTGCAGATATATACATATCTTCAATGCACACTGTAATCCCATGTAAAATCTGGCAGTAAAACGGTTAAAGTAATGGTAAATCCTCAAAGATATAAATCCTAATAAGATATTTGTCGGTTGGACAGCTCGTCTTAGAGCAAATTGTACATTCTGGGTATTATGATAGGCTAAAATTTAATTTATGATTCAGACGGATAATGCCGTAAGGCTTGGGCACCTGAAGTTCCTGGTTGAAGCCGCTTCTGAAGGGAAAACGAGTTTCATAGTAGGAAGTGACGCTAAACCAAATCATTAGATATGGAGAAGTTCGAGTATCAGCGAAAGGGGTAATCTGCTTATCACATATATAACAAGTTGCGATTCGCAATAAAGGCCATAAACCGTTCTTTATTATCAGGAGTAGGCAGGAGGTACTAGATGTTACCTTTGTATTGTTATTTGTAAAGGATATGAAACTGGGAATTGTTGGATGATCACAACTACTCTGAACATCGTTATATTAGTTTCATTCTTGGAGAGGATGCTGCAAAAGTGGTTTCTCGGCTAAACAAAAGAAAGGCGGATTGGAATAAAATTCGGCACACATTTAGGATGACTATTTCTTCTAGACCAGAAAAGTAAGTGAAAACTGCGAAGGACATCGACATATGGTCAAGCGGATCACGAAGATCTTGAATGACTGGCTCATGTCAGTCTGAAGAAACCAAGGGGTCATCAGCGACCGCCATTAAGGACCCCAGAACTGGTTGGTCTAAGGAAGAGCTGCAGAAAACTCTTGAATAGGTCGAAAACCATAAGGGCACTATATGATTGAGACGTCAACAAGCCTGAGCTAACAAAATACAAGGGCGAGTTGAGAAAGGCTCAGAAAAAATTCTAAATGAGATTCTGTATCTTCGTGGAGAATACATCTTCGGCCTCTTCGCTAAGGAAGATCCTTTCCTCGAAACCTATTATTGAATTCACAGAATGTATGGACAATGTCTAATAAGGAAACACTAGAACTAATCGTTGATACACATTTCCCGGGGAACTTTCTAACGGACAAATTGGCGCCAGAAGTGGTTTTCACTGACATGCCTTCGCCAAGCGTTATTGAAGAAATTCTGAGTCGAAAATCCTTTAGCCTATAAAAATTTTCGACTCTAGGCGGCATAGAGATCGTATCATATGTGGACGATTCTACAATCATGGAAACAGGCCTCAGCCATTCACGACATCTGCGGTAGGTTAAACGTCTACTCAATGAACTTGCCTCTTATTTCGCTGCATGATATCTGCCACCTTATCTTCAGCCACATTGTTCGCTACATACACAGACGAGGTTGGTAGGGAACTGAATATGATGGTGACAAATCCAACTATCAAGTGTCTCAAAATACTTGGTGTCCCATTTGACAGCTATCTCCTCACATGTCACTGCAGTCTGCGTAAGGTCAGAAATAGAAAAAAGGTCCTTAAGTCACTGGCCGGCAGCACTAGGGTTACTGATAAATAAATCTTGATGACCACTCACAAAGCAATTAAGCAAATTAACAGCGCCAGAGTGGCCTCGTCTGCTATGTAAGACTGCAGCGGAATAATATTCATATCTGTTAGAATACCGCTTTTCGAACTGCGACGGGCTGTCTCCTTAGTTTATTGACCACCTTCATTAGGAGACAAGGACCCTACCCGTCTAAACAATACCTTCTGGGCTGTTATGGATAGGTAACCACCGCCCAGAAGCCTTCAGTTGCATCTTAAAGATCTAGAGCGAGAGGTACAGTGCTACCTCTCGCTCTATATTCGACCAATTCTGACTTATAGATGCCACGTTTGGAGGCCTGAGACAGAGGCTATACCTTGTAGACCTGATAAGGAAGTCAAAAAACTGCAAAAGTCATTGATAGAATATTCCAGCGGATCACGAACACCCTGAATGACTTAGGTCCGTACGTCCTAAAGGCAAACCAAGGGTCAAACAGCGACCGCCACCGTCGCTATAACTGGTTGAAAGGAAGAGTTACTGAATACTGTTAAATATGGCCACAAATATGTAATTTCTTGCTAGGAGCACTGCTTTGAGCTTAGGGAGCTTTATGTTTGGTCATGCGACATTCTTGAACCTTGTGCTATCCTTTATGCATTCCCCAATTAGCCACATGTCTATCGTATATGTGGAGGTGGCTATCCTCGTCTAGCTCCTATAGGTGAGCAAGCTCGTTCCGATCCTAAGGATCGATCGCCGTGGGAACATGATGGCCATTGGTTATTTAAAGGCTCGAATAACTTGCCTTGTCGTATTGAGTATCATAGGCACTCAGTATTAATGCAAGAGCCGGTGCTGCTCTCTGACTGAGACTCTTCGCTCGATACCGTTGATTGTTCACGATTGCAATTTCTGCCACTCCGTATGAAGCATTCCACTAATCCGCAACCTGTGGACGATTAGCTCGTAGCTAAGTTTCTTGTGATAACAATGAACACCACACAGATCGGACCGCAAAGTTCCAGCCTGTATGGTGCTCATAGTTATCCTGTGCAGGGCTCCCTTTCCTTGTTCCTGTGATATAGCAATGAATGAAAATGTCTAAAACTGTTATTAAAAGCTAATCTAAACTATGGTGAAGTTGAGTCGAACGCATATGATAATCCATCATAAGACGAGTTCATTTGAGACCTATTTTGGTCTATTGTGGAATATTTAGAATATGGGGAGAGAATATGTAGTTCATATAATACAAATCTAATGTAGTCACAGAATGTATGGACAATGCCTAATAAGGAAACACTAGAACTAATCGTTAATACACATTTCCCGGGAAATTCTCGAAGGGACGACGTTGCGCCAGAGGTCACTGATATGCATTCGCCGAAGGTTATTGGAGAAATTTTGTCTGAGTCAAAAATCCTTTGGGCGATAAAAAGTTTTTGCTCGTTTAAGTAGCCTGGCCCTGATAAACTTGCAAAACCCAACCATTTCGTTTTGTAATCCGAAGCTGCTAAAATCTTTTCCGTCATGTGAGAGACATGTTATTATTTGCACACTTCTGACACAAAGCACCATACAGATTGAAGAATTCAAACCATTAATTCTCTTGTCTACTCTGCAGTTATATCAAGCAATGACCTAGTATGAATTTACGCTTTAAAAAGTTTAAAGTTCTTAAACTTCATGGGTCGGATGCTTGGATTACTTGCAATACAAATTCAGCCACTACATTTTTTTATAAGATTTCAGTTCTTTGTATTAATGATTCAAGAAATTATACTGCTGATGTTTAGTACAAAGATTAATTTTTGACTTCAAATAATAAACTAGGTAAACTTCACTCTGTTTGTACATATTTGAAGTGTGAAATTCTTCAAATGTGTTATTTTTAGCATTTAGCTTGCAACTAAGCATTTGCGAATAAACTAGAAATTCTGTAATTACACTTTTGCAACCAATTTTAGACAAAGGCGCAGAAGGACCAATAATTTCTTACCGAATTTCTTTCTCAGATAAATTCATTCAATGGAATATTAGATGTATATATAGAAACTCTTTAACTTTGATATTAAGTTACAACAAATATATAAGGCATAAATATATGTTTTAATTAAATAGTATATTTGAAACTTTAATATGGAGTTTGGGTTAAGAGAGTATTAAGTACCTCTTTCCAATTTTGCTATTTTTTATGATTTGCAATTATTTATTTTGTGTTTTTTTTTTGGTTGTAGATTGTTAAAAAATTAATTTTTTTTTGCATAGTTTTGTATTTTTGTTGTTGGTGATGGTTAACGAATTTATACGTACAAGTGAAAAGAAGGTTAAAATAAGTAATTAACATAAATGGTTAAAATAAGAATAGCTTAAAAGTACATAAACCTAAAATTTATCTTTTCAATACCATATATTAACGTAGATTATTTGTAGTTTCTTTTTACTTTATCCTATAATTGTTCTAATTTATTTGTTTTTTATTAAATATTCAATTTGGTGCAATGAAACAATTTTAAGCATTATGTGTCTCTTGTTTTGGTTTTAATAATTTTGTTTGCCTAAAATATTCTAGTTTTTCACAAAAAACATCTGTGCCAATTAACAGCTAATAAGTTTTCCTAATTTTTACAGTTTTTTTCCTAAAAGTTTTATACAACGTCTACTACATGTTTAATTTTGGTCGATCTAAAATGTATTTACAGAAACAAATTCTCTCTTAAATGAGATATTTGTTTAATTTGAATATTACTGATCCCTTTTTATATTGTCTGTTTTTTTTTTCAATTAATTATAAAAGCCTATATTTGTTATACAATGTCCTTTGTTGGTATTTTGATTACACCTAAAATAGTGATTCTTTGTTCTTCCTTATGCAAATAGTATTTTTGTTAAGTGTTTTAGCTTTTGTTGTTGTTTTTTTCTTTTTTTTTTTTTGAAAAAGTTTAATACATGATTAGAAAGATAATTGATAAACTTACCGGCATTCCTCCTTGTACACCGCCGCCATCGCGTCTTATGCGATATCCTTCTAGCAACAACAATCCTGTATAGATTTTACCCACTGTCATTTTGCCCTTGTTCAATTGATCATTGGGCGGCACCAGTAGATCCAGCATTTTTTTGGCTTGCAATGGCCATATTTTTTCTATAGTTTCCCTAAGTTCAGAATCGGCTTGGTCCATTTCTTCCGCTATAAAATTATTAAAATAAAATAATCATTGTAATAATTTATAGCAATATAATTAAAAACTAAGCATAATAGTCAGTTAAGATAGAAGAAACAAATCCATATGTATTGTATATTTAGAAACCGAGGTTCTGTCCATAATCGTCCGAAGAAATTACTGAACGTTATTCATGGTGAAGGTCTTATATAAACTGACCATTATATGGATAGAGTTACACTAATCTCGGCGGATGTTTTCAGATGGGTTATTAAACAATCCGTATCAAATTTCGAGCATATATGTTTAAACTGCAATAAATACGGTTGGCAAATGACAACATTATGCAAATTACCCAAAATCGCCCGATTTTCACTTCTAGTGTCACTGCAAGGGTATCATTGACCAATATTGCCAAATTGTTCACAACCCTTTGCTCGATGGCTAACACAATATCTAAGAAGTTTGGTCAAAATCGGCTCCGATATATATACATATATATAGGGCAGCTATATCTAAATCACCAGTAATGTCGACAGTTTTTCTGCCAAATTTAGAGAGTATCAGTTAATAAATGTCCATTTTATTGCATTATTATTGCAAATCGGACGAAAATATATATGGGAGCTATATCTAAATTTTAACCGATTTCGAGCAAACTTCTCAGATATTGTGGTAGTCGTCAAAGAAAGGTTGTACAAAGTTTTTGGCAAGATTGGTCAATAAATGCGCTTGCTTTGACACAAAAAATTAAAATCGGGCGATAAATATATATGATAGATATATCTTGATCTGAACCGATTTCTATGAAATTCACCAGTAATGTCGAAAGTTATAAGAAAATTATTCTTGCCATATTCGGAGAGTATAAGTTAACAAATGACCATTTTATTGCAAATCGGGCTAAAATATATATGGAAGCTATATCCAAATCTGAACCGATTTTTTTCAATTTCTATGGGCTTTGTCTCTAGGCCGAAAAACATGCCTGTACCAAATTTAAAGATGATCGGATGAAAACTGCGACCTGCACTTTGTACACAAATTAACATGGAGAGACGGACATAGCTAAATCGAATCAGAAAGTGATTCTGAGTCGATCGTTATACTTATCAACATCTATCTCTCTTCCTTCTGGGTGTTACAAACAAATGCACTAAGTTATAATACCCTGTACCACAGTAGTGGTCACCCGAAGGACATTATCCCGATTGGGAGAGTATAAAAATGTCACCATAGTGTCGGGGGGTCCCCCATCCCCAAAAACACCGCCCAATAGCAATCTTTTACCGCTTTGAGCAATATGGGTATCAAATGAAAGGTATTTAAAAGTCGAGTAAAAATATGACATTAAAATTTATTCCTTGATGTCTGAGGGGCCTCCTCAGCCTTAAAACCACCCAGTATTTACCGATTGGGACAGTGTCTTAAGAATTTGGTCCAAGGTGTATACGGGGTCTCCCCAACCCCAAAAAAGGTCATGAATGTCCAACGTCATAAAATGGATATCAAATGAAAGTTCTTTGGGAGTTGATTATGCGTCTGGTATACACATTTGAGACGGAGTCTGGGACCGGCCCACTTACTGAATACCCTTCAATAGAACGTGTAGTTCGAGCGGGATAATATGTGAATAAAAAGGAAGGTCTATATCAGTAGAGTTCGAATCTAATGTAGATATAAGGATTCACGTATCTGGGTCACGTCTTTCCGTTCAGCAGCACATGTAAATCGCGACAATAAAGGACTGAAATAAATTTTTTTTTGGGTCTTAGCGTCGGGAGGAACGGCTCTACCTTCTAATAAAAAACAACACCGAACTGTTAAGTAGCACGACCGAGAATATATTGCATTCCAATGTCAGGGGGCAATCCCCCACACCCTATCCTACCCAAAGAAAAAGGAATTAAAAATAAAATATGAAGGCCGATCAGGATAGCATAGGACAGCATTAAAAGGTGTTTGGTAGTAGAGTACACTTTTTACCATCAATGTGGGAATGACGCAGGAGGACCTACGGATATTTAAAATTGTGGTATCTCAAGCAGTAGCTTAGAAATATGATTTTGAATGTAGATAACCAATACAAAAAAAAATAGTGTGGATCTGAATGAGAGCCCTGAATATCTTGATAGCCACCTTAAAAATGTTTGAAGGGCTCAAACAAAATCGTTCTCTTGCACGATGCTGATATTATTTCAGGGTCCCCAACCTAAAGTCCCTTCAAACCGTCCATTTTGCCTTTTATGGCAATAAACTATGGTTATTCAACGGTATTTGATAGTAGAAAACAAATTTGGCATCCAATTATGAGACCAAGGGATCATCTCACCCCATAAACTTCCCCTAAACCAATGCCAATTGGGGCTCAAATAAAAGAAGGTAGAGCACGATGATATATTTTCAGGGCTGGTTGGCCGCCTCTCCCTACATACCTCTCAAACTGTACATATTAGTGGATTATGGCAAAAAGGTCCCAAATATGATATCTGTTTTAGACCAAGTGTTTCAGGGACGCCTCACCTCATAACCTCCCCCTTAGCCACACATATATTTAAGCGAAATTTAGTTTGTTTATAATAACTCAAAAACAGAAATTTGGTACCCTTATTTATAGTGGTATATCTAAGGGGTCGCGCCACCTTCAAAGCCCGCGACATGGAAATATAAAACAATAATGACAATATGGGCTATTTGAGACTAGAGCACTAATCTGACATATAGGGGGGTCCACCTTACCCCCATACGGAACATACTTTCCGACCGTAGCAATATGCTCAAATGAAAGACATTAGGGAGTAGAGCACTAATATGATATTTATATTGGGGCGAATTATCTGAAAGGCCGTGCCAGCACCCTCAATCAGGACTTATTTCCTGACCGTGACAGTATAGGACTCAGATAAAATAAGAGAGTGAAAGAAGGAGCAGCGGAGCGGACCCTGTCCAGCTAGTAAAATATAAAACAGAGAGCAGTAAAAACTGCTAGTTGTTGTTGTGGCGGTGTGTTATACACTGCGGTGGCAGCCCTTACGGATGAAGAACTCCATCGGGTCAATCCGGTATGTACAAGCGGCTGCCATGGTCGTTGGTATTCCGTTGTAGTAGGTTAACGGGGGTACTCTCGAATAAATACCAAACGACGGAATTAAGCGTTTATAGCTCAACCAGAATGAAATCAATAGGATTACAGCCTGACTGAAGAACAATAAGGCAGCAAGAGCCTTATGAGCCAATGAGACTATACGTATGACATGGAAGTTTGTAAGAGTTTGGAAGAAGAATTCATATCCGATGGTTACAATCTCAGAATACTATTCTCATTGTACAAGTTCAGGGATATGCTAAGTATCCCATCATCGCATACAACATCTTTTCTTTGTCCAGCCATAGAATTATATGGGTTGCTCAAAAAGTAATTGCGGATTTTTAATAAAACTTAGAATGAACTTTAATCAAATATACTTTTTTACACTTTTTTTCTAAAGCAAGCTAAAAGTAACAGCTGATAACTGACAGAAGAAAGAATGCAATTACAGAGTCACAAGCCCTTGAACAAATTTGTCAACGCCGACTATATGAAAAATCCGCAATTACTTTTTGGGCAACCCAATAGATTGATCTAAGTAACTGATGATTAATAGATGCTACCTGTACTTTGCTCCCATTTAATCAATCTTCTACTGGAGCTATTATTCTAAACTAGACTTTCTGTTGTGTAAGGTCTGGAGCCGAATTACCGCATGCGTGAACGAGTAAACTAGTTCGAAAACTCCCTAATGTAAATAATGAATTTCTATATTGAACGAGGTTTTTTGAAATTTACAGAGGAAATGTTTAAATCGGTCATAACTTGCAAACAATTTTACATTAAAATGTCTATAAAAGTTGTATAACGTTAATGAAATTTCATTCGATATGAATCTCGATCGCGTTTGTGGTAATTCGGCCCCTGATTATAAAAACATTTGAAAAATTTTAACATTTTAAAGATGTACTTACCCGCTCTCATTTTTATACTAAGATTTTCACGAATCAATGCAAACAACGTCGTCGTAAATTGCACTCTCAGCTCGTCGTCCAGGGGCATATTCATACGTATTAATTTCTTGAAGGCGAGGCGATTGGGACATTTGTTACCGAACCCCAATGGAGGATCCATATTTTTTAACATATCATACATTTCCGTATAGAGTATTCGACCACTATATACAGACAGTAATCAATACAACGATTTCGAAGACGAGCATTCGAATCCACATGTAAACGATGAATTTGAAGACAAATTTGAAATTAAAGAGACAAATTTAGTGTGACAGAGAATGTTTTTGTTTTGTTTAGCAGAAAAGAATATTTCTCTTGTTGTTTTCTTTTGTTTTTGAAATTAGCAATATACACAAAAGAGACATAAAATACAGACAGACACACACACACACAAACACTTGTAACAACATCGAGAGAATAGTATAAATTTAGAATTAAACAAATTATGTACTGACAAAACGTATGAAATATAAGTTCAAAGATAAAATACAAATACGAATTGTATTTAAGTGGACATACATAAGGAAGGCGTAGTAGTTATGGTTTTGTAAATACGAGTTAGAGGAAATCGTAAATGAAAAAGTTTAGTGTTCTGTTTTGGTTGTTTGGTTAGGTATGGCTTGGAAAGCTTTAAGCTTGTGATAGTGCTTGTGGTATTTGTAAGTATACGCAAGGTAAGGTTTAAATGTTGAAGGCTTTTAATTCAAAAGGCTGGTGGCTTTTTTAGTATAAAGGTTACATAGCTTTGTAATAATAAAAGCTTTTTGAAGGATTTTTTTTTACTTATGCTATAGCTAGCGGTTTGTTAAAGGTTTTAGCTTAGTTAAAGGAATATTTTTGGGCTTTGTGGAGAAAATAAGCTTAATTGTTGGCTCAGCTTGAGCCATAGATTTTTACCTTTTTGTTGGAGTTTAGTTTTTTGTGACGTTGTTGTTTTTTTTTTGTGTATATGAAACAAATACGATCAAATAATAATCATTTAATATAAATGCTTTTAAGCTTTTGCTGCATTGCTTTTTGGCATTTGCATTTGATTTTTGTTTTTCTCATGTTGTAGGTGTTGAATTTTGTGTTAGTTAACGAACTTAAAAATAAGTGATAATGTGTTTTTTTTTGGTTTTCTTCTGTAACAAGCTTGATAACAATACTTTGCAACAAGATTAAACAAATAAACTTAAAAGTTACAATATTTATAAATTTCCAATTCAAACTGAAACACAATTTAGTATTACTTAACAACAATCTACAAAATACAATACCAATTGTATGAACAAGTCAAAGAAGAGAAGAAGACAGTAGAGCCACCATATTAATAAAAGGATCTTGAGTTCAGAGATATCTTAATATTTCTCCTTCGGAAAGAAAATTCTACCTTGTAATTATTATTACTACTAAATTTAAAATTTCTCAGGCCCAGGTCGGTCCAGATTTGGATATAGCTGACATATAGATAGATCTCTCAATTTAAGGTTTTGGGCCCATAAAAGGCTCATTTATTGTCCGATGTCACCGAAATTTGGGACAGTGAATTAAGTTAAACCCCTCGACATACTTAAGAAATATGGCACAGATCGGCCCCGATTTGGATATACCTGCCATATAGATCGATCTCTCGATTTAAGGGCTTGGGCCCATAAAAGGCTAATTTATTGTCCGATGTCGCCGAAATTTGGGACAGTGAATTAAGTTAAACCCCTCGACATACTTCTGCAATATGGCACAGATCGGTCCCGATTTGGATATAGCTACCATATAGACTCATCTCTCGATTTAAGGTCTTGGGCCCATAAAAGGCGTATTTATTGTCCGATGTCGCCGAAATTTGAAACAGTGAGTTGTGTTAGGCTCTTCGACATTCTTCTTCAATTTGGCCCACATCGGTCCAGATTAGATATAGCTGCCATATAGACTGATATCTCGATTTAAAGTCTTGACCCCATAAAAGGCGCATTTATAATCCGATTTCACTGAAATTTGACACAGTGGTTTATGTTAGGCTTTTCGACATCCGTGTCGTATATGGTTCAGATCGGTTAATTTTTAGATATAGGTACTAAAAAGAGCAATAATGTGTTATACACAATTGAACAATGACATGTACTTATTAGAATTTGGTCCAAATCGGAACATATTTCGATATAGCTACTTTGTGGCATATCGTATACATTTTCACCGGATTTTGACGAAAGGTGGTTTACATATATACCCGAGGTAGTGGGCATCCAAATTTCGGCCCGGCCGAACTTAACGCCTTTTTACTTGATTTATTTGAGAATACAATATCACAATTTTTTATTATGCAGTCTTGAAACCCATTTTCATGCCTGATTGTGCATACACTTATTAAGTAGACTTTTGAAATTCGGATCCACTCTTTGCAGCATATTAATCGGTATGTTGGCAATTGTTGTCCGTGGTCGAACGATATAAACCAAGGATTTCAAAAAAACCCATAAAAAGAAATTACTCGGACTCAAATCTGAAGAGTTTTCCTGCCTTTGAGATCGCCACTGAGAGAGATGAGCAATCCACATACATTTATCTAAATATTAAACCTTGTAGACGAAATTGTGGGTCCCAGCGTGAAGGCGTTTGCAAGGTAGTAATCTAAACAAAGCTGTTAAATTATCAGAATTTAGCTTTACAACAGCCCAAAAGGGGAAATTGAATTATTTGACTACAGCAAGCCTAGTGCTCTAACAGCTCGACAAGGTGGATATGGGGCACGTTGATAACTTCAAAAGTTGTCTGATCAGAATGAGTGGGGAATCTCCACCTGGCAAATTCATTTCTTAAAGTTTTCCAAAATACATTAACAGGACGAAATGGATGCAATAAGAAATAGGAGTACTTATCCAAACCTTTTGTTGTTATAGAACTCTGCACTACACTTTTGCACCCCATATTTCCCTGCTTCAATCAAAATACATTGACAGGACGATATGGTTGCTATAGGAAATAGGAGTATTAAATCGTACCTATTGTTGTTATAGAACTCTGTATTACACGTTAGCACCCTATATCTCCCTTCTACAATCATAAAAATTTGCCAAAACCTATGCGAGTGAGCCCTCATGTCTTTAAAGTTTCTCAAAATACATTGACAGGACGAAATGGTTGTAATAGGAAATAGGAATATTAATCCGTACCTGTTGTTGTTATAGAACTCTGTTCTACACGTTTGCAATTAAACGACAAATAAAAACGACCTCTGAGACGTTTCAAAATTTTTCCCGAGGGGAAGTTGACTCCGTATTTGAATACATAGAATATAATATATTCCTATATAAATTTTTCAACAGAGCAAAAAGATAAATCTAAGTTAGATGCGTTTTGATATCCCATATGGGTGCAAATGCATTTGTATATCTTTAGTCTTGTTGCATAGTTATGACAACTGTGGGTTTTACTCCAGATTATTTTTCTTTAAAAGACGAAATCATTTAACTGAAGGTAGTAAATTTTTAACTGCTTTAGATACTTTGTTAGAAAATTTATGCTCAATGCAATGGCTGGCTCATTATCTTTAACTGTTGAAATTTTTCACATTGAAATTAATAACCAACAATAATAACATATAAACACTGCAAATAATACTACAAATTTATAAAAAGAAAACACAATATTCATATTGAAGCAAAACTAAAACATTAAGATGCCAAATTATAGACAATTAGTATTTACCATGAATAACAATAATAATAATAATAATAAATATGATAATATGTAATAACAATTATTAAAAATATGAATTAGTTATATTAAATTGATAATTACGTCGCATTTGGATCATATTCAGCCCATATCCGAACAAATTCATCTAAATGATGGGCGCCCAATATACTGGAATCTCTTGTTAGATAATCAAAATTATCCATAATAACAGCCACGAATAAATTCAACATTAGAAATGAACAAAAGAATATAAACGATACAAAATAGGCATAGGCCAATGTGGAGCCACATGTTTCGTCACCCTTTTCGGCTTCTTCATCGCATGGCCTCCCCTTAAGGCACGCCAGCATAATGTTCGGCCACGCCTCGCCCGTTGCACATCTAAAATGATAGAGTATTAGTATGATCTCATAGACAAATATGATGGTTAATATATAAAACAATATGTTCTCTATATATGTTAGTATACGAGTATATGTGTAGTCAAAAAGGATATGTTAAAAGTTATAAATCAAAATTTCAAATACTGGAGTATTTAAGTATGTCGAATATATGTTTTAACTCTAATTAGAGATTACGAGTATGTTTGAAAATGTATTATTTTTTTTCAAATTTTTGTGGGTATTGAAATTTTGGTATTTTTTTGGAATTTCGATCAGTTTTCTATTACTAGAAAATGTTCAAAATTTGGTTTTAATTTTTTTGTTCATTTATACTACACAATTTTTTATATTACTATATACTATAGTTGGTTTGGTTGTTTATTATTACTTTTGTTATAGTTTAAATTGTTAAATATTTTCAAAACTCAAATTATCTACTTGAAAAATATTTAATTATTTACACACTAACATTAATTAGTACTTGAATAGGTTTGTCAAACACTTTTTTTAATGTCAAAGGTAGAAGAGAGGAGAAAGAAAACGAGGAGGAAGGAAGTAAAGTAATAGCCTAATTTTGTAACCTAAATTGTGGTTTTCGATATGATTTATAAGATTTGCCAATTATAAATTTTGAAAATTTTTTCTAAATTTCATTCAAATTAAAAATTTTGTATTTGCCAATTATTTGGAATTTCTTTTCAAGTGATGATGTTGCAGTAAATTATTATTTTATAATAGCCACATAACTTACCATGATTTTGCCACATGTTCTCTAACTGGTCTTGGAGTAGTTTAATCTATTTACCATTGTTTTCTTTTAAGGTATGAGTGGTAAAAGGTAAACTTTTTCGGGGTTTATTTTAAAATAGTAAAACATATACTAAACATTATCCATATTTTTGAGCAAGGTACCAGTTGGGAATGAAATTCTCCAATAATACATAACTTATATAGTTTATCAGTAGGGAAGATCTGGTAAACTCCAAATCGATGAAAAACAAAAAAAAAAAATGTCGTGTGTACCTTGTTTATCCATTTAAATAATATATGTAAGTATACTACTTAACTGATAGAAATAGGACGGTACTTTGCCAATACCGGCTGGTATTATTTTATTCACGCTAATTGCAAAAATTTTAATGCCATTCGCTATCAATTTAATACCAGACGGCGTCATATTTGTGTTTTTGTCATCGCCGTAAAAGGGTTGTTTTCAACTATACAAAAAATATTGACGACATTATAAAATATTTGTTTTCGTACTAATTGTTTTATATTGGGTTGCCCAAAAAGTAATTGCCGGTAATATAGTAGTAATAAAGTCGGCGTTGACAAATTTTTTCAACGGCTTGTGACTCTGTAATTGCATTCTTTCTTCTGTCAGTTATCAGCTGTTACTTTTAGCTTGCTTTAGAAAAAAAGTGCGCGAAATTTTGTTTACATTTGTTTGTTTGGCGTCAATTTTAATATGGGTACCACATGTATTGAAAGAAATTCATTTAACAAACCGAATCAACGCTTGTGATATGCACCTTAAACGCAATGAATTCGATCCGTTTTTAAAACGAATCATAACTGGAGATGAAAAATAGATTGTTTACAACAACGTTAGTCGAAAACGATCATGGTCCAAGCATGGTGAACCAGCTCAAACCACTTCATGGCTGATATCCACCAAAAGAAGGTTATGCTGTCTGTTTGGTGGGATTGGAAGGGTGTGGTAAATTTTGAGCTGCTTCCAAGGAACCAAACGATTAATTCGGATGTTTACTGTCAACAATTGGACAAATTGAATACAGCCATCAAGGAGAAGCGACCAGAATTGGTCAATCGTAAAGGTGTCATATTCAACCAGGACAACGCTAGACCGCACACATCTTTAGTCACTCGCCAAAAACTGAGTGAGCTTGGCTGGGAACTTTTGATGCATCCACCATATAGCCCTGACCTTGCACCATCAGACTACCATTTATTTCGATCTTTACAGAACTCCTTAAATGGTAAAACTTTCGGCAATGATGAGGCTATAAAATCGCACTTGGTTCAGTTTTTTGCAGATAAAGGCCAGAAGTTCTATGAGCATGGAATACTAAATTTGCCAGGAAGATGGCAAAAGGTTATCGAACAAAATGACAATTATATATTTGATTAAAGTTCTAAAGTCTTATTAAAAATGCATTTACTTTCTTTTAAAAAATCCGCAATTACTTTTTGGGCAACCCAATATTTTATCCAAACCATGCGGAATTGCTTTGATAGCATACAGTGTTGCTTTACTATCAATACAGTATCAATATACATTAATACTATCCAATCAATAATTGGATAGCCAACGTGTCGACAAAATGAAGTGCCGAACATGATTTTTAAACAATTCTTGGTTTACACGTGCTTTTTGTTATGGTGTCGAATTTCGTTGGTACGTCCATTATCTACGATCGAAATGTTTGCATATCCCCGTCTCCAAAAAAGTCCGATGAAAACGATTGGAGAGCCGATATCGGGGGTCACATCAATTCATACCATCAATTGAGATGGAAAATTTCTTTGAATGGCCGTTCATGGGCCCAAATTCTCCTTTAAGGAGATTGCAAATTGATCGATTGAAAAGTTTTCTCTTCAGAGAACACGATGTTCGGGAATTCACCATATTTTTGCTGGCGCAGCAACTCCTTTGCTCTTTTAAGATTTACTGTGCTTTCCGACAAAATCGAAACTTCTAAGGCTTTGCCCTGAGCCCGTTTTCAATATTTCTTGTAACCTTTCAGGGGATATTTACAGATATTTAGCCATTTGATTTAACTACGGTGGGGATTTATTTGAATTCGAGGTGATTGTGACCATTGCGTTTGGAATCGTTACCAGTATCATTATAATGTTTTAAGTTGCGTTACAAACAGAGTTTGTTTACTTTGAGGTGTTTGAGTTCGCCAACAATAGCCGGTTTTTATACAGCAATCACTCTTTTACGCTTGACTTTCTTTTTTTAAAGACCACCGTAGCCCAGAGGTTAGCATGTGCGACTATGACGCCTGGGTTCGAATCCTGATGAGAACATCAGACAACATTTTCAGCGGTTGTTATCCCTCTTTCGGACTAGAAAGTAGGCTCCTTATCATTGAGCTTAACCTTGAATCGGACATCACACATTGGTATGTGAGAGTTTGCCCCTGTTCCTTTGTGTTAATGGGCAAATTTGCATTCCTTTTTTAAATATACGCAGAAGTGGAAACAATATCATGAGCTGTTAATAAAACAAATATCATGTAGCAGTCATTTCTAGTTTGACGGATATACCAGTGTGAACTTGGTAACACTTTTGTCTATTGTGATACCTTTGTAGGGAAAAAATTAAGCCTCAGCTTGAAATTGAATCTACGATATCTGCACTGGTAATTTAAGTTAACTACTCGTACCAACTCAACTACCGTGGAGCTTTAAGTTTAAAATAACAGATTCACTATTTGATGTGTAAATGGATTACATACTGAGAAAATATTAAATGACTTTTAAAGTAGTTGTGTAAATATGTTTATATCACTTTCATCTCGTTGCCAATCCTCTTTTAAATTTCCAATGTAATTCTTAACCTTATGATTATTATTAGTTTGACCAAAAAAACAAACAACAAACCACGGTTTTTTGATAAAGTATAAACGAAATGCCCAAAGATTTTCCACCATAAAACTAGAGTAACTCACAATCATTCTACGATTTGATTTACCTAACGCACTCTATGGCAAATAGCAATTTAAGAGATATGAAACATTTGTAATCAAATGAACTGGAACCAACAGATTCCGAACTATGTTACAGTTGAAGGAACAGAAAGAAATTCCCTCATACTAATGAATTCTACCCTTTTTAAATTTTAGCGCAATTGCTCTGTTCCTGTCAGAACTCGAATCAACGCGTTCAGCATCATAGGTTGATATGTTAATCTCATATTCAGGTTATAGCCAGATTCCCACTAAACTTGTGAGCCGATTATGGATTGGAACCCAAATCAGTTGAGTTGCAAAAGGCCAAATTTGTAATATAAATTTTGCATATGTTTCTAAAATTTCAAAGCGCTCTAGAAGCTCCATCGGGGAGTGAATTCGTACTCCCATCCTAAATTGTCTGGGACATGGGATTTCGTCTTTCTTGTATAACATAAAGAGATTCGACCTTCAAAAATTGTTATCCATTTGAAATCGCTGAATGGCTCACTTAGATTCACCAATCGTCTTCCTTAGGCTGTTAATCTGTCCCATGTCGTTATGGAAAAACACCTAAGCTAATTGTGTCCCCTATCTAAGGGTAGGAACTACAAGGCATTTTTCTTATCTTCTCCCTGTGGTATTGTAATGGACTTAAATGTCTAAGTGAATCATATTGCAGACTTACCTAAAAGTTCATAGGACAACCTTCTAAGCAATATCTTCTGGGCTGTTGTAGCAGGGACCATCCATCATCATCTTGTGAATAGGTATCAACCGTCTAGGAGGAGAACCTCTAGATCAAGCGGCATATTAAGGGAGTCTAGACAACATTTATGCATTTACGGTAGCAGATGCAATGAATAGCAACCGGGTGAATGTAGTCTTTGGAGAACGACTGCCTCCTGAAAAAATTGAACTTCCCCGACAAACCAGAGTAGTTCTGGGTCACATACGATCCGCAGGTGGACGCACCCCACCTAAGTCGCAGAGTTCCTGGATCGGGATATTCAACAGAACCAAGCAGAAGAAAGATAAAACACAACACACCGCTACAAAAACAAAAACAACAGCATTCGCTAGTATCGACACTATCATTCATTTCCAATCACCTTTATTTCAAAGGAAAAAAGCTATACATTTTTTATCGCTAGCTAACTTGTTTTACAAATTAAAATAAATTAATGAAATTTGAGCCAGGCGGAATCCTACAATTCTCCTCCTCCACCCACCATGGATCGCATTTGTTAAATTCTTTACGCGGCTTATCCTTTTAAACAGAAAATAAAAAATTAGTTAAGATGTTGGTGGTCAAAACAGAAATCATTGTGCAAAACTTCTGCCAAATTTGTTTGGAATTGTGTCACCTAAATGCTCACGAACCGATATCAGGATATCGCTATATCTAAAGATATATCCGATTAATATCTCGAGAAGTTACAAACATTTCCATTGTCTGTCATGAAAAATATAAGCCCAGACGTCCGTGGTACGTACAGAAAATGTGATTCGATAACTTACTGTCTTGCTTGATCAGCATAATAATATCTATAATAATAAGCATAATAATATCTTTGAAAACTTTCGCTGAAAAACCAAAATTGATGCTCTGCACTGACACAAATGTTCGTGGTTTTCTTCTATACTTTTCACCAAAATTCACATGTAAATAATTTAAAGACATTTGTGAAATAAGTTGACCGCCCTTCGTCATTGGATTGCTCAACAAAATGGAACATTGGGAAAGGTATGATCGGGATGTCTTCAGGATCAGATTGCTATTTTTCTAATGTTGCAAACAGCGAAACTTTGCCAATGATATCGAAAAAAAGAATCGAATCGATATTCAGCCCAAAAATAAAATATCGATAGCCATCGACATTTTGCCAGATATACTCGTCATGGGAGACAAATATATTTCATTGGAACATTTTTCAGCTCCGGAAGCAATTTGAAACGTTGCCCGTGCAGTTTAATCCTGGCTACAAGCGACTTGGGACACGGTACATTGTCTGTCGTTTTTGGTCAACTGTGAGCAAACGCGGCACCCGTTGAATACAGCGTTCTCTTAGTCAAATGCTCGTGAATTATAAAATGTATACTTTCTTTGGATATCTATGATGTATCAGCTATCTCATTTAACACGTTTTTCCGTCACGATTTTGTGCTCTTTTTTATGTCTTCTGGTGTGACCACTTCTTTGGGCAACGTTTGTGCAGCGAATGTGTCCGCAAAACACTTAACCGTTTGTCTCAACAGAGGAGAATGTGGATAATGTTTATCAAGTTTTTCCCATCAAATATCAATAATAAATCAATACGTGAATTTATTTTGAATTCTTGGTTTCCATATCACACAATTAGCCTTACTAAAACCACTATGACTTGCGAACTATTGATTAGATGACTATACAATTTTGCAGGTATATTTTTGTCGGTTAGTACTTTCTAAAATCTTATAGACTTGGAATTTGTAGCACAATTTATGTTAACACCTATCCTAAGCCATTCACCACAGCAGCACAGCACAACTTTGCTTAAATCGCTGCCTCCATATCCGAGATCCGCCATTTTTGAAAATATGGGTTAGGGGGAGACTCCACCCCCCTTGCGGATATTACAAAATGAAGCACCCTATTTTCACCGGGGGGTTAAACTCTACCATCTGGGAAAATTTAATGAAAATCGGTTCAGACGTTTTCAAATGAACTCGGAACAAACAAACAAAGCGCAACACTTTCAATTTTATTTAATGGATATTATTATACGATTTATACACGAGTAAAGTTTTATAAACGGCCACCGCAGCGCAAAGCTTAGCATGTCTGCCTTTGACGCTTAACGCCTGCATTCGAATCCTGGCGAGAACATCAGCGGTGGTTATCCCATTCTACACTGAAAATTTTTTTGTCCTATTTTAAATATTCGAGCCAAAGATTAGGAAACTAAATTTAAAGATGATTTTCAACATTTTAAGAAAACATTCCCCTTGTTGAAAAAATTTTCCTTTATATTAAGGATTTTTTTTTTATTTTAAATGGGAAATTGATTAATCATTAACTTTGCGTTTTGTTATTAAAGACAAAAATCTAAAAGGAAAGCTAATATAACGTTGATGGTTAGGAGATTGAACTTGGGACAAGATAAAAGTGAACCGAAGTTAAAGACGCAAAATAGCCTAACAAATAGGAGCGTCTTTAAATGTTAAATTTTTTAGGTTAAGATACTAAGTTTAAAAAAAAAGAATTTTTCAGAAAATAATAATTGGAATGTCATTTATGAATAAAATGAGAATCAATCAGCTATAAAAATTTGAAACGAATTGTCATGTCCGTTGATAAAATTTGAAGATAGCATCTTTATTTTAAAGTTTTGGTTCTTTTGGCTCGTTTTCATTGGTAATATCCTACGAATAAGAAAAAATCGTGGATTGTAGGACAACTTTGTTTTCAGTGTAATGATGGTGTTATGTTATGTTTTAGTATTTTTTGGACAACCACCAATGCGTTTTTCATTGCTACCAGTATCACTATAACGATTTATGGTACATTACGAACACATTTTGTTTACTTTGAGGTGTTTGAGTTCGCAACAATAGCCGGTTTTGAATTCCCAGCGAAATATACCGCAATCACACTGTTACGCTTGCCTTTCTTGTTTTTAAGACCACCGTAACCCAGAGGTTAGCATGCACGACTATGACGCTGAGTGCCTGGGTTCGAATTGTGGCGAGAACATCAGACAAAATTTTCAGCGGTTGTTATCCCCACCTATTGCTTGCGACATTTGTGAGGTACTATGCCATGTAAAAACTTTTCCCCTAAGAGGTGTCGCGTTGATATATAAAGAAATTTGACCCCGATCTTAAATGGAATGTTCGTAGGCAAATTCGCATTTGCAAAGTTTTATAAACGAGTATAAACGTTTTCTATTCTATACCTTATTTTTGTTTACAGGTATTACTTCATTACAAAAAGTATTGTTTTCAGTTTTAATAAGTTTTCGACTGTAATACATCGCAGTTAATAAAAAAATAAATTAAAAATCGATAAAAATATGAATTGCCTGTAACAGGATATTGGCTTCAGAATTTGTTAAGAGGAATTTTAAATTTCTATATTCATTTATATTTGCATTAATTAAACTTTATTCCAATCGAAGTATAAGGATTAAAGTTACACAAAATTCCCTGCTGAATAAAAATTTTAATGTTCATGGGCAAATGAAGAAAGTATTAATAACGAGTAGGGGTTTTTATTCTATACCGTGTGACTTATTTTCTATTTACAGATTTTATTTCATCCCATAGAGTGTTGTTTTCAGCTTTAATAAGTTTTCGACTTTAATAAATCGCAGGAAATAAAAATAAATCGATAAAATATCAAATGCCTATATCAGAATATTGGCTTCAGAATTTGATTCGAGGAATTTTTGCACTGAGTAAACCAATAGACGTTTGTTGACTTTCCAAAACTTCAATGCTTCTCACAATTCTATATTCAGATTTTTTATTTGCGTTATTGAACTTTAAAAAGTTTTACCAATATAAGAATTTAATCCAATCGAATTATAAGGATAAAGTTACTCAAATTTCCATTCTGAATATAAATTTGATAAATAATTTAATATCTCCTAAATTAGTGCTGTATAGCACATCTGTTATTGTGTAAAATGACGTTTAATCGATGTATAGCACTTGTGGTCATTGTTTTTATTGGTACACCCTTATAGTTTGTGAGTTCCTAGACTCTGGAAAGAAAACGAATGCAATTTAAGCACCTAAGGGCTACAAGGAAACATTTAACTTGCTCAACGACTATAATATTCTATATCTTGCTATAGTTGTTATTGCACTAGAATCCATGGCCTTGAGTTCTCTACAAACACATTCATCACTAAATCCAACATTGATATAATTTTATTCTAATATCACATGAAATAATAATTTACTGCAACATTTGGCTACAAGACATGATAGAAAAATGGATATAGAAATGTATTGGAAAAGATTGTTTAGCTTATATGTAATTAACATAATTAACAAAAAGGCACAAAACGAAAGACGTCTTTTCACAACTATTAACAGTGCAAATTTTGTTTGTTTTTTTTTTTTTTGTAGATTAATAGTCATTTCGAGTTTTTGTTATGTTATCAATATTTAATTATATTATAAACCATATTTAAAACACAAGTTGTAACTTATTGAACAATGCAAGCTTTATCAACAAATTAACTCAACAGATACTTCTGTTCAAGAATGACAACTTAACTAGAAGAAACAATACCATGATCATATGAATATGCGGTAATAGTGTGAGTTTAAGTGTGTATATCTTTTTTTTTATTGAAACTTTGTTGTTTTGTTTGTTTGTTTATTGTTGATAAAAATCAGCTAAAACATATACAATATATATTTTCTTTTGGAAACGTAAAACTCACAGAAAAACTCAAAAGCTAATGGAACATAAAACGAAAGGAAAAAAACATCAGAAACAAATTAGAATGTAAAAGCGAAAACTATTTTCATATTTTGGTTTGGCATTGATTGATTTAAGAAAAAATTAAGAGACATTTAAGTAAGAAATCAATCTATGAACCTGCTATTGAAAGAAAGTATTCTCCTAATGAACTTTTATGGTGTTCAAGAAACGAAAGCCTAAGGCTTAACGTTTATGATCAGCTAAATTTGGCTAAATGTTCATTATCTCATAGGCGAGAGTTGCTAAGAAATGTCCTTTATGATAACGGAAAATAATAGTTCGTTATTTTTTGATAATTTGGAAAAAAATTAACTCTATTGATTTTGTTGTGCTAGTTTGTTGACAATTTTGGTTTTTCTTGTACTATTTTTCGAAAGTAGATAATTTTAGAGTTTTTTTTTTTGTTGGTTGGTCGTTGGGATTAAAACATCGTTACATACCTGAATAGGAGCATGACACCTTGTACAAATGATTGGAAGTTGTTGTGCCTAGTAATGGTATTTTCCACTGTCCCTAGTTTGATATTTCCGAATACCTATTTGCGATACAATAACAACAATACACACAAAGCGACACACGCGTAACGAATGTCAAAAAAGTTTTAGTTTTTTGAATACAACAAATGAAATGTAAAATAAAACTAAAAACATTTCAGATATATATAAGTATATAAGAAGAAAGAAACCCAAAGACAAAAAATAAAGAAAATTTAAAATGTAACTAAAAATTCTAGGACAAAAAGAAAACAGTGATAGAAACTGTACCAATAAATAAAATCATAAAAACAAACAAATAAGTTAAAATGAAAAAAATATCTCAAGTTGTGGAGTGTTTCATGTAAATGATCAGAACGAAATTATAGAAAAGCGTTCTAAATGTAAATACAAAGAAGAACTTTAACTACAAATAACAACTCTTTAGTAACAGTTAATTTGCATTTTTTTTTTTAAATATATAACAACTGTAATATTACTAAACAAAATTCAACAAATTGGATAGTATTGGATATTTTTCCAAAGACAATTTTCGCTAAGGCAAAGGATATATGTTCAGTTTTTAATTTTTTCTTTTAACAATTTAATGAATTAAAATAAAAAAGGACTATTATTAAATTTGTAATTGGAATGAAAAAACGAATACTAATAAAAATTTTTAAAATATATCGTTATCAGCCGTTTGAATCAAAGGATCGGTCTTGAATATAGTTTTAATAAAAACCAATCAGCCCGGAAATGGTATCAGCATACATGACATTTTTCTTTGCTGCCAAATATACAGATTTTAATTGGTAGAACAATGAATTAAAAACAACAAACAACAGCCCTGTTCCGGTTTTCAAATTCGAAAAATAAGTGTTTGGCTCATAGTTTCTAAGTCTACTTTTTTTATGGTTTGATATCACTTGAGGTTCTTGTTACATTAAATAAATTTAAATAGAGTATGCATTTCAACATATAAAGGGTTTTACAATAGGGAATTGGCAACTGCGAATTTTATTAGTGAAGACACTCATATACAAATCATTGAACTGCCGCTGTCAACTTATGCAGTGAACTTAACATTTCCTTCATGATAAAGTACATGAACGAACAATTTCTTAAAAACATAAAAATTTACTACCTAAATTCAGAGTTGGTGACCGCCACTTTAAGTGCAAAATCATCTTCAGTGACGAACTCATTTTTGGCTTAATGGGTTCGTCAATAAGCAAAATATGCGTTATTGGTCAGGTAGAATCCGCATGTGCTTCACGAATCAACACTTCATGCACAAAACATAACTGTTTTGTGCGTTTTGTATGGCGGCGCCGTCATTGGATCATTCTTCATTCAGAGCACACGTTAAGATCAAAACAGAATGAGTGCGTTGAGCTTTGTTTTTGAGCGTCGCGTTAAAAAAATGCAACTCTGTACACAAATTAAACGAATGCAACGCGGAAAAGTTAAAAAAGTTTTCAACTTTGTTGCTTGAAAGCGAGCGTAATTCTGTGCTGCCATACGTGAAATAGTGTTTATAGTCGTTATAGTTAAAAATTGTTTAACTTTTACGATAACTTTTTTAACATTTGTCGGCAGAGTTGCATTTTTCAACGCGAAACTCATTCTGCTTTGGCCTTTACAATCAATTTGTTGAAGAGCAAGTTTTATGAGCGTGTTTTCTCAAGAAATGGCTCAGTCGATTGGACGCCTCGTTCGTGGGATTTGACGCCTCAAGACTATTTTCTATTATTCTGACATCCTACTGTTTCACAGTGTTACATGCGCGTTCGCCGCCCACGTCCTTAACTCGGACTGCGTCGACCTAAAAGGCTTCGGTTTAACCAAGTTCATTGACGACAGCCATCTGCCCTTCACTGCCAAATTTCTGCTCCGCAAAGGCTCGGCACCCAAACGATGCGGATTTTGCCATCATCAGAGAGGCGTTAATCTCCTTCTTACACTTCAAGATTATTTGTGACCTAACCGTCCTGTTATAGCCCTGATGACCAGTTTACTGTCCGTAAATAGGTTCACACTCAACGTCCTCACGTTAACACCACGCCACCTCACGCATTCCATTCCATCCTGCTACAGGCACAAAATTTTCATACCCAAAGATGCATTACTGCAGGCTTGGGATTTGTAGATCTATCAGTAGAAGAAAACCTCAAGGAGGTGTACTATCTTCTCTACTTTGGAATACAGCCATTAACACTATATTATTGTCTCTGGAAAAAAAAGTGGTTGCTGAACAGAATATTGAACTTTAAATTCAACATTTTGGAAAGGGCAAGAAAGGCAACTCTTACACAATACACCTGCAAGAGGGCCATAAGCAAAAGTTGGGGGGTTTAAATTGCGTGTAAAATAGACCATTAATAAAATCTGATGTTTTGGTCTGGTGGACTGCGCTTCAAAAGTCCACCTACTGCTCAATAGTCAACCGGATTAAAAGGAAGGCTTGTTTGTACATTACATTAGAAGTTACATAGACTTCGAACGGATGGTTCTAAACAAGACGGCCAGGTGGGCTTTGCGATGTATCCTGAAGAACTTGGAGTGGTAGTATCGGGAAGGTTAACGTCCCACTGCAGTGTGTATCAAGCGAAGATCTTTGCAATTAAAGAAGCGGTGGAATGGCTAAGATATAAGTCACAACGATATCTTCTCATACAGCCAGGAAACCATATTTCTGAATTCAAAAACCGCCCTTGACTGTAGCATATCGCTCAACGATGTGGCTGAACAGTTCAAAATTCACTTGTTTCGGGGGCAGGGCCACAGAGATATCCTAGGGTATTGTAGAGCCGACGAGTTTGCGAGACTGGAATATGTGGGTATGCCTCTCGCGACATGTATGCCAGGTTTCTAAGATTAGGCCCGAAGGGCAACGCATCATAATTTAGACTTGAAGAGGTCTACCGCTTTGCTGTCGCTGGCTATAGCAGATGTCTCAGTCATTGTGTTCGTCGTGACATGTCACTGTCTGTTCGGAAAACATGCTAATAGACTGAAGGTTGCCAGTAACGACTTTTGCTGAAGCTGTGAGGATGTCGAAAAAGAAGGGACTATACCACCTTTGCTATGTGTGTTTCCCGCACCGAGAGTCAAAAGGAGTTCCACTCTAGGTTTTCATTTCTTTGAGAACCTGTCTGATTTAGCCGATGTGAATTTTGGCAAGTTTTTGGGCTTTGAAAAGCTATCTGGTTGGTTAAACGATAGGAACTAGAAGGTATCTTTTCTTCCTGTGGTATCACAATGGACGAAAACGTCTAAGTGAGTCTGATGGTAGACTGCCACTTAAATCTAACCTAATCGAACACAACTTCTGCTGATTCTGTAATTACTTGGAGGAAGAAGAGACTATAGAACATCTGCTGTATGTGAGTTACACGCTGGCAGTAAGAAGGAGTTCCACTTTAGGTTCTCATTTCTATGAGAACTTGTCTGACTTAGCGAATGTGAACATTTGCAAGTAATTGGGCTTTTTAATGCAATCGGGATGGTTCAACGGTAGGAAGGCATCTAACATTCCTGTGGTATCACAATGAACGAAAACGTTTAAATGAGCCTAATGGCAGACTGCCACTTAAACGTAACCTAACTTAACCTAAGTGCCACCTGACACCTCACTAAGACTCTCCTTTCGAAATCGCTTACTGCCGGTGGCTATATTTACAGCTACTTCGCATAAATACGAAATTTTTCACTATATGCAACCTGTTTACGTGCCCGGTAGCTTTCAGCTAAGCTTCCCATGATAACGATGAACACCACACATGTCAGAGCTCAAAGTTCCAGCCTATGTGGCGCTCACAGTTATCCCGCGTCGGTCGGTATACGAAACTCTGTCATAAATATTTGATACTTGACATCAAGCTTCAACTGTCAATTATTTTAAATGAATTTCGTCTCCAAAACACCAATGTCAAAATTGGACTTTCTTAAAATTTTACAAGGCATCTGTCTCTTTCACTTGTTATCTTGTTACTGATAAGGTTGACCTCCATTTGTTTCTTTTCGAATCATGTTTTGGAAAAACACTCGGCATTTTCTTGCGGAGGAACAAAGTCAATCGCCAACAACAAGTCTTGGGCGTTGATTTCACCAAAATTGATTTCTCAAAAATTGATTTTCGATCCAATCGTATTTGCTGCCTTCTATGAAATCGGTTGTTCTCCAATTTTTCTCTAAGCAAACCCAAAAGATTTGTTATGAGATTCACATCAGAACTTATTGTTGTTGTATTCACAAATGAGGGTCTATATTTTAGGCGTTCTTGTACCAAATGAAAACCTCCTTTTGGTACATTACCTCACTTGAATAGCACATACTCAATACATGACTACTTTTGTGAAACACTTCGCAAATAACAAAGATAAAATAACAATTTTGTGAAAATTTTAACATCAGTAATGAGGGAATGTTTTACTGAATGAAATCAGCAAGTTATTTTGCTTTAAAATCTATTATCTAAAAAAAGTAACCGGCGATAAATAGAGCGAAAAGCGAGTATAGTACCAGCCCCTAAAGATTATGGTGTTGTTTCTAATGAAGTAGTAGTAGTATTGATGTTATAGGAAAGGGAAATGACGATAGCAAATTATGTATTGATTTTTCTTAAATTTTCATTGTTCTTGACGAATATCTCATTTAAATATCTCGAACAGTGTTGGAAAAACACACACATAATATTGCACATTGTGGTGTACATGCACAAGAACATGGCCTGGAAATAGTGTATATATGTGTTAGTGTTCCCACCACTGGTCTAGAAATATCAAAATACGCAAATGTATAATATTTCGTTTACAAACAAATAATAATAAAATTAAACAATGTAAAAAAATTTGTTTCATACAATAACTATATCATTATTTCCTTTGCGAAAATGTCCTTTAAGTATTGCGTTACTTCTAATCTAAATTAACTCGGAGGGGTTAACATTTGGAAAGGGATTTAATTTGTTTTAAAAGTATTTTAGCATTTTTTTGTATTGTTTTGGAGGAGGATTGCAAAAATACTCGAATTTTATGTTTCAACATCAATAAAAATTAACTCTTTTTTACATGTACACTTTAAAACTTTATATATTTTTTTTTGCTGCACAAAAAAACAACTAAACAATAAACTAATTCATTAACTTTATACACATTAAAAATAAAAAACATATTAGTAAATCGAAAACAAACGAACCAACCTAAACATAAACGAAAAGTAAAATAGCATTCTAAGTTAAAATTAGAAATAATCAACAACACTCTTTTATGTTCAACAATGTAATAAGTACTTCGTTTGGTACTTCAAATCACTAACTACGTTTCAATTAAACCCTCAAAATTATTAACGGTTTTTATTTTATATTTAGTTAATTAATAAATCTCATTTAAAGGAATTTCTTTTTATGTATATATATGTATATAGAACAACGTCTAAAGTACGGTTTGTTATTAAATTCATTTCAAGTTAATCATACATTGCATATAGTATATAGATTATATTATGTTGTATAGTATACACATTTCAAATCAATTGGGCGTTTTGTTTGTTTTTGCTTTTGGTTTAGAGCAATTCAAAAGTTTAATGTTTCAGTCTAGTAAATAATTGTATTTGTGGGTGTATAGTTGTAATAATAATCTTGTACTGTATTGGGTATGTTTAATTTTTTTGAGGGGGGGTGGGAAGGTTTTGATACGAAATATACTTTTTAAAAAAATAATTACTTTGTTTTGCAAATACTTGTTCAAAATCAACAATGGTTTTTACCGAAAAAGCAGCATGATCCCTCCGGAGAACGATTGAAAATTATTGTGCCGGTTTAGCTCAGATCTCGGATCGTATTTAATATTGCCGAAAACCTTTGCATTTGAGTTTTGAGGATTTTTCGGTAACGGACGTTAACGTTTTCGGTATTATTGTTTCGGTTTCGTTATTTTGGTTGAGGGGGGGATTTCGATATATCGTTACGATTTTGTGTAAGTTTTACATAAATAATAAACATATATACGATTCATCATTAATAATTGTTTGATTTGTTTTTTTTTTTTTAATTGTTGAAAAAGAAGAAGAAAATAAGAGATGACTAGTAAGGTTATAATAAAAATACCAGATTAAGATTCCTACTTATATGTATGTGCTTATGAATAACAAGGGAATATTAGAAAGAATATATAAAAGACCTAGAAGTTGAAAAAAATCTATGTTTAAGAGTTAAGTGCAATGCGTTCATGTCAAGCAAAGTTTAGAATAATAATCCATAGGATTCAAGAATTGGTTAACCAATAAAACGCTAGAAAAAATGAACCGATCTTCTCATGATGATTTATTGTCACAACGTCTTAAGCATCGCCTGTAAAAAACTGTTTGCTTATCATTGACAAATGTCTCTAGAAAAAAGACAATTTTGAACAACGGTATTACTGGTCTTCGATCGAAAGCTTCGACCTAATAAATACATAATTTAGTGCTAAATGATTGCATTTTCGAACCTTTGAGGGAATTAAAAGTGTTTTAATTCTCTGCGCAAGAATATCTCTTCTTTCGTGACAGTTAGTAGGCTCAGAACTGACTCCAAAGATCCTACATCTGCAGTGTTGGCATATGGTCTTAGGATCGATCTGCTTCTGTAAATTCGACTTGGTGAAGTGCTAGCGCCTTATTTCACTATCCAGTAAGTTACTGGTCTGCAGAGGCTACTGACGAAATCACCTGTTTCATGTCTTGAAAACAAGGCTGTATATCTATGAATATCTATAATGTGATAATTGATGAGCTGCAACCGGTATATACCCAAGTCCTTTCGAAATTAACAGTACCTTCTACAGTTTGTGACGATGCAGACGGGTATTACAACCGATTTAAACTAATATATTTTGAAGATCGACGTTCAGGTAACATATACCTCGGGCCCAAGCCCCCACCCAAAATGATTTTGTCTAAAGAAAAAATTTAAACCAAATTTATTCTAAACAAAAATTTCATTGACATTTTTTTCATATTTATAATATTCTGCAAAGACAACATGTTACTGAGGCCCGGGTCGCCTTAGATTTTTCTTCATACTGATCAATGTCCAGCCCAAATTTGGCACGAATGTGAGCCTTGGGTCGTAGGCGCGCGATAAGACGGGGTTTTGTGATATTCGTACGATTAGATACTAAAATGTACGAAATGGTGACTTTTTACCCAGCGCGAACAGATGTGGCGAGAATTATGATTTAATTAAAGAGCGTCTCGATAAAAAAAAAAAAAAAATAAGGTGACAAAAATTTCAAAAAATAGTACCGGAAGTGGAAAAATGCTACGTTTAGTACCGCAATTGGTATTTTTTGGTACCTTGTTTGTTAATTGAGCTAGAGCATTGAATTTTGGAATTAAGGTACAATATGGCAACTTAATTAGGATGCCAAAAGAGTTATTCGAAATTTAGAAACCAATAGTACCAAAAAAGGTGCATAGGGCGAACGGGTATAGCTCGAAATTCGAAATTTGGCTTAAATGATTGTTGTTGCGAAAAAAAGGGGGTAGATAGAAAAAATATGAAAAATAGTAAAGGAAACAGAAGAAAGGTACGTTTAGTGCCTAAGAAAAATATATTGGCTGACTAAGTAATTTTTAACAAAAGTACTTAAGGGCTGTAATTGATAATATATAGTACTTTCTTTATTGATTAAGCTCCAGATGTCAAATTTGAGGTATAGGTACATATTGGCTGTATGTACCCGACGTCTAGAAGATTTTGTTGATATTCGCACATTTTGGTACTAAAACGTACCATATGAGACCTTCTTTACGAATTGAGCTACAGCTTTGAAATTTGGAACACAGTCATATCTAGGCACTATGTACGGAGCGACTAAAAGATTATTTTGATATTCGTTAATTTTGGTGCTAACATGTACTAAGTGGTACTTTATTTACAGAGCTATACCTGTGAAATAAATCTTGGCAGTATGTAACGGATAACTAGAAGATAGGCATTAAAACGTACAAAATGGTACTTTATTTACGGATTGAGCTGAAGATCTCACAATTGCGATACAGTTACGCCTTGTCAGTAATTATCGGCCGACTTGAGTTTTTTTTTTTAAATCCGTACATTTAGGCACTAAAACTTTCAAAATGTTCTTTCTTTACGGTTAAGGCTAAAAGAGTTACACCTTGATATTGTGTTTACCATCGCGGTATAGTATGTTCATAATTTAGAGAATTTTTGTTTTGACTTGGCAATTTTTGCAAATATTTTGAATTTCAAAAAAAAAAAAAAATATTTTTATTTCTAAGTTCCTACGACAAAAAAAAATATTTTTTTAATATTTTGTGACCATTTAGTGAAGAAAGCTGGATTTAATAATTTTGGCACAGAATGAAACCTGCTGTAAAAAAAGTCGGATTATTGCCATAAATTTTTTTTTTATAAAAATCATCAAATGCAACAAGACATTAAAACGGATTCCAGAAATCTCACTCCTAAGAATTTAGAGAATTTTTTTCGTTTGATTTTTGGGATATAAAAAATTGCCGACTTTTGACAAGCCAATTTTTACCCAAAAGATGACGGGCAAACGTTTTAGTTGTCTACTTTACGCCAATCCAAATTTCATTACCATACCTCTTTCCTAACTCGAGCTAGACATTTTCTAAAGCAGTTCTATTCTTGGATATTTTTCGTCGTTAATGCGAACCTGGGCACACGGAGCAGCTGCAAGACCCGTTGCCGTTGTCTAGCATTCGATACCATTAATCAACTTCCAAAAGATATTGTCATGTCTCGGTTCCTGCACCCATAACTACCACAATTTTCCAAAAAAAGAGGTATCTCCAAATTCGCAGTAACAGGAATTTTGGCAATTTTCGATTTTGAAAAAATTTAGGTTGCGCCGCCCAATAATATTTCTAGGTGTTACAAACGGAATGACTAGATTAATATACCCCCATCCCATGGTGGTGGGTATAAAAACTTATCTTCAAAGCGGTGTTACACAGCGGCACTCCATTCGAACTCGGCCATGAAAAAGGAGGCCCCTTATCATATGTGAGAAGTTAGCCCCTCTTCCTTAACGGAATGTTAATGGGCAAATTTGTATTTTTTTGAACTCAACGTTAAACAGTTGATTGTTTATATGTGGGCAATAAAATTTAATGGACTTTTCTGGTCATAACCAAGTAAAGGAGTTGCGGGATATGTGTACTTTATATAAAAATTTATGCTCTCAGGGTCTCAGATGGTCAAAATAAATCGGTACATCGAACCTCATCGACCTACATAAATCAGAGAGAAACGCCTCTGTAGCTGAGTTGATAATGACACCGGATTATCAGTGCGAGGATATTTTATTGGATTCCCACCAGAGGCTTTGGTTCGCCGAAAAGAAAATCTCCACCTTTGATGCAACATAAATACATGTAAAATTTTAATTTTATTCAATTATTGTTATTTTAAATTTTTTAGCGTTTCAATAAAAAAGTAAATGGAGACGTCAACTTCGAAGTCTTTATTTATATTAATGCAATTTTATAATTTTCAATATAACACTCTAGTTAATGTTATAAAATGTATTCCCTTGTTATTCATAATTAAATTCATAACCTAAAAAATACATTATTTCCTATCGAAAAATTAGGAAACCGTTAATTAGTATATCAGACTATGTCTATTGAAAATTTTCTAAGCCCTTTAATATATATGTATATTTTTTTTAATTTTCGTAAGCTATAAAATTTTTGCTATTCAAAATTATTGAGTAAAACTAACACTTAGAGTGATCGAAAGATCTAGAAAGCCTATTAACAATAAGTCTCTATATGGACTTTATCCCTAAAAAATATTGAGCTAGATTTTCTAATTGTTTTTTTTTTTTTTAATTTTCATTGAACTTTTGTCCAATATTTCTAGTTGTATAAAATTATACATTTAAATATAAATTAAAATGAGAAAAAAAACTGAAATGCTTAAAGAATAATAGAATAATTATTGAAAAATTATGAGATTAAATGGAAAATAGTTTATATAAGGGCTATTTTATTTGGTAGGAGAAAAATCTTATTAATTTTCTTAAAATTGTTAATTTCTTGTAACATTTGTTACTCCTTAGTAAAATAGCCCCCATATCAATCAAGATATGAAACGAAATCAATATATAATATATATACTTTTTTTTAATTTTTTTCATATATTATTTTTAATATCATTGATAATTGAAAGAAATGGAACAACAACTTACCTGCATACCAATAATGGCATAGATAAAAAATAACATGGCTATCAAAAGACAGACATATGGAAGTGCTTTGAATGATTGTACGAATGTCCACAGCAGAATACGTATCGTGTATCCTTGACGCAGCAGTTTTATAAGACGCGCCGCACGAAATAAACGCAGGAAGCCAACGTTGATTGAGTTCGACTGTAAAATATTTTTGGTCATACGCGCGCACACACACACACATACGCAAAAGGGGATTTACAAAAATATTACATTTGTAGAAAAATGAATGAAGAAGAAAAAGGAAAAGGAAACAAGAATTCAAATAATTAGCCGATTTTAGTTATGTCAAAGTGTTCTTTTGTAGCTGTTGTTATTTATTTTTTTGTGTTGTTTTTTTTTTTTTTGATATTTTCTTGCAAGTGTTAAAATGTTGTTGGATTTTTTTACATTAAAAGAAAATCGTCTCAAAAAATAGTAATACTGTTAGTTAAAGATTTTGATAAGAAAAATGTTGGTTTGAATTTTGGATTCGGTTCAATAGCTTTTACTATACTTAATTTTTTTTTGACTAATTAAGGCATAACACAAGAAGTTAAGAAAAAAGTATACAATTGGTTAAATTTATAATTTGGTTTCCTGAGGGCGGGGCGAGGTAAAAATAAACAAAGGGTATTGCAAAATTTTATCAAACTCTTTTTGAAAAACTTTAGCACAAACCAGGAAAATAAATCATAAGACAATTTTGTTCATCAAAGAAAAAAAGTTAAGTTTGCTGATTCTCAAATCTTAGTTTATAGAATAAATTTTTACTAAAATTACATTACACCAATTACAGCGATTTGCTTTTGTCTTCAAAAAAAAAAAAAAAAAAATAAACAATAAGGTATTTTCATCATCATAACCAAAATCAAAAGTATTAAACAAAATGGGAGGAAAATTCAACAAGGACTAGTCAGAGGAACTTTGGTTTTGTACAATGGGATTCTATATGAGGGAAAAATTTCAAGGAATCAAAGGTTAATCATTTTACGGGTATATAAAGTTAAGAAATTTTCGAAGAACAAAAATTTGGTATTTCTTCGGGGAAGGGGAATTAATTTACAATTAATATAGTGGTAGTATTAGAAATAGTAGAAGAAGTAGTAGTAGTTTGTAATTGGATAGGTAGAGGATTGATTTCAATATTACTTCTGCCATTTGCAATTCAATAATTTAGCATAGAAATTAGTGGTGACAGAGAGAGAGAGAGAGACAGAGAGCGAGAGCAAGGAAGAAGTTAGGTTAGTTTTACAGAGGAGCAACAGTCACAGAGAATTAAAGTTGGGGTTAGTATTTTCAAAAAAAAGTTACAAAAGATCACAAATTACAATTAAGCTTCAAAATTCAGATCCAAATTAAAAATATATGTAGGGCCAATGCAAGACTTTCTCAACTAATGTTTGTCATAACTAAGGATTAATTAAAATAAACAATTCAACGAAAAATATATTGAGAACCAAAACAATTGCTTAGAGAAAACATAAAATGTAACACTTTCTTTATACACTAATTTACAATTTATGCCAATTTTTGTTTAAAATTATATACTTAAATGATAACTAAACGCTTTTGTTGCATACAGTGAATTGTTTGTGGTTATTTCCTCAGCACATCCATACTAGATAATGGTGTTAGTGATTAATATGGTCTACTGCCGTTTCAAAGATTCATATACGAGATTTAATTTTTAAACAACGGCATTAGTGATAAGTCTTTCTAAGATATGCTCAGAAACGATTCTTAAAAGGCTCTATTTCTTACATTTCTGAAACTCAGCATTTTAGCAATAATTCTTCAAAACTGTGTTTTATTTGAAAACTTAAATTTTATAGTATCAGAAGTGTCGGAAAGGTTCAAATAATTATAGTTGAACTTGACAGTTATTGTAAATTTTTATACGTTATATTAATACATATTTGCATTCTTTGTTATTCTTTTAATTTTTATTTTTATTTGTTTATTTTGTTTTAAAAATTTTTCAATGATTTAACAATTGTGTATGCTGATTCGCTCTGGTACACCTTTTAAAATTTATACATTAAAAGTGTACTAGCTATCTTTGTATGCAGATTTACCGTTGTGCGACTAACGTCGGAATTTCTGACCTATTAGGAGTCAAATAACTTTTTTTCGACCTTATGAAGTTTACAATTTTTTACTACTTTTTGCTTAATTCTGCTACGTTTTCTGTAAACCTGCGACTGTTATACAATTTGCCGCAAATAATTTTAAATTAAACGTATTTAGAAGAATCCACTCTTCTGCATTGTGTTTTTTTTTTTCTATACTTTCCAAATGAATTTCTAGATAATTATCTGTCTCCATTCCCCATTTCTGTCTTTCTTGTCTATGAGAACCGCAAGAGTGGGAAATTTTAGTGTGATGATCCTAAGTGTCAGAGCCTAGGAATAAACACAGTCCCTAGGAATAAACACAGCCCCCCCCCCCATGCCACTATGGACATACACCTAAGCGAATAATCGGCACTAACCTAAGTTGGATCGTGTCTGTTATTGTGTCTCCATCTAAGTACCAATGTCTTTCAGCCGCGAAAGCAGGGTAATGACATAGGAAATGCTCCAACGTTTCATCATCTTCCCCACGTGCCCTACACATGCTATCACTTGCCGCACGAATTTTGCATAAGTGAGCTCGTAGTCCTATGTGTCCCGTTATGATACCAAAAGCGATGCTGACTTCCTTCTTATGAGAGATGCCTTTTATATTTCGGGATTAGAGAACACAAGAACAAATATTAATCATCGAGAATCGCTTTATTGCTTTTTTTTTTTAATATTCCACTTTTTCATGCGTTTGAACCAATTGTCAAAGCAATTTGGCCGCTCTGATTGAGGTATCTCCATGCATCAACTGCTTCTTCAGGTGCACCAATCGCTTCTTCAGGTATCGAAAAACGTTGACCTCTGATTTTGTTTTTACGCATTGGAATAAAAAGAAGTCATTCGGTCCAAAGTTAGGACTTTACGGCGGGTGACTCAGCAAATCAAAGTTTTCAGTGCTCAAAAATGCAGTTGTTTCGTATTTTTGGAGCATTTCTTTCGACCAATCGACACGAGCCTTTTTTGAGCAAATTGACAAATTGTGTGGGTTCCAACGAGAACAAATTTTTTTGACGGTCAAATGTTCATGCAATATTGAATGTATGCTGGTCCCACTAATGCCTAGGGTGTTTCAATCTCACGATAGGTCACATGATGATCTTGCCATTCTAGTTGTTGCCCAGCATCAATGGTTTTTGGAACAACAACTGATTTTGGAAAACTTTCACGAAATTCGTCTTGGAGTGAACTACGTCCTCGGTTGAATTCACCGATACTATCTATAAACGCTGACCCTTGATGGAGTTTCATCGCCAACAATTTAATGTAGTTCACTGTTGTTGTGGTAATCCACGTCGAAAGTTGTAAAAGTTACGCACGAAAATGTTCAAAAAATTCCATTTTTTTGGGCGAGATGAAACTTTTAACTTTAACTTTTTCAATGCCAAAACGTCTACCCTTTCATTCCCCTTACTCCGTTATCGCCTGGCACCCAAACGATGCGGATTGTGCCATCCTCAGAGAAGGCGTTAATCTCCTTCTTACACTGCAAGACTGTTCGTGGCCTTACCTTCCTGGTTGTTATTGCCCTGATGGTTATTTTACTGTCCGTAAAGATGTTCACACTCGACGTCCTCACGTTAGCTCCACACCACCTCACGCATTCCGTGATCGCCCGGATCTCCGCCTGCGGTTCCGTATTATCAAACAGATCACAGTCCCTGGGTTCTTAATGTAGACCCCCAGGCCCACTCTGGCCTCTAGCTTTGATCCATCTGCGTAACATGATAGAATAGTCTGCAGTGCCCTAGTGCGCGTGATCCTCATCGCTCCGCCTACGTCAAGACAACATGTTCTCTGAACCTGTTGTATGGTCCTTATGTTGCACTCAGGTTGCTCAGGTTACCAATGCCAGGGTAATGTTTTAATATTTAGTGGAATGATAAGGAGCCTCTTCTTTATAGCCGAGTTCAAATGGCGTGCCGCAGTGCGAGACCTCTTTGAGGAGAAGTTTTTACATGGCAAAGTACCTAACAAATGTCGCCAGAAAGGGCTAACCATTCCTTAAAATTTTTTCTAATGTTCTCGGCAGGGTTCGAACCCACGCGTTTAGCGTAGGAATTTATTATTAACCATTTTTATACACTACACCACCACTGTGGTAAAGGGTATTACAACTTTGTGCATTTGTTTGCAACGCTAAGAAGGAGAAGAGCTACACCCACTGATAAGTATGCTGATCGACTCAGAATCATTTTCTGATTCGATTTAGCGGTCCCCATCCGTCCAACTGAGAGTTCATGTATTTTTGTAATCAAGGTACAGGTCGTGTTTGAAGTTTAATCGTCACGAAATTTTGCACGTGCCATTTTTGTGGCCCAGGGACTAACGCTACTTACTTTGGTACAAATCGGTTTAGACTAGATATAGCTCCCATATATACATATATATCGCACGATTTGCACTTATAAGGCCATTGTAACTACAGTTTTGAACCGATCTGCACAAAAATTGGTACGGATTGATTTGTTATTGATTTTAACATATATGCTTAGTTTAATCAAAATCGTTTTGAATGTAGATATATTGTAGCTTCTTATATATGTATCGCCCGATTTGCACTTATAAGGCCGTAGTAGCTAAAGTTTTCAACCGATCTGCACAAAATATTTAATGGATTGTTTTGTTATCGCTCTTAGCATATGTGCAAAAATGCATCACCATAGACTCAGATATGTATATAGCTCGAATATCTTTGTATCGCACGATTAACAGTTATAAGGCCGTAGTTATCTCAATCTTGGTCCAATCTTTACAGCATAAGGTGTTCTATTTGACGTCCCAATGTGCTTGCAAAATTTCATCAATATCGGTCCCAATTTTTATGTAGCTCCCATATATATTTTTAGGCGATATCCGCCTTTAAATCTGCGGTTGTCAGAATTTGGGTTCTATTGTGTCTTGCTGTTCTATTCGATATTTAAATAAGTATACAAAATTAAATTCTGACAAGGTTTAGACATAGGTTTTATTCATTAGAAGTAGTAGGTAGAATCGGTGGTTTAGGGTATTTTATAGTCGCCTGCGGTCGACTTTAGTCTTTTCTTACAGGTTAATTTAAAATTGGTTTCTATATTATACTTTGTTAAATTGTTTTTATTTTTATTTAATTTGTTATTCATAGTATAGACGAAAGCTGGTAATTATATACCCGTTTTTTATATTAAATATTAATTTTTTTTTTAACTATAATTTTTTCAAATAAATGAGTAACTGACGCTGGCGTTGAAAGTCATTTTTCATTACTAAATGTTTGACTTTATTTATTTGTCATCTTTATAGTTGTTCAATATCATTTCTAAATTTTAGTAATACACAAACAATTCACTGTATACCTATCAACGTCTCTAAATTTTCCCATTTTCTTAAGCCAATCATTAGAAAACTAAAGTAATTTGTTATACGATTTAGTTCATAAGAGGAACAAAAATTTTAAATTATCACTAAAATACACCATCAATAAATAATAACAAGTGGGATATAACTAATCTCTCTATCTGGAATTTTAATACCATCTAATTTGATCGTAAATGTAATGAATGCTTAGCTATTGGAACTAAACCATCGCATTCAATTTAAAATGGTATTAAAAATCTTCTTTATTTAAGAAATGACCAAAATATTTTACGCATCAGCAGCTTTCCGACGATAATTGCATGGTGTAACGTCAGATGCCTACTAATGATATGACGTATACCGCCTCGCAGTGTGGCCTCACAGCTTTATTATCGGTTACCACTTGAAGAACTTGAGAAATGTACTTCAATTGGATTTAGCATCGTATATCATTTTTAGTACACTTTTACTTAACTCTAGGTGTATATCACAAGAATATTGTATATATATAGAATTGTAGTAGAGAATATATAGGGTAGATATATTGCAGATCAGGTGATATTATACTATGTTTACTAGGTAGAGTAAAATATTAAAAAAAGGCATGATCCAAAATTAAAATATATAATTAATCTTTACTTAATTTTAATGATAGGCATTTGTATGATAGAGAAACTAAATTGGTGATGGATTTTAGTATTGATCGACAGATATATCAAGACTCTAAGGAGGTCAGCAGAGCTTCTAGGACTAAACCAATGAAGAGGGCATATCTCATTAAAGCAAACCCACCCATGTTTTGTTGTGGAAAACAGGACAAAGAAAAAAATTTTAATGTAAGAGTTATAATTGAATTCAAAAAAAGGTTGTTGCACTCTTGTAAAGTGGCTATGAAAACACACAGAATTCGAAATGGTTGGAACTAAGGAAAGACCTTTTTCAAGATCTGTATTTTAACAGCTAGTAATTTGAGATCTTGTATGTATTATATTGTAGATTATATGAAATCACCATTACCATTAGATTAAGCGAATAGTTTCATATTGATTAGTAGCATTACTACTATTATTGATAGATATTTCATCAAAACTTATTCCAGAAGGTTTGTTAACTGGACAAACGTATAAACGAAGCAAGGTTTTGGGTTTAAGACCTAAAACTACCTGAAGAGAGATTGTTTTACATTTTGCTTTAAAATTTTTTGTATCAATTCATGCAATTAAGTTTATTGCAGTTACAGAAGTAATGAAATAAGTAGTTCTTATTGTCTTTACAAGTAAGACATTTTCGAATAATTGTTTAACTTGGAACATTTGCCAACTGTTGGGTTTTGAGAAATTCTATGTTAATTCTTGAATGAAACGTTTCTTCTTCTTTTCATGGTATTATCTTATTATCATGGTATACAAACTTTTCAGGAGTGTCTGATTTTAATACATCACTTTTGATAAAGTTTGTCCCAGTGAGTATGGAAGTTTTAGTTGCATTTGCAAATGGTGTTGCATACTATCCCATAGAGGACATTATGGTTTTAAGCTTGAAGACAGATATGGCCTTTTCAACTTTTATTTATCCTTTTTATCTGGTGAGACCTAGAGATTAACGATTTTGCAGATAACGAATATGAATGATGGGTACTACGTACTGAGTACTACTGCAACGGCTAGTGAGGAAAACAAAACAGACAGAAAATTAGTTACTAATAGGGTGCGATGCGAACTCTCACCACATTCCGCGGGACAGTACCAACATTAATAAGCGGGGCCAATTCCTGGCAAAATTCCAGAATACTAACGACCTAATAACACTTAATATTGGAAACACCGTAACCTTTGTAAATAGGATTAGGGATAAGGTTTTAGATATAACAATATGTTCGGAAAATCTATTCGATGAGGATCAGAATTGAAGGGTCTCCATGGAACACTCCTTCTCAGTCTATCGCTACCTTAGCTTTAGAAAAGCGCGGCTAGCGCCTAACCCTATAATCTTCTGTAATAAGTTGAAAATCAATTGGACAAAATTCGGAAAACTCATCAGAAGAAGACTTGGGAAAGATAATTTAGATTATACGAGTATAGAAGACATTGACGACAATATCAACAGGATTACGACTGGAATAGTGAAGTCTTTGGAAGATAGTTGTCCTATGCCCATGAACATTCCACTAAGGAACAGGGGCAAAATTCTCACATATCAATGAGTGCAGTCCGATTCAAGTTTAAGCTCAATGAGAGCTTAAACTTGAATTGTCTTTGGAAGATAGTTGTCTTTTAGTACTTAAAACCTAAGTGCTTATTCTATTGCTACTTAGCTTATGTGGCAGGGAAATTCAAGTAAATGTTTTAATTAATTCACAATAGGAGACGTTAGGAAATTCAGTTTTTAGATTTAAATTCATGTAAATAGTTAAGGACAAAACTTCAATTTGTCCAGATGTCAATAAGTTGAATGTTAATAAACAAAAATTAAACACCACTTATGTTCTTTTTACATGTACATATTTTCGCAATGCGAAATAAGTTTTATTGAACAGAATTTGGAATTCAAACTTATTCCACAGATTTCACAATTTGAATGAAATATTCAACATTGAACTATTGGTTGACATTCAACATTATATCTTGTAGAAAGACCAACCAAGCGTTAAACTTTAATGTGTATATTTCATATACAAAAATTATAAATGTTAGTATTATTTAAGGAATATCTTTTCAGTATCTTGTTTAACCTCTAATATAAAATTCTGTGTGTTTTCATGAGTTCTTTAAAGAAATTTCAACCTTGGTTTCAATTTCGTTACTACGTGGCACTACTCTAGAGAAGTTAGCTAGCAGGAGCTAAATGAGAGAACTATTAAAAAAATCTTTTGTAAAATGTTTTAAAAAAAAATTATATAGCAAATCCAACTACATTTAGGAGGAACTAGAGAGAATTAAAGAAGCCGCAGCAGAAATGCGCAGATCTGTTCATGAACTTAGTAGAGAAAGAAAATAACTAACAATGGAAGTTAAATTAAAATGATAATATTATGTATATATATATCGTAAAAAGAGAGATTTCAAATGCTTTAAGCGAACAGATCCAATTATATTCTTTCAAAAACAAAAATTAACACAGAAAAGCAATTTGAAGAAAATATTGAATTTGGAATATACGAGTATATGGGTTTTTGATTAAATTTTGTTGGTTATATACAAAGAGATTCGACTACCAGTACTTACATCCTGAGTGTGATAAAAGAATTTTTTTTTTTTAATTTTTGAATTTTGATTTCATAATGTTGTTGTTTTTGTTTTTTTTTTCATTGCAAATTGGATGTTGTAGTGTGGAAAAGTTTTGATTCATTTTTATATGTTTTGGAAAAGATGCAAATTTGATGTAAATTTTTACCATTTTGTTGGCATTTCAAATGGTGATTTTTCGGATAGAAGTGGTAAATATATTGGTAGTAGTAAAAGTTGTTGGTGGTGGAGGTGGTTGGTTGGTATAAATAGTAGTTGTTATAGTAGTTGTAGTAGGTGGTGGTGGTTGTGATAGTAGTGAGTTATTGTTGTTGTTAGGATGATCGATAGATATTGATTGATTGTTTGATTGATTGAAAGTTAATTTTCATAATTTTTATTATTGAAGTTGGGTGAATAGTTTTTTTGTTTGCGGATAGATTGTTTCGTCAATATGTTGTTGGACGGTTTTGTCAGCATTTTGAGAATAAAGGAAACACAATGCATTTTTGGTTTTCAGTTTTGAATGTCAAAAGAACAACACAATCATTCACATTAGATTTCAGATTCAGTTTCAGATTTTCGGAACGTTGTTATTGATTGGGTGTAGTAGTAGTTGTTGTTGTTTATTTTGAACGTTTTAAGTCAAGTTGCCATACGCACACAGCCCCAGAAGATTTATGGTTTCAGGAAATTGTTTTTCATATATATATATATATATATATGTATGTATTTTTTTTTTTTTGAGTTGGTTTGATTTTGGGAAATTTCGTTCAAGATGTTGCCGGTGTTCAGTAGTAATCGTTTTGAAAATGATATTGAATAGATTTACCATAACGTTTACGTTTTAGACAAAAAAGTAGAAGAAAGAAAAAGACATAGAAAATTTTTAAGTTTTTAATTCAAGTCAATAGGTTTCAAAAAAAAAAGTTGGTATTGTTGTTGGGGGGTTTCTCTTTCTGTTAAAACATAATAAACTAGGTTTGTTTAAAGATTTTTTTTTAATTCGCTGTAGCAGGTTTAAGATTTTATTCTGTAAACAACAATAGGCAAATCATAAAACAAATCGTTTAAATAAAACAAAAAGGAAATAATTGGAATACTTTGTTTTTGGTTTTCTTTGTTAATTATCATACTGAAAAGCCTTTGGTTTCGTAGGTCAAACAAAATACATTGAACGGTTGTAGGTAATATTGGTTTTTGTGGGTGGTGGATTCTCATTAATAACGAACAAGCAGCAACATTTTGTTTTTAAGTAATACAACAACATGACTGTAGTAAATCTGTAAAATGGAAATTGACTAAAAATTTCAAATAGCATTTGGTTCGATCAACTAGCAATTTTGTTTCTTGATTTGGATTTGATTATTTTTTTTTTGGTTTAATATTATAATACAGCTAGGGTATGGTACAACTTTGGTTTGTCTGTTATGTTTCCACGTTAGCATAAAATACGTTCTTGTTAAGTGTTGTGGTTGTTTTTTGTTTTTTTTTTTTTTTTGGTTATAAAATTTTTTTCTCAGTGTATGTTGTCTGTTCTAAATGCTTCAAAAGTGTTCAAATGTTGTTTGGTTATGTGGTAATGTAAGCATTTATTTACTCTTCCAAAACTAGATTTTAGGTACACGCACACACACACACACATAGAGTATATGAATGAAAAAAGTAGTATTGCTGGGGAAAGATGAATGTTTTCGTTTTATGATTTTACCATTAGTTCATATTTACACACAGAAACTAGTGTATAAATATCCATATTTCTTGCTTTAATTTGTTTAAGGCGGACTTCACGATATGTATTATAAGAGTCATGAGATAAGATATGAAAATGTAATATTTTTAGTTTTATTTTTATTTAGTATATTTCTTTTATTTATTTTAAGTTAGCATATTTCTTTTTAGTTTCATTCCCTTAGATAATATCGTGAAGACGGCCATGCGTTTTTGTTCTAGCTTTTTGGAAAAAATGAATTGTGTAAATTGCCATGAATATATAGAATATAATAATCTTAGACTTTCAATAAACATCGATCATACATAGTTTTGATGCAATACTAAATTAGCTATATGAACATTAGAAGGTGGAGTAATTTTTTGCCATGTGGAAAAAGCGTTAATTGTAAAAATTATATAGACAAAGTAAGTCTCAAAATATATAGTATTAAAGAAGACTTTTTATACCCTCCACCATAGGTTGGGAATATACTTATTTCGCCATTTCGTTTGTAACACCTCGTGATATTCGCCTAAGACCCCCTAATGTATACATATTCTTGATGGTCATGACATTTTAAGTCGATCTAGCCATATATGTCCGCCCGTTTGTCAAAAGTTTATAATTTTTGAAGGCGTATAGCTAAGAGCCTGAAATTTTGCAAAATACTTTTAATTAATGTGGGTTGGTTGGGATTGTTCAAAATCATTCCACGTTTAAATATAGGTCCTATTTAAACCGATCCGCAGATTATACTGTTTGAGCCCCAATTCTTATCCGAATTGATTGAAGTTTTGCTTGATGACTTTTTCTATAACCTTCAACAGATAAGGTACGTATGGTTCTAGTCAGTCTTAAACCGATCTACCGAATAGACTTCTTGAACCTATAGCAAGCGATATTCTTATCTAATTCATCTGAAATTTAGCACGATGACTTTTTCTCCAATATAAGGGTTATGTATAGTTTGAATAAGTCTAAAACCTGATATAGCCCCCGTATAAACCGATCTCCGGAATATGCGTCTTTGTTTCTACAGGGCGTAGTTCTTATCCGATTTGACTGAAATTGTGTACGATGAATTTTCCTATGACATCCAACAGATGTACCAAGTATGATTTGAATCGGTATAAAACCTTATACAGCTCACATATAAACCGATCTCCTTATTACACTTCATGAGCCTTTATATATCGCAACTTTTATCCAGGCATAAAAAAGATGCATAGGGAATTTTTTTTTATTTTCCGGTTTTAGTTTCTACCTGTAAAGATAAACGTCAAATGAACTTGACAAATACGATACATGGTGGAAGGTTTACAAGATTCGGCCCAACCGAACTTAGCACGCTTTTACTTGTCAAATTTTATAACATGGGGGAGTATACGTAATATTGATCTGAGGCCCAACATAGTATAAATATTCTTGATATTAGTGTGAGTCGGTTGGGATTGTAAATGGGCTATATCGGTCCATGTTTCGACATAGCTGCCATATAAACTGATCTTGGATCTAGACTTCTTGAGCGCAATTCTCATCCAATTTGGACGGCCAGTTATTTTATTTTTACTTCCAACAACTGTGCTAAGTATGGTCCAAAGGGGTTATAACCTGATATAGTTCATAAATAAACCGATATCGGTTATTGACTTTTTGAGCCACTGGAGGGCGCAAATATTGTCCGATTTTGGCTGAAATTTTGCATAAAGTGTTTTGGTTAGATCATTAACAACAGTGCCAAATTTATATTTCAAATTCGTACACAACACTTAAATCTGATGGCAGACTGCCACTTAAACCTAACCTATTTCGTTTCAATCGGTAAACATGTCCGTTTGGCTGGGTTATAGGAGTAGGGCGTCCTCCAAGATTATTTGACCCCAAGGTTTTATATAAATTTTGTTGTGTTGGGTTACCATAAAAATGCACCTATCTCCGAGATTTGGGATTTTTGAAAATTGGTGTTAGGGAGTGGGTCCGCTCTCTCGCATATATCACGATATAAATTGCCCTACTTTCACCGGGTGGCAAAAGTCTACCATCTCTGAAAATATCATGCAAATCGGTTCAACTGTTTTTGAGTCTTATCGGAATGTTCAAACGCCTTCTCCATAGTAAACCTAGATTTTTAATGACCACAAACTCAGGTTGGGTCTAAATTGGACGGATGCACAGAGGCCCCGACGTCGTGCTACAGTATCAGTGAACCCTGCCCTATGCGAGCTTCTTGGTAGGGCGGACGATAACAGCCTGGATCTTATGCTGTGAGTTACAGCTTGGTGAATGGTCTGTGGTCGATTATTTCGCGAAACGAGACGTCGCTTATGCTGAGCTGAGAAGTCTGATATCAGACTGCTATTGATATTGAAGTGTTGAGTAAAGGTCATTATAACATTAGCTCCTAGGCATCGCTTCGGATGCAGTGTAGGCAAACTTCTTTAGGTTGCGCAATGACATGGAGGAGTTGAAGACAGTCAATTACCTTTTGTGCTCGATTCTCCCAAGACAATCCAGTCCTCTTGTCAGTGTTCTAGTTTGGGATGCAAATTTTTCGGAACCAAAGACCTATAGACCTATAAGACTCACATCCTTTCTACTTAAAGCCATGGAACGTATTCTGGATACCCTAATAAAGAGTAGGACATCCAGCGATTCGTTCAAATACATTCAGCATGTCTATATCAAAGGAAGGTAGATGAAGACTTCACTGGACGAGGTTGTGAATAAATTAAAACAATGTGTCGATGCCATGACGTATATATCGGCAGTATGCATTGATATCTAGTGAGATTTTAACAATGAGAGGAGCGAGGAATCCTTAGACCAGGATAACTGACAAGGCCAAATACTCTGGAGTGGTCTCAGATAGGAAACTGAATTCGAAGTGTTACATTCGGGAAAGTCCCGAGAAGGCACACAGATGTTGGGTTTTATTTATAAGGCCCATAGGCCCGAAATGTGTCTGGTTTCGAGGATAGACCACTGTTTCTACGGGAGTTCAATTAGACCATTATTTACCCTGGTATTGCTATCTGAAAATTCATTCTACGCGGATGTATCAATGCTAGAGGACACATTGGGCCAGAGGTGTTCATTGAGAACCCAGGGGCTGAGATCGAGTTTGTGGCCATAATGCGGTTCTGCAGGCGCTGATCCGGCCAATCACTGAATGCGTCAGGTGCTGTGATGTTGACGGGAGGACGTCGGGTGTAAACACCTTTATGGACAGTATACTGGCCAACAGGTAATAAAAACCGGGACGACTATGTTACGAAGCAAGCCACGTAGCGCAAATGTTTGTATGTCCACCTATGACGCAGAAGGACTAGGTGCGAATCCCCCCTTATCATTGATCTCAAAATTGAACGGACAACACTGATGTGAGAAGTTTCCCATTGTAGGATGAAAGAGCAGACGATTTGGCACTGAAGGCCAGAAGACTGCCTGCCTTCAATAAACTTGGTTAAACATAAACCGTTGTGGCCGACACATTCTGAGTTGTGGGTGTGGCCGAAAAACCCGTATATAACACCATAGATTAGCAAAACAGTCCATAGGATGACGAAAATCCGATAGCATGACGAAAATCCGATAGGATGACGAAAATACGATACGGATCGTAAGAATACAAGTCTGTTACTGAAAGGAAGATCAATATAGCTTTCGGTATCATAGCGGGACAAATAGAACTTCGAGCTCACTTATGCAGAATAGGTGCGGCAAGTGTCAGGGATGGGTAGGGCATGTGCGGAAGATGATGGGACGTTAGATTATTTCTCATGTTATTGTCCTGGATTTGCAGCCAACAGATACCGGCACTTAGGATTTGACACTGTACCAGACTTGAACCGCCTTAGGGGTGTGGAATGAAAAACAATAAGGGATTTTGTTAGACACATGGAATTCCTGATTAATAATTATTTTCCAGGTTAATTTTTATACAGCCCATCATAGGATGGGAGTATACTTATTTCGCCATTTCGTTTATAACACCTCGAAATATTCATCTAGGACCTTGATCGTCATGACATTTTAAGATGATCTAGCCATGTCCGTCCGTCTGTCCATCTGTGTAAGGCTAGGCCCTTGAAATTTTGCACCAATACTTCCTCTCAGTGTAAATTGGTTGGGACTGTAAATGGGCCAAATAGTTCCATGTATTGACATAGCTTCCATCAAAACCGATCTTGGGTCTTGACTTCTTGAGCTTCTAAAGGGCGCAATTCTTGTTAGATGTGGCTTAAATTTTGTGTGTTGCATTTTGTTATGATTTCCAACATCTGTGCCAAGTATGGTTTAAATCGGTGTATAACCTGATGCAGCTGCCATATAAACTCTGCCACTTCTCGAGCTTCTAGAAATCTCATTTACAGCTCCATTTGATTGAAATTTTGCACAGCGACTTTTTCTTTGATCCTATGATCCTATACGTGCCAAATATGGTTTGAATCGGTTAATAAGCTAATGTACCTCCCATATCCCGATCTCCTGATTTTACTCCTGAGCCTTTAGAAGGCGTAATTCTTCACCGATTTGACTGAAACTTTGCACAGTAACTGTCTCTTTAACTAGTAACATACGTGAATAGCTTCTTTAGCTGATATAGCTTCCATATAAACCGTTCTTTGGATTCGACATTTTGTACAATGGTTTCAGCTATGTCCTTCAACATACGTGCCTAATATAATTTGAATCGTTTTAAAACCAACAGCAATTCTTTCCCATTATCCTTGGTTTGCCTATGAAGAGATACCTGACAAAGAACTTGACAAATGCCATCCATGATGGGGGGTATATAATATTCGGCCCGGCCGAACTTAACACGCTTGTTAGTATTTTGAGTGCACAACCAGCCGATTACTGGCTTGGGCGTGAGTCCATAGTGGCATTAGGTGGATTAATAACCGCATTTTCTTTTCAACCTAACCTAACATATGACTTACGATATGACAAACTTTAGATTTTTTTAAGAAAATTGAACTCAAGACTTAGGACACGAACCCGAAATACTTGTAAAAATAGGGTAAGACTTAAGACACGAACTCGAACAACTTGTAAAAAGAATAAAAGACTTAAGACACGATATCATGGCATTTTGAGGCAAGGTTTCGCACTTAAAACTAAATCCACCTTTATGTTCACATAGCTTGTAATTTTTTTTTTTTTGTTTCCAATTGACATAGATTAGTTTTTGAAACTATTTTCATGTTTTGTGGCACTTTACAACTACTACACTAAAACAGATCAACGATTTACACTCTTTCACTAGAATTCATCATATATGTATGTATATTCATTTCATCATTGTTATGTTAACCCATCATTTAATATTATTCTCATTAATAATATTATTATTTCTTTAATAATTTAACAAAAAAAAACTTTAAAGGAAAAATTCAAAGAAAAAAGAAAGTTATATAATACAAAATTAAAATTGTTTTAATAGAAAATTATACATTAAAAAAATTTAATATAATTAAAGTGTATTTATATACGTTAAAAAGTGACAAGTGTTTATTAATTGATAATAATAGGAGTGTGTGTGTGTTGTTTATTTTAATTCATACTTCATTGCAAGTGTGTTAAAGGGCGCATAAGAGAACATTTACATTGGTTCAGCTTAAGATTACTTTTCGGTGGGATTAGCAAATACGGGAGAGAAGTGAGTTAAAAAAAATCGCTTATTTAATACCAAACATGCCATCATTTCGATAAGAAGTCAAAAGAAGAATGCAAATCTTAGCTACATTGCTGGGGAAATTATAAAAGGTGCTTTTATTTTGAGATTAAAGACAAACATTTTGTGGTTTGTTTCAAACCAATTTCAAAATATGTGTGGATTTTAGATTAAAGAAACCATTGTGGGATAGAGAGAGTCAAACAATATGCTTTAGTATAATTAATTTTTTCAATTTCCAGAAAGTGATTGCAGTGGTTAACTTTCCATGGGGATAAATAGATAAAGTGAGAGATAATAGATAGTAAGGTGGTGGTAGTTAGAATGTGTGAAGAAAGAAAGCCATTACAAAAATTGCAAAGAGATTTTCAAACAGGGGCAGAGGTGTTGTTTTATTTCTCATTGGATATTTGCCAAACAATAGATGTGTTATTCAAACTAAAAGAAATGTGAAAAACACAAAACTTCCAAAGCCAAAGAAAAAGAAGTTTTCTTCAAATGCAACTAATTAGGAATAAAGATTAGATGAAATCTCAGATGATACCTAATTTCTCTGGTGATTTCAAATTTTACATTATTTACTTGGTATGTTTTTTTTTCTTTTTTTTTTCGTTTACTCAATCAAAAATAGTTTGGGTACTTTTTTTGATAGTTTATTAATTAAAATTCAATAGATTCATTGGTAATTAGTTGTTTTTTACTTACAGTTAAAGTTTGCTGATGATCGATATGGACTGTAAATTGCCTTGCGGTGTGATTGGAACTGATATAGTGGTTGTAGGTGTAATGGTATTCTATAACTGGAGGAGTTTGCTGGTGTTTTTTAAGTTTGTGGTTGTTTTTTGGTTCAATAGTTTTGTTTTGGTTTTTGTTTCAAGGAATGATGTGTGGTTGTTTGGTGGTTTTTGGTTGTGGTATTACAGGATGTTTTTTTTTTTTGGTTTGTCAAAGCCATTCATTCGATTTCGAAATTTGTGTTTTTTTTTTCATTTGCAGGCATTTGGGTTTGTTCATTGTTGTTGTTGCATTTTCGTATCAATTGTTGTAGATGTTGTAGGTAGTGGTGTAGTTGGTGTTTCAAACAGACAGATAGATGATGAATATTTGCCAGAGTTTTTGGTTTGGTTTGATTTGATTTTTTGTTTGTTTTGTAGTTGGTTTGGTTCAGTGTAACATTCAATGAAGTGTTTCGGGTAACGATGAGTGTTGGTTTTTGTTTTGTTTTTTTGATTTGGATTTCAAAAGATTGCCAAAACATATTTAAACGATTTCGAGTTTAACATTTAGAGGAAAAAAATTGTAAGTTCATATAAGGGTTGTTAACGAACATTTTGGTAAATAGTTTGTAATAGTTGCAGTTGAGAAACATTTTCATTTTGTTTATTTTTTTTTTAATTGTAGAACAGTGTCAAATTGTTGTTGGGTAGTGGAAGTGGTTGGTATTCATGGTGGTGGTATTGGTGGTGGTGGTGTTAGATTGTTTTAAGGTGGGTGTTGTTGTTTTTGTTTTTTTTTTTATTTCAACACAAATTAAACAGGAAAAGAAAAACAAGAAACTTGGTGTTAAATAGTTTAGTAGTGGTAAACAGTGTTCTTAGAGATAAATAATGGTATAAAAAAATATAAAACAATACATAAGATTTAAATAAACAAAAATTATTGTATAAAATCAAAAATAATAAAACTAAGATATAACAACTAAAATGTAGTAATAATAAAAACTAAAAATTTATCTTTTAGATGGGTTTACATTTTTTCTCGTTTTTTCTCTTTTTTTGTTTGTTTTAAATTTTGTTAATATGTTTTTTTATATTTTAAATAATTTACTACTGGTTGAAAAACAATAGTTTTTTTTTTTAATAACTGTACTGAAAAAAGAGCATTCCAAGTTAAGTAGAAATAATCGATAATTATAGTTGTTTGTTTTGGTTTTTTTTTAAAGAAACTCAACATTTAGACCTTCTAAAAGAGTTTTTGGTTTTCTCAATTGTCTGAATGTGTTTATCAATTGGTGTTTCCTTTTGGATTTCTGTTGATTTTCTTTGTTGGTATTGGTTTAATGTTTTGGTTAAATGTAAAATGTTAGTATTTGTGTTTTAATGTTTGTATGTATATGCGATATACGAATATGTTGATGATGATTATGTCAGAGTAGGCAAGGTGCTTGTGTTTTAATGTAAGATTTAATTTGAAAAAAAACATAAAGAAAAATTGCTGAATTTGTGAGAATTTTAATATACATTTGCTAGAAAATGCCTGCTGGAATCTATTTATGGAGGAGAGGAAATTTCCAACAAGTCTATAGTGCCGAGTATTTAATTTCGGAATGATAAAACTCTTGCTAGAATGCAATATTTCAGGTCCAGCTAAACGTAGTCAGTACCTCACTTAAGGTGCTATTACACGACATGTATTTGTCAAATGACCTGTCACTTTCTGTATCCTCATGTCAAATGGAGCGCGATCTAAAGCTGATACTATACGACCAGACATGCCATATCAACTGCCACTTACTGTTTTCATAAGCCTTGTCTTATTTACGTCAAACACGAATAGAGCACACTCTAAAAGGCATGTACTCTCCTATTTATTGTACTTTTTTACAGACATGTGTTAACATGTATGTTCAATGACATAAAACCTCGATTTAAGCGAAAATGTTGCATATTTATTCCAAAATCCAATTTTCAAATTTAATGTTTCATACGTATTATACATATGGTATAATACCACCATATTTATATTTTTGAAATTGCATGTAACATGGCTAATAGTGTAATTGCAGCTTAATCGGCATTTATTTCCATATGCGTTGTAATTTCGCTTATTCACTTGTATGTTCGAAGAAATAAGGGCTGGAATTTGCATATTCCTGCCAAAAGCCAATTTTCATATTAAATCTTTCATACGTATAATACATATGGTCTAATACCACCCTTACTACTGTGTAACATATAGGGAATCAGAAATCAAATAGATGACGATGTATCTTGTCTTCAAGGAATAGATTAATGCTGAGATAATTGAGGAAAATAACTGAAAATGAATTGAAATATTCAATAACATTCCCAATGTGACAGATATTCACTACAAGGTTATTTAAAATATGCTTAAATAAATTGGCTTAAAAAATGTCTGTCAAGGTAGCCATATGAATGAAAAAACCCATTCTCAAGGGAAAGGGTAAGAAAACTACATAGGAAACCTACCCTTTTCCAAGGAAAAGGGTAAGAAATCTGCCCTTTCCAAGGGAAAGGGTAAAAAACTACCTTTTCCAAGGGAAAAGATAAGAAAACTACCCTTCCCCAACAAAAAGGTGTAAGGTAAGAAAATAAACCTTCCCCAAGGGAAAAGTTAAGAAAATTGCCCTTCCTCAAAGGAAAGCGCAAGAAAACTAACTTCCCTCCTGGAGAAGGGTAGGAAAACTACATTTTCTCAATGGAAATGACTTTACTCATGGGAATAGGAAGAAAATTAAATTTTCTCAAAGGAAAGTGTAAGAAAACAAAGTTCCCTCCAGTAAGGAAAATAGTAAGAAAACCACATTTTCTCGAGGGAAATGGTACGAAAACTACCTCTCCACAAGGGAATGGTTAACAAAACTAACTTTACTCAATGGAAAGGGTAAGAAAACAGGATTTCCCCAAGGGAAAGGGACAGGACAAAAAAAAAGAGAAAAGGTTAGAAAACTATTTCTTTGAAAGGGTAATAAAACTATTCTTTTCCAAGGAAAAGGGTAATAAAAATACTGTTTCCCAAGGGAAAGTATAATAAAACTACCTTTCCCCAAAGGAAAGCGTAAGAAGACAATCGTTACCCAATTACTTTTCGTCTAGGTAAGGGCTAGTAGCAAAGTAAACGCGTTAGAAAACAACTCTTCCCCTAAGTAAAGGAGTAAGAAGGCAACCCTTTCCCAAAAGAAATGGTAAGAAAACTATCCTTTCTCTAAGTAAGGATAAGAAAACTACCATTCCCCCAAGTAAAGGTAAAAACCACCCTCTCCCAAAGTAGAAGAGTAAAAAACAAACCTTTCCCAAAAAAAGGGTAAGAAAACTACCCTTACCCAAGAGAAAAATTAAAAAAGTTACTCTTCCACAAGAGAATGGAGAGGAAAACTACCCTTCCACAAAGGAAAGGATAAGACAACTACACTTCCGCAAAGGAAAAGGGTAAATGCTAAGAATGGGCAAGAAAACTATCCCTCCATAAGAGAATGGGTAAGAAAACTACACCTCCACAAGAGAAAGGATAAGCAAACCATTCCCCAAGGTAAGGGCTAAGAAAACTACCTTTTCACAAGGGAAAGGGTAAAAAGCACCCCTTCCCCAAGGTAAAAGTGTAAGAAAACAACCCTTTATCAAAAGAAAGGGTAAGAAAAATAACCTTCCTCAAAATAATGGGTAAGAAAACAACCCTTTATCAAAAGAAAATGTAAGAAAACTACCCTTCCTCAAAATAAAGGGTAAAAAAACAACCCCTTTCTCGAATGAAAGTGTAAGAAAACTACCCATCCTTAAAAGAAAAGGTAAAAAAGTTCCTTCCTCAATAGAAAGGGTAAGAAAACTATCCCTTTCAGAAATGAAAGTGCAAGAAAACTTCTCTTTCCCAATATAAAGAGTGAGAAAACTACCCTATCTCAAATGAAAGGGTTAGAAAACTACAATTTCTCCAGAAGAAGGGTAAGAAAACTACATTTTCACAAAACAACGGATAAAAACTACCTTTCGCAAAAGAAAGCATAAGAAAACTGCGCCTTCCCAAGGATACCGGTAAGAAAGGATAAGAAAACTGTCCTTCCCTTGGATAAGGGCTAAGAACACTCTCCCTTCCCAAGAAAAAGGGTAGGAAAACTTCTCCTCCCCAGGGGAAAGGTTAAGAAAACTACACTTTCCCAAGGGAACGAATAAGAAAACTTCTAATCTCCAAGGGAAAGAATAATAACTAACCTTCCCTAAGAGAAAGTGTACGAAAACTACCATGCTCCAAGAGAAGGGGAAAGAGATTTACCCTTCCCTAAGGGAAAGGATAAGAAAACTACCCATCCTAAAGAGAAGAAGAAATTTACTCTTCCCTAAAGAGATCATAAAACTATTCTAGGGTAAGAGACCTATCATTCCCCCAAGGTAAAGGGTAAGAGACCTACCCTTCCCCAAGGTAAAGGGTAAGATACCTACCCTTTTCACATATAAAGGGTAAGAATACTACACTCCCCGAGGGAAAGGGTACAAAAACTCCCCATTTTCAAGAGAAAAGATAGTAAAACTCTCATATAATAATAATAACAAGTAGGTGCAATAGACGACTTCAAGGATTAATCTAAAATGGATTAGAGTTTAACCCATGAGTCTCATGGAACGTCAAGGAAAGAGATCATAAGCGGTTATATGCAACCACTGTTGTAGAATTCTGTTAGTGAATAAGTCGACTTAAAAAGGAAGTGGAAACTGTGTTATGTGTGGCGAAAGCCACCACAGGGCTTGGACATCTATATGGCTGAGTAAAGAAAATACAGGCCAGTAAAATACTGGTCAGTAAAGACTCAAAGTAAATGCTGGAAGACATTCTGTAGCTCCGAAGAAGATAGAATTGGAAACTGTGTAATGTGGTGGCGAAAGCCACTACATCTATAAGGCTGAGTAAAGAAGATACAGGCCGAGCTCAGTAAAGACTCAAAGTAAATGCTGGAAGACATTCTGCAGCTCCAAAGAAGATAGATACGAAGCCTCTAAGCTATGGAAGAACTTAGTCTTCGCACCTATTATGGTAGGGTACATTCAGAAGTTGAAGAACATGTGTACATTATCCAATAGACAATGTGTGAAGAGAAAAATTCTCCAACGAACAACATGGCGCAACATAAAGAATGTCACTAAAACTAAGATTCGTCGGGGATTGTTAAGAAAATTGGTTCTTGAATCAAAAATTCCGTATCCATTAAATGGCCATGTCCTTATAATGTACCGCCAAGCGAACTATGAGCTGTGTCCGATAGTAAAGGCATGTCTTATATTCCTTAACGGTGGAAGGATATAAAGGTAATTTTTATAGATAGGAACATCGCAGAAAAGTTCTCACTCTAGAAGAAAAAGCTTAGGTTAGGTTTGTGGTCTCTGCAAACTCTGCAATATTAACTTTCAAGCCTTTGTTCTAAAGAGAGTAAAGTGGCAACTCATCTGTAAAAGGGCTATTTAAAAACATTGCTGCATGCAGCACGGTTCATGTATTTGCATTAGAATACTGTGTTTTGGTAGTTGATACGGTTCACATCTAGGTACTGTTTAATATTAAGTCAGTACGCAAATTTGCCCATGAAAATTCCATTAAGGAACAGCGGCAAACTTCTCACATATCAATGAGGGCTGTTCGATACGAGTTTAAGCTCAATGATATTAGACCTCCTTTTTATAGCCTTCTCTGAACGGCATGCAATAGGGCGATAACTCTTTGGGGAGAAGTATAGTTACCCACAAATGTTGTCAGCATTAGGAGGGGATAAACATCTCTGAAATTTTCTTCATAGTCGGACATGCTAACCTCTGCGCTATGGGGGTCTAACTCAGTATTGAACAATAAAAGGCGGTTTAGATTGCACAATGTAGGGATTATTATTTGTTAACAATCAGAATGCTTCTATGATAACATATTGGCTAATTTTTCCTTTGAGATATTTGCTATTGAAGCCATTCTAATATTTCCATACAAAATAAATTCTCACAAATTCTTTAGTTATCAAAAAAATTATATAAAAATATACATGATTTTGTTTTTTGAATAATAAAAGTAACATTAAAACTAAACATTTAATTGTTGCTTTCTTCCTTAAGGATTTTAACATCAATTTCCAGGTCGTATACAAAATTGGAGTGACAAAAATTATAAACTAATTCATTGAAATTTTCGAAAACTTCTTCGTTTCCATAGCGAGGCATACACAAATAATTGGGAGTTAGTGGAGAACAACTAAAAGTGATGGACAAACTAAATGCACAAATTAGGATGACATTCAATACAGACATTGATCGACTGGTATACAAGTTAAGAAGTTAATGGATATGAGTATAGAGCGAGTTTGATAGCGAGAAATTTTTTAGGCCGAGATAGCTCGAAATATAGAAGGAGCAATAGGTAAACGAGAAAAAGTGTTTTTTTGGTAGTTTCTTTTTCAAAAATTTTTTTTATGCATAAAATTTGTGTGAATTTTGTACTTACATCGTGCTGTTGTTGTAGTTGAGAGTTTTGTTCAAAGAAAGATTTTTGTGGTGGAGGTGGTGATGAGATTTTGTTGTTGGTGTTCGTTTTGTTATTGTTGTTGTAGTTGTAGTTGATGATGAATTTTGATAAATTTACATGTTGTAGAAGAGAAAAATTTTGATTCGTTTCATGTATGGCGATTAACAATCAAAATTTTTGATGATCGTTTAGAGAGGTTGGTGTTGGAGATGAGGGCGGATCGGATATTTTCGGAATTTTGTATTGTCAACAAGTCAAATTGGCAAATTTCATATATGGAAGATTGGAAATAGTTGTTTATAGTTCATGTGGTGTCGCGGGTGGTGGTTGGTAGTAGTTGGTGGAGAAAAGGTGTGGAAGTGACAGTGGCGGTGAAGAGATTGTAGTGTTCATGAGTGTTTTTACAGGGTGTCGTTGGTTGGTTGGTTTTGAGGTGGTGTTGGTGTTCATTTTTTTTTGTGTTTTGGTATTTGCATATATTTTATCAGATTTTTTTTTTTTTTGGTTTTCGATATTCAGACCCCATTATCGTATTTTTGGTTTGGTCAAAATTTTTTCAATCGTACACACATAATAATTTATGAAAAAAAGGAAAATTAAAAAAAGAAATATATGAGATTAATAATATTCAAAAATGGCTTATGATAAAAATGAGCATATATAAAGATATGTATATATATATATAAAGTCTCAATAATTTATAGAAGACTGCTGTCTGATATGTAACAGTAATAAATCTTTGTTCATTAACAGGTGTATAGAAATCCATTTAAATATTTTTAATCTTTAATTAAACATATTTATAATTATTTTTAAAAAGATATATGTATATGTAATGTATGCCTATGTATATGTTCGATATATTATTAATGTTTATATATTTGCAATATGTGAAAGAAATCCTATTCAAATTCTTAGAAAAAAATTAAGCTAAAGCTCTGTTAAAATATTTATAATGCATTTTTTTTGTTGTTGTTGTCATTATCATCATCATCATAATCATCTCTCAAAGAAAACTGGTGTATGTTATTTATATAGTTATGCATATAGAGATATGTATATATGAAAGAACCCTCAACAAACACAAATACATTTCAAAATATTTGGCCATGTTCAACTTTTCAAATAATGATGAAATACTTTGTTTTAAGCAAAACTGTTTTCGTGTAATAAATATTATATATATATATATAAACGAAAGTTATATCTTTAAAAGCAACATAATTTAACTCATCTTTTGTGTTATAGTGTAGAATTCTTAACTGTTTTCACTTCTTTTGTTCTTTTATCTTCTCAAAATTGCTTTTTGTTTGAGATCTCAAACAAAAACCTAAGTTTATGCAAACATGTTTTGCCACAGCATATTCATATGGTAGTGATATGAGAATATGAGCAATATTTACCCCAAATTCCATCCATAATGCATCGACTATACTGCCCAAGACGGTGATCAGATCAAAGATGTTCCAGGGATCTTTAAAGAAGTTCTAGAGAAAAAGACATAATTAAAGGAAAATTAAAGTAAATGAATTCATTAGTTAAAACTATATTAAAGAAACGATTTTATTTGTTCTGGGAACTCAATTTTATAAAGCCATTGCTGAAATTTCAATGTGCCCTCCTGAAAAAGCTGCAAAACTTATCTTACGTCTTAGGAAGCATTTAGTTCAGCTTTCTCTTAGTATTAAAATATTTGTTGTGTTTAGCCCTTCACCTACCTTTAGACCAAATGCTATCAATTTCATTACAGTTTCCAGAGAGAAGAAAAATGTTAAGATCAGATTTAGGATGATTCTAATTTCATTGTGTTTGGGCGGTGCATCATGAAACTACAAAATAAAATTCAAGTTTAGGTTTATGCAGAGAGGAATCTAAATTTAATAAAAAAAAGAAGGAATTTTATTTTTAAAGGACCAGTTTTTGGATTTTGCTTAAATGCTCTAAAAGAACAAAAAAAAACATAATGTAAACTAAAAATAAGGAAATCATATCTAATTTAGATTAGTTTTTAATTGGTTAATATTTAGAAAGCATTATCTAGTGTAGTGTATGACTATGCTTGTAAGCTGTGCATACCAATAATTGCAAAAGAATTGTGTTGTATATGAAGTGGATAGCATTTACGGCTTAACAGTGCAAGAGTAATTTCAATGTTGCTGCAGGAATAGTCAAAGGTTGTCTATTTGAGTCCGATTAAAGACAGTCACTATTAACCTATGCTAATCAATTTTTAATAGTTTTGTCAAGCATTCGTATTACTTATCATGAACTTTTCTTTCTCTTATTGCAGGATAAAACATCATATTTTCAAATGGCTGTTACATCCCAAGGGTGAGTAAAATATTGTATTTGATTTGAAGGGAATTTTTCTACATACACAACAAAGTTTTCATTTAAAATAACAAAAACGTTTGCTGTTGCAAATGGGAAAGCCAACATGGCTACTGTATCAGCAAACATAGTTCTGATGCCTGAGCAAAAATTTCCGTCTGCTATTTCAACTAGCAAAATCTGTTGTTTTAAAAAAGAAGTAACAAGTGAATCCGTGCTAAGTTCCCGCAGGCCGAATCTTATATGCCCTCCACCATGAATCTTATATGCCCTCCACCATATTTGAACGCATATTGGTGGCCATAGAAGAAGTCGTTGTACATAGTTAAAAAAACATCAGATAAGAATTGAGCCCTCTTTAGGGCGACCAAAGTAGAAATTACTGTGTAGTATTTCAGTCAATTCGGATAAAAATCGCGCACTATAGGGGCTCAAGAAGTAATATCGGGTGATTGGTTCATATGGGAACTACATAAGGTTATAGACCGATACAGACCATATTTGCACGCATTTTGAAGATCTTAGGAGAAGTCGTTGTACCGAATTTCATCCAATTCGGATAAGAATTTCGTCCTCTATAGGTTCAACAATTATTATCGGGAGATTGGTTTATGTGGGAGCTGCATCAGGTTATGAACCGATTTTAACCGTTCTTAGCAAGCAAGGTCATAGAATAAGTTGTTGTACAAAATTTCAGCCTAATCGGAAATGAAATACGCCCTCTAGAGGCTCAAGAAATCAAGATCCCAGAACAGTTTATGTGACAGCTCTATCAAAATATGGGTCGATATGGCCCATTTACAATCCCAAATGACTAACATTAATATGAAGTATTCGTGCAAAGCGCCTAGGTTTATTTCTTTGAAAGTTAGCGTGTTTCGGCAGACAGACAGACGGACTTGATTAGATCGACTTAAAATGTCATGATAAAAAATATATGTACTTTGTGGAGTTTTATTGCGAGGTGTTACAAATGGAATCACGAAATTTGTATTCACCCATCCTATGGTGGGAGGTATAAAAAAGCATTAAGTTCGGTCGTGCCATACTTTAAATACCCAACACCATGAGTAAATTTTATATCCTATTAAATTATAAATAAAATTTCAGCGAAATCGGCCAAAAAATTCTCTACTAAATCGGAAGATCAGTCTATACGGCAACTATATCTAAATATGGTCACATATTTACCATATTCGGTTAGGATATAGGGTGGACTTGTATAACTCATTGTTCCAGATTTCAAAGATATCGGATTATAAATGCGCCTTTTATTGGATTAAGACCATAAATCCAAATCGGTCTATATGACAGCTATATCAAAATATAGTCCGATATCGAACATCTCCGGTTTGGAAAACTGGTGGCCCGGCCTTATCCACTGTTATAAATTTTAGCAAAATCGGGTAACAAACGAGGCTGTTATGAGCTTAGGACATGGCAGATCAGTCTGTATGGCAGACATTAGCGGAATAAGCCGAACTTTCTGGAGGGTTCTAAACCCCTTTTAATAGCAATAATATGAGCCAATTTGGTAGAAAATACCGTAATTTTTAAAAATCTGAAGGGTAAAACTTTTCTGGGGATGTTTAGAACACTCCCCAGATGCCTTTCTCCACTTATGATAGCAGCTATTTAAAAATATAAATCAATCTGGACCATATTCGGATGCTTAATTAAAGCTCACTGTTCTCATTTTCAGTGAAATCGGGTAAAAAATGCCTATTATGGGCCTAAAACCTTGAATCGGTAGATCGGTATTTATGGCTGATATATGTATATATAGCCTTATACAGATCATATTCGTTTCAGATATCGGAGGTTCTAGTATAACTCACAGTTTTAAATTTCGACGTAATCGAATGAAAAATACGGCTGTTATTTGCCTAAGACCCTAAATCGGTCAGTATGACAGCCATAAGCGGAGCAAGTCTAACATTCTAGGTAGGGGGCCCTAATTCCTTTGAAAAGTAATAAAATGGGCAAACATTGTCATAAACAATGTAATTTTTAAAATTATGGGGTGCTTAGTCCACTCCCCAGTGGCCTTTCTCCACCTAAAATAGCAACTATATCGAAACATGAATCGATCTGGACCATATTCGGATGCCGACGGGCCTAATGTAACTCACTATTCTCAGTTTCAGTGAAATCGGATAATAAAAGTGCTTATTATGGGTGCAATAATGGTCCGAATCGGACCATAACTTGATATAGCTCCAATAGTATAAAAAGTTTTTCTTTTATCCTTTGTTTGAGTGAAAAGAGATATCGGGAAGGGAAAACGACAAATGCAAACTATGGTGGAGGGTACATAAGATTCGAAAAGTACCCTTTTTTTGATAAAAATTATTGGATTAACCAAAAATTCCATAATTCATAAGCCAAACGTTAGTTTTTTAATAAAAAAATCTTCAAAATTCAAACATATTTACTTTCTTCATAATAATCATCATGTTAATTAAGCGAAAAGCGCTGTGGAACAATTTTTGGGTCATGGTCTTAGGTTTTGGAAATTCCAACTTTGGGTGGTAATATTACATTAGGTCAAGGGATAAACACAAAAAGGGTTTAGAATTCTCAGACCAAACACTTTTTATATTACCTTGATCGAAGACGGTTCAACTTATCTCTTAAATATAGCTCGAGCAGAACTGATTAGACGTTCAAAGATCGACTTGGTCAAATTTACTCGTTTTCACATGTTTTCTTTGAAATAGTGTATATAATATAACTTATTTAACAAATTTATCGATACAATCGATAGTTTAGAAGAAACATATCGAAACTATCGAATGGAGCATAAATCGATAATTTTCCATCCCTAATAGATAATTTATTTGCCCTGTTTCTTACTTTCATGTTTCATATGAATGTCTCATGTGAATTTCTGCCACAGAAGACTAAGAAATTCTTCAGTTCTTGAGACAGTTAAAACACCTTTAATTACATTCACATGAAAATAGTGAAATATATAATGGATTTTGCCTATATTTTCTGCATTCAAAGCGAAATGATATCTAATTGATAATAGCATTATTTTCAAGCAAAGTTTTAACAATAGCATAATTAAAGTTAGCGATGAATTGTAAGTCACATGCTATGGATACAATTTTTATATGATAAATAAATTTATATATTCGTATATAAAACCATGTTGGTTCCTCACGGTGAAACCATGTTGTTTCTTGCAAATTAAACTTACCATTTTAAATTCCTACGTTCATTATCTCTAGTTAAATTTAGGATTAGCTCAATTAAAGGTTCTTAAGTGATTTTCGTCAAATTGCTCAAGCCTTAACTAGAGAATATGAACCTGGGGCCATTGGACCAGTTCGATATTTTTAAAGCAAAAAACTTTTAAGAACATCTTAAGTAGATTATTTCTATACAATATAAATTTTAAGGAAAACATTGAAATTTTCAGCAGTTTGTTCATATGTTTATATACAGCTTTATAAAATTTAAGTACATATTGTACAAATCAATATAGTACATGTTAACAAGTCTCTGTTGTTGTAAATGCGGTACGTACCTTTACACCGAATCCAATGATCTTCAGTACAGTTTCTACACTGAACATCCCCGTAAATCCCATGTTGATATATTTCAGCGATTTTTCATACATCTCACCTTGATTATGATACTAATATAATGGGTAAAAATTATGGTTATTTTAAATATATATTTTTTAAAACAATTTGTTAATTATTAATTGTTTGATATAGAAGAAATAAGACACAATTAAAAATAGTTTTATAAAGAATAAATAATTTTTTTGTGTTGTGTTTGAATGTATTGTGCGTGTGAGTGATAATGATTCGTGAATACTAAAAAATATGAAAATATAATGACATAAGTGGGACTAAATTACGAAATTATAATACATATTGAAAATAAATATTGAGAATTATTTTCACTTACAGTTATGTAAAAAAAACTAAAATTTTTTATAAATTTTTTGAGCAATATTTGAGAAAAACAACTGGTCGGGTGACTAATTGTTTTTTGTCACGCGATATTTGTCCGCGATCCCCCAGACTTTGGCTTTAGTCTAAGTGTGGATTTCATTGTGATGGTAAATGGATTTTTTTTGTTTTTCTTAATCAGTATATGGGCTCGCCCAACTGAATAACTGTACTCTGTATAAGACAAGGCATGTTGAAACTGCGCAGTTTTGTCCTTTTATTGCTTGAGGGTTATTGTTGAGTCCGTTTAGTGTTCTCTAAGTCGTATTTTTTATAGGTAGGTAGGTTGACATGGTGGGATTTCTCTCTTTTCGTAGGTGATGTTCCGAGACCTTTGATAAAGTCTCTTTTGGCTATGAAATGTTTAATCTCGTACCACGCATGTTAGGAGTCCCTGGGATTTCGGTTCCAACCTAACAGTGGTGTGGCCCCGCCGTGGTGGCTGTGTCTATTACCCAAATCGTGGGAAGAACTGAGCTTTGCTTGGATTTACGTTTTCAGAACTCCGCTTCTAACCTAGGAGGTAAAGATAAAAGTTTCACCACTATGGTAAACCTAAAGAAACTCTGGATGATCGGGTAGATTCGCAATATTCGGAAAGAGGTTTGCACATCTTATAACAGAGCATTTCGTTAAAGAGGGATAGTTTATTGGGATGTGTATTACACACGAAATACACAAAGATTATGAGACACAATTAGATTATCAGAGTGGCAAAATGTGCCTCCTGGAAGCTTTTCTGCTAACTGGTCGATGGCGTTAAAGAGGCCGTCAAGACGAAAACGTTTCTTTCAAATACCCTTGTCCAAACTGAAACTTTGATAGACAACATGGTAGTGAGAGAGAGAGGACATGTTGAGGCTTTTGATAAAAACGCATTTTCCATAGGATACGACGGGACTCAAGGAGACAACGGAATTATGGACCAATTAGGTTGATCGAAAACTTATCATTTATGCTAAAGGAAGGCTTCAGGAGCTTCAAACCATTTAAGTCGACCGGACCTTATGAAATGTTTCCGGTGTTACTATAGAAGGAGGTTGACGTGCCGCCCCATTTGGCCACTGATTTTACAGTGTGCCTAGAATGTCCCAATGACTTATCATATATGGTAAAGGAAGACTTGAGGAGCTTCAAACCATTTAAGTCTTCCGGACCTGATGGAATATTTCCGGTTTTGCTATAGAATGATTAGGACTACCTGGCGCCCCATCTGGCCACTTTTCACAGCGTGCCTAGGACTTGCATATACTCTGAAAGCCTGGCTGATGGCAATGGTGAATCAAGCCCGGCAAGGCAAGTTATGCGATACGAAAGGCCTACAAACCATGATAAAGTGTAGGACATCTAGCGAGCTGCACAAATACGAACAGCATGTCTATATCAAGGGAAGGTCGGTGGGAATGCCTTGAAAAAGGTTTTCACAGGGCAAGCTACAGGTATGCATTTTACCGCTACTCATATGGGTGACCACCATAAATTACCTTTTACAGATGCTGACTGAGGAGGGACTTGAACCCGTCTGCTAGACGACGTAAGGGTCTTGCAGATGGCATACAACTGGGCTATACCCAAGGGTCTCAATGTTAACCCAGAAAAGATTGAAATCTGCATATTCACGAGAAAGATGAAGGTGGTTCAATTTAAAGCGCCACGTTTCCTCAATATAGCAATTTCGATATCTGACAAGGTCAAATACTTGGATCTTGGACAGTAAACTGAATTGGAAGTGTCACATTCAGAAGCGTACGGAGACGGCTCGAAATGCTGCCTGAATCCCAGGATTATCCATTAGCTCTAAAGGAACATGATTAGAATAATATCTACTTTCGCCTCAGTAGTTTGGTGGACTGCGATGGAGAAAAAGTGCAACGTTAGGATAATACATCAGGTTCAGACGACATTTCTTGGCGAGAAAGGAGCGAGGAGGGCCACGCTCACAACGACTCTGGACACTATTCTACATATCCGACCCAAAGACATACAGATCGAGTGTGAGACAGCCACTGCGGCTATGAGGCGATAGGAGAATGGATATAGGATAGGAGCAGGTCATACCATCGCGGTATAATCAAGGCGATGATAAGAAGGAATGGAAGAGATTTCCTATCGCATCTGGAAGCTCATGCTACCCAGATGCATCAAAGCTAAAGGACAGGATCTACGTTAAGAAACCATGTACTGATGACTGTTTTCGACTGCACGATCATAATACGGCTCTGCAGGTAGTGATTCGGGTGATCACGAAATACGAGAGTTGGTATTGTGTTAACACGAGGACGTCGAGTGTGAAAATCTTTACGAAGAGTAAACTGGACAGGGTAGGCCAATAACAACCAGGACGGTAATGTCACTAATAGCCTGGGAGAGTAAGAAAAAGATTAACGTCTCTGAAGATGTCATGATCCGTATCGTTTGGGTGCCGGGCCATAGCGGAGTAAGGGGGGAGGAAAGAGCAGAAGGCCAAATCGTTAACCCGAAGTCGAGTCGACGCAGTCCGAGTTACTGTTTCCGGCTTTCGCGGCGTAACAGTCACCGGCACTAAGGTTGGTGCACAACACCAGACTTGAACCAACTTGGGTGAGTGATATGGAATACAATGAGGGATTTTGCAAGCAGTACGGAATTCCTTACTTATATTTTCTTTTTCGAGGTTTACTTTTTATACCTAACGCCACTACTGTGGTACAGGGTATTATAACTTAGTGAATTCATTTGTAATACCAAGAAGGAAACGAGCTAGACCCATTGACAAGTATACCGATGGGTATGTCAATGGTTTTTTTTTTTTGGTTCATTAGGGGGTGGAATAGTCAATAACGGTTTGATAGTAAAACCAGTAACGGTTTGGTGCTAAAAACAATAACAGACTGGTATTAAAACCAATACCAGTTCGGTAATAAGTCTAGTACCAAACTGTACTAATCACTTTATGTTTCATCCATACCATCCGTTATTGTTTTTGTACCATACGGTGTTGCTTTACTAACATGGTACTGATATGAGCACGTTGGGTATCAACTTTTCTCTGGGTTTACCTTTGTTAGCTGGGTTCCAAGTTAAAACCCAAACTTCATAGAATTGAAAACTTGTGACAATTACTGCACAGTCTGTCATGATTGATAGCTTCCTGTCTATGGTAGTAGATTGATTATTTTACGATAATAGTCATTTTAAACTTACAGATAGTTGCTTAATTGGAAATCATGCTGCCGAAGGGAAGGTTCAAAAAAGATTTTTTAACTATCGTGAAGGATTTACAAGGAAAAGAAACAAGAATTTTAGTACTCAGGATGCACAACTACTACTGGGAAAAGGTTGTTGCGTTTTTCAGTTGAAAATTTTCAGAACTTACTAGACATAAATTCGTCGGTTTAAAAACACAAAAAAAAACATTTAGATGAGTCGGATTCAACACTGTCATTAAAACTAATGAACTTGTAATTCCTTGGTATAAAGTCAAAAATTAAGACGTTTTCAACAATTAAAAGGGTTAAATTATTGCGCAAACAAGTTCATTGCATTTTGTCTTTATACTACATTTACTAACTCCTTTATAATCTGAAGCCAGAACATTGTAAGTTAAGACTTGGAGTTAAAACTCTCTGAAAGACCTTTTCAGTAAGTAAGAGCCCAAAGTTCTTACTTCCCTTACTGCCTTTTTCAGAATCCGTGGGCAGAACATTGTTCGAACTAGAACTTCCTGGAAAGTGATTGTGTGAGAATTTTGCCCCTGTTCCTTAGTGGAATGATCATGGGCAAAGTTTGATTTTCCAATATTATGATATGAACTGGTAATGGAATAATGAATTAGAAGAACTCTTTCTTATATAATTAAACGCTTAATACGAAGAATAGTAGATAATTTTAAGAAAGAAAGTTTATAATTTAAATGGTTTATACAAAATTTGAAAAAAAATGTAATAGTGACATAGACATGTAAATAAATAATATTAATTGTTTGTTAACATTGATTACTTATATGTACACAGTTTTTTTTAACAATGTTTAAAAGACAAAATTTAAATAAAAAATGAATTTATATAATTGTAAAATATAAAACGAAATAACATACATAACAAACTGAAATAAAAATAGACAAAATTAAATTCAACTAATACATGAATGCATTTTGAAAATCCAAATACACGAGTTTACAAAATGTTATGATCTCTTGTTTTTAGTGTTCTTTGGGGGACAGTATCGGTGATTAAGTTTTCATTTTTGTTTTGTGACCTTTTTTTAGTTTTTCACTTACCTTCATCATCAGCAATAAAGTATTGAACACAATAAGCATCATTATAAAGTATTCGAAGGGTGTCGATACGACAATACGCCATACTTTATATTTAAATGTATTACGATTTTTGGGCATGTAGCGTTCTAATGGTCGCGCTCCTATTGTAAAGTCTATACATGATTTCTGCAAAGAATTGAATTCCATGGAGTTTAAATAAAGTTCATTAGTAAATTGTGAAAGGTCAATGAAGAAAAAAACAAATACATATTCTTCTCAGTTGTAGTTAGAGTAGAGTAGCGCACATTGGTTTTGTTGGTAAGAGCAGAGCCACAGACACACGCACACACTTATAGATAATTTCAATGCACATATTATTAAATAATGTAAATCTAAAATTCTTAATCTAAGTTTGTTTTGTTTTTAGTCCTAGTTTCTTAACTAAGTGTATGACAATCTATTAGTTGTTTAAGTGTAAAAGACATCTAAAGCATTTAAAGTAAATCTAAGAATTTTTTGAAGAAGTGATTGTTGAATACAACAAATGTGAGCTACAAACCAGATGTTAATACTATCTTGCAAAAAAAGTTCGCTCGTACAAAAAACCGGGTGCATAACCAATACCTGTCGGTAAAATTTTATACAATTAAACCATATGGTATCGTATTGATATTGGATTATCATCCAATGAGATTAATGTTACGTAAACGGTAATTCAAGTTACCAACATGGATACCAGATGGTCGGGATTATCCAATCTTTTTGTGAATGACCCGACTATTGGAAAAAAATAAGCGAAAATCCCGACATTTAGAGTCTACACAAAAATTGTGCGAATTGGAAGTATAAACATGATAGCCCTTAATCAGCCACAGTTAAATCTACGAAATGCATTTTTGTGCAATCAATTTTGAATACCTCAAGCTATCGAGTTAGGTTATTAAAGTCACTCGGATGCTTATTAATTGTTTTGGAAAGAAACAGTTCCTTAATAATGAATCTTATGGGTGCAACAGTTAGGATGGTGGAGTTGGTGATCTGCGTGGAACTGTCTGATGCCACCCTAGTCAGAAACGCCTGGAACTTTAGTTCCAGCCTAACTACGGTGAGGCCCCAGTGGGGAGCAATGGAGTCTTAGCCCCATAAAAAGCGCATTTATTAACCTATTTTGCTGAAACTTGGAACTGTCCAATAAGGCCCATTGTCATCCGTGCCAAAAATGATCTCGATCAGACTATATTCATATATACAAAAATGCAAATTTCGCCCATGAACATTCCACTAAGGAACGGGGTCAAACTTTACACATATCATGGAGTGTAGTCCGAATCAAGTTTTAAGCTCAATGATAAGGGACCTTCTTTTTATAACCGAATCCAAACGGCGTGCCGCAGTGCGACACCTCTTTGGAGAGAAGTTTTTACATGACATAAAACCACCGCTGAAAAATTTTTTCTGATGGTCTTGCCAGGATTCGTAGCCTGGCGTTCAACGCCATAAGCGGACATGCTTACCTCAGATATAGCTGTCATATATACCGATGTGCTGATGTAGGATCATAAAACCATAACATGCGCATTTATTGCCATGTCCGCCTATGGCGCTGGAATGTGTAACAGTGAGTTGTAATAAGCCTTTTTATATCCGAACCAAAATCCGTTTAAGATCGGACCTTATTTAGATATATCTGTCATTTAGACCCATGTGTTCCGGACTCCTTATAGAGAAGGTGCAGTATATGCACAGGCAGTGCGATGGACAAGGAATGGCGTTACAATAACACCAGATGGTGACGAACTATACTATCTATAGCTACCATGACAAAGTCATAAATTTGGCTATCTATTTGTAGATAGTCTGAGAGTGAAACACCTTGTCTCCAGCTTCACTCCGGTGGATGAAAGGCTAGCCACAATCCGCATTAAAGGCAAATTCTCAACACCAGCCTTATTTGTGCCCTTGCCCCGACGGAAGACAAGGACGAGCAGACCAAGGATATTTTCTATGAGCGCCTAGAGAGAAAATAAGACCGCTGCCCTGCCCACGATATCCCATAACGATTTTATCGTTAATGCAATTTTAATGCAAAGATTGGGAAAGAAAACAGCCCGAAAATTGAGCCTACATGAAGAAACTTCCCATAAAGGCTAACAGATTTCGTTGCGGCAAAGAGCATGGTAATTAGTTACCAGATTTCAACATAGAAGGATTCACACGGCCACATGTTGTAATAGATGGAAGGCATTCATACAGCATGTTAGATGTACGATCGATCTGTGGAGCAAATATCGATGATTGATAATTACCTTGTTGAAGTAAAGGTTCGCACCCATTTGAGCATGGCGAGAAAACTACGATCTGACACTGTATGGGAGCTGGACATGAAAAGCTGCAAACCTAACAGATGGCATCGGCATACTCTACTCGAATGATCCAAATGCTTGATGAATCACATGGCCCACTCCATGGAAAATACCACGAAATCAGTACTTGGGTTCCAGAAGTCTCCCCCAAGAAACCCATAGATTGACCTGGAGTGTCGAAATGCTACTGAATCCAAGAGTTTGTGCAGTATATGCACCAACTGGTAAAGGGGATTTATCGGGACAAATGGAGAGAGAAGAAAATTCTATTGCGCAGAAAGAAAAGGAAAATGGAAAGACGTGGGTGTGAGCGAATTGAGATGTACATGAGTCAGAATGAAGTCCTGAAATTTTACCACATAATCAAACATCAAACATATAGCTTGGTGTAGATAGATAACTGATACAGAAAGTGAGCTTGGGATATGGAAAGAAAGATTTTCTCAACTGCTAGTGTCCGGCGATGGCGGCGAAGAGAAGCAGATACCGCACAACCAATCCCTGATGATGGCATACAATGTTTTCCTCCTAGTCAGAATAAGGTCCAAGTAACAATGACCCGACTGAAAAACCGGAGGCGACAAGCTGACAAGGCGTATGCTGCAGTTCATCTGCGCGATCTGGCTTCTAAGAACGCATATCCGGATGATGGTGAAGAATGTTTACCTCTTAGTCAGTATGGGTCCAAATAGCAGTGACCCGACTGAAAAACAACAAGGCATCTGGAGCCGATGTGTTGCCCGCTGAAATATTTAATACCGAAAGCGACACGCTGATAAGGCACATGCATCAGCATGTCTGCGCGATCTGGCTAGAAGAACGCATACCCAATGATTGGAAACTCAGCATACTATATCCCGTACAAAAGAACGGAGACAAGACGTAAAGTGCCAACTACAGAGGAATAAGTCTCCTCCCCATCGCACACAAGAGACTTTATAGGGTACTGTGTGAAAGATTAAAACCGAAAGTCAATGAGATAATTGGACCGTATCAATGCGGCTTTATATCACCATATGTCAAATGTTCACACTAAGCCAAATCCTAGAAAAGACCAGAGAAGGAACAACTCAACTCTTGCGATCTCTTCGTTGACAACAAGCCTCTTTCGACAGCCTTATACGTTTAAAGGTATTTCAAGCCATGTCTGAGTTTGGTATGCCTTAAAAATTAATAAGACTCTGTAGGATGACACTTGCTGATACATGTTCCTCTGTAAGAATACGAAAGAAAAGAATGAAAGTTTATCTTGTAATCTCTTTAATATTCTGCTGGAGAAGATTATACGAGCTGCAGATGTGAATAAATATGGCACACTACTCACAAGAGAACACATGCTACTCGGCTATACCCACGATATTGATGTCATGGGCTGGTCAACGGAAGTAGTAACGGCAACATTTGAATATGTCGAAAGAGAATAAGTAAAAGTGGGACTGGTAATAAATAGATAAAAAAAAAACTCAACTCCCACAACGTCTTGTACACGAGAGCAGAAAAAGAAAATGCAGGATGTTGGGAACTACAACATTGAGAAAGTCAGCAACTTTATGTACTTTGACACCGTCGTAACCGAAACGAATGACACCAGTTTTGAAATAAAACGAAGAATTATATTGGCAAGCAAATGGTTCTTGAATTAAGAAAGCAGTTTGGAGACCAATCCACCATTCGACAGATAAAGATTACACTATATTAGACCCTGATACAACCCGTGTTGTGATATGGTTCCGAATAATTGGTACATGGAACAGCAGACGAGACAGTGCTTAGAGTGTTTGAGAAAAACATATTTCTTAAAATTTATGGCAAATTTGCTTTTATGAAGGGTATCGTCGTCGTATAAACCACTAACTGTATGATCTGTATAACTACGTACGCGTAGTTAAACGTATCACAACACAAAGGTTGTGTTTGCTAGGTTATGGTGTCCGAATAAATGGAGAAGCTCCAGCGAAGAAGTCTTTTGAAGGTCATCAGTGTGATACACTTAAACCGGGACGACCGATGGAAAGATCAAGTGGTGTCAGAGATTTCAGAAGGAGCGCAGAAGAACGAGGCGATTGGAACGCTATTTTAAGTTCTGCTAATAGGACAAATTTTTTGCCATAGACAATTCAAGAAAAGTAGTGCCTATATCATTGAGTTTAAAATTTTAATCGGACAGCACTCAGTGATATGTGAGAAGTGTGCCCCAGTTCCTTAGTGGAATGTTCATGGGTAAATTTGCATTTGCACTGCTGTGAGGCAAAGAGAGCTTTCTCTTTGGTCATAAGGCGGCTACGCATATTCCAGTCGGTGTGGATTACACCACTACATCTGGTAGAACCGATTAAAATCACTATATCTCTCGTAATAAAAGCTACATAGACTTCTATATGAATGGTTCCAAAGTATAAGACCAGGTGAGCGTACTCTGAAGAACTAGAACTGGTCATATTAACCACTATAGAGTGTATCAAATGGAGGTCCCTGCAATCGCAGAAGTAGTGGAATGGCACGGATATAATGTCATAACGACTATTGGTATAAATATCTTCTCAAACAGCTATTAAATATCTTAATTCAAACACCACCCAAGACTGTCGTAGATGTCTCAGCGATATAGCAGAACAGTTCAAAATTCCTATTCTAGCTTTTAAGAGTAGAAACTACCTTACATATTCAGGGAAATTGGAATCTGTGGGTATGCCTTGGACTGCAGGATTAAGCTCGATGGCTAACGAATGACTGATGGTTTTCAAAATTTCAAAATTATGTGGCCTATTCTAGCTTTGAAAAGGCTATTCCTGACTAGAACAGACGTCTCGGTCATTGTGTCAGTCATGACAGGTCACTGTCTGATCGGAAAAGATGTTGACAGACTGCACGTTGCAAGTAACGACTTCTGCAAAAGCTGTGAGGACGACGAGGAAGAGGAAACTCTAAGGGTGTTCTGCACTGGCAGTCAGAAGGAGTTCTACTTTAGGTTCTCATTTCTTTGAGAACTAGTCTGATTTAGCGGATCTAAACATTCGGAAGTTGTTGAGCTTTTTAAATCGATCTGTATGCTTCAACGGTAGGAACTAGAAGGTACCTTTATTCTCCTGTTCCTGTTGTATCACAATGAAGGAAAACGTCTAAGTGAGCCGGATGCCACATATAAATAACCTGACTTAACCTTGCTTTAATATGTAGTTTTATATTTTTGTAAAATATTTCTGTACAATACACCATTGGCGGGTATGATTGATAGAAACCGTTCCTTCTTTAGTGATATTTCAGTTTTGGAAGAGGAAATTCTTATTGATTAATAGAGTATAACATCTGGTTTGCATTAACAATAAACATAAAACAATTTGATTGCAGTGCACTTAACTAAAAATTTCGCATTTCTAATCTTGCAAATTGATAGCAGTAAAATAATAACTAAAGCGACAGCATGTAAAGTTTGTGCCTTGATTGCAGTATTCTTTTTTTTTCATCTAAATGCATTATACAAACCTCTTTTTTATTTTTCTTAAAGCATACACATAAACATTTTTTTGCGTTTGTAATACAGAAAGTAAACTATAGCGAACTTTACCAAAAACATTTTATTCGGCAACTAAAAGCTTAATAAAATATCTATGGTAAAGCTGTAATTAACTTGTTCTTTAAAGTTAGTAACTGTAATTTAAAAAACTTTTAGCAACTTCCGGAAAATGTTCAACATTTATACACATTAAACAATAAACAAAATTATAATAAATATATACTCAAAAAAAAAGGAAGTAAAACAAGAAAATAAACGAAAACTTCTATAAATGACAACTGAAGACCGTTTAGGTCAATAGCGTTTAGATACCGTTGCATCTAAAGGAGATCATCTAGCTTTTATGTACATTTAAAATAATGCATTGATTTCTATTGAAATGATTGGCTAATTGTGTTTTGATATTTTTTTCAGTTGCAAAAATTAGAGACTAAAACTATGCACAATAATTTATTTCTAAAAATTTTTGCTAGTGGAGTCAGTAATGAAATTTTGGAAAAAGTTTAAATTTTGAATATTGTTTGTATAGGTTTTTTGTATTTACGTGAAATGTTTCATACTTAATTACTATAAAAATGTTTGCTAAAACTATTTTATTCATATGATTAAACATCAAAAAGGTTTTATTTTCATTTTTTCAAAATATTTTAGTTGGTCTATTGACCATTTGCCCAATTAATTAGATGTGTGTATCCTATGAATACACGATCTAAAGTTACAGCAATAATCAAATGTTTTTATTATTTTGATGTTTTTTCCTTTTTGAGGGTCACATTAAACTACATATTTTTTTAAACGAAATCATTAACATTGAGCGAATAGGAAGATAACGTTTTTTTTTAATATTTATTCTATTATAATTGAAGACACCTGCTTCTCAAAAATCTACATCTCGGAATAGGACTGCCTATTACAAAAAAAAAAAATAAATCCTCTCAGGAGTAGGCTCAGAACGGACTCAGACAGTAGCCCCTCCCACAGATGTGGGTGAGCAAGAGTCGAGCTCTCAACCAGTCGTCAGACTAACAAATAAGGTAGATACGGATAACTCAGAGGCAAGCACAGTTCGTCCCCAGACTTTAAGTAAAGGTTGTGTTTCCGATTCAGACTCAGACAGCGACATTGTCAATCAAAACATCAAAAACGAGTGAGGGCTTGCTAATGTCACAAAAAGTCCGAGAAAGCAATTCCGGGCATGACGAGAAAACTGAGGAGTATGCACCGTCGTCGCAGTCGGGCGAAAGTGCAAACACTTCAACGGAAGCTGGAAAGATAATCAGGTCTGCCGAATAACACAACACTGCTAATACGCTGAAAAAGATCTCCTCGATTTCAAGAATTCTGAGAAGACCAAGGCTACCCTCCCTCAATAAAGACTCCAGACAGTGTCCTATGGAGGGAGACATAGTTAGAACGGGTAATAAGATAGCTTCGATTTCAAGAGCTCTGGGAAGACCAAGGCTACCCTCCTTCAAGTAAGAACAGGTAATCATGGTGAACTGAACTTCCTTCCTTCATGGTGAACTCTGACTTCCAAAAGGACGCCTTCACGGCATGGGATGATGGTCGCTGAAAAACATAAGGACCCGCTCTTTTACGCCAAAGTGGCCAAGAAGCACAAAAGAAACTAGCTGAAATATGTAGTCGTCTATATCACCAGTGCATGCCGTAGGATTGCACCACATCATTGGTCCCAAGTGGATAGCCGGGTGAACAAGCGGATTATGAAACATGTGTGGAACTGTAAAGAATGTCCACCCATAAAAATTATGAGCTGCGAGTAAGAGGGGACATCGTGATGTTGCGCTTTGCGTCAGCAGAAACTTTGGATACCCTAAAAAAACTCGTTAGAACTATCCACACTCCTTGGGAGGGCGCAAGGCTAGGCTTGGTGAGAAAGGTGGACATTTCGCAGCTCACAAAGGTGACTGCCTTCATCAAGGGATGGGACAGCTAATTCGCGCCGGAAACCATGATGAAAGCCGTAACAAGCAAAGCCAAAGTTTGGCCGCGGGAAAATGTAAGGTCTTCCACAGCGAGGAGAAGGAATTCTCCTTGTGGTGGGCATTGATCAAGTTTCCGTGATAAGTTTGGCTAAGACTAAAGGCATTGCATACTGCGGGACCAAGGCCGTCTTTTTCATGATTGGGAAGACTAAGATAGGCAAATATTCTTATATTGAGCCATCAGGCGGTGCAGCGGAAGAACACTCAATACCGCCTAACGAACAAGGGGCCGGCGAGAAAATTACCGAATCTCTCAACATTGTAAACAATAGAATAAGCAACCCCAGTGTAGGGGCGAAATATCCATAACAGCCAAACGAACAGGGATCAAACGATGGTCCCATCACCGACATTCTCAAGAATTGGAAGACTAGGATAGGTAAAGTTCTAATATTGAAACATCAGGAAGCATGGCGACAAGAATCTCAATGCAGCCTAACGGACAGGGAGCCGATGATGAGAACATCATCCACTATCAACAAGCCCATTTACTCAAAATTTGTAAAATGACGCCGCCAAAATGAAAATGTTTCTCTCAAAAGCCCATGTCCAAACTGAAACGTTAGTAGCCGACTTGGGAGTGAGAGAAGAGACAACGGAGAACATATTGTGATACGAGGGGACTGACAGAGTCACCGGAAATTTGGAGCAATGAGATTGATCGTACGCTTATCATTACAGAATTTATGTTAAGGGAAGCCTTGAAGAGCTTCAAACCATTTAAGTCACCCGGACCTAATGGAATATTTCCGGCGTTACTACAGAAGAAGGCGGACTGTCTGGCGCCCCATTCGGCCTCTACTTTCACAGTGAGCTTATGACTTTGAGGCCACCGTAGCGCAAAGGTTAGCATGTACGCCTATGAGGCTGAACGCCTGGGTTCAAATCCTGGCGAGACCATCAGAAAAAATTTTCATCAGTGGTTTTCCCTTCCTAATGCTGGCAACATTTGTGAGGTACTATGCCATGTAAAACTTCTCTCGAAAGAGATGTCGCACTGCGGCACGCAGTTCGGCCTCGGCTATAAAAAGGAGGCCCCTTATCAATGAGCTTAAAACTTGAATCGGACTGCACTTATTGATATGTGAGAAGTTTGCCCCAGTTCCTTAGTGGAATGTTCATGGGCAAAATTTGCATTTACTTAGGTCTTGCATATACTCCAAGAGCCTGGCAAGAGAAAAGGGTGATAGTTATACGCAGGTCCTGCAGGGTAAGTTATGCGACACCAAAGGCCTACAACACCAAACATACAAGTCTTACGACCTTTCTACTCAAACCTATGGAACGTATTATGGACACCATGATAACGAGTAGAACATTCAACAAACTGCTATAATACAAACAGCATACCTGTGTTAAGGGAAAGCCTGTGTTAAGAGACTGCCCTGCACGAGGTTGTGCAGAAAATAAAAGAATACTTCGATGCCAAGACATACACAGTGGCGATATGGCGAGTGGGCTTTTAACAATATGCGGGTCAACACTCGTATCCAATCCTTAGACCAGTACCGGGTGGACTGGATCTTAAGAGACTGAATAAACGATATTCTAAGGAACAAGTTGATACTTGGTGGGTCCCATGGCATAAATATAAGGGCACATAGCACGCCACTTCTTTGGGTTTATGGCTTTTAAGACCGCCATAAATATGCTATTACGGATGCTGACTAGGGAGGGATTTGAACCCGTCCGCTACGCAGACGATGTCATGGTATTTCTAAGGGGTAAGTATCCGAACCAGCTATGCAGAAGGGCCGAAAGAGTCTTGCAGACGGCATAGGACTGGGCCACACTTAGGGGCTTCAAGAAGAAGTTGGGCCAATTTAATGCGTTACGTTTCTTTAATAGATCAATTTCGATATCTGAAAAGGTTAAATACGTAGGAGTGATCTTTGACAAGAAAATGAATGGAAAGTGTCACATCCAGGAGCGTTGGGCCCTACATAGACGTGCCGTAGGCTCGAAATGGGGCCTGAATCCGGGGATAGCCCACTGGCTCTACAGAAGCGTGATTAGACCGATACTTAATTACGCTTCAGTACTGTGGTGGACTGCGATGGAGAAAAAGTGCAACGTAAGGATAATACAACAGGTTCAGAGAATATATTGTCTTATCATGTAATACCGTGGAATAGCGAAACGGTCGGTAGAATCGATGAAAATCCTATGGGGAGATGCGGATCATGAAAGAACGAGGTTATTACTGAAAGGAAGTAAGAAGGAGGTCAGTACAGCATTTGGTGTTATAACGGGACACATGTGACTACGAGCTCACTTTTGCAAAATCGGTGCGGCAAGTGATAGCATGTGTAGGACGTATGGGGAAGATAATGAGACGTTGGAGCATTGCATTGCATTTGCGGCTAACAGACACCGGTACATAAGTGGGGACACGATACCAGACATGACTCAACTTAGGGGAGTGGTATGGAAAACAATTAAGGATTTTATAAATAGCACGAAATTCCTAACTAAGATTTTGGTTTTTTAATTAACTTTTTAGTTTTTAGAGCGCACAACAAGCCGATTACTGGCCTAGGTGTATGTCCATAGTGGCATGGGACAGTTTCAAATATCGGCACTTTCTTTTCAACCTAAGCTAACCGATAAGTTTGGTACAAAGAGTTTTGTTAGATCCTTGCATAGCCTTACTGAATATGACGAAGACCGGAGATATAGATGTAATGATGAATTTCTCATCGTTTTATGACGAATTGTGGCTAATATTCATATTCGAGGTGGTGGGTATCCAAAGTTCGGCCCCGCTGAACTTAATGCATTTTCACTTGTTTTAAGATATGAACGAAATTTGGAACTCTATACTCTTTTTGACCCCTCAAAACCATTGCGCGATATGGTCTTAGTAGGATTATAATGTTTTACAGCTGTACTTTGAAGGGTTTCTGAATAAGTTTCATTTTTATCGGATTTCGACGAAATGTGGATAAGTATACATCCATGGTGGTGGATGTTCAAAGTATGGCCGAGACGAACTAAATGCTTTTCAACTTTTGATATTATTTGGACTAATCTTTGAATGCAGTATATTTTACACCAAAAATAGTGAATACATCTACATTGTAGGATCACATTATCTCAATCCTTTTGATATAGGATGAAGTTAAATAAACTAAAAGATTATCATCTAAATGAATATCTAATTTGTTAATGTCTAAACATTGCAAAAGAAAGCTACAGGGGAATTGGGTGGATTGAATGGTACAATTTTTCGGAACTACAAATTATTTCTGGTTAGAAAATCTAATGATTGGTTTAAAGTTGGAGTATTGGCTTTGAAAATAAAATTGTGATTCACTAATTTCATTAGTTGCTAAATCGATAAATCAAAAAAATTGTTAATGCAGATATGTTGTATAAATTTAGCTTTAAATTTTTTGGATTTGGCAATATGTAAAGCAAAATCTTTTTTTTTTTGGCCTAAATTAGTTATTCTACATTTTCTTACAATTAAAAAAAAACATGTATGAAACATTTCACTTAAAACTAAAACCAAATAACAATTAGAATTTTGTTAAGTGGAAGATATATATGAAGCTTTTAAGACAGTTGTTTTTTGTACTAAATTCTAATAGCTTTTTAGCGTTTTTGTTTAGGTTAGTTAGACACACACAAACATATAAACAGAAATATACACATCTATGATCAATCAATAGTAGTATTTAGCAAACCAATTGTAGCATTTATATTCTTTAAACTATTCTGTTATGTTTTTGTTGTTGTTTTTTTGTTTTTGTATTAATTACGAATTATTAGCGCAGCATATTGTGGCGTTTTAATCTCACCTGATTTTTATCAATTTCACCATCTTGTAACTCAGCTTCGCCTTGCTCTTGGAAAGTAATGATAATCAAGGCCACGAATATGTTTACAAAGAAGAATGGAAATACGATAAAATAAACGATATAAAATATGGACATTTCAATCCGGAAATTTTGTATTGGACCCCTATCTTCGTAAGTGGCAGCCATGGAGTGTTGCAGTACTCTAAATTATTGATTAATATTTGTAATGATTTTTTTGTAATAAAAAAAATTATTTTAGTTTTTTTTATAATACAACATAGATTTTGGTTTGTTTTTTGGTTTAGTTAAGTTTAGTTAGAGAAAAAGTGTGTTGTTAAAGAAAGAGCTTAAAATCATAATCGTAAGTTAAATTTGTGAATGTGAAAATGTTAAGCTTAGTACTAGTTATGGAAAAACGTATAGCTTACTGTGGCCATCCTTCGCCGGTCTGTACTGCGAATAGTGTCAACATTGCAGCTGCAACGTTGTCGTAGTGAAAACTTTGCGCCTTCCACATGCGAGCCTCTTGCTTTGGCAGTATTTCTCCTTCTTCGAATTTAAAATACGAACCCCTGGTTTGGTTCATTGATGAGGTGATGAGGATTTTTATTTTGTTTAGGTTCAAAATGAGATTTTGATTTTTTTTGGATACGTTTGGAGGGTTTGGATTTTGTAAGTAAATTGTTTGGTTTTTTGTTAAATAATTTGTTTAAAAATTATAAATTATATTAAAAATTAACAAAAATAAGTTTTAGTAAAAAAATCAAAAAAATTAAATACAAAAGTAAAAAAAAAACAATAAAAACAATTGTAATTCTAATTAATGCTCTAGAATTTTATTGATGAATTTCTACTACTATTTTTGTGGCTACTATGATATGTATGTTAGTGTTAAATGTGCTTAATGGTTTAGAGTTTTGATGAATGGAATGCATGGTTTATGGGTTAATGGACTTAGGTTTTTCTTAGTTATGTTGGGGAAATGTGAAGGAAGCTGTTTTGCATGATTGGGTTCCTTTACACAAATAAGGCGTAAAGAAATAGCAAATGTTACAAAATCGATACTAAGATACTTTACAGAAAAAAGCAAGTAGAAAGAAGCGGAGTGATTTTTTTTTTCTGAGTGATTTTTGTTGTATGCTGTTTTTTTTTGAAAGAGAATCGTATGTTTTGAGATTTCTGTTTTTTGGTTTTTTTCGAATGACAGCTGTGAGAATTTGTGTTTTCTTGTAGAAGTTTCATTTTTGGCGAATTTGCATTTAGTTTACTGTTGTAGTAGTTGTTTACTTTTCTTTCTTCTCGTTTTTTTTTTTATTCTTCTAATATTGTGAGCATTCTTTCTTTAGGTTTGTTTTTTGAAACTTTGAAAAAAAAAATATATAGAATAATATAGGATTTTCATTGATTTTGTTTGGTTACTTTTGACAAAAAGCTTATCAAATGATACAGTGCGTCTCTGAAGTAGATCCCATGTAATATTTGGAATATTGTAAATTGGGAAACTAGAAAGTATGTGCATTCCAATTTTTCTTTATATATAGTTCTGAAGCGGATTTTGAAAATTGTTAAAAAATTCTAATATTGTTTAAAACATTCGTTTACCAAGCAAACATTGCGTTTTTATACCTATTTCTCTGTGCTGGCTACCGGAACACAAGGATATCATAGGTAAATTTAAGGCAGATGCAAAGGGTTTTCCAACAAGAAATGTCATTTTGCATCCTTCAGTATGTCGGTAGCTGTCAATCTTGAAGCTTTTATTCTTTGGCAAGTGGAAATTACGCCATTATTAAAAGTTAAATGATTCAGTCTTCAACAACGCATTAAAATTATTTGCAGGTACAGTTTGCAGAACTTAAGCATGTTTGGGTCATAGTGAAGTTTCTTGTCGGAGCACAATACATTGAAATTGTAGCATATGTGGCTTGGAAGTTGTTGAAAAGCCTCTCTATTCCCAACGGGTGAATATTGGGTGCAGTTTATACTCCAGCGGGATCATTGATATAGGTAACTATATCTATGGATTGCGCTTTTGAGAGATGATTAATGATTTTTTGATCGGAGGAAGAGCTGACGTTTCACTTCCACCTCACTCGTGTCTTCCGTCACATCACTGAGAGGAATAAGATCCCTTTATCTGCAATACACGCCGGAACTCTCGTACCATTCTAAGTCTTTCTGCATCAGAATGCCTGAAATCCGAAACAGTTTGCGTTAAATCTGCAAACTTTCCGGTTCGTGTTATATCTAGAAAAGGTGATCCAAATTGGTCATCGAGATCTTGTGATTTAACTCCTTGCGACTTCTTTCTATGGGGCCACACGAAAGATAAGGTGTACACCAACCTCAAATATGGAATTCGTGAGGCTATCGGGGACATAAAAAAGCCACTTTGTGATTTGGTTACGGAAAAATTCATGAAAAGAATATGGTCCTGTTAGTGTGATCGTGGTGGACATTTGGCTTATTTGTTTTTTTCATACCTACACTGCATACCTTCATCTTTTTTATGAAATAAACATCGGATCATTTATATAAAAAAATAAATGTTTATTTGAATACTAAAATAACAACTCTTATTGGAAACCCCTATTCTTGTAAAATGATTTTGTTACGGAGAGTTTCATGAAAAGAATGTGGTCTTGTAAGTGTGTCGTGGTAGCTATTTGGATGATGTTTTTATATCCTCCACCATAGGATGGGGGGGTATATTAATTTCATCATACCGTTTGTAGCACATCGCAATATTGGTGTGAGTCTCATCAAAGTATATATATTCTTGATCATCTTGACATCTCGATTAAAGCCTGCCCGACCGCCTGTGCATCCCTGTCTGTCGAGAGCACGCTAACGATGGAATAAAGTTAGGCGCTTGAAATTTTGCAAGAATACTTCCCATTAGTGTAAGTCGATTGGGGTTGTAAATGGGCTGTCATATAAACCGACCCTGGATAGAGCATCACATATATCTATCACCCGATTTTTGCTTTTACGACGTTTGCAAGCGAATCTATTAATCGATCTTTCAATTATGCACAGCGATTTTCTCTATGAGTCCCACAATAGGTAAACATTTTGCTCAAAATTTCCCATTGCCTATTTTCGGAGTTTTTGGTCAGTCAAAATCAAAAAGAAAAATATTGTGAATAAGAATCTCTACCAATGACGAGATCACAGTTGCAATTATTTGCAAGCCCATGGGTTTGCGTTGGATTATTTTCTTGTGTATGTACACAGTAAAATGCAGTAGTGTGAGTAGGTTTGCCTTTCACTGCTCTATACGCTCATATGCATCCCTTTTTCTCAAGCAGGAAATATACAAAATAATAGTTATTGGTCCGGTAAACGAATAGTTATTTGAGGCTATTGAAAAAATTGCGCTATTATACAATTTTGGGGTTTTAAACAAAATAAATGTTATTTTACCTTAGGCGAAGCTCCTAAAGGGTTTACAACAAACAAAGTTTGTGACGATCAACAATGCTACGTTTATGGATACCGTTTGATATGTTGAAGCGAAACATTACAAGATTACAATAAAACAAAACCTTTGTAATAAAAGTATTTAGTTTATCGTAAAAATTTTTCAAGTGTTTTTTTTTTTTTTTGCTTATAGATTCGGGGGATTACATTCGTATTTAGGCCCCATTTCGAGCCTACGACCCGTCTACATAGTGGCCTACATCTGTGAGCCTTCTCGTCCAAGATTACTCCTTAGCATTTGACCTTGTCAGTTCTATTGAGAAAACGTGAGCGTCAAATTGGCCCATCTTCGGCTTCCTCGTGAACCATCAGATTTCAGGCTTCTCTGGTTTTACATTGAAACCCCTATGTCTAGCCAAGTCTATAATGGCTTCGTTTGATTTATTTCGACTTTCTCAGAGATCGCACTATGCGAGTCGTTAAAGATGGGTTCTCATCCATCTATAAAGCAGGTGTACCCCAGGGCTCTGTCCTTTCTCCTTGTATTTTTCATATTTTTATCAACGATATGTTGAGTCAGATATCGAATCCGATCTACTCACTTGCGGGTGACAGAAATCTCTGTCATTCGTACTTATTCAACCATAGGCATAGTCTTCGAGAGATTGAGGGCAAGAGGCGGATTATGAACGATACACTCTGGAAGGATTTGCTGGACACGAACCAACTAAGAGCTTTGTACTCTTTTTAAAGAACCATGCCTGAAGAAGCTCGGTAGCAAAGATGAGACCGTTTTAATGTAAACAGCAGAAGAGTTTTCTAGAGTTGATTACAAATTAGGTGCAGGGGAACATATAATTATCTATGAAAATCAAATTTAGTCGACTTTTTTACGTTAAGTTAAATATTTATGTTGAATAACAATGTTATATATGTCTGTTTTTATGTTTTTAAAAATACAAAGCTATTAAAAAAATTCAATACTTTCTGTATAAAATAATTTGTAATTGATTTTCGTGATGCACTTTAACACTGTATCATTTGATTTTATTTTTTGCATTGCTATGCCGTAGAGATAATGGTTTTCGGCCACTGCTAAAGCTTTTTGTAAAAGTTTCATTGCACACGAAGGCAAACAGTCAAAAGATTACAAATCTTTTGTAGTTGTGACATAAATAATTATAAATAAATTATTTACAAACAATTATTGAGTGTGTTGTAAGATTATAACAATAGATCGAATAATCGGTAAAAATATTTTGACGGTAAGGTATATAAAAAGAAATCAATAGAGGAAATAAATAATATATAGATTCTATATATATATGTATATAGATAGACGTATACATAATTTTTTGTTGGTTTGAAAAAAAAAACAAGTGAAACAGAACACAAATATCAGTTAGCTGTTGTTGTTATTTGATCGATCTGTTACGCTAAGCCAAAAACACTAATTGTTGTTAGCCAGATTAGATGAAATTTAGCACTTTCATTTATTAACACACCAAAAAAAAAAAAACGACTAAATTTTGTTAAAAATCTAGGACAATTATTTGTTAGCCTAATTAAAATGGGGATGTTTAAAGCTATTGATTTTGTTAGTATTTGTATCGATTATAGTATCTAATTGAATATCATTTTTATTATTTGAGAATTCTAGTTAAAATTTCATATGCTAAATTTTGTACTAAAGTTTCTAAATATTTTTTGTTACCATTTGCTAGCAGCTTTTTACGTTTCAGGATGATTAGGAATTTTATCGAAAATTTTAATGAGTAGGATATTTATAATTTAGTAGATGTGAGTAGTATTAGATAAATATTGACTAAATCCAGACTTGAGAATTTCCTTTTTTTTTGAGAATTTTGCTTCTATAGAGATATGCAATAAGAATAAAACAGCAATGCACATCTCTATGTTGGAATGTAAATCAAAATTTTGTGAATTGGAATTTAGAGCGCGCGCATGTGACGTTGAGTTAAAAGCTTATTAAGAAATCTTCTGGCAGTAGTATGGACCTTTGGTATTTTAACAAAAAATAAAATACCCAATTCACAAAAAAAAAATACAGGCAAAAATAGATTTTTTGCTTTTGCTTGATATAGTGAGAGATAGTGATTGTCATACTGATTCTTCAACGTCCTTTGTTTTACTACTCAAAATGCAAAAAAGATGGCTAAAAAAGGAAAAAAGAGAAACGTCTGATATGCGAATTGCTTTCAAGCTATTTCTGCGTGTGTTTGGCAGAAGCCTTGTCAAATACTAAACTAATCGCTTTCCTTATTCATTCTAATGGGGTCAATTGGGGGTTTGGCAACAAATATTATGGAGGATTTCGTTCGATTCGTTTCATATACGTTTTGATTTTTTGAAAATCATTTTTCATTGGAAGCCAGTGTTTGTTTTATTTTTTTTTTTTTTTTTGATTTTATTTTATTATTTTTTTTTTTTTGTTGGTTCGTTTTGTTCATTTCAGCATTGTTTGCTTGCATGATTTTGGCAACTTTTGAGGCAAAAGTGTAATCAGGCAAATAAACAAGCGGGGAAACTTTAAAATGCTACTCTTACATTCTGTAAAATCTGTGCACGCATTTATTTTTCTTAAAAAAAAAAAAACATAAATTCAAATGAAAAAAAAAATTATTGAAACTGATAAACTGAAACTCTATATATGAGAACTCAAGACGATAAGAACTAAGAAACACATTTACTCTTTCAATTATGGGAAATTTATAACTTTTTATTGCACGTTAAGTTCTTTTCGGCAGTAATTTATTTTCTTTGTTTTTTGCTTAAGAATTTTTCAATTGCAATGCATTTTGAATTTGAATTTAGCGGGGTTAGGTCTGTGTGTTTCTTTGTGTATATGTGTGTGTTTTGTTTCCTTTTTGGAGTTTTGTTGTTTTGGCTTGAATGTGTGCAAGTCTCAGCTCAGGGTTATGATTTGGTTTATGGGGATTTTCTTTTGTTTTTTTTTTTTTTTTGAAAATCTATGACATATGAAAAACTGACTGCTTGTGTTTTATTGTGTACAGACTTGCAGTGCAATTAAAAGTAATTATTTTAAAGTCGCAGTTCGCTTGAGAATATATCCTCCATTTAATTACTTTAACACTTGGCGTCACCGATGGGTTTCATTTATTATGCACGAAAATAGAAATATCCTGAATGTTATCATTATCCTGGAGATGTGTTTTTCTTTGATTCCTATTTCAAAAATGAAGAAAAAAAAACCTGGCGCTCTTTCCTTTTGAAGATTTTTTCTTAGAAGTTCTGTTTGTTTAAGTTTTCTCTCTGGAATTTTGTTTTCTTTTAACTAATGTTTACATATGATAGAATAACATAATGTTTTTTACTATGCTATATTATACGTTTTTCTCTAATACAGAAACATCAATTAATGTAATGTAATGTTTTTTTTTTTATTTGATATAAAACTCGATACATATGATGTACTTACTTTTATTCAGCTTCTCTGAAACGTTAAGATTAGTAGTTACTTGGGAATTTCTTCTTAGGAATACTATGAAGCAAAAATATTTGTTTAAGATTGTATTTTGTTAATATAATAATTGGAACCATATGCTTTATAGGCGATTTAAACGTGTGGTAAACATTATATATAAGAAAATTCAATATTTCACCTAAATTATTCGTTACAAGTTTCTCCATCAATTACATTATAAAAGTAATTCTTTTTGTATGGTAAATTCATGGATTACTGTTTACATGTTTCCTCATCAATTACTTTATAGCCCATGTTCTGTAATACTCTAAATTTAAATCTCATAATACTGAGTTTTTGTTTTCAGGGCCGCTACAAAGGTAGACCGATAGGGACAGCAAACGACGCCATTTATTTTGTCGCTTTCCTTTTAGTAAGGTTTGATATTTCATGATGGAAAGATATACGAGCCAACAACGCGTCGAAATTATTAAAATTTACTATCGAAATTCGGAGTCACTGGTCTCATCGTTGTCATCGAAAAATCATCTTTAGTGATGAGGCTCATTTCTGGCTGAATGGCTTCGTCAGTAAGCAAAATATGCATTATTTGTCAGACAACAAATAACCTATGCCAACCAATTTCGGACAAAAAATACTATTATTAAATTTGATGAAAAACTGTGGACATAAAATAGAATAACAGCTCTGTAATACGCTTTAGTGAACATTTTTATTTAAGTGACACTTGATGGAAAAAACCATTAATTTTTGGTATTATTCGCTCAACTGAAAATACCGCTAAACCGAAAAGGGTTTTACTCCCCTTTTCTGTTTTATATGAAACTGAAATCGCATAAGTGAAAAAGTAATTTCTTTGGGAAGTTTTCTGAAATTGGAAAACTTCGTGTCAGCAATAAAATTCGAGCAAAAATATATTGTGATATTTCGCTAATAACTCTCTGACTCTGTGGAATTCTTTGGGGAATTCAGTGTCACTGACGCAACAGAGATGAGAAAAGAAGAATTCTAAGGGAAAATAAATCAGTAGTTGTACAAGTTCAAGCAATCCATTAGGGAAAACGTGACCAGGAACACAGAACAAAACAAAGAGGAAAAGATATATAAAAGCCTGTTTTACATACCTTGTTTTTCGGAAAGACTCAGGAATTCCGACATATATGACAAGGAGAAATATCAATTAGCCCTCAAAACGACAAGGAGAGTTAATGATTTGTTTAGCAACAAAATCAAAATCAAAAATGAGAGGGCAAGGATAATATAGTCTATAAAAAAAATGTAACGGCGACATATCAAACGAATGCACGAAAGCATATGTTTGTACAACGATGACTTAACTTCAAACTAGGTTAACGAGTGTAAAATGTTAATTCCATTCCCGAGTTTGATTTTCAGTCAAATTCTTCTAAACAAAGTAAGATATAAAGGATAAGTTTTTGGATAACATAATTGATAGAGAAACTTGCACAATATTGTTTCACATAATAAAGCAAAATTATGTTCAGAACTTCAACACCCAACCGAAGGGTCATTCATAATGAATAACGTTTTGAAATATAAATAATGTTATAATCAAATAAATTTTTTTTTGACATCAATGTATCGAGTTTCATCTACAACTACATCTTTTTTATGTTTGTGGCAGTATATCTGCTATTCTAATTGATTCTATCATATGTAAACAATATGATGTTTCAAATTATTACTGATTTACTAAATAATTTAGATAATTTCACTATAGAAGTGATGGCATTATATAAATATAGATGAACCGTTAATTTGTTACCTACAAATTCTTTTAAGTATAGAACTATGGTTTCGTAATTGACATATTAATTGATATAGCATAAATATCCAGAAATGAAATGGTTGTTATCATTACCTTGGTACTTTACCATTTGGATTTGTTATAATCCCAAAATATCAGCCGCATTGCTGGTAAACAGTAAGTAACGTAAGACAGCAATGAATTACAATTATATTTGCGAAGAAATCCAATCCAGATTTTCTTTTCTCGAGTATATGGAAATAAAATCCACGAAGACTTATCTGTGAAACAGTCTTCAATGTAAACGATCCATTTAAAATTATTCCTATGAAATAATTATGTTGAAAAAAAAAATACTCACAAACTGGATTGGTGAGATAATTAGAATGAGTCTTCTAGGAATTGCGCAACAGATAACGTATCTCATAAAAGTTATAACATGGTTATCATTTAAAGTTTTAATACAGAGATTTTTCGGCAAATTTTACCGAACTTTAACGTTTAACTTAATGTGGTATATGTATGCAGGAACGGGTTGGAAAAGCCTAAAAACTGAGCACATTGTTTAAAAGCCTTATGACCTAAGAACAACGAACTTCGAATAGTCCTTGCACATAGGTAAAGTAGAGCGATTAAATTACTGATAGTACCCTTTGAATAGCAATTAAATTAGCCAAATTTGCCAAAACAATGAAATTTTGAAATTTTTCTGGGAGTGCTTAGCCCAAACCTGGAGACTTTTCTACGCTTATGATCACGACAGGGTTAGGATCTGCAAATTTAAAAGACGGATCAGCAGAGGAACTTCTCAAGGAGTTGTAATGCCTTCTCTACTTTGGAATATTGCCATTAAGAATATATTATTGTCTTTGGAAGAAAAAAGTGTAAAACTGGTCGCGAATGACTCCCCAAGGAGTTGTAATGTCTTCTCTACTTTGGAATATAGCCATTAAGAATATATTATTGTCCTTGGAAGAAAAAAGTGTCCACCCGCCAAATCCGTCTAAGTCGTAACATATTCTTTTCAGCTGAAGATACACGTTACCCACAGTGGCATCTATCTCCTTGGGAGAAGAGAATGTTAGATTTGCTGAAAGCGCAAAATACCTGGGTGTTTTGCTGGACAGGAAATTGAACTGCATATCAAATATTTTGGAAAGGGCAGGAAGGCAACTCTTGCCCTAAACAACTGCAAGAGCGCCTATGACAACAGTTGGGTTTATAATGCAGTTGTCCGACCTATAATACTATACGGGAAAAAAAGTTGGCCCAAAATTTAAGATTTTTCCTTATTCGTAGGATTTAAGCAATGAAAACGAGGAAAAGGAGGAAATAAATGTGCTCTCTTTAAATTTGATTTACATGTTACTAAAGGACATTACCATCCTTTTCAAATTTTGATCGCTGATTGATTCTTATTTTACTTCATAGAAGACTGTCCAAACAGTAACTTACATCTTTACCTAAAACAATTAAACACGCTCCTATTTTTTAGGCTATTTTATGTCTTAAAATACAGTTCACTGTTTCCTTGTCCCTAGATCAATTTCCTAACTTTCAACGATATTTTGATTTTAAATTTTTGTCTTTAATAACAAGATGCAAAGTTAAGGATTAATTAATCCTACTATTTACAATAGAAAATCCTTAATATGTATGAACATATTTTTCATCAAAAGGAGTGTTTCCTTAAAAAGTTGGAAAATTGATCATCTTTAAAATTTGCAAATCTTTGGCTGGAATCTTTCAAATAAGGACACAAATTGTTTCAGTGTATATGGTGATGTGATCTGGTGGACGGCACTTCAAAAGTCCACCTACTATTCAATACTCAGACGCATCCAAAAGATGGCTTGTTTGAGCACTGATGACAGCCGCACTAATGACGACACCATCTGATACACTGAATTTAATGCTCCTTCTAAGGCCTCCGGACATTGTGGCTAGAAATTGCTGCAAAATTGTAGCCGGAAAAGGCTACGACTTCATGGCCGGATATCATTCACGTTTTTGCATCCGCGAGGCCTGGTCCCAAAGTTTATTTCTTTTTAACAATGGGTGACATTGCATGGTTTGTACATCACAAGTTGAATAGTCACTCACATTTTTGCCATATATGTTTAAGTGTACTTCGGAAGGGCTACGTAAAGAGGGTAGAGTCATCCCTTGTCAAAGGTTCAAAAGGTGTAATATAAGCAATATGGTCTTTGTACTTGAAGGCTTTGAAGCGCTGTTATTTAGACTTATTTGATCATGCCTTTTTAGTTTTCCCACTGGGGACGTCTCAGTCATTGTGTCCAGCATGGCAGGTCTTTGTCTGATCGGAAAACATACTGACAGACTGAAGGCTGCAAATAACGACTTTTGCAGAAGCTGAAAATATCTGGGAACATCGACTTCTGCAGAAGCTGAGAATATATGGGAACATCTGCAGTGTGTGTATCGCGCATTGGCTAAGAAGTGCCACATTAGGATCTCATTTGAGAACTTGTTTCAATGAGCGGATGCGAACATTCGCAAGTTGTTGGGCTTTTTAAAGCTATCTGGATGGTTCAACGGTAGAAACTACAGAGAATCTCCTTCTTCCTTCCCCTGTTCATTTGGTATTATAATGGACGAAAACGTATCCGTGAGTCAGATGGCAGACTACCACTTGAACCTCAGATTTAACTGAATTACGGGAAGGCCAATGGAGTTGTAAAAGAATTTTGCACTTCTTAAAAGGTCGAATGCAGGAAAGGAATGACACGTTCTTCATTCCTTAGAAACGAGTGGAGACAATTGATGACAAGCCGACATGTTTCGGATACTATAAGGCGTTCTTTGCTTCCAATTTGCCGTAAGGGCAGAGATTTAACTATTTTTTTATACCCATCACAGAGGATGTATACTACCCATAGGATGGATGTATACTAATCTGATCATTTTGTTTGTAACACCTCGAAATATTGATCTTAGTATATATAAAGTATATATATTCTTGATCGTCTCAACAATAGGGACCTTCACACCTGCCGGAATCCCAAACTATATGCAAAGGGGATTTAGTATCAATAAAAATGTAATACTTTTAGGAACTAGACATTTGATAATCCATTTCAATAATTTGAAGCAATCATTTTAATGACAGCTATAATAATGTTTGTTTATACACTAAGTTCTTTTTAGTTACATACTCATATTTTTAATAATGCCATCACTAAATCGTATCTAATTGAACTAATATTTTAGTAAGATATATAATTTATCGATCAAATACATCTAATGTGTTATTTACAATTTAGATTTAACATAGTAAGACACATATATTAAATTTAGCTTGTATTTTTTTTTTTTTTTTTTTTTTTTTTGTTTAGTTTTTTACCAATAATGAAAAATTAACTAAATGTTCATACACAATATATTGAATATGAAATATTTTATAGGGGGGCGGGAGGATAGTCTATAGAAGGAAAGGAAAGAGAGGTTTACAGGAAAAGAGCGTTCTAGACTTGGAATAAATATAGATCATGGAAAATATGGATATAGGCAGACGAGACAAAAGATATTCGCGAATCTATTACGTTGCGTTTGAACGAATACAGAAAAGAATAGTATTACAATGAAGTACAAAAGTGAACTAAACAAAGAGTTTACGATACGTTTTACGTACGAAGTAGTAGTAGTTACGAAAGACATTAGACATATAGTAGAATATGTGGGCGTGTCGGTGTAGTGTGTTGTTTATCCATAAGGTATACAATCACTACTTATTGTTATTGTGGTGATCGAAAAAAAATGGTTGTTCTTGTTTAGAAAATTAAACTAAAACTTCTCGTGTTAGGTTTTAGCGAGTCTCAACGAAAAGAACAAACACACAAATATAGTTTTCGGTAAATCTAAGAATGTTTTTTTTTTTACTTTTTGTTAGCACTCTAGGAGAAATGAGAAATTACGACAACAAGTATGGACCTAAACAGAACTAAATTTGAATTGTAGTTGTTGTTTTGTTGTTGTTGTTAGCAATACGATATAAGAAATAAGAAATAGAGTTTTGTAGTAAATTAAAATTAAACGTAAAAAGAAAATATACATTAAAAAAAATTTGAATTGTCAAGAAACAAAAAAACATATAAAAAAGATTTTTCCAAAAACTTAAAAGAAAACTAAAAATTAGTATTTATTATTAATTGGTTTACTTACTGGCACTCATAGGCAGTATGTTTACTTTCGTCCGTACAATAAAAAAATTTCCCATTGAATAATTGTACACCAATGACAGAAAATATAAATTGAAATAATATGTACACGATTAGAATGTTAACAACATTTTTCAATGAATTAACTACGCAGTCGAAGACGGCTTTCAATTTGGGTACGCGTTTAATGGTTTTTAATGGTCGCAGGACACGAAGGACACGCAACGATTTGATTGTTGATAAATTTTGTCCAGCACTGCTACCGCTCATATCGAAACCAAAACTAACAGCAGCGCATATAACGACCACAGCATCCATAATATTCCAGAATTCTCTTAAATAGCTGCCAGGATGTAATATAACACCTAAATCTACAATTTTCAGTAACATTTCTATTGTGAATACGCCGGTAAATGCATAATCGAAATAATTCAAAATTTTATTTCGTGGTGAATTCTCACGAACGGGATCTTCAGCCGCTAACGCTATCGATGACAATGAGATGACGACCATAATGAAAAAATCAAAGTAACGTAAATTAACGACCCAATGGGCGCCACGTCTTATGCTGTTTTTTTTTTTGTTTTTCGTTTTTGCGATTCCAATTTTGTTTTGTTGGGATTTTGGTTTTTTTTCAAATTTTGTGCAAATTTGTCATTTTCCAATTTCATTTGGTTTGAATTTAATCCAATTGTGTTTTTTGTTTATATTTTGCGTTTTGTTTTTGAAACAAATTTGTGTGGTGGGCGCATTCGAAATTTGAGTTTGTATTAGTTGTTTTAGATGGTTTTTGATCGGTGTTTCGTTTTGTTGTTTGATTATGCACATGATCGTGATTGATTTTTATGGTGATTGGGTGATATTTGTTTGGTTGTTTGAATTAGCAATACATATACATATGATGTTAGGTTGTATTTTTTGATTTTTATTGATTTAACGTGCATCATGCAAGCATTTGATGATATGTTGTTAGTTGGTTTGGGCGCATTTTGATGATCACATCAATTAACAAAAATCACAAAAGTAAAGTTTAAAGTTCAAAAAAACAAGTCCATCAAACCAACATAAGATTGGAAAGTAAACGGGTAACGAACATAAAAAAGGATATAAAAAAGAGAAAAAGTTTATATTAATCATTTGTTTCGATTACCTTGAGAATTGAGAAAATTTTTGGTTTAGGGATTGTTATGGAAATCTTATTAAACTAACTTAAAGATCTGATATATATATTTAGATTAGAATTTTAATATCTGATTGTTAGTATGAATGAAGAATGTAGGGTTGTTGGGAAAAAAGGATCTGGAAATTCTCAAGGTGTTTGGGAATACCAACAAAATGATTTTGGTTTTCCGAACTTTTGAAAATTTTGGGTTGATTGACTATAAGCATCTATAGGGGACTTAAAGGTGGTTAGGCAGCGCAGTAAGCGCACTTTAGAAACAAGTTTGCAATGTTAGTTCTTGTTCTCATTCTATATATTTGAGGAAATATCCAACTTTATATAGGAATAAATGTGAACGATTCATTCTCGAAACCATTTTAAAACAACTTGATGAAAATTCTTGCCATTTGCAATGCAAAGCATTGAAGAAAAATAATGTCTACTTTAGAAATCTAAAACGAAGTGAAGCCTATAATAATGCCAGATAATTGGGGGATAAACTTGAGATATTTTAGAACTTTCTTAACAGCTTGTTACAAAAATTATATGAATAAGACTAAATAATACATTTGTTAGTCCCTACTCTCATTTCCTTTAGGATGAAATATGTTGTTGATTAAATTACGTAGTGTAAAAAGGAACACCTTTGAATACCTGTGTATGTCAACAACTTTATCTAATGAACACCATTATCCGTCTTGAAGGAAAAATAAATGTAATAAAATATCACGAGTTGAGGTATATGAATTCATGGCTAGGTTGTATCACTACAAAAACAATTTAGTTTTCACAACTTTTGAATATTTTTCGGAGAAACCATTAGAAATCAATAACTTGAAAAAAGTGAATCTCATTGGAAAAACATAGCTCGAAGGTTACTTCAGAAATTCAAAACGCAATGCTTCACATCTTGAATATCTGTTCGTCTTATGATATACAAGATTCATTTAAGCAACGTATCAAGATCTCCAAATGATCAACACTTAGTAAAGAGAAACCGTTTTTGTCGGTTTATAAAAAAAGGAAACTCTGTCGGCATTCTGCAAAGCTAACTTATCCATGAACACTTCATTAAGAAACTTCTCATATATCAATAAATGCTGTCCGATTCAATTTAAGTTCAATGATAAAGGGCCTCCTTTTTATAGCCGAGTCCGAAAGGTGTGCACCAGTGCGAAACCTCTTTGGGAGAAGTTTTTACATGGCAAAGCACCTCGTAAATGTCGCCAGCATGAGGAGGGGATAACCACCGCTGAAAATTTGTTTTCTAATGTTCTCACTTGGATTTGAACCCAGGCGTTCAGCATCATAGACGGACATGCGCTTTGGTGGCTTCCGGCTTAAAATTTCATCAGAAACTAAAAGATATGAGTAGCAAATGCTACTACTACTATATTTCTCATGAACATTCCATTAAGGAACAGGTGATACTTCTCTTATACTATCAATGATTGCAGTCCAATTAAGTAAAATACTAAAAAAAGGAATAATCCCATGTTAGTGGAATCAAAAAAGTATTGAAAGTAAAATCATTTAAATCTTTTGAACGACTATGTCAGTCCTGATGTACAAAAGGGTTTGAGGATTTATATCTTTAACGGCATGCATGTGGAATACACCTCTTGGCAGAGAAGTTTTACCCCACAGATGTGCAGAGGAATAGTGAGGCCATTACAACCACTGGAAAATGTTTTGATATTCTTGTCAAGATCCGTATGCAGGAGAAAGAAAGAATTGCATAAAACACTTCAACAGGGGAGAAGCCACAAGGGCACTAAACCTCTGGGACTCCTAAAAGGCTAACGGCCTAGTAGGTTTATATGACAGTTATATAAAGAAGATATGTTAAATAAACCTGTTTCAAATCTACATTAAGTTTTGTGAAAAAGGCTGTAAGCCTTGAAAATACAAGGACAAGAACAAATCCTGGGTGGAGTTATTACCTATTACCGTAGGATACATTCAGTAGAATGTATGAACAATGTCTAGTGAAAAAAAAAAACACTGAAACTACTCGTTGGCATAAATTTCCTAGGAAGATCTCTAACGGATAACGTGACTACAGAGAAGGCTATCACTGATATTCGTGGTAAATTGTTGGAGAAATTGTGTCTGAGTTGTAAATCCTTTGAAGAACAAAAATTTTTGACTCCTTTAAATCGCCAGGCCTTGATGATGAATCACTGATTGAATTAAAAGCTGTGTCCACGAGACTGGCTCCTTGCCCTAACTCTGCTTGTATCAGCATGTCGTACATACCTGTAGGACGAAGAGACACAAAGGTCATATTCATTCCGAAAGCAGGGAAACCGTACCACACGAAGGCGAAAAAGGTGTACAAGTGATGCCGATGACGGGACTATTGCGGTTTGGGGAAAAGTTCGCAGCACTGATAGAGATATAATTCAGGAAGCTCTAGGTGCCACACCAAAATGAGCTTCCGAAAGTGGTCTAGGCTCAAATCCGTCTAAGATGGAATTTGTTCATTTCAGCTGGAGGAAGAAGTCACCTACAGTGGCACCTGGAGGAAAGATTGTTCCAAAATACCTGTGAGCTTTGCTGAACAAGAAATTGAACTTTGAATGCAAAATTATGTAAAAGGCAGGAAGACAACTCTTGTCCTATACACTTCCAAGAGTGCCATTAACAGAAGATGGGCGGATTAAGGGACGTGTCATGCACTGGGTATATACTGTAATTGTCAGACTTTTTGCAATGTGGTGTTGTGGTCTAATGAACGGTGCTTCAAAAGTCCAATTACTGTCCAATAATCCGCCGGATCAAGGATGGCTTGTTTGTGCATCGCTGCCGCATCGAGGACGACACTATCTGATGCACTGAATTAAATGCTACACCTAATCAGGCAGCCATTAAATCCCTAGAGAATGAATTTCTGAATTCAAAGATCGCCTTGACTGTCGCAGAACTCTCAACAAGATGGCTGAACACTTCAAAATTCACCTGTTCTGGGTGCTGGTCCACGAAGATATCCCAGGAAATTGTAGAGCAGACGCGCTTGTGAGACCAGGAACTACCTTACACATTACTGGGGAACTGGAACCTTTGGGTTATGCGACATGTAAGTCTTTAGAACAAAGCCCCAAGGGCAACAAATGACAATGTTGTGAACATTCCAAAATTTTGTGGCCTAATCCAGACTTATGTAGTTCTATTGCTTTGCTTTCGCTGGCTAGAGCATGAATTCCAGTCAGTTTGAACAACGAAGAAAACCTTGAAGTAATGAGACCATAGTTTGAAGTCCATGATACTGGAAACTCTATGATGTATTTCTACTAAATAGGAGAAATCTACTTTTGTCTAGCAACTATTGTCTACCAATTCTATTGAAAGGTCCTTGGAGCAAACCTTTCCTTATTTCAATTTCCAGATCCTTTTTATTGATCGTTTTTATGATCGAAGTTGGCTGTACGAAATACTTAACCCTTTTCTCACACACGCAAATATATATCATTATATGTACACTTATATAGTGAAAAAGATTAAAGATTAAGTTTTTCTGTTAAAGATAATGAGACATATAATATGAATGATACCATATATAAATAAATACATATGTGTAAATATCGAGAGACAGACAGAGAGAGAGAGAGTAGGGATAGAGACAGAGATAGGAAGAGTGTTAGATATAAAAAAAGAGTATTTACGGATTTGTTGGTGATAATATAAACATTGATGAATATGGCAACATTGGTTTTGGACCCTCCGTAACTTCTTCCTCCTCCTTCTTTTCTTCTTCCTTCTTTTTGCTTTTCGCTTTAACTGCGGCAGCGCCATCGCCGCCATTCTCCACATGGACACCGTCTCCTTGTAGCGCTTCCATTTCTTTTTCTAATTCTTGTAATTGTTTCTCTTTATCTTCCTCGACTTGTTCCTCTTCGGCAGCAGTTAATTCTTGGGCGTTTGCTAAATTATCAACAGCGATAGCCAAGAACACGTTTAGCAATGTATAATTACCGAAGAGTACCAAAACGATAAAGTAACTGTAATTGTTGTAAAGTCATAAAATCAGCATAGGATGTGATGTTGCAGAATATTATAATAGAGAGCGTTGATGTATGATTGTTGTTGTTGTTGAAACGGAGGGTCATATTGGTCCATTTCATTGATTTGCATAATGCATGCATTCCGTCGCAATGTAGATGTGTGTACATATTTTTTTTTTTTTGTTTTTGTTAATTTTGGTTTGGTGGTGGGAAAGAGAGAGATACAACAAGTTTTGCATAAGGTTTAAATTGATATTGTTAGGATTTAATTTTGGGGAATATTTATTGTTGGAAGGAATTAGTCTCTGACTTTGTTCATATAGAAGTCTTAATAAACAAGTAAATAAAAAAAGTAACAAAAAACAGGGGGACATTTTTCGTTGTGGAAAAGAGAAAAAGAGATAATTTTTAATGGGGTTCTTATGGGGCGGAGATTAAAATTTTTTTTTTTTTTTTTAAATTATGAAATGCTTTAAGCTAAATTGATTAAATGAAAGCTAAAACAATTTATTTTTATTAGAAGGTGAAAAATTTAATGAAAGATTTTTTATACAAAATGTTAGTAAAAATCTTACAGCACAAAAAAGAAAAAGTTTTTTGACCAAGGCGACAGTTATTGAAAAAAAGCGTTTATATGTCTATAAATTCATTAAAAAAAAGAAATTGACGATATTTTTAGTTTTGCCAACATTTTTCTATGAAAACTGCATTTTAAAGGTTTTTGAAAATTTATTGAAGATTTAATAAGAAATTTAATAAGAAAATCTTTAATATTACTTGCAAAAACTTTTCTTGTTCTGTAAGATTTTTTTAAATATAGTTATGCTATATTAAACATATATGAAAACTCATTTGTAATAGTGAAAGATGTTAAGGCAGTAATTATGATACATAAAAAAAGAAGTAGTAGAAAAGTAACATATAAAAGAAATCTAAAGAAAATCTATTTATTTTTTGTTGTTAGCAAAAAACCGAATAGGTTTTCTATAGTTTTCTTAATTGAAGACATCAAAATGCAATTCTTTTCATTTATTTCATAATAAATGAAAATGAATTTTTATGTTATAGAAATATACTCTGTTGTTCGTTAACGTTAGTCTTGCCATAAGATTCATATCCCGTTTACGGAGAAATTACGCATTTAGTACCAAAGAAAAAAAAAGTATTACGTAGTTTAAAAAAAAATAGAAGAAAATGTAAAAAGTTTAAACGCAGTAGATAATATGACGCTGCTATATACAAAACTCGTCTTTTATAGTTTCAGTTTAGAAGTAGAGATAGCATAGCGTAGAAGTCCACAAAATGAAGCTGCAACTTATATATAAAATAAGAAAAATATCATAAAATATTGTCTTAGTTTTTTTGGTTTGTATAATAACATATTGAAAGTTTGTAGTAAAACTTAAATTAACAATTGAGCTTTCGCCAGAACTCGATTAAAATCCATCACCTAATTTCATCAGTAAACTTTGCTGGTCGCTTTAGGCGATTTACTTGAAATTATACGAAAACATTTTTATAATCTTTGTTGCAGTGGTTTCAATATGGGAATATGCATTTAACAGAAAATTTTAAGAATAATTCCTTATGCAGAAACTCTCAAAATTCTAAGTTAAATACTCGTCGTCGGAGGAAAGATTATAAAAATATTTAAAAACGTTGTAACGTTGTTTCCCAGTCTTCCTTCATTTATTTGAAATCCTTTGTCATTGGACGTTGTTGTTGATTTCATTTGAGAATACGAGTATTTCATCATTAGTAGTTTCTTAAAAATTTTTTATAACTATCATCATGCATATGTTGATATCATTTAATTCAATTCAATGAACTCATGCTATTTATTATTGTATTATTTATTGGTGTAGTAAACTGTGTATTTGTTAACTGTACTCTGAGAAGTTATCATCAAAAACTCACTAAACTCACTGTGTCTGTGCTTTGTATTCGTTGCCAGTTAACTCAGGTCGAAAATACAGAATGGTGCTTATTGGTGTAGTTGTTTGGATATGAATGAACTATGTTTGTGATTTATATAATTAAAGGTTACAGTTGTATTAACATGGTGCTTTTTTACGGAAATTTTCCTCAATATAAGAAAAGTATATTGATGTTATATGTACGATAAGAATAAAAATATAATCGAGTATTTGAATCTCTAACCATGAACAGTGATGGCGAGACTATACTTCTATCTTTTTATAAGTTAATGATCTAATCCGTGACGTTGAGGGAAATTTTGCTTTATACATCAATATTGGTTTAGCACATCTCCTACACATTACGCCTTACCTTATAATCGGTTCTCTTTTTCTTTTTCAGGTTTATTTTCAAATTCAACACACTACGTATTTAAAGCAAAATTTTATAAGGTAAGTTAAGATATACAATGTTTTAACATATATTCACTCTTTCTGTTTGCTGATATCAAATATTTTTATCGCTTCGGAGAAATTGGACTTTGATGAATTGTAATATTATGTAAATTACTTTGAGTTATAACAATATTATATAGTTGCTTTAAAGATGCTGTGGATACAGAAAAGTTGTTTAATATTATTCCACTATACTCATTAAAAAATCTATTTTTAAATATATTCGGCCTAGTTCACAACACTTAATGTAGCCTTAAAACAGGTTTATTTGACAGTTCTATAAAGGAAATCTATCAAAAAAAAAAAACCTATTTCAAGTCTACAGCAGTTTCTGTGAATATCGACAATTATCTTAGGCATGGACAAGTATGTTGTTAAACTCAAATATCCTAACTATTGTATTTAAAGAGAACTGCACAAATTTACCAACATACGCCAAGGTTGTTGAATATTAAAATTAGACTCTGTAAGAGTCTGCCCCATATCAAGCTTCGTCCTATTAATAATCTTAGGAATTAGAGTATACGACTTCATCAGTTGGCTTGTCTCAACTGCTTGAATGACATTCTTATCACATATTCAATGTTGGCACACACATTTTTCACCAATCATTATTTTTTTAGGACCACTTAAAGAGAATTACTTATACAGTCCCTATAGAGGCTTAAATGGGAAGGGTAGATAGTGGTTGTCATAGTTTCTATACCTAACTAGTCTTCATTGCTTTAGAAAGTAAAGAATACTCCATAGTTCACTTCTTCAATTCATCTGGCTTATGACTATGAGTAAGGCTATCAAAATAACGAAGACTGCTGACCAGCTAAACTTTGTATACAGGAACCGTCTGGTTTCAAATTTTTACTAAACCGTAAAAATTTTGACTTAGGCCTATAGTATGGGCACAATCTCAACTTGGGCGTTTCAAATTCACACGCCGGACCCTGACAAAAGCTTGACGTTAGGAAAATGTAGATACTCTAGCCAAAAGCAGGCTGAAAATTGACTGGTCTTACAGCTTGTAGAAAGCACGGGATAGCTGTGAGCACCACACAGGCTGGAACATTGAGCTCCAATTTGTGTGGTGTTTATTGCTGTTAAGAGAAGCTTAGCTGCGAGCTACCGGGCGCGTGCACAGGTTGCGGATATTGAAATGCTCCATACCGAGTAGCTTCAACGGCAGTCGCGGACAATCACGGTATCGAGGGCAGAGTGTCAGTGAGAGGCCGGTCGGCACAGGCTCTTGCACAAATACTGTGTGCTAATCGCATCGATATTGTTTTTTTTTTTTGAACATCTAAAAGAATGCATTTTAGTCGGAATTGTTAAATATATCATTAAAAAATAAACTGAAAGCTGCTAAATTGTGCCGGGATAAAGTTTGGGTTTGCTAGAAAAAATGTTCGCACTAAGAGATTTTTCTTAATCTATCTTTGAGCCTCTCGAATAAGGCATGATACTCATAGTGTATAGGCTTACCAATGTATTCTTCAACACTTAATTAACAAAATAAGGGACCAAGTTAACCAAGTTTCAACTTGCTAGAAATAAATTAGGTCAGTTTACATATCGATTATATTGAAGAAATCAAATCGTCTACGATTCTTCTAAGAGCTCAGGAAGTGTATTCGAGGGATCGATTTATATAAGGCCTGTACCCATTTGCTGAATTTGTTATTTTGTTGTTGTTATAGGGGGATAACTTTATTCATTATATCACAATCGTAATTTTGAAAGACATGGCTAGATCGACTTAACATATCATAGAATATCAAGAATATATTTTCTTTATACTAAGTAACGACGTTGGTTTATATGACCATGTCACATGCTTCAACTTTGTGAACCATATTAAGTATGATTTTTATTAGGGATCATATGGCGTATCCAAGTCGAAAGAATGAACGTTGTTGGACTTAAGTAGTCTTTATGGGGCTAAATCGAAGAGACGACCTTTATGCATTATGTGAAGAGCAGATGTCAGAAGAATATGTACAACTAAGCATTCAAAACTTCATCGAAATATGATAAAAGAATTCGCTCGCTGTGTTCCAAAAGCTTAATTTGGGAGATGCAAATTTTTGAAAATTTTGAACATGAACATTTCATTACAGAACAGGGCAAACTTTCCACATATCAATGAGTGTTAAGGTCAATGATAGGCGGTCAATGATACGAAGGCAACAGGGTTCATTTTGTAAAAGCATGGGTAAACAGACACACGCGTAGTTCTTTTGTATGAGAGAACAAACAGTTGTCAAATATGGTCTAAATCGGCCTGAAACAGTACCAATATAAACCGATCTCCCTATTTTACTTCTTAAACCCCTAAAGCGCGCAATTCTTATTCGAATTGGCTGAAATTTTACACAATGATTTCTACTATGGTCTCCAACAATCAATTTAATTATGGTCTGAATCGGACCATAACTTGATATAGCTTCAATAGCATAGCAATTCTTATATTTTATGCTTTGTTTGCCTTAAAAGTGATACCGGGAAAAGTGCTCAACAAATGCAATCCATGATGGAGTGTATATAAGATTCGGCCCGGCCATGGGACTCACAATTTATCCACCTGTTCTCTAGCATATTGCTTATCCATTCTGAAAGGACCGCTACTGGCTACTTGGAGTACCGCCAATGTGCTCATTTTGGCATCGAAGAATTCTTTAATTTTAAGCACAACCTCGCGCAGGGCAGTCTCCACCGACTTTCCCTATACAAAGGCATGTTCTTTGTATTTGGGTAGTTTGCTGGATGTCTTGCTCATTTATAGTGGTATTCACAATACGTTCAATAGTTTTGAGTAGAAAGGACGTCCACCTTCTTCTGTAGTAACGCCAAAAACATTCCATTACGACAGGGTGACTTAAATGGTTTGTAGTTCTTAGTTTTGTATATAAATTGTTTCGTACTGGTCTAAGAACAGAATATCCTCCCAACATATTATTCTATGAGTTCATCTGTTGACACCGAAATATTTAAAGATCAGCTCATCCTCTAACGAAAAATCTCGGCGAATACTACGAGCATTTGTAACTTAAATTTGAAACTTGATATCTGAATCATTTAGTTATTTAACAATACTTCTAAGGATATTGAAATATAGAATAAATATCTTCGTAACATTGAGAGAATATAAAATGAAAGTCTGTTATTCGTATTACTACCATGACCTGGTAAAATAAACTTCTTCTGTTCTAATAAATTCAATGATTAGTAATAGAAAGCAGCTTACAAGTTCTTCTTTTTTAAGAAAGGAAAACTAAGAGCAAAAAGTTGCTTTAATCATATCCCTCATAAAAAAGCTAGTTTTATTAAAAAAAATATATTTTAGATGGAAAGTTATATGTATCTTCATTCTTTGTTTCAGAATATTTCCAAAATACAAATTCTGAAAATGTTTATAAGGGCTTTATCATACTGTAAGAACCACAAACATATTTCATAGTATATTGTTGTCAGTATGACATAAAATTATATCTTCCTCTACTTTTAAGCATTCTGTGTTAATGACCTTAACAGTTAACTGTAAACAATTATTGTTTGCGAATTATAACTCAGATATAGTGTTGACTTCCTAAACTTATACTTTGAGGATTGTAGTAACATCAACATCCTGATAGAGTATTCAATTAATTCCTACATTGCCTATATGATTACTACTTTGTTAAGCTTTATATGTTAACCTTTGGAAAGTTTGGTTAAAGCTAAAATCTAAATTTTGTGTTTAAAAAATCACTTTAACTTCAGAAATATCAACTATTGATGGATTTTTTTGTGGCGAAAATTGGTCAAAAATTTTTGGCTGCTGTTGGGTTTTCCAAAGGTTTAAGTTGTTCATATTTTAACGATATGCCTATTTAAAAGCTTTTTAAATCATAAGAAAAAATGTACACTAAAAATTTGTTGGAAAACATTTTTTGCTATTGCATAGTATTTATAAAAAAATATATATATGAGTGTTAGTTGGTTAAAAAGCTTTTAGTAAAGATTGCGAGTATTGTGTTGGTTTAGTAGAAAAAAAATATCTTTTAAGAACGTGCAGAATCAATAGAATTGCTGATTGATTTGCGCAAATATTTTGTGATTGCCGTTTTTTTTATTTGCTTTGCTGGTGTTTAATTTAATGCCTTCAATTTGAAATTTTGCATAAAGTTACAAAAAGGAGTAAATTGTCATGGGGAAAAGGAATTTACAAACAAATCTATTTCGTTCTTAAGACTTTGTGATATTGTGTCAAAAAATGTTATGTTGTAAATCTTCCTTATTGTTCCAATACAGTTCAATTTCAAAGTAAAGCAAGAAATAAGATTTTTATTGCATCATAATTCCCCATAACAATGTCTTCCTTTGTGTCAGATTTGTTAAATTTTGAATTTTTTGTGATGTATTTTTCTTTTTGATTTTCATGCAACTAATAAATGCTTGGATAGAATTTTCTAATGAGTTTAGTATGTTGTAAATGCTACGTTGATGTTGAACTGAGTAAAAGAGTAGTTGGTTTTGTTTTGAAGAAAAACAACAAGATCTACTAAAAGTTTGTTAAAAGTGAGAACTTTTTGAGTTATGAACACAATGTTGAGAACTACATCTTCAGATAAACGAAATGAAAGCTATCTATAAAAGTAACTAAGTATGTGGTTATGTTTGAATATTTGAATTGAACGAGAAACTTGGATTGAACAATTGAACTAAATGTTATTGTAATGCTATACAAATTATTTACTTTTATTTGTTTGTTGTCTACTATTATAATACCTGAAGCATAGTCTAAAGCTTTCATTTTAAAAGTTTGAACATTTGCCGTTGAAAAAAAGAAAACTCTAAGTTTTCTCAGTTTAAGTTGTTCTATACCACATTTTGGCAGGGAACGACAAATCGAGCAAACTTTTAAAGCTTTACGTAGATTTCGGTAAATACATATGCATACGTTTATGTATGTATGATTCTCTCTGTGTGGATTGATACGGGGGGAATGGTATCGATTACTTATCCTTATTGGGTGATTTCTAGCAAAGGATTGTACACATTAATGGTTCGACGTTCTAAACATCGTAGCATGGGTTTAATAAAAGTGATTGTTTAGCTGTCCTCGCAATGTGACAACTTAACAACTAATCACTACCCTTCGAAAGTTCATCATTTTTCTATGGAAATGAAAAGCTCTATTTAATACCCGATGTAGCGTTGTATGGTATTAAGTAAAACTTTTCGATGTTAAGGGTATGTGTTATTAGGGAGTTTGGGCAGGTATATATATATACGTATATAAAAAAATTTTCGCAGCTTTTGTATTGGTACTAATATTTAGGAATGTATACTGGAGTAAATTGTACTAGCTAAATGGACATTTGTGATAATAGAAGGTGATCTACAGGAAATGTGATTTTCTTTAAAATGTATTACAAATGCAGCTTAGCTGAATTCGTAAAATAAGTATGAACCCAATAATAGCTTTAAATATATATAATAAATATGTTTATAAATATAAGAATAAAATAATAGATAACAATTTTTTGTAAAATAAATGTTTGATAAAACTCGAGCTTATTTAAAAGCTTTAAAAAGAGGTTTTTTCCTCTAAATCTCATATCAAGCAAATCAAAATAAGTTGATATTAAAGTTCAGCTATTAAATTTATAGATATATGCCATGTTTACCATAATTCAAGCCAGATTTACTTTACGCGATATAGTGAGCCTTTAAGCCTTTCTAGCTGTAAAGTTCATTTAATTTTAGGATAATTGATTTTTAACATAAATTAAAAATAGCGTCATAAATTTTACGAAAAAGTTTTCATATATATAAGTGAAGTATTGTAGCGAATTATTTGTAAGAAAAAAAAATTAGGTAAATAATTATAATTTAATACTTACAGATAATATGGCTCTTAAAGAAATTCAAATAATTTTAAAAATGTTGGCTAATTTTATGTAATTTAGTATACACCAAATTGAAAATGTTTAGCAATGGATACCAGGTACAAGCAGGATTATTTTCCACATGGTATATACAATTGAATTTTTACGTTCGACAGCTCACACATGAAAATACATATACTTTCTTGTAATTATTTGCAATTTTCTTTGCATCAAATCGACTTTACCATTTATGTTTACAGTTATGCAATAAAACAAAATATTTCAGCATCACTGTTGGTCCCAACCATAGATAAGGTCTATCAAACGATAAAAGTGTCAATAAAAGAAAAATCGAATCGTAACGTAACGGTGAATGGGAAGCGCTATCGTGCGATGATATCCAACTTTTTGTTGCCCAAAATTGACTTGGCGCGTAATAATCGACTTATTAAGAGGCGAGTTCGGTGAACATTTTATTTCATGTTCGGGACCGGCCAATTGGCCGCCTAGATCATGCGATTTAACGCCGTTAGACTATTTTTGTGGGGCTATCTGAAAGAGAATGCCAAAATTCGACTAAGCGGATGGAGCATTTGAGGCGCAGTTACGGTCAACATTTGCGCAAAATAATCTCCAATTATTAATTTATATGGACCGTACTATCGATTCGAATAAAGATTTGATGCATTTTTCTGAATTTTATGTGTTTTTTTTAATACTTTCCTATAGCTCTTAAAAAATCACTATTTACTTTCTAGCAGTATTTTCAAGAAATTGACAAAAAAATAGACAATGATTTTGTCTTTAATCTAAAGGAGAAACATATTTGCTTGCCTGCTTTTGGGAAAGAGTTACCAGGAGATAACTTACTTACTAAAAGATGCATTACTGCAGGTTTGGGAACTTGTGATCTGAAAAGATGGGTCAACAAAAGAACTCCTTAAGAAGGCGCACTGTTTCCTCTACTTTGGAACATAACCCTTAACAAAATATAATTGTCTCTGGAAGAAAAGGGTGCAAAAATGGTCGCGTATTCTGATGACATGGCTACTTGTTAGGGGAAAGTTTCCCAGTACTCTTAGAGAGATATACTTTAAGAAGCTCTACGTGCAATAGCGAAGTGGGAAGATAGAAGTATTTCTTTTCAGCAGGAGATCCAAGTTACCTACTGTGGAACTTGTCTACTTGGGTGGAGAGAATTTTCCATTTACAGAAAGCGGAAATTTACTGGGTGTTTTGCTGGACAGTAAATTGAACTTGAAATCCAACATTTTGGAAAGAGCAAGAAAGGCAACACTTGTCCTATACACATGCAAACTTTGTTCACTTATGCGATTTCAGTTTCATATAAAAACAGAATTTGGGGTGTAAAAACCGTCAATAAACTCGAAGTTAATCTCATCCGAAGTTTTTGAAGATGACTTAGATACAGTAATTGAAGAATTTACACACCTATTAAAAATAGAATGTTCAGAGTCAATTCCACTTAAATCATTTAAGGCATCGCACTTAATTTTATCCAAACAGTGTACCTTATTAATTTCAACAAGGAATGGGTACAGACGACTTTTTCAGATATGCTCTATAAGCTAATTAATACAAATGTGAATAACGAAATTAGCTGTCGAATCTGCCTGTGGGGAGCAGAGATTTTGGAAGCTAATGAGGCGGGTGATAATGAGGAGTTTGGTAGTAGACGGTAAAGAGTTCGGATTAAGTTACTATTACTACTCATTTGCGGATGACAGTAATCTGTCATTCGACCATAGGCCGAGTCTTCGAGAGATTGAGGACAAGAGGCGGGATATGAACGATACACTCTGCGAGGATTTTCTGGCCATTTCTGAGTAGGGACGAATAAATCGAGATTTTAATGCATGGATGACTCAGTGCTGTTTGTTGTCATACAAACGATTCGCTGACCTATTACGGTCAACTTTGTCTATTAACGGTATAGATGTTGAGCAATCAGATGCTCTTGATGTTCTGGGCATGAAAATACAAAGTGATGTCCGTTGGGCTAAACATGTATTTGATGTGTCGAAAGAAGCATTCAATTGTTTAGGCTTCTTTAATCGTTGTAGGAATTACTTCACTCCATCTGATCTTTTTCACATCTGTACCACTTTCATAAGGACGAAAATGGAGTACAACTCACATGTATGGGCTGGAGCTTCAAAATTATCCCTGTAACTACTGAACCGTGTAGAGAGGAGAGCGATGGCGTTGATTGGGGACAGTAGGTTATTCAACTCTATTGCTCCCCTTGAACATCGTCACAATGTCGGTTGTTTGTTGTGTGTTCGTCTGATATTCGTCTTCTTATTCCTGATGTAAGGATGTTTGTCAGGGATACCAGACATTTCAGGTGGATTGATTGGCCAGCGGATCGCACCATGAAATATAGAGAGAATTCTTATTTTGCTCGAACAGTTCGTATGTGGAATCGGCTTCCGGCTAATGTTTTTCCCATCCACTATGATATCCAGAGGTTAAAGACAAATTTCAATATACGCTACATCCTTTTCCCCCTCCAATTCCTAATTTCCTTTCGCCAACGCAATGCACTGCATTCTTAGGGGAAAGTTGATTTAAGGAGAGATATTGCATTAAAACATAAGATAAGAACATAAAAGTCGATTTGTATGCTCGTAATCCACTTGAGCTTGATATAAAATACATGTTAAGGAGATCCAATTCGAAAATTTAAAATTTTTTTTTATCAGATTTTGAGAATTTGATAGAACTCTCAAAAATTATTACAACTGTCATTAAAATACATAATAAATATTTCCATAGCAGCACTTATTTACTCATATTAGTATACATTCCTTATGGGAATTAGTTAAACCATACTCTAATTCGACGACGATCTCTAATTTATAAGAGTTTGGATTCTAGCCCCATTACAGTTTTGTCTGCGTTAATATTACTTGGTTTTGTTTTCTTAGCTATTTCATAGCGGATTTTCTAATTAATAAAAAATTTATATAATAAACTTTTCTATAATGATTGTTCCAAAACTCTAAAAACGGAATGTTAAACTACATTTTGTTTGATGATCTTTACGTAGCAGTACATCAATGGGTTCTCTGAACTGGGATTTAAAAGATTCTTATATTGTTGGAAGAGTGAAACTAAACTAAGATATCCTAAGAAAAAAACTTTGAAGAACGATAGCTATCGATTTTTTCTTTGTTTTAATTTGGGTTATTAAAAAAAGCGACACCACATATATTTTACGAATAGATTAATAAAAAAGAGTTGGGAGAAACTAAATAAAAACCAAAAAATTTAAACTAAAAAATTGTTTTAAAAAAGGTAAATAGAAAAAAAGCTACTGATTCTTTGGCTTTATATATTTTTTAGGTCAATCTAAGCTAATTGTTTTTTTTTTCAATTTTCTTATTTGGATTTCAAAGGGAATTCGGATGGTAGAAAAAAGCGATTGATATTGTTGTTTAGCAATAATCTCCATTTTTTTTTTGGTAAATTACTTTTGTTTTCGATAATGTACAAAGAGAATTGTAATTGAAACTAAAACTAAAAACGAGGGGAAAAGTAAACGAAAAAAAAAATAGCAACTCGAAGTGGGGGTAGGGTAGGAACAAACAAAATAGGGTCTCAAACGTAAGCAGAGAAGAAGAAACAAAATAAAAACTTACACAGAGTAAATCATTCCTCTTTTAGCGCCACCTTGTGATATAATACCCTGATACATAACTTCATTCCAATCTTCACCGGTCAGAATTTGAAAGACAGTCAGTAAGGCTATGGGAAATGTGTTGAAATTGGTTTCGGGGGTTTCCGTACTAAAATTAAATTGCCCGCCAAACAATTGCATGCCAAGTAGGGCAAATATCAGTATGAACAAGAAGAGCAGGAACAACAATGAAATGATGGATCTCATCGAGTTCAATAGCGAAATCACAAGATTTCGCAGTGATGACCAGTATTTGGTCACTTTGAATATACGCAGCAAACGTAACGCTCTCAAAACGGATAAACCGAATGAGCCACCCTTAACTTCAGACCATATAACTTCGAAAATCGAACCACTAATGACGACACAATCGAAACGATTAAACGACGATTCGAAATATATCCTGGGGCTCATCGCATACATCTTGATGAACATCTCCGACATGAAAAGGCCCAAAAATACAAATTCAGCATAGTCTGCAATGGCAAAACAAGAGATTTATCCAAAAAAAAAGAAATTAAAAATTTGGAAAAAAGAGAAAGAAATGAGAGAAGGGATTAAAAATGTTCTTAAATTGTTAACAGCTTAAGTCTTTAATTGAGCTTCCATTTGCCTTGCTTTTACCATACACTTACATAAAAAATCAGATAAATACGGCGGTTGTCCATAGTGCTCCACTGCTACGCACACTGTATTCAAGAACACCAGAACTATGACAAACCAATAGAACCATTGCTTCTTTACGGTCTTGCGTATCCAATAGCGAAAACTTTTCTCTATACGCCAGAAACCCACACAGCTTCCTTGAGGTTTTGAACGAGTTTTTAAGTAGCCTGTATTATGACGGAGAATAGATTGTTTAGAATCATTGGGGGGATTTTGGAAAACAAAGAAATTACAAATATAAATGATTTTCGTTTTTATACACAGCACTAAAGCTAATGAGCTGTAAATATGTTGAAATGTTTATGAAAATATAGGAATGTTTAATGTTGTATTGTTTTGGTTGGTCCTACTAGCCAGCAAAATATTTCGAAGTATCTCAGAATATGCGAATGCAAAAGTTTGGATGTGATTTGAATAAATATCAGATTGAAGGAATTTACAATTGAGGAGAAATGTTAGTGATGACTTCTACCAAGGTATACTACAAATGATTTCCTATGGTATTGCTAATTTAGTTAAATGGACAATTTGTTATGGGTACATTCTGTATTGCATATTTCGGAAACACATCGAAATTCAGTGCTGGTCACTAGTTTTTAATTCTTAATAATACATATTTGTTCCGTTTTTGTTTTCTTAATTTGTTTGTATGATAAATTTGTATGCATATCCCACACCATAATTTAAGTATAAAGTAAGATAACTTGCTTAAAGTTCGATGACGATAATTATTATTGTCCTTCATCATGAATTGTGGTCGTCATATTCTCCACACAATGACAATCTAGGAGCTTATCTTTATTAATAGAGGCGGATCCCTTCTGGACCAGAAAAGGAAGTGGCAACTGCGCAGGATTTGAACATATTCGTCAAGCGAATCACGAAGGCCCTGAATGACTCGCTTGTGTCAGCATGTCCTAGTGCGAAGCCAAGGGGCAAACAGCTGCCGCCATGGTAGAACCGAGAGGTGGTTGGTCTAATGATGGACTGCAGAAAACTTTTCAACAGGGCGAAAGCCACTAGAGTACCACACGATAGGAACTTCTTTAAGGCTGAGCTAAGAAAATATAAAGGCGAACTGAGAAATCCTCAAAACAAATCCTGGGTAGAAATCTGCAGCTCCGTGGAGAATACATCTGAGATTCTGTCCTCGAGACCTTTTACGGTGGGACCCATTCAAAAGTCCGAGAATTTGTGGACAATATCTAGTGAGGAACACTAGAAATACTCGTTGATACACATTTCGCGGTTAACTCTCTAACGGACAGCGTGGCGCCAGAAGAGGCTGTCATACGCATTCGCCGGAGGTTATTGGGGAAATTGTTTCTGAGTTAAAACTCGTTTTGGGCTATAAAAAGTTTCTTCTCCTTTAAGTCGCCAGGTCCTGATAATATATAACCGGTTGAATTACAAGCTGTGTCCGATAGACTGGCTCCTTGGCTTAGGGAGATTTAGTCTTCTTGTATTAGCATGTCGTATATGCCTGTGCGGTGGAGGGACACAAATGTCATTTTCATTCCAAAAGCAGAAATTAATTACCACACGAAGGCGAAAGATTTTCGTCCTATTAGTCTGTCATCCTTTTTGCTGAAGACTCTAGAGAGTTTGGTAGAAACATATCTAAGGGCAAAGATCCCTGGAGATTGCCTGTCTCGGCAACAGCATGCATATAGTAAGGGCAAGTCCGCTGAAACAGCCCTTCACGACCTAGTTGGCTACAAAGAGGGTTCTTTCGCTGTCAAGAAATATTCAATAATAGCATTTCTCGACATTGAAGGTGCCTTCATATTGTAGACCAACGTCATTCATGACGGAGTTGGAGTTTCTAGGCACCAAGTCTACCGTAAGAAAGTTTATTAATAACTTAATAAAAGATGCGTAAAAGCAGGCTTGGGATCTATGGATCTAAAAAGATGGATCAGCAGAGGAGCACCTCAAGGAGGTGTACTGTCTCCTCTACTTTGGAATATGGCTATTAACAATATATTATTGTCTCTGCAAGAAAAAGGTGTAAAAGTGGTCGCGTATGCTGATGACGTGGCTATTGCGGTTGTTAGACCTATTATGCTGTATGGTGTTGTGGTCTGGGGAACGGTGCGTCAAAAGTCCACTTGCTGTTCAATACTCAGCCAGATCCAAAGGATGGTTTGCTTGTGCATAAAAGCCGCAATGAGGACGACACCATCTAATGCACTGAATTTAATGTTACACCGAATGCCTCTGGGCATCGTGGTTAGACTAATTGTTGCTAAGGGAGCTCTTTGGTCATGTGGCACCTATGGACACTATGTTATCCTTAATACAATGCCAGATATCCCAGGCCGTGTAGACTACACACTACCTAAGCCGCTTTTCGATAAAAAAAAGTACTATTCCACTATTCCTGATAGGCTCCATTGGAACTACTATATTTCTGGTAATAGAAGTTACATACATTTCTATACAGATGGTGCCAAACTAAACGACAAGGTGGGCTTTGGGGTGTACTTTAAAGATTTAGAACTGGTCATATTGAAAAGATTACCGAAACATTGCCGTGTGTATGAAGCGGAGATCCCTGTAATTAAGAAAATAGTGAAATGGCCAGATATAATGTCATAACGACGATCGGCATAAATAACTTCTCTGACAGCCAGGCAGCCATAAAGTACCTGAAGAACTAGGAATGGTCATATCGAGAAGATTACCTGACCACTGTAGTGTGTATTAAGCGGAAATCCTTGCAATTAAAGAAGAGGTGGAATGGTGGATTTAATGTTCTAATGACAACTGGCATAAATATCTTCTCAGACAGCCAGGCAGCAATCAAACCCCTGGAGAATGTATTTCGGAACACACAAACCGCCTTCGACTTTCGCAGATCTCTTAACAATATGGCTGAACAATGAAAAATTCACCTGTACTGGGTGCCCGGTCACAGAGATATCTCAGGGAATTGTAGAGCGGACGAGCTTGTGAGACTAGGAACTACCTTTCCCCATTCCAGGGGAACTGGAACCTATGGCTCAAGCGATATGTTAGCAAAGTCTTCAGGATCGGGCTCGAAGGGCAACAGATGATAGATGGTCACAGAGGTAGGGCTGTGGGCTTTCCAAATTTTTTTGGCCTCATCTAAAAGAGGTCTACCGCTTTACTGTCGCTGGCTACTAATTATAATGGACCAAAACGTCTAAGTAGGTCTGAATGGCAGATTGCCACTTATACTAACCTAGATTAGGTTAGGTAAGAGCCGCAGTCCTTTACAGACTTACTTAGACAATTTTAAGGCCATTATGATACCACAGTAACGACAGACTTCCGGCGGCGATCGAACCACTGGTAATCCATGCATGCTACCAACTCGACTGCCGGGGCGCACAACCTAAAACTAACATGTCCTCCACTACGAATGTCTTAAAACTTTTTTCCGCTCAGATTAAGAGATAACTTATGGTGGACTTATTAGTTATACCCTACACCACCACTGAAGTACAGTGGTGGTGTAGGATACAATATTGAAGTACTGATACAATATTTAAGTAAGAAAAAAGCAAAAAATTTAAAAAAAAGAGGAAAAGAAATTTTAATGGAAATTTAACAATTTAATCATATACGCTGATAAAATAAATAGATAAATAGTTATAAAAAAAAACAAAACCAATAATTAATTAAAATGATTGTAAATCAAAGATTTGAACTGTCATTCATTAATTATAATTTGAATACTATTGGGAAGATTATTCCAGAGGCGTATAGCATTAACAAAGAAATGTTGTTCAGATACACGATATTGATGACGTATTTGTATTACTTGTTTACCTCTTGTGGAGTTGGCAAAACGCAATACTGAAGCCAGATATGACGGTTCATTGGTATAAATTATCTTGTAGATCATTTGCAACGAGCGTATTTTAAGGAACGAGTTAAATGAGACACCATATACTTGTCTGGCAAAGTCAGTACCCGGTCTCTTCTACGCAAACCAAAAATGTATCTAACGATATCATTATGAGTTACATCACAACCGCAAAAAACCTCGCAAAGCATTCTTATTGACAAAGGGGTATACTGTCGACTCATATATAAGTTTCGTAAAGCGCCGTAAGTCACGCCCACTGTCGTACTGACATGATTCTTCCATGAAAGTCTATCATCAAACTCCAAGCCAAGGTTTCTTGCAGATAAAACAATATCAATTGGGGCTTCAGCAATTGCCACATCAAGATTGGGCGGCATTGTCACCCGATTCCTAAGTAGCCCGTTGGTGTTTGCCCATGTGTTTATCCTATCAAAGGCACTATTAAGGCGAAGTACGCCATGGATCAGCGTCTCTGGCGAGGAGTTCATATAATCATAATACCACAGTTGCGTAACTGTCCTGGAAGGTCATTGCTATATAAGGAAAAAAGGAGTGGGCCCAACACAGACCCCTGTGAAACACCTCTTGAGAATGGAAGATAACTAGAACAGCGGCTATCAACACATACCGATTGGCTTCTTTACGAAGGATAGGAAAATGTATGATCCGTTGTTCTTTCAGAAAATTTAAATAAATGTTTCAGTTTAAGGCAAAGTGTATTAGGATCAACGGAATCAAATGCCTACGAATGATTTAAAAGAACAAGAAGGGTAACTTTATCGCTATCAATATCACTCCTTACATCTTCAACTACCTTCAAAAGTGCAGTAGTGCAACTGTGTTTTGGACGAAAACCAGATTGAAAATCTGTTAGCAGCAGATTATTCGCATTATATCCTGATATTTTCCGCTTGACTAGTGTCTCAAATATTTTAGAGATGTATGGAAGTATTGCTATTGGCCTAAATTCCTGTTTATTCTTTGGTATTGGGACTATCCTTGCCCGTTTCTAAGACTGTGGATAGCAACCCTTTAGAATAATATTGTTGAAAAGATGACACATATGCGGAAGAATAAAGTATAGAATTATCCTAAAAAATCTCGGGTCAATACAGAACCAATGGCATAAGACTTAATCGATTCTACAGCGCTAATGATATCGCTTTGTTCAAAACGCTCAAGATCAAAACGTAGCTCTGGTGAGGTGTTGTTACTACTATGGTTAACGTTACTAAATTCACTGTCGTAGAAATATACGTTTGTCTCAGGAAAAGATATGTTCAAGAAACTCCTATTCATCTCAGTGGACACCGCCCGACTTTTGCCCTTCCTTACTGGTTTTTTCTTAAACTCTGGACCAGAAAATAACAAACATGGATACTAATAGCTTTCTTGTTAAGATAATAGTGTGGGATACTTGCATACAATATAAAACATTTTTTGACTACAATGTATACATGATTGGTTATGATATGCTGAAAGATGTTTACATTATATTAAATACTAAATATAGTTTTCAATGGTTTAGTGCTTTTAAGAATCTTTGTCTTAATTTCTATTAAAAGCCTAAATAGCATTTTTTGACCGATTATTTTGGTTATGGTTAAATTTCATTGGAAAGCTGTCTATTTCTAAGGCAGTTTTGGCATATCGTATACAATGTTATACACTTACTATAGCCCTCTTTAAATTAATAAGAAAAACTAAAGAAATATAAAAATAAAAAACAAAATAAAATTTAAGCTGTTAAAAAAAAAACTGGCGAAAAATAGGGTTTGAGGTTAATTTTTTTGATATATATATGGGCAAAAAAATTTAGGCTGTCTTGGACATTTTTATAAATATTTAAACTAGGGCTTTGTTCTGTCATTGTACTCATAGTTCTCATATATACATATATAAAATATTTTTAAAATCACTCAAAGATGACATGAAAATTCTTCAATGTATCTCTGTACCTAAAAACTTATTGTTTATTGTATACTGCCTCACTGTCATGATCAAAATTTTGTAGGTATTTTTTGTATGCCGGGATGATGCTATGGATAAGTCATTATTTTTATAAGCATTTTTTTTTTTAATTGAGAAAGGGAAGATACATCTCCCATCGTCGCTTTCATATATTTTTCTTAGCTTTGCTTCATTATCATTTTTTTCATAACCGAACAGTCTACTCGGTTCTACGTCTTAACCTAGTTGGCTAATTTAGTTTATGTGCTTTTTGCATGGTTCATATATATACGTATTGAAGTGATTTAGAAAATTTCGGTTTGTTTATTTAGCATATGTTATCTCTAAGCCTATGAAATTAAATAAAAGTGATTTGTGTATTGCAAAATACGTGATATATTGAATTGGGAGGGGGTTTCGGTTTAATATACTTTTGAGCGATAATTGAAAATTTTATTTATTTGATTAAATCAAAAAAATTTACTTACATAATTTCAATAAAAATATTCGTTGTTTTTATATTTTTCGACAAAGAAATTAAACAAAATTATGGAGTATTAATTTAAGTTGTTTGATTTTGATATTCGCTTCATATTTAAATTTTCTTTGCAAAGTGACAAAAAACGGTTTTTATGAACAACACATTGAAGAGAGAAAGGTAGTTAAACAAATTAACAAAAACGCTTATAGGACAAATTCAACAAGTAATAAATGAATTAAATTAAATTTAGTGAAGAAACAGTGTATTTACTATGTAAAGATAACAGAAAAGAAAAATTATGAAAATAGTATTGAAAGAGGGAACTATACAAACATTAAAACTAATAACAACGGCCAAAAAATAAAGTTTTTTAATTTTAATATATATATTTTTTTTATTCTTTTTTAACCAAACAACTCTCCTAATCTAACAATTGTTATAATTACACAAATAAATATTTGTTTACTTTTTTTTTGTTTTGAAAATTTTGTATCCGTTATTTGGTTACAACTAAAAAAACTCACATCGAAAACAAAAGCAAGCGATATGTTGTTTTAAAAGTGAAATATTTAAAAAGTTTAAAATATTTGAAGGAAGAACATTTTTCAAGGTATTTAACTCCAAAATTGTCAGGTTTTAAAAGGTATTTTGAGAGATAACTCTAAGCGTTCGCGTTGTAAAAACAGAATGTTAAACAAGTAAGAGCGTGCTAAGTTTGGCCGGGCCGAATCTTATATACCCTCCACCATGGATCGCATTTGTGGAGTTCTATGCGTGATATTTCTTTTAAGGCAAGCAAAGAATATTGAATAAGAACTTTTTGGCTATTGGAGCTATATCAAGTTATAGTCTGATTCGGACCACAAATGAATGCTGAACATTGAAGATGTCATTGTGTTATATTTCAGTTCATTCGGATAAGAATTGCGCCTTGTAGGGGCTCAAGAAGCTAAATCGGGAGATAGGTTTATATAAGAGATGTATCAAGCTATTGATGGTATCAGACCATATTGGACACGTATGATGATGGTCATGAGAGAAGCCGTTGTACCAAATTTCTGCCAAATCGGATGAGAATTGCACCCTCTAGAGGCTCAAGAAGTCGTGATCCCAGATCGGTTTATATGGTAGCTATATCAGGTTATGTACCGATTTGCGCCATACTAAGCACAATTATTGGAAGTCATAACAAAGAATTGCGCGATCTATTGGCTCAAGAAGTCAAGATCCAAGATCGGTTTATATGGCAGCTATACCAGATTTTTAACCGATTTGAATCATACTTAACACAGTTATTGGAAGTGATACCAAAACACAAAATGCAAAATTTCAGTCAAATCGGAGGAGAATTGCGCCATCTAGAGGCTCAAGAAGTCAAGTCCCCAGATCGGTTTATATGGCAGCTATAAGAAAACATGGACCGATTTGAACCATACCTATCGTTGGAAGTGATACCAAAACACCACGTGCAAAATTTCAGTCAAATCGGACGAGAATTGCGCCCTGTAGAGGCTCAAAGAGTCAAGACCCAAGATCGGATTATATGGCAGCTATATGAAAACATGGACCGATTTGGCCAGTTTACAATCCCAACCGACCTAATAAGAAGTATTTGTGCAAAATTTCAAGATTTACTCCTTCGAAAGTTAGCATGCTTTCGACAGGCGGACGGATGGTGCTACAACAGAAATAAGTATACCCCATCCTAGGAGGGTATACAAATATTGTTGTCTCTGGGAGTAATGTCAAAATGTTGAATACAAAACAAGAAAATCATTTGCTAGTAGCAGCCAGTATAATGACCATTTAGAGTAATATATCATTAGCATAGCTTACGCAGAATGAACAGGTTAAAGAGTGTTAAGTTCGGCCTGGCAGAATCCTATATACCCTCCACCATGAATCGAATATGACACGTTTTTAATGACTTTCTGAAATGAACATAGGAGACACATCATTCCTTGACCCGACAATGGCGCATGGTAATACATTGACCCCTTCATGGAAAATACTCCGAAATCCATTCTTGGACACCAGAAAGCCATGGTACGAACTCAAATATATAGGAAACAATGTGTTTCTTGCCCGATGATAGAACGGCGCAGTGGTAATACATTGACCCCTTAATGGAAAATGCCGCGAAACCTATTCTTGAATACCAGAAACCAAGAAACCCATGGTACGACCATGAGTATCGGAATGCTACTGAAACAATGAACGGGACATACAGAGCGATCAAGGTCAAGGCGCTTGGAACGCTATTCTGCGTTCGGCTAGAAGAACAAATATTCTGTCATTGTCAATTAAAGTAAAATGTCATTAAGTTCGGCCGGGCCGAAGTGTGGATACCCACCACCTTGGGTATATATGTAAACCTCCTTTTGTCGCAATCTGGTGAAAATTGGATAACTTATGCACCCAAATTCGGCACGGAAATCGAGTGGTCTACTTAATATAAGTCGCTGTTGAATTTTGTATTACAAATTTCAACAAAATCGGGTAATAAATATAGCTTTTATGAGCTTCAGACCCTTAATCGGTATATCGGTCTATATGACAGATATATTTAAATACAATCAGATCCGAACCATATTGGGCTCGAATATCGGGAGACTCAAAACAACTCAGTGTTTCAAATTTCGAAATCGATATCAGGAAATAAGGAAAGCTTTTATGGGCTCCATTCCCCGTATCGGCAGATCGGTCTATATGGCAGCTATATATTAATATAGTCCGATCAGAACCATATTTAGGTCGGATGTTGGGGGGTCTTAACCTACCCACTGTTTCAAATTTCAACGAAATCGGGTAATAAATAGGGCTTTTATGGGCTTTAGACCCTTTGTCGGGAGATCGGTCTATATGGTAGCTATATCTAAATATAGTCCGATCTGAACCATATTTGGGTCAGTTGTCGGGAAGCTTTAAAATACTCACTGTTTTATATTTCAGCAAAATCGAAAAATAAAGTTTTTATGGTCATTATACCCTTTATCGGAAGATCGGTTTATATAGCAGCTATATCCAAATATGGTCCGATTCGGCCCGTTCAAAAACTTAACCAGCGTGCATCAAAAAGACGTATCTGTGCTCAATTTTAGCTCAATATCTCAATTTTTGAAGGCTCTAAAGTGATTACAACAGGCGGACACACGGACATTGTTAAATCGTATTAGAATTTTACGACGATCCGAAATAAATATACTTTGTAGGGGTGGAAATTGATATTTCGATGTGTTCCAAACGGAATGACTAAATGAATATACCCCCTATCCTATGGTGGTGGGTATAAAAACCACCGCTTAGTTTTTTGTTCGATGTTCTCGCAAGGATTCAAACGCCGGCGTTCAGCGTCATAGGCGGTCATGGGCTACAGTGGCATGAATTCAATATCCACATTCAGGGTGAAGTGTCCCCACCCAAAAAAGACATTTGAGAGTTAAAGAAGACGCAGCAGAGCAGGGCCGGTTAGGCTAGTGTTCCATACATTTGTAAGATTATTTATATTGAAATTCTGGCGAAATTTTTTGTTGGAATGAACAAAAAACAAAATTATATTTTTTTTAGATATTATAATAATTAAGCATTGGACAAAAATCACGAAACAACTTAATTTCATGAAAACTTTTAAGGAAAGGATTTTCTTGATCCAGCTTTAAACACTGTCAATTCAACAGGGGTAGTGTTTGTTAGTTTAAACGATGCGTCAAAACTATCAATGACTCGATTTGTTCATTGACCTATATTGACGCATTTATTAAAATGTTTGTTTCAATTGATGGCATAAATTTTGTTTTCTATGTTCTTAACAAACACTCTGTACGCATGCTAAAAGAAAATGATTTTGTTATAAGCTCTTTAGCATAATTTAACCATGATTGATGGATGTCACTACATCGTAGCCATATTGATGAAATAATTTTGGAGTTAAAACCTTTTTTCTTAGTAAAGCTTTTTTTTTTTTAATGTGAACTATAGTTATAGCGAACAAGATAACTCAAAGTAGAAACATAGTTTTTTTTCAAGAAATTTAACAAAACTATATGGGCAAAAAATTAAACGTAAGTGGAAAAAATTGCAAAAAATCAAAACGAAATTACCTTCGGCCTTTTCGCCACCCTCTGTAGATGTACATTATTTGAACAAATTAAAAAAAAAAGTATTACACAAAGAAAATTGGAAAGAAAAAAAATTATACAATTTACTATACAAAAATCTCAAAAAGGATACAGTGTCATAGTGTAAGGTTAGGTTATAAATAAGTTCATTTCAGTGAAAAGAAAAAAAAATTAATAAAATTATCCTAAAAACGTTAAGGTGAAACGTTCCTTTTGAACACATAAACACACACACGAAAAGGTGTAGAACTTGGGCTTTAAAAGTAGTCGTACATTATAACAATATTTTTTTTTTCAATCGAATCCACGCAGTTACATAAAAATCTGTGAATTTCAATTGTTATTGGTATTGAACATTATTTTGTTAGTTGAGTGGTGTGTATTGGTGTTTTTGAATACATGACAAAAAATGTTGTACTTTGAATACAGGTGCTAAAAATGTTAATTAATTCTGTTCGGTTAGTTGGTTTATCTTTTTTTATAACATCCATTGGTTTATTGCACAGCTTTTAGCGTTTTTTCCTTAGTTGTTTTTCTTTTTTTCTATCAAGTGTATTATACGCTTCATATTTTTTATGAAAATTCATTACAACATCTTACAGGTGGTTGGTATTTTTTTTTTCTTGTTCATAGAACATTTAGTACAAATAGTTTGATTTCATATGTGACACAGTGTATTGTTTTACATTGAGTAGAGTCATTATTTACATACCATCATCGCCATAATCTTCTTCACCCTCCTCTTCTTCGGTATCCGTTGACTTGGACTTGCCCAGACTTTTCAGTTTTTTTCTTTTGGCAGCATTGCGTCTTCGTGCTACAAAAAATTATATTTACAAAACATTTGGTTATTAGGGTTTAGGAATTTGCTTAGAAAATAAGTTCAATGTTTATAAATACCCTCCATTATGTGCATTCTCTCCTCTTCGGTTGTACGCTCTTCGGCTAATATCACTTCCTCTGTGAATATTTAAAAAAAATATATTAGTTCATTTATTAGAGCATCCATACAAAATAAAGGTTACAATTCAAAGTTGTGAGTTTGAAAAAAGAAATTGTGTTTGTGTGACTTTAGTGTTTCGGTGTGTATATTTTGGGGATTAGCATTGTATAAGTGTCTTTGTTCTATTTGTTTCTCTCAGTGTATTCAGTGTAATTAAATTGTATATTGTTGTGTTAAGGTGTGTTGGTGAAGTTTTATTAACAAAATACTATACCAGCTCTACATATCCACTGAACATAGCCGTTTAATTCTCTTTCTAGTTGCTGTTGTCTTCTAAGTTTAAGAAACTCTTGTCTATTTTCTACTTTTTCACGTTCTTTTGCGAATTCACTACAAAATGAAATATTTTTTTTTGTTGGTTGTTGATTGTATTTATTATTATACAAATGATAAAAGTTGATCGAAACAAAAAATTATTTGTATATATAAATGAAAAAAAAAACAACAAAAAATAAATAAAAAACTTCAAAAAAGCATGAAAGCATATGAATGTTAATGTTGGGTTAGTTTAATGTTAAAACTAAAAAAATTAAAATTGAAAAATATAAATTAGATGCGAATTAAATAAATGCAAATCAAATGATAGCGAAATGAGCAAAAAAAGATGCTGTTTTTATATTGCGAAAGGGGTACTTCTTTAGGTGTATGACATGAATGGATGATATGAGATATCATGGAATGCTAAACAGGATTTTAGCAAAACTTTTTTTTTTGGTACAAAGCAATATTTTAGAGGATCCTTGTCATCAACTAATCTTTTTAGTATGCTTCTAATAAAATATAGGTTCTTTTTTTTAATTTATATATATTTTCTTGAAAAATTGTGACGACGAAAGTCAGCAGGTTTCGCCCATTTCGCCCATTCCTTAGGCTAAGAACAATGAATTTAATATTAGATTTACATTATTCAACCTATTTATCGAGAGTTGTGTTAGTCCATTTTCTTATTGACAAACAATTACACTTAGGTCGGTTTACCCCTCAACGGCCTGTGAGTGGACAACAAAAAAACACTAGGATTTGTTCACATCAAAATTTGCTTACAACTTTCGAGGAAAAGTTGCAACAACACAACACAAGGTATAATTTCTAGTACTACTTTAAAGTGGTAAACAACTTATTTTCGAGTTTGGGTAAGAACAAATGAATTGTATTTTTCAATACAAGTACGTGTGGAAACCCAGGATTGGCGCATATATCAGATAGGCGTAACAAGTACACGAGACAGTTAACCAAGTTGACAGAAGCTCTGCAGACGTGGTGAGTAGAGTGATCTATCAGGGTGTGCCCACTTGTCGCCCAGTACCAAGAGTAAACAGAGTGCCCTCTTGCCTTCTAGCTTCATGATTGCGAGCGAACAGAGCCGTACTGTGTGTGCTTCGTTGTCACTCATCACCGTAACACACCCAAAACTCATTAAGTACCAACGAAGTGCTCTCTCGCCTCTTCGAGCCATCGCGAGTGATCTAGGTTAGGTTAAGTTTAAAAGAGAGTGCATATATTTATCCGCCCCATGCCACTATGGACATACACCTAAGCCATTAATCGGCTTGTTGTGCACTCTAAAAACTATAAAGTAACCTCAAAAAAGAAAATTTTAAGTTAGCAATTCCGGGCTACTTACAAAATCCTTAATTGTTTTCAATACCACTCCCCTAAGTTGGTTCATGTCTGATATATTGTGTCTCCATCTAAGTACCGGAATCTGTTGGACGCGAATGCCGGGCAATGACAAAGGAAATGCTTCAACGTCTCATCATCTTCCCCGTATGCCCTACACATGCTGTCACTTGCCGCACCAATTTTACATATGTGACCTCGTGGTCCTATGTGTCCCGTTATGATACCAATAGCTATACTGACCTTCTTCTTGCTTCCTTTCAGTAATAGCCTCATTCTCTCACGATCTGGATCTCCCCATTTCTGTCGTCCTACCGAACGTTTCGCTGTTCCACAATGTTGCATGCGCATTGGTCGCCCACTCCCTTAACTCGGACTGCGTCGACTCGAAAGGCTTCGAGTTATCCAAGTTTGTAGACGGCACTCCTCTGGCCTTCACCGCCAAATCGTCTGCCCTTTCATTTCCCCTTACTCCGATATGACCCGGCACCCAAACTATGCTGATTTTGCCATCCTCAGAGAAGGCGTTAATCTCTTTCTAACACTGCAAGACTGTTCGTAACTTTATTGTTATTGCCCTTAAGGCAATTTTACTGTCGGTAAAGATGTTCACAATCGACGTCCTCGCGTTAGTACCACACCACCTCACGCATTCCGTGATCGTCCGGATCTTCGCCTGCAGGACTGTATTATGGTCAGGCAGGCAGTCTAAAATAGATCTCAGTCCCTGGGCTCTCAATGTAGATCCCCAGGTCCACTCTGCCCTCTAGCTTTCATCCATCCGTGTAACATGATCTTCCAGATGGCAATACTAGGGTTCCGTTGGCAGCAGTGGACTTCAAGGTTCATCTCAGGTATCTAATCAGAAACCTCTTCCCTTCCTTCTAAGTTTCCTATCTTCGCCGCGATTATAACGCTATGGTATGAGCTGCTCCAGTCCTCAATCCATTCTCCCATCGCCTCAAGTCTCATAGCTTCAGTGTCTGCCTCACACGTAATCTGTACATGGGTCGGATATCTAGAATAGTCTCCGGTGCCCTCGTGGGTGTGGTCCTCATCGCTCCGCCTATGCCAAGACAAAATGTTCTCTGAACCTGTTGTATGGTCCTTATGCTGCACTTTTTCTTCATAGCAGTCCACCAAACTACTGAGGCGTAAGTAAGTATTGGTCTAATCACGCTCCTGTAGGGTCAGTGGACTAGGATTCAGGCCCAATTTCGAGCCTACGGTCCGTCTACATAGTGTCCAACATCTGTGAGGCTTCTCGGTACGCTCGTAAATGTGACACTTCCAATTCAGTTTCTTGTCCAAGATCACATCTAAGTATTTTACCTTGTCAGATATAGAAATCGTCGTATTGAGGAAACGTGCTGCTTTAAATTGGCCCACATTCGTCTTCCTCATGAACTGGCATATTTCAGTCTTCTCTATGTTAACATTAAGACCTCTGGGTCTAGCCCAGTCATATGCCATATGCAAGACACTTTCGGCCCTTCTGCATAGCTCGTGCAATAAGTATGCAACATTTGGGAACCCTAGTAGGTCCAGAAGCTGATACATGGGGCTTGAAAATTTATCACCCTGTACGTCCAAATGCCTGATGGAAAGATCAAGTGGTAAGAGACATCCCGAAGGTTGGTGTCAGAGATTATAGAAGGAGAACAGAAGTTCCAGACGCTTGGAAATTTATTTTAAGTTCGGCTAATGGGACATATGATCTGTCATAGCCAATTAAAGTAAAGTAAAAGTACTTTGATAAATTTACAAGATGAAACTCAATTGAGGAAACAGATATGGAAATTTAGAGGACATTAATATGATGGGCATGTGGATAAAGAGCACCTGGAAAGGCTCGCTTAAACTGCATGTCCCAGAATTACATCAACGGACAAATAACCGTTGCTTTCGTGAATAACAGTACTGGTTGGTCTAGGAAAGGGTTGCAGAAGATTTTTCAGTAATGCAAAAACCTCAAGGTCCCAACAGGTTTGGAACATCTGCTGACTTAAGAAAGGGAAAGCTGAAGAAGGCTGAACACAAATTATTGATGGAATTATGCAGCTCCTTTGAAGATATATCCGAGACCATTAGACTATGCAAGATCATAGGCTGCACACTTTTTTCGGTGCGGTACATTTAGATTGTGTGAACTTTGTCTAAGGATGAAACTCTAAAATAACACATTTGTCGAAAACTCTTCAACGTAAAAAGTGGCACCTGAAGAGATTGTCATTGATATGCATTTTTAAGGGATTGTTGGGGAAACCGTATCTAAATCAATCTTGTATCTAAATCAGTATTTGAGGTATCAAATGTGTTGGCTCATTTAATTCATCTTGCCGTGGATCTGCTCCATTTATTTATAAACATTATATAATATATAGGTATATACTCCTGAGGAAACATAGTTTAGCGACTTCTGTATTTTAGAATACGATGATCCAGAGCATAATTTCTGGAACCCATGTTATTCATTCTATTGATCAGCAGATCGATTTTCTTCGGAATAATATTCTAAATGTGTACTTTGTAACGATTCCTTTTAGAGAACAAAAAATACAAAGATTCAATTCGTTTGCATAATGCATATTACAGAGTCAACAGGGAGTCAAGAGGAATTTCATAGCGTGAGAAAGAAGTGTTGCGGCAAATGATTGAGATACCAAAATTAGATAGAAATCAATCAGCGATATCGAAGTTGAAAAATCTTAGGATTTTGTTATATCTCATGGTGACGCAGAGAAGCTTATCAGAACTTTTGTCATCCCTGACCCCAAGCACTTACCCATCACTTTGGAATCATCCAAAGTATATTCCGGTTTGGAAATCTGTGCTATTTCCCCATGCTTTTGAAAAAATCATTCATACGCAGATAATGAGGTATTGAAAGAGCGTATCTCTGCTAACTGATGTGCAGTCTGCATTTCGTATAGACCATAGCTACATGACTGCATTATCGGAAGTTTCAGAGGCAATAAATGATAAAAGATTTAAAGTTTTAAGTGCTAGGAATATGGGAGTTATTTTTAACAATTAATTGATCTGGACAAACCATTGCTGGCGTTAAGCGAATTTTTTGGAAGATAAGTACATTGTGGCTAAGTTTTATTTTTTTGCTCTGTTAATTGTGGTTAGGGAAAATTTGCTAGCACTGTAGAGGCATAACTTAGAAAGATCTATGTACGAATGTGTTTATTTAAATCACTCCATATGAAATATGCTGGGCATTTGCGCAAGACGTTGGAATTGCTATTTAAGATATCTTTTGCAATACCTCTAGTTAAAACTATTAGTCATGCCAAGGCCTTATATTATGGATGCCAGACATATATGTTGTTGTGGTCTAGGGGACAAGGTTTCAAAAATCCACTGACAGTTAAATATTATGTCGGATCCAAAGAATGACTTGTAAGTGCAATACGGATGTACTGAGGACAGTACCATTTAGTATACTAAATGTAATGCCCATATAGATTTATGGGCATTATGTTGCCTCTGCTGATCAACTGAAACAAAAATGTATAAACCATGCGATTCAAGGGTAAGACATTTGATATACATTTTGATCAAAAAATATTCTCGGTTACACAAAAAGGTTTTATGACCTAAAAGAGTTTTATCACCTACATTCAATTATGACAATGACTTATGATTTAAAAATGAGAGATGTTAATGGTGACATTTCTTCCTGCTATCGTTTATTTATTAACGTTTATTGGGTTCGAGTTTTCTGAAAAGTGCATTACAGAATATTTTGGTTTTGTTTTTTTTTTTTGGGTAGTAAGATCTGTACGAGTACGAGATTAGAATTTTGTGCATTTGTTGTGATAGTCTTTAACATATACATTCCTGTTTTTGTTTTATTTTGTTGTTGGAAGGGTTTATTATTATCACTGGTTGTTTTCTACTATACACGTACTGTGAACCGCATTTCAGATAAAAACAACACATTGCAAAACGTATGAACATTATTGTTATTGTTATTATCATTGTCATCATCAAATAAATTAATCATTCACGATCAAAAATAATTGTTATCATACAAACGTATCTTTCAGCTGGTATAACACACTATAAACTAAACATTAAGAGCATACACACTAACATACTAGTTTGGTTGCTGTATTACACTCGAAGAAAAAATATATGATCTTTGTTTTTTGGGTTTCAAGATTTTGTTTTTTTAGAAAAGAAACATTTTCCTAAATACTGGAAAGGGCAACGAAAGCTTTAAAAATTGGAAATAAATTTGAAGTTAGATTCATAGAAAATCTCAATAATTTTTTTTAATACTTACAAAAATATGATAAGAAGTGGTTATAGATTTAAACTCTCAAGTTGATGGGGACAATAGATAGTGAGGTATTAAAGGCTACAGATAAAAAGTGTTTTCAGTCATTAAGGTTGAAAAGAGGGTGCGGATATAAATCTGCCCCATGTCACTATGGACATACACCTAAGCCAGCAATCATTTAATAATCAAGGAACAAATTGAAACGATAGCCCGCAGGATGGGATTTCGTGAGGCAACATTAGCAGTCAATTTGCTTGCCATTGCCGCATATATTAGAAAAAACTTAGCAAAGGCCTGGAAAGTATTTAGAAAAAGAACTAAGTTCAGAATTCCGCGGTGAAAAATAGAGCTGGCAAAATATCAATGGCACTAACGATACTAAAAATAACGTAATAAAAATTAAGTAGACGTTGATTGTAGCGGATAATGCAGACCTATAATTCTATATGGTATTGTGGTCTGGTGGACGTCGCTTCAAAAGTCCACCTACTGTTTAATAGTCAACCGGATCAAAAGGAAGGATTGTTTGTGCAGCCGCACTGAGGCCGATTCCATCTGATGCACTGAATTTAATGCTACATCTTATGTCTCTGAACATTGTGGCTACCCAAGTTGGGAGCCTTCTCATTGGTCATGTGGCGGCTACGGACACTGTGTTATCCTTGAAACAATATCTGATGTTCCAGGCAGTGTGGATCACACTCTATCTGAACCGCTTTTTGATAAAAATGAGGCTATAGATAAAATTTCTGATATATTCGATTGGAACTACGATATCCCTGGTAACAGAAGATACATAGACTTCTATACGGATAGTTCCAAACTAAACGACCAGGTGGGCTTTGGGGTGCACTCTAAAGATTTAGAACTGGTCATATCGAAAAGGTTACCTAAGCTTTGTGATCCGGGGCACGATGAAGGAGACAGAGGAGTATGTACCGAAAGCTCTATTGGGCGAAATTGCAGGATGCTGGAAGGATGGACCTGACATTCCAAGCACTTCTACGAAAGCTAGAAAGATCTGCCGCCTCAGTGTACAACATTCTGCAACAACAACAAACAGTGTGAAGATCATGGGCTCGACTCCCACCAGAGACCTGGTCTGTCGCTGCTGTGCTATCAAATGGACTAAAATAGTCTAAGTGAGTGAGACAGTCAGGCGGAACTTAAGGCTCTGACGTTGGGGCAGGTGAGGTCAAGACTCTTTATAGGTTAACCAGTGCAATCCCATGGTAGCCGCTTGAACGTACCGAATTGACCTGATGGAATCTTTCATCGGCTAGGTCTGCCGCCTCAGTGTACAACACACTGCTACAACAACAACCAGTGTGAAGATTTTGGGTTCGATTCCCACCCGAAACCTTGTCTGTCGCTTCTGTGCTATCATAATTAACTAAAATAGTCTAAGTGAGTGAGACAAAGGCTCTGACGTTGGGCCAGGTGAGGTCGAGACTGATTATAGGTTAGGTTGAAAAGAGGGTGCTGATATTAATCTGCTCCATGCCATTATGGACAAATACCTAAGCCAGTCACTGGTTTCTTGTGCGCTCCTAAAATACTAAAAAAGTTACCTCGAAAAAAACTAAGTTAGGAAGTCCGTGCTACTTACAAAATCCTTAAATGTTTTCCATGCCACGTCCCTAAGTTGGTTCATGTCTGGTATTGTGTCCCCACCTAAGTGCTTGTATAATTATAAGATCATTATAAAATGCAAAGAACTTCTTTAAACATTCGGAAAGGCTCTCAGGCTCTGCTGCGTCCGGAAAAAGGGGTGGCAGGGAAAGAAGCGGCCGACGAGCTTGCCAGGTCAGGATTGATAATTGATGTAGATCATGCAACGGAATCAGTGAGTTCAGTGTTGTGTCTGCATCTTAGTAGGCTGGCGCCTTCTTAGATAACCGCACAAATTTAAAGAAAGCTGGTATTTTATCGTTTTCTCCCTTCGAACTTATGATAATAGTCCTAAATGGTCACTGCAGCACACAGTGGTATTAAACCAAAGAAAATTAGTAAGAAACATGCTAATGAAGCACAGATAGAGATAACTTTTTTAAATGTGAAATTGTTAGAGCTGAGGTGTTATCGAGATCATCAGCAAAATATCAAGGTCCTAGATAGTCCATGCGCCTCGCGGCAAATGTTGGTTACCTCGGCTTTTCGAATAATTTTTTGGCTGCCAAATCTTCATTCGTGGTCCGATTTCTCAAAATTCTTTTTTTGCTCGACAGTGCTCAAAAATCCGTGTGAATGCCCTTTGAATCCTACAATATCTCTAATGGTTTTGGGGATATTCTACTTTTAATTTTTATAATATAAATTAATATACAGAAAAAGGTTCCAGCACCCAGGGAAATCATTGGTAGGAATTCGATTATCGACATAAATTGATGATATTGGTAAGTAATTTTCAAATGTCAGGACCAAATGTCAGCCCCTTTTGTTTTAGGGTTGGTATTTCAGAATTTGACAGTTATGTTTTGTTTTTATTTTCATACCAAAAGACGTTTTTTCATCTGCACTTATATTTTTATTCTGAATCCATCCTTGGGAGACTACGGGACTGTAATCTCAATCTTTAAACAATCGACTAAAAGGTTGTTAGAATGGATGAGGCTGACGGCGTTCGTTCGGCTGTCTTGCAGACCTGAACAATACCGAAGGAGTTGTATCATGTATGTTGTATGATCTCTGGAAGAAAAAGGTGTAAAAGTGGTCGAGTATGCAGATGACGTGGCAATACGGTTAAGAGAAAGTTGTTTCCGGCACTCTTATAGATATACTTCAGCAAGGCCATCATTCGACGTCGAAGTAGGTCCATCTAAGATGGAAATTGTTCTTTTCAGAAGGATATACAAGTTACCCACAGTGCTACCTGTCTTCTTGGGAGAAGATAATATTACATTTACTGAAAGCGCAAAATACTTGGGCGTTTTTCTGGAGTGGAAATTGAACTTCATATCAAACATTTTGGAAAGAACAAGAAAGTCAACTCTTGCCCTGTACACCTGCAAGACAGGCTTTGGCTACAGTTGGAGCTTATACCGAGTGTCATGCATAGGTTGTTTACTGCAGTTGTCAGACCTATAATGGTGGTCACCTGAGAATCTGTGAAAAATGTCAAGCGGTTAGCTTTACGCGTTCGACGGACATTGCTAGTTCGACTTGGAATGTCGAGACGATCAAGAATATATATACCCTATGGGGTCTTAGATCAATATTTCGAGGTGTTACAAACGGGGTAGATTAGTATACCCCCATCCTATGGTGGTAGGTATAAAAATAATTATCTAAACCAGTTGTTGCGCACACACTATTGTATTGTACATTATTGTGTACATGCACAAGAACATAATCCCACGGGCTTGGAAATAGTGTTCAAATGTATTAGCGTGCCCATCACCTTCCCATAAAGATTTTTCCACGAAATGTTGGGAAGAACCCTTAGAGTTAGATGTTGCAACTTTTTCGAAATGGTCCATATGCGAGCAGAGGAAAACTTCTCTCATATCGATGAGTGTTGTCCGATTCAAGTTTAAGCTTAATGATAAGGTACCTCCAGGTTTAGGAGGGATAACCACCGCTGAAAAGGTTTTCTGATTTTCTTGCCAGAACTCGATTAAAGGCATTTTACTGACTAATCTTAAGTGCTTCCCCATTTTAACTTGTAGTAGGAACATTTTCAGCCATATGGTACTAGAAGAGGCAGGGAGAAAGCCTAGCGTGTAATTTTTTCTAAGCATATCGCTGGAAGGAGTTATAGAAAATAATACCCTATGCATCAAAGAACGCATTCTTTTCGCTTTAGGCCACGAGTAAGCAATAGAACTGTCTAGTTCATTTCCTTTTCTTGATCCTTTCAAAAAAATCATACTTTTTCGAGTGTAATACACAGCATTTTCATGTTAGGGGTTGACTATCTAGTTTTTTGTAGGAAGGATTGGGGCTTCTGTTGTTTTGGAAGGTGGGGACATACAGAATAACATTTGTTTATATTTATAGCAAGTGTTTGTTATATTTTGAGTTTGTTTTGCTTTTGAAACACACATGTCTTTTGCTGTTTGAATACGCATGGGGGCTGGGAAATGACATTTTGGGAAATGGACATTAGCTTAAAGTTTTGGTAATTGTTGCGGTTTCATTTTTTTTTCATGGTTGATTGGTTACTAAACAACCAAATGAGTTGTATCTGAATAAGAGTTGTTGTAATGTTTCTTTTGTTTTTGCATTTGCTGTTGGGGGGTGGTAAGGATAGAATTGTTTATATAAACCTGCTTGTGTTATCCAATCAAGATATGAGACCATGGCCGTTTGAAACATGGTTTTAAAACGACATTTCTGAAATTCCATGCGACGTTCGACGCGATTACGTTCATTGGAAAATTCACTTGAGAAATTTGCAATACAAAAGAAAATTGAATATAAAATATTATTGTTAAAACACAAGGAGAACCAAATTGAAGAAAATAAGTTAACTAAAAAAACCAAAATGGTGTGATAACATAAATAACAAACATATACATATGTATAGTAAAATAAAACAAAATTATTATAGAATGGTAAATTGGGTTAAATATTTGTAAATTGATAGAGTTTTTGAACAACTTACCCACTAAGAACACCAAGAACTAAGTTGAGCATAAAAAATGAGCCTATAACTATAAGAGGCACGAAGTATATCCAATTAAATGTTGAACCTAAAGCATCGTTGGTCTGTAAAGAAACATCCGCCAGCACGCCAACAAGAGAAAGTGATCACAAAAGTGAAGAAGAAGAACAAGAGCATTAATACCATGACATTTGCATACGTCATGTAGGCACACACATACACACACATGAGTACACATACACACACACCACGGTGTGAAAGCCTTTGGCGAAAGCGTAAAGGCAATAGAGAAACAAAATAAATGCTTTCAACAAGGCAACTCTTTGACTGTGGACACTTTAGACCTTGCTAACCACTGTGCACATGGAATTACCAAACTAATGGTAATTCGTTGCCCAGTCAATCATTGGTGGGCCAATCAAGGCAAAGTGTTTGCAAAAGAATGTCTTGCCTTGTGGGCATCATTGTGTTTCTGCGAATTGAAATAGTTTACAAAACGAGGTACATATGAGAATTAAGGTAAAACCCTGAATTGTTTGAATTTCTTGAAATATTTATAAATTCGTTACCAATGTATCGGCGGTTTTTAATGAAAATGCATATTAAATTTTCAAGTGAAAGCTCAATTAAGTTGTGAATGATTGAAATGAACTTTTTGTTAATTTTTTTTTTTCTTATGCAACAAAACACAATAATTTGGCAGCACTGTTAATTGGGTGTAAGTATTGGAAGTTGTGTGTGTATAAGATAGATTAGTGTATTTGAAGTGGTGGGCTAGGAGCAGGGTAGGTGGTAAATAGCGAATTGTGGTAAAACTTAAATTTGATGGTCATTTTGATTGATTATTGCTCAATTCAAGATCAAATTTAGCAAAAAATTAAAAGAGAATTTATTCGAAAGTAATTTGCATTTTTTTCATCATTATTTTGAATACAACAAAACAAATTCATTTGTGTGCGCTGAGTGTTGAGAAAATGATGCAATTTTGAATTTGAAACGAAGAGCAAAATAATTTAGTTTTTTTTTTTTTAAACTCGTGAAATAATTTACCAATTGCAGAATGATATTTTGTTTTTTCTCTACAAAATACAATAGAAAATAAACGATGTAGTTTTGATGAACATTCTACAAAGAAAAAAGTTATGGCGACTGTAGCATTAAAGTCGATATTTTTCAAAGTTCTAACCATGATGCATTTTGTATTCAAAAATGAATTTATTTAGGTTTTTGAGTTTAGAATTTTTGTTTTCAATTTCGTTTCATTTAAATGTTTGTTGAGAGAGCTATATTTAAAAAAAATACTGTAGGTAAGCATTGTCGACCTTTTGGTAACCTAAAATCCTGCTTACACAATAGATTAGACCATTGATGCCCAGCTCCTTATGTTAGCGTTTATATTGTATGTCTATCTAGCGATGTCCTTCCTTCCATGTGTCGAAATCACGATAGCAATTGAACGAATAAAGATATCCGCTTGAAATTTTACACAGATACGTCTTATTGATGTAGATCATTGGGTACTGTAAATTGGCTATATCGGCTATGATTTTATATAGCTCCCAAGTAAAGTGGTCCTTCGACTTGACTTCTGGAGCCTGTAGTAGCAGCAAAATTTATTTGATTTGGCTGAAATTTTGAACGTAGTGTTCTATTATGACTTTTAACGTCCGCGATAAGTATGGTCCAAATCGCACCATAGCCTGATAAAGCTCACATGTAACGGATCTCCGTTATTTCTTTTCTACGGCCCAAAAGAGTTAAATGTTTAGCTGATTTTAAGAATTTTTTCGTTATGTACACATATGCCGTTCAACTATGTTCGTTTGTATACAATTTTGGTAGAATCCTGGTAGTTGGTTCCCAAGATTCATCCAGGCTGAACTTAGCACGTTTTTATTTGAGGATGAACTATATCAAATTATTTTCAATTCAATTTCCAACCAACATGGCTAGTACGATTCAAATCGGTTTATGACCTGATATAGTTCCGATGTAAGTCCACCTCTCGATTTGAGATGTTGAGGCTGTGGAAGACGCAATTGTTATACGATTTGGTTGAGATTATGTACTTGGTACTTTGCTAAGACATCTAACAATCTTGACAAAGACAATTTAAATCGGTTTTTAGCCACGGATTCGGAGCGGCCCGGAGCGGAGTGGCCGGAGCGGGATTGAGATTGGAAGCCATTCAGCTCAGAACAGAAAAAGAAATGCCCTACCTCTTTGGCAAAAACTGGGCCGCTCCGTTTTAGCTTCGTCCCCGCTCTGGACGTGTTCCGAATCTCTGTTTATAACCCGATTTTCCAATTTGGGAACCATACACACTTTCTGCTAACATGTATATGTATCCCTTTTTAAGGGTTTGGGCTCGTAAAAGGCATACCCTGTATACTAAACAGGGGACTATATTCATGCCAATGATGGTCAGAATTCGACTATGCTTAAATACAACTGCTATATAGACCGATCCTCTGATTTAAAATCTTAGACCCGTTAAAGATTATTCGATCAATGGGTCCTGTTATGATACCGAGGGCTCAACCTTCTCAGAATAAAATTTTCCAAAAATTTTGTACCCACCACCGAAGGATGGGAGTATATTCATTTTGTTATTCCATTTGCAACACATCGAAATATCCATTTCCGATCTAGACATGTCCGTCTGTTTGTCTGTTGAAATCACGCCACAGTCTTTAAAAATGAAGATATTGAGCTGAAATTTTGCACAGATTATTTTTTGTCCATAGATTCGAAGTAGGGCTATATCGGACTGTATCTTGATATAGCCCTTTAGTGTTGCGCTAGGCCTCTCGTCATCTCAGTTCAATACGACCGAGGTCGGTCCATATTTCGACATACCAGTTGAATATGGTTCCCGATTTAAGTTCTTCGACCCGTAATAGGCTCATTTATTGCCCGATTTCGCTGAAATTCGGATAGCGAGTTGTGTTAGGCCACTCGACATCCCTGTTCAGTACAGCCCAGATCGGTCCAGATGTGGATATATCTGCCATATATACCGATCTTCCGATTTAAGTTCTTGGGACCATAAAGTACGTTTAGTATTCGATTTAGCTGAAATTTTACACACTGGTCTCTGTTAGGTTCTTTAAAATTCGTTTACAATATGACCCAGATCGGTCTATATTAAGACAAAGTGGGGGGGGGGGGGGGGTATCCAAAGGTAGGTTTGGCCGAACTTAATACCGTTTTACTGACACTAAGTAATACGGATGAACTCAGAATCACTTTGTGATTCGATTTAGCTATGCCCGTCGCTCTGTCTGTCATTCGATGACATCTGATCATGTTCAAATTTAGCACAGGCGCTTTCAGACTTAAAGACGAAGCCTAATTAAATTGGAAGAAAGCTGCTATATAAATATCTGGCCTAATAATGAATATTTGTATCGTAATGTGTGGGAATAAAAGGAAGAATTGGGTGCCAAGTCGGAGCTGTACGACGCACTACCCATTGATTCGACATTTTAGCTGGTCAAAAAGGTGCTGCTTTGAGCCGATATGTGAGAGCACGCATTGTCATGGTGAATAATGATTTGTCTTCTTTTGCCTCGTAAAACTACCATAAAACGTGCTGATTTTGTTCGAAATCGGTTCAGATTTGAACAAAGCTCCCATAGACAGTGGCACAATTATGTCTTATACTTTTCGTAAATAGCAGTTACGTAAACTGACAGTAATATAGTTAGAATAAGATTTTTCCGTAAAGATTTGAACTAATTATGATACTGGCAACCAACGAAAATAAACAAAAACTTTTGCCTAAACCAATTTCGTTTTGTAAAACGTGTTTTAAGTTGTATATGTAGACTTTTCTGTGACACTGTAAGTGTTCATCCGATTGGGAAAACTTCCCTTAGTCTCTTGATATCATTGCCGAATTTCTTAGAAATTCGTTCAGATTTAGATATAGCTCCCACACTAATGTATCGCCGGATGTTTTCTTTCTGCAACGAGATTGCCATTCTGCATGGTATAGTTATCTTAAACGATTTGAGACTATAGCGACTTAAAATTTTGCTTAAAATAATAAACCAATTATTACAATACTATGCATATTTCAAATCTAATGCGATGTTTCCATATTATATAGATGTTTCGGTATTGCATTGATACATATTCCTATATGTATTAACTTTTTAATCCATGTCATATATATTTAATTTTTATTTCTCTCAATTCATTTTTTTCCTAAAATGCATCAAGGTGAACTTCACATTCACTTAAACAATCTTAAGTGAAATTTTTATTGTTTTTTTTATTATAATGCATTTCTAGCAATATAAAAAAGAGCGCTACCGATATACGATAGGCAATTCTGTATTAGGTAAATTATTAGACACACACACATATATATTTATTTAAGTATTTTAACTTTCCCTATAATATAACTTTATGATCTTATAGCTGAAACTCAGCTTTAATCAAGGAGCGTTTTCGGAAACTTTACAATTATTTGCCCATTTGGGCTGTCGTTCAATTTTGTCAAAAACTGCGCACAAGTTTAAACAGGCGTTTATTTTAAGTCATACGTACAAAAATATTCTCAGTTAGTATGGAGAGGAAAAAATCAAAACAATCAATGGCAATCTATTTGCACTGTACTGCTTTTGTTAATTTTACCACAATTGAAGAGAGAGAGTCAGAGGTTGATATGCTTATATTGTATTTTGATTAATTGAGCTGAAGTTGTAGATTTGAAGTTACGTTTAAACAGAGAGAGATTCAGAAAGGAATAGCTAATATTACATATAAATATTAAGCCAATGAGCATTTTTATATATAGAATAGCAGTATTTCTTTTGCTTTACAAGCAAATGTGTATAATCTGCTTACAAAGAGAGAGAGAGAATAGTCATCAATTCAATAGTCGGGAAGCTGAAAACAAATTATTTCCGAAACAAAAAATATAAATTGTAAAAATATTTATAAAAATTAGAAAATTAAATAAAATATTTTAAAATGAATATGTGTAAATCATAACTTTGTGGCAAAATGGGAAAAAATTAAAATGTTCATAGGGTATATCAATAAAAGAGTATATATTACAATATTTATATATTTTTATTATATTTTGTAATAGTTAAAAATGTCCATTTGGACAACGATCTGCATTTACCATAAAAGTATGGTATTTTGAAAGGAAAATATGTGTCAATCTTAGTCAGTACTCGGTAGACGCATAGAGTTTTCAATCGCTATAATAAAGAATAATGCTTGAAGAAAATATCTGCTGAAAGTTATCGAATGAACTCAAAAAATTTGCGACCAGATCGTTGTAGGTGGGTGGGCACGATAAGAAATTCCATTTGAAACTTTTGAAAGGTCGAAACGAAGAGCTGGTGCTTATAAATGACGTATTTAGATCGTACACAGTAGACATTGTCTACAAGAACATGCTGTATACCAAGAGAGCTGTTATGAACGAGGTAGGGGCAAATGAAGTCAATTTCGGCGCACTTTTGTTTTAACAGTGGTGGCCCATGAAATATGGACTAACAAGTGAATACAAGGTTTGTCGTAATGCTCGAACAAGGGTGATGTTAGGAGAGAGTGTCTTAAGCCTTAAAGACACCCGGAATCGAAGCAACCCAAAAGGATGATGAAAATATTTGGATTGATAATCATGATAATGGTTTTACAAATATTAAATAATTAATGATTCATTAAGTTCTGTTAATATTTTTCGATAAAATACGATCAGACCCATTAAGAAGCATCAAACCAACGACTATTTAGTAGGGAATATAATCGTTGCGTTTGAACTGGACACTGGAGATGACATTAATTTCTTGCCAATTGGTTATGTGACTAGATTGAGTATTGAATTGCATAAAGTCAAGAACGACTTTCCAGTGAACGATTACAATGGCAATAATTTCTGTACTTGTATGTACGAATATGGCTTCGAAATTGGAAGATAAGCGGAATTTATTCTTGCAGAAGATAATTATCAGCCTATACTTGAATTGAAGTATCCTTTGTTACTCAATGAAATGCTCATGGAAAATTTAGTAGTATTAGTATACTTGGATTGACGATGGTAATGCAAATGCAAATTTGCCCATAAATATTCCATTCGTAGTGCCGTTCGATTCAAGTTGAAGCTCAATTATAAGGGTCCTACTTTTTATAGCCTAGTCCGAACGGCGCCCGACACCTCTTTAGGAAAAGTTTTTACCTGGGATAGAATCTCGTAAATGTCACCAGCATAAGAAGGGGATAACCACTGCCGAAATTTGTTTCTGATGTTCTCGCCAGAATTTGAACCCAGGCGTTCAGCGTTATAGGCGGACATACTAACCTCTGCGCTGCGAAGGCCTTCAGTAATGATGATCATGAATTCAGATTGACTAAACTATTGGATTTAGGTAGCAGAGGTAGAGACAACTATTCATGACCAGATACAGTAATGTTTTTCAAAAGCTAGGAGGATTTACATGAACTAGTTCATTGCTGAACGGGTTGAATATGGAATTGGCAAGTTTGTAATAAATTACATTTTTCGGTTCTTGGTGTAAAGCGTGGCTTCTGGGACAAGGAATTGGATAAGTGAATTTCCATTTTCTGGGGAGATGTTCAAACAGAAGATTATCAGGGAAAATTATTCCAGTCGGACATAAATTTGAATCTTTACTTGGATTGAAGATGGTGATGACGACTTCTGATAGATTGAACTGTTGTATGTAGGTAGCTTAAGCTTGGGTTCTGGGACATGGAATTGTATAAGTGAAGTTCGGATTTGACGATGCTTTTGATCCCATTTCTTCGCTTTCCAATGGGTCTTAATTGTCTTGTGGGGAGATGTTCCAACAGAATATCATCAGCGGAATTTATTCTAGTCGGAGATAAATCTGAACCTATACTTGGATTGACGATGGTGATGATGAATCCTGATTGATTGAACTGTTGTATGTAGGTAGCGAAGGCAAAGACAACTATTCATGGCCCGGTATAATAAAGTCTTTATGAGCTGGGAAAATTCCCAAAGACTTTTCTATTGAGTGGAAGGAGCGTGCGAAGATTCTTCTTCACATGGGTGGCGAATTCCTTGTTCTTAGCTTAACAGGCTAAAATTGGTATTGTGAAGAATGGTGGATTATTGCACCTGTGGATTACTCAACAGATTTGGTTAATAAATTGCATTTCGTATTTACCGAAGGCTCCTAACTGGTAAAGTAAGCGGGAGAATTTCTTGATTTCGACAATTGAGAACTTGGCATGTAGGCTTGCCAATAATTGTATTTTTCGCTCTTTGCATTGAGGAATGGTATCGGGGACGTGTAATTGGAGAGGTCGGATATGACGAAGGTTTTGATATCATTGGGAAGTAATAGGTTTCTTCGCTTTCGTTAATTGTGTCCTGGACATAATCACAACTGAAGATGATTAGCACAAATGAAGACATACAGGATGTGTTTGTATATTTTGATGATTTGGCTACGTGTAAGGAGAGTGAGGAGGCCCATCATAAAATAATAGAAAAGGTGTTGATTAAGGCAAGTTAGAATAATACAAAGTTAAATTCGGGGAAGATTCATCATGGACAAATGTAGATCAAATTTATGAGGAATATTCTATCGCAAGGAAGAATAACAGCTGATACTAATTATCGGTATGTGATGTTAGAAACTAAAATGCAGCGGAATAGATCAGGTGAATTGAGGTTCTAAGGTTTACTGAAGTATTTGGCCAAGTTTCAACAAATGCAACACAAAAGTAGATCCATATACACCATATACTACAAATGTTACTTTTACGCTCTAAATGAAGCCACCGTTCTGAAATTAAGTTGTATTAAATACCTTGGACGTCGAATAGATAGGCGGCTAATATGGAAAGAACCATCAAAACCAAAACGATGTATTGGTTATAAGAACGTAAATCGGAGCTCAGTTTGGAGAATAAAGTCTTACTATGTAAAAATATGTTGAAGTTTGTTTGGTCGTATGTCATAGAGTTATGGGACACCTTGAGATAGTCAAATATTGAAATATTACAGAGATACCAATCTAAAACATTTCGACTGTTATCAAATTATCTATGGCTTAAAAATAAAGAATGCATTTATAAGAATCTCAGAGTTCCAAAAATAACCTTTTTTTTTGTAATCGGCTGCGATAAGGAATCTGACACCGAATGGTTTTGAATTTAGATGGACAGAGACAAATGGGTAGGACTTCAAGATTTTTCTTAGCGTAGTCACGCCTCAGCTAGTTCTTACTAGATTTAAACTGGAAGAGCCTGTCGTTATGCACACACATTTGTCAAAGGATGGATTTGGATGCTTTAAAGCCCAGAATCGTCATCCGGTAGCATTCGCGTTTTGTGTGTTCAATGGAAGTGAGCGAAAATGGGCCCAGATTGAAGAGGAGTTGTGGGGAAATTACTGTAGAGAATAACTATAAGCCCCCATGCGATACTGTTAAGTATGTTTATGTACCTATTGAAATATCACCATATGTCTGTCGTATACAAACCAAGGAGGGAATTGCTTTTGGTCGATTGCTTGAAGAGAGCCTAAATGTTGGAGGTGTTGGAGATTAAAGGTTTGTCAGGGGTCATACATTCTGTAACGAAATCCGCTTGTCTAACAGAGAACAACTATAGTCTTTATCGGCGGATAATAGAGGTTGATGATGAATATTCTGGGACTGTTATTATGTTAGGACTGAGTAGCTTTGTTTTGATGGGCTTTACAGATTGGGTCAATAATTTCATTAGTAAAAGTCTGAGTTATTCGTAAAGAAGAGATTGTTGTTTATACTGTCCATATATCGTGGAATCAAGTCAAGGATTTGGCCAACGACAGTCCTCGGTAGAGAGAACTTTTTGATGCTTTATATTCACACTAAACAGTTTACTATTTTCCATGTTTGTAAAATATATAATAAACTCCAAGTGTAAATAAAGGACATATATAGCAAATATTGTTTATGAAAATTTGAAATTTTCTAGAAATAACTAAAAATGATAAGATATGAGCCTTAAATTTTACTAAAAACTATGATTATTTTAACAGAACTAAAAAAGCATGGTATTTCATTTTCAGCTTCCCTTTAGATATTGAATGATGTATGAAGTTTAAGCTTAGTTGGGTACAAGCAGTTTAGTTTAGCTTACGGAATTATAAATATGCAATATGAAAATAGCACACATTTACGCAAAGCTAGTATAAAACTGTTGTATAAGAATATTTTCTGAGCATTTTCGCTAATACATTTTTTTTTTAATTATGGTAGTATTATGAATTATAGAGAAATTGAATCTCAAGAAGCATTGTTCTTTATACACATTGCGAATGAGAGTAATAAAGACAGATAGCGAGTTGTAAACTAAGTACATAATAGAGATAGATAGGATTTTTTTTGGTATTTTTTTCAAAGGAATTTTTGTTGTTGTTTTTTTGTTATTTGTTTAAAAGGCATTTACCCAATACAGTATTGCTGTCCAGCCTTCCATAGTGATACATTGGAATACAGTCAACATGGCAAAACCGATATTGTCAAAACTAGTTATGCCAGAATTTGGTCCATCCCATTTTTCCAAACACATACTCGTCGTATAATTACATACATATGAACCACCTGATTTATCTGTGGCATTATCCGTATTACACGGTGTTTCTGATTCACCTTCTTTTACAGGCTTATCTGGAAAAAAGAAATGAACACTCGTGAGAATTTTTTTGGTTGCCTTTGCAACCAGAAGAGGCGACTACATTGGCCGCAACAAAAATTCCCCTTCGTCCCAAGAAGGAAGCGAAGGAAAACTTTTTGTCTTGTTCTTCTTCTTCAGTTTTGATTGGAATTGAAATTGTAAGATTATTCAAATTGTTTGTTTTCTTATGAAACTGTAACTGTTGTTATTGGACGATAAATACTTGGATCTTCTAAACTATAACAAGTCTTATGTAAAGCACCCGAATAGAACTCGAGTCCAATGATGGCAAATATAACGATGGCAAACAACACCAAGAGACCGATTTGCAGCAACGGTGCCATTGCTTTTATTATGGACTTTAAAACTACTTGTAAACCTGTATTTGCGGGGGGAAGAGACAAAGATGTTGGCGATTAAGAAAAGTGGAAGGGAAAAGAGAAAAATATATTAGTATCTTATGATTACAAAAGTAATTAAAGGAAAAACACAACATTTATATATGGCATTTATGGTTAAAAAGAAAAAAATAATAATCTATTTTCAATTTTTTTATAAATTCTAAAGTATTAATCTTTTTTCATAATAAAAAACTAAAAGTTTTTTTTAACAATTAAGTAAACACTAAAACATAAAATATCTACAAACATTTATTATACTAAAATCTATACAAAATTATAAAATAATGCTATTATTATATAGCTATAGTTTTTTGTACTAATTAACTACTCACTAGGAATTCCAGAGACTAATTTTAAGGGCCTTAGCACACGTATGGCCCTAAGAGTTCTTAGATCTACTTCGGGCCCTAATTGTGGGAATTGTGTCATGAATCTGCTCATTTATGAGTTGGATTGTTCATTTTTTCGAGATTTTCAGTTTTACAAATATTTTAGCAATAGTTTCGATTTGTTTGTATTTTTGCAGAAATACATTATTAAAATGAAAAGAGAAATTACAAAAGAAATAGACATATATTGATATAGTTAATTATTTATAATATTTTTAGCTAATATTTTCTGGCAAAACATCTACAAAAAATATTGAACTACAAATTAAAATTTTTTATTTTTTAATTTATTTTAGTTTTGTAAGTTGAAAACAAACTTTTCGTTTTCAGGGTAATGAGGTAATGAAAATAAATCTTTTATTATTTTGTTTTTTGATAATACAAAGCTACATTCAAAGCGAAACAAAGGAAAACGGAAAATCATAAAAATCAAAGGAAAATTTCTCTAAAATTAATTCCACACATTTCGCGATATAGAGACCCAAGCAGATGTGACTAAATTGCGTTTAGCAATATTTGACTAAGAATTGATAAAATAAAAATGTTTGATTAAAAAAAAAAAAACTAATAAAAAATTTGTATGATAAAACTAATGAAAAATTTTTAAGATTTAAAAATTAGGTTTGTTTGACATCGTTTCTAATCGTCTATTCATATTCAGTAAAATTTGTTTGAAAAAAAAATATATATTCAGGCCTGTTCCGATTTTCATGGAAGTTTGTGAATACAAATCGTTTTTAATTCGTGCGATGTATAAATTAATACTCTGGTTCTCGTAGGAATTTCATTCAATTACAATTACGTTTCATTGGCAACACTTTTAGGCTGTTTGTAGATATCGAACAATAATCCAAACGAACAAAAAATCTCTCGAAATCGAATCTTTTTCGGTTTGTGTATGTCGAATTTTCTTTATAAACAAGTAAAAGCATGCTAAGTTCGGCCGGGCCGAATCTTATATACCTTCCACCATGGATCGCATTTGTCGAGTTCTTTTCCCGATATCTCTTGTTAGGCAAACAAAGCATAAAAGAAGAGAATTGCTATAATATTGGAACTATATCAAGTTATGGTCCGATTCGGACCATAATTGATTTGATTGTTGGAGACCATAGTAGAAGTCATTGAGTAAAATTTCAGCCAATAAAATAGATAGATCGGTTTATATGGGAATTGTATAGGGTTATGGACCAATTCGGACAATATTTAACACATATGTTGAAGGTCATAGGAGAAGCCGTTGTACAAAATTTCAAATCAAATCCAAATCGGATAGAAATTACGCCCTCTAGACGCTCAAGAAGTCAAGACCCCAGATAGGTTTATATGACAGCTATATCCGGTTATGGAAGTCATAATTAAACACCTCATGCAAAATTTCAACGAAATCGGATAAGAATTGTGCCCTCTAGTGGCTCCAGAAGTCAAGATCCAAAATCGGTTTACATGGCAGCTATATCAAAACATGGACCGATATAGCCCATTTACAATCTCAACCGACCTACACTAAAAAGAGGTGTTTGTGCAAAATTTCAAGTGGCTAGCTTTACTCCTTCGAAAGTTAGCTTACTTTCGACAGACAGATCGAAAGATATGGCTAGATCGACTTAAAATGTCATGACGATCAAGAATATATATACATTATGGGGTCTATGACGAATATTTCGAGGTGTTACAAACAGAATGACGAAATTAGTATACCCCAATCCTATGGCTATCTTGTTCCCACAGCCATACCAGAACGATCTTGCTCATTTATGGAGCTTTACGAGGATCGCCACTTCCATATGCAGACATGTGGCTACAACAACAACCTCGAGGCACAAATAAACAATTTCTATTTTTGGAGCTCTTAGAAGTCCTAATTTGTGTCCAAATTTGCAGAAGAACGCTAAAGAGAGATATCAGTAAATTGTTTAGACAACCTTCGCATTGTTGATAACTGTTACGATATACATGATCCCGTTTTTGTATGGGAATGCTTACGTTTTTGTTCGCTTTGCCGTTGATAAATTCTTCGTTTAAGATGATTTCGTTTGCAGGTCGAGCGAACGCTTGCGTTCGATGTTAACAAACAGGCTATTAAACAGCTGCAGTATAGATGAGTCTAATGTTTTCAAAATGTCTGGTCAAACCATGGTTTGTTTTTCTGACGGACACAATTCGATGCACGCGCATTATTAAGTAGCTGTTGAAAATAGAAAGACCAAAATCTGTAAATCGCCAAAAATTTAATTTAGTTCATCGATGCACTGTTTTTGGCTAGTCCACGTCGAAAGTTGTAAAAAATAATCCCACGAATATGTTCACGATTTTGTTCCATTTCTGGACGAGAAGAATCTTTTGAGTTATTGTAAACAACACAAATAGTGCTCGTTTGTCAAAACATTCTGAGTATGCGTAATATCAAAAATGTGAAGCTTTACGATAGAGCTGTCAGTTGGTAGATTGCAACACATGGGTTTTCCAATCCCGAAATATAAAAGGCAACCCTCGTATGCAGCATTGCTTCATATGTTGCAATTTAAAAATTGGTACACTTATTATCAAATCGCAAAAGCAAGTCTTGGCGATTAAAACCCTGAACAATTTTACGACTAAGTTGAATTAGCAAAGTTCATACCATTGTGGACATCGAAACAGGCCTTATAATAGTAAGTAATTCGATATCTAGAAATTTCTATGTGTAAGTACTTTAAGGTACCATTTCTTAGCTTTTACTCCATTTAAAATATAAATTTCATGGAAAACCAACAACAATTTGAAAAAAAAAAACAAGTAAAAACCCATTTAGTTCGGCCGTGCCGAACTTGTGATACCCACCACCATGGATATATTTATTATGAAAATTTATTATAACACTACTATATAAACATTGGTCGATATGGACCACATTTGGGTTGGATGGCGGGAGCCTTATAGCAGTTAGCTCACTGTTTCAAATTTCAGGAAAATCGGAGAATACATGCGCTTTAAGGTATTGAGTCCCTAAAGCTGAAGATTGGTCTCTATGGCAGCTATATCTAATATAGCCCGATCTGGACCATATTCCGAATTTCAGGGAAGTCGGGTAATAAATGCACCTGTTATAGGCCAAAGATCTAAAATCGGCAGATCAGCGAAATCCGATAATAAATGCCCCTGTTATAGGTTTAATATCCTATATCGACATACCAATCTATATGGCACCTATATGTAAATATGGTCCGATATACACCATATTCCGGTCAGATGTCGATACCACTAATGCAACACACTGTTTCAAGTTTCAGCAAAATAGGAGAATAAATGCGCATTTTATGGTCTTTAGACCTTAAATCTGAAAATCGGTCTCTAAGACAGCTATATCTAAAAATAGGACAGCTATATCCAAATTTCTGCGAAGTCGGGTAATAAATGCGCCTGTTATAGACCTAAGACCCAAAATCGGCAGATCGGTATGTTCTGATCTGGACCATTTTTGGTTTGGATATTGAAGGGCCTAATAAAACTCAATTACAAACGGTGTCCGGTAGACTAGCTCCTTGGCTTGGGGAGATATACTCCGTTTGTATCAGCATGTCGTACATATCTCTGGAATGAAGAGACACAACGGTTTCTTTCATTCCAATTGCGGGGAAACCTTACCACAAGAAGAGTGACACCTTAAGGATATGAACTATTCCCTCTAATTTAGAATATTGCCATTAGCATTTTTATTTCTGAGTCTGGAAAAGGTGTAAAAGTGGTCGCATATGCTAATGACGTTGCGGTTAAGGGAAAGTTTCCCAGAACACGTAGAGATATACTTCACGAAGCGACAGAAAAATGGGCTACGAAAGTTGTCTAGTGTCACACCTGTCTCCTTGAGAGGAGAGAATGCTCTATTTACTGAAAGCGCAAAATACCTGGGTATTTTGCTGCACAAGAAATTGGACTTGAAATAAATCATTTTGGAAAGGGCAAGCAATGCAACTTTTGTCCTATATACCAGCAGGAAAGCCATCGATAAAAGTTGGGTGCTGAAACAGCGTGTCATGCCTTGGGTGTATACTGCTGTGGTCAGTCCTATAATGCTATATGGTGTTGTGGTCTGATGGACGGCGCTTCGAAAGTCCAGCTACTGTACAATACTCAGGCGGATCGAAAGGATGGCTTGTTAGTGCATCACAGCCGTTCTGAGGACAACGCCAGATCTGATTCACTGAACTTAATGCTACACCTAATGTCTCTGTAATTTTTTCGTTAGTGGTAAATATTTTTAATATCATTTGGTATCAGCTAAGTACCAGACGAAGGACGTTATTAGGGATTGAAGGCGTCAGATTTGTGTTCTTGTTATAGCGACAAACGGGTTGTTTAGCATTGTAGATAAATATTGACGCCATCATACAAAAATATTTTAATACGAAATGTGATCGTAAAACGGTGCGGCTAAGATGGTAATAGTACAATCTCTAAGGACGTTTTTTTCTTAATTCACGGATAGCAGAAACATTATAAAGTCTCTTGTGCTGTAAACGATGCTGTGTTGGTGTGTTAATATGAAAAACACTTTTAGGAATTAATCGATATAGAATGATCGATATAAAATAAGATTAAAATTATCTTAAATGTTTTTTTATTTTGATTCATTTAAGGTGGAACATTCAATAAAGGTTTGGTAGTAAACCCAATAATAGATTGGTATTAAATGCAATACCAGTTCGGTAATAAGGCTAGTAGCAAACGGTACTTATAATTTTATATTTCATCCAAACGATTTTATATTGCTTTGTAACCTTATGGTCTTGCTTTACTACCAATACCGTATGATACTGAAATGTGCACTTCTGATATGAACTTTTCTCTGGGTGTAGACAAATTGCTGCGACCACTACTGTGAGGCTAAGGGAGATTTGTCTTTCGTCATACGGAGGCTACTGATACTGTGTTTGAATTGATACAGAGCCCGTTGTTGCACGCAGTGTGAATTAGACATTGCCTGAGACGCTTTTTGATACAAAGTACTGGATCACTATTCCTGAATGAACTGATTTGAACTACGATTTCCCTGGTAATAAAGTCGCATAGATTTCTATACGGATGGTTCCAAACTAGACTCCAGGTGGGCTTTGGTGTGAACTCTGAAGAACTAGGACTGGTCACATTGAGACCACTTTAGAGTGCTAAGAGAATTGATGAAATGGCTAAGATGTAAGCTCATAACTACGACTGGCATAAGTATCTTCTCCAACAGCCAGGCAGCCATGTAATCTCTGAGGAACATATTTCTGAATTAAAAAATTGCTGTAGGCTTTCGCAGATCTCTCAAAGAGATGGCTAAACACTTCAAAATTCAACTGTTCGGGGCGACGGGCCACAGAGATATACCAGGGAATTGAAGGGCAGTCGAGCTAGCGAGGCTAGTAACTACCTTATACATTCCAGGGGAACTGGAATCTGTGGGTATGCCTCTGGCGACATGCAAACTAGTTATTCAGGATCATTCGATATGATCAATCGTTGTAAGGCTTATTTCTTCATGGTTTTTATAGAGTTTTATGAGAATCAAGCCGACCGGTCCGTAAATGACTGTTTGGCAAGCAATACAAAATTTTACATACTCGAGGTGGCCAACTTTCAAACCTCTTGGATCTGCCTCTGGACCCACTAGGGTCCCCAAATTTTGCATACTTTTTGGAAACACCTCAACATTGACTGTGTAAAGTTTCGTTCAAAAGTTCTGGAGTTATTTCCAAGACTTTTCTAGTTGGCAACACTATGCGGCGTGTCACTGAAAAGTGACAGCTCCTTGTTGAGACACTCACAAATGTTGCCATCATTTGGTGAGTGGATAACCACTGGTGAAAAATGTTTTTATTCTCGCCGAAGGTGGGCATGCCGTCCTATGCACTATGGTGGGTCGATATATCATGAGGTATTCAAAGTCGGACTATTTTTTGATATAGGTTGATTTTGATATCGGTTCTATGTATTATAACTAGCACGTAGACTCAGTGGTGTAGACCATTAGTTGTGCTATTGATCGAATTCTTGAGCTGGAAATTTATATAAATATATCAATTCTTTTGGCTATTTTATGACGTTTTTACTTAATTTGTGTTTAATTAAGCTTTGAGCTTAATTTTTATAAGAATTTTATAGAGGACTTCTTTATAACTTTTTTTTTTTATTTTGGAATACTTTAAATTGTTGTTGGTTTTGAACTACAAACTATTCGTTAACCAAGTTTGTGACTAAAAAAAATAATAATAAAATAAAAGCATACAATATCGGTGTTACAGGCACCCTTAAAAAAGACATCTAAACAGTTGGTATATAATCTAGAACAATGTTTTTGGAAAGGTATTTGGAAACTAGAAAATGAAAGTAATGTTAAATTTTTACCACGACTTGAGTTAGGCATAACAATTTTACCCATTGTAGATATTGACGAGGACACAGAAGATGAAGGCAATAGAGTTATCTAGAAATACCCTAGCGGTTTATGTTCTCTAGACATTTAGTAGTAAATTCGAAATTAATCTATTAATAGATTTTGTATTTTTTAAACTCTAATCGATATGAGATCTAGCCTAGTATTGTTGGTAAATAAGAAATTTCGACATTTTGAAACTATGATACGACCTATACGTATAGACTAATTGTCGTAGTTGGTTTTTGGGGCTTACTTGGAATTCTTGAAACAAGTTTCAACGGTCTTAGAACACGAAACGATCTTAACATACGCAGATCGACATCTATGTTCGCCTCGGCAAAGATTGTCATGGCACTAATTTGGGGATGTGGTGTGAGAGAGTGTAGAGGTCCCCATCAAGGATATGTGGGTGTACAATTCATTCGTTCATTGAAATTGTTTGCGAAATCAATCACGCGACGAGTTAAAGTTGTAAAAATTATAAAAAAAGAAAGAAAAAAAAAAATAATAAACGAAAATAAAAAACCAAATGCGCAAATATAAATAAAAGAAAATGGAACATAAAATCAAGGTTATAACACAAATGGCACAATGCGAAGAGTTTAAGGCAATCAAAACATAAGAGAAAACATAAAAAAAAAGAAAAACGATGATTGATTGATATAAACAAAAATAAAAGACAGTAAGAGAGAAGAAAGAAAGCGTTAGAAACGGCTCGAAAGAAAACCAACATAAAGGATTGTGAAGTAAGAAAAATGTTTCTTTAAAGGAAAAAAAGAAGTAAAAGAAAAAGTATCGGTTTTTCAAAAAACGCACACTCAGAGACGGAGAGTTGTAGGATTAACACACAACAAACACTCACAAAACGAAATCATAGATAAACAAAAAATTCAATTTAATATAAAACACAAATAATAAGGAATTTAATATTTTTTTTTGTTTTTTTTTTCATTCATATACAAAGTACAATGAAAATAATCATTGATATTTTGAATTTTTTTTATAATGGTTAATATTCAAAAAAATAATCAAAGACAAAATAAAAGAACATTTGTAAATAAAAATAATCGAAAATATCAGATGAGTTATTGCAATGACCAACTTACCCCGTCACTACTACAAAGAAATCCATGATGTTCCAAATATTCCTGAGGTAGGAGTGTTTATGCAAAACTAGACCTAAGGCAAGGATCTTGAGCGATGCTTCTACACAGAAAATGCATAAAAAATAGGTCTCCGTTTTTTCCTGTTCAAAAGAAATGAAAGAAGACAAGCAACTATAAATTTCTTGCAATTCACTTCCAAAGATTTATGCTTGCCATCAGCCACAATAACCTTTGGCTCTAGGATCCGCCAAAAACCAAAAAAAAGGGATTCAATTAAACAATAATTATTGCAACAGCTGGTCTTTGGCGGGCATTACGATTGCCTGACTGCCTTTCGTTACTGGGGCGGTTTGGCAAGTCATTTATCCTTTTTTTTCTATTGTAGTTGTTTTGTTGTTGTTGGCTAGTGTTTTGTGGGTGGCTTGGTGTTCCTTTTTGTTTTGTTTTGGTTTTGGCACTTCAAACTTACCAGCTTTTGGGCCAATACTGTTTTATCACACTCAGGCAAATGTTCTTCTAATGCCAACACAACGCAGTTGGCAATGATTGTCAATAACACAGTGTACTCGAAGGGCGGCCATTCTATTATGAAACGTGTGTATTTTCTAATTGGATTATCCTCGGTGAGGATAAATAATGATGTGGGACCACCACCAGGTGGTGTCTCTTCTTTCTTTGGGCCACCCATTCTATCAGCTAAGCGATGGGCTCCCCTTCGACCCGAGTGCCCCCCGCTTGTGGAGCCCTGTTGATGCCCTGCTAGCGCCGCTTCCTGAGCCGCTGCCAACCTGTAACAGATAATAGATAAAAGGATAATTAATATTTGTAAGTTCTTAAGCATTTAAGTCGCTAAATACTTATATTAAACTACTTTTGTCTTTTTTAAACTGAAGTGTACGATTACAAGTCAAGTGTCTTATTGGCAGAGCCATGTAGTTTGCAATTTGATACAAATCAGCTATTTTTTGGCTATAGTTTCAATTATATGATTTGAATAGATTATGAATAACAATTTAATGTATACATTTTATAGTTTTTTATATAAAGAATAGGAAAAAAGTTGTGCAGAAGACCAAAATAATTAGTACAGAAGACAGCATATGAAGTACAACAAGTAAAAATGTGTTAAGTTCGGTCCAGACTAAATTTCCACAATTTTCATTAACGACGAATGGGTAGAAAAATTCCCAAGAATAGAGCTTTCTTAGAAAAAATCTAGTTTGAGTTCGATATCCTTATGAGATTAAGATTGGAAAGTGGACAAATAAAATTAATTAAACAAATTTGGCTGGTCGAAAGTCGTCAATTTCATATATTCATAAAAATCAAACGAAACATTTTCTTAAATTTCTTAGGTGCGAGATTTTTGGAATCCTTTGTAGTGTCTTGCTACCTTTGATGGCTGATATATTACAAAAGTTAAATTATGGCGATAAGCCTACTACTTTGAAGAGCAGGAGTCGTTTTATGTCGAAGTAACTTAAATTCACTTTTCTTTGCTAGGTTAGGTTAGGTTTAAGTGGCAATCTGCCATCAGACTCACTAAGACATTTTCGTTCATAATCATACCACAGGAAAAGAAGAAGGAATATGCCTTCTAGTTCCTACCGCTGAACCATCCAGATCACCTTAAAAAGCTCAACAACTTGCAAATGTTTATATCTGCTAAATCAGACAGCAAAGAAAACCTAAAGTGAAACTCCTTCTGACTGCTTGTGCGGGACACACACACAGAAGGTGTTCTATAGTCTGTTCTTCTTCGATGTCCTCAGAGCTTCTGAAAAAGTCGTTACTGGCAACCTTCAGTCTGTCGGCATGTTTTCCGATTAGACAGTGACCTGTCATGATGGACACAATGACTAAGACTTCGGTTCTAGTCAATGACGGCAAAGCGGAAGACCTCTTCAAGTCTAGATTAGGCCAAATAGTTTTGGAATGCTCACAGTCCCCTCTTTGTGCCCATCTGTCATTCGTTGTCCTTCGGGCCTGGTCCTGAAAACTTAGCTTCCGCGTCGCTAGAGGCATATCCAGAGATTCCAGTTTGCTTGGAATGTGTGAGATAGTTCCTGGCCTCGCAAGCTTGTCCGCTTTACAATTCCCTGTGACATCTCTGTGGCCCGACACCCAGAACTGGTGAATTTTGAACTGTTCAGCCATCTCGTTGAGAGATTTGCGACAGTCGAGCGCGGTTTTTGTGTTCAGAAATACGTTCTTCAGGTATTTAATTCCTGCCTAGCTGTCTGAGAAGATATGTTTGCCAATCTTCGTAATGACATTATATGTTAGCCATTCCACTACTTCCATAATTGCAAGGATCTCTGCTTGATACACACTGCAGTGGTCGGATGACCAGTTCTAGATCTTAAGAGTACACCCCAAACCAACCTAGTCGTATAGATTGTTACCATCCGCATATAAGTCTATGTTACTTCTATTACCATGGATATCTTAGTTCCAATCGGTTCTATCAGTACTTTTTTTTATCAAAAAGCGGCTCAGGTAGGGCGTTATCCACACTGCCTGCAAAATTGTATCAACATTGTAGAACAGTGTGCGTAGCCGCCACGCTGACAAGGAGAAAGCTCTCTTAGCCTTACAGCAGTGCTCGCAGCAATTTGCCCAGTGAATCTGATGCTGTCGTCCTCAGTGCGGCTGTGATGAACAAACAAGCCATCCTTTGGACGCGATTGACTATTGAACAGTAGGTGGACTTTTGAAGCGCCGTCCTTAAAACCATAACACCATATAGCATTATAGGTCTAAAAACTGCAGTACATACCCAATGCATTCCGCGGTCTAAATGCCCAACTTTTCCCAATGGCTCTCTAGCAGGTGTATGGGGCAAGAGTTGCCTTTCTTGCCCTTTCTAAAATGTTTTAAAATTCAATTTCCTGTCTAGCAAAACTCTCAGGTATTTTGCGCTTACTGTAAATGAAACATTCTGTCCTCCCAAGGAGTCAGGTGTTACTGTAGGTAACTTGTATCTACTGCTGAAAAGATCTACTTCTGTCTTGCACGGATTTACGCCTAGACCATTTATAGTAGCCCACTTCGCTGTTGCTTATGAAGCTTCCTGAAGTATATCTCTTAAGTGCTGGGTAACTTTCACCTAACCGCAGTTACCACGTCAACAGCATACGCGATCATTTTTACAACTTTCCCTTCCAGAGACAATAATAAATTGTTAATGACTATGTTCCAAAGTATTAGAGATAGTGCACCTCCTTGAGTTGTTCCTCTACTGACCCATCATATTAGATCCACAGATTCTATGCCTGCCGTAATGCATCTCTTAGTACGTGAGTTATTAATAATCTTGAAAGCACCTTCAATGTCAAGAAGTGAGAGTATTCAATGTCAAGCAGAGTATATCTCCCTTAGCCAGGGAACCAGTCTATCAGCTTGTAATTCAACCGGTGACAAATCATCAGGGCCTGGCGACTTAAGGAGTCAGAAGTCAGCTCAGACACAATTTCCCTAATAGCCTCCGACGAATGCATACCAGTGACAACCTCTTCTGGCGCCAATTTGTCCGTTGGAGAATTTCTCGAGAAAATGTGTATCAACGAGTAGTTCTAGCGTTTCCTCCCTAGACATTGTCTTTACGTTCTCTGAATCTGAATATACCCCACCGTAATAGGTCACGAGGACTTCTTCCTAAGCCTAGAGGCCTCAGATATATCCTCCACGGAGCTGCAGTATTCCACCCAGGATTTGTTCTGAGCATTTCTCAGCTCGCCCTTCTATATTCTTAGCTCAGCATTATATATTTCCCAATCGTGTTGCGCTCATGTGATTTTGGCCCTGTTGAAGAGTTTTCTGCAGCCCCTACTTAGGTCGCTGTTTGCCCCTTGGCTTGGTACTAGCACATGCTGACCCAAGTGACTCCGTGATCCGCTTGACCATTATGTCTATATCCTCCGTTTCCACTTCCTTTTCTGCCGTTATTTATCCAATCCGCCATTCTTCTGTTTAGCCGAGAGACTTCTTCTGCAGTATTTTCTCTAAGGCTGATACATATATCCTTTATCCTCTTTATTACAAATCGCTAGATTTCAACTTACAATATATTCGATTAGCAGCTTACCCCTTTCGTTGACATCCAAACTTCCCCATATCTGGTCATGTGCATTAGCATAACTTTCTACAATGAGGATGTTTTTCCCGGCTTCAACCAGCAAATTAAGGCTTGAAGGCGGTATCTCTGAATAGTGTGTCATATTTAGGGAAGCCAGTCAGATATAAGACTTATTTATTTCAAGGCTGGGTACTACTGAATCTTCAGGACTTAGCGACGAAAGAAAAAAAAAACATTTAGATTACTCTTTGCAAGAATGCCTTTCCTCCACAGATGTTTCCCTAGCTGCTGCTGTCTAAGTACTTTTTGAGTTCCGTCCATCCCCGCTGGCGCACTGGATGACCCAACCACACAGAGCCTGTTGGGTTCCTTTTCAATGCCTTCCCCTTTGGTCTCGATCGTGGCAGGAGGATCTTAAGTCTCCCGCAATCCACCAGACTTTAGAGATCGTGGTCGATAGTTCCTCAGGCAAGTGTTCAGCAAAAACTGCTGACTCGTCTCCCGATTGCCCAAACCCACCGCTTTTATGGACCTTCAGTTTCAACTGCTTGAATCCGTAGGAAACAACTCCATCAGACCTGTTGAGTTTAGTACGAATGCAGCGAATCCCCGACTCCCTTTCTCTACCTAACAGAGGGAGTCTGAGGAACATTCGCACCAAGCGTCTCAATAAATAAAAATTATATGCATGCGAAGATAGAATACTTTCAGAGTTGCCTATAAGATTCGAAATAGTTGTCTTCGTCAAAAGCCCCTGCTGACCAGTCGTCTGTCGACCCAGATCATCATTTCATTTATTTGAGAACCTATCTGGTTTAGCGGATGTGAACGTTCGCAAATTGATCTGGATGGTTCAACGGTAGGAACTAGAAGGCATCTTCCTTATCCCAAGCAGACCCATAGGCTAGCAAATAATTGCACTTGTATGTTCTTCACTCAAAAAGACATATTCTCATACACAATATTTTTTCCTTTTTTTGTTTTGACTGAGAAAAGAGATGTCCAGTGTATTGAGCAGCTTGCACGAGTGCGGATGGTAAAGTTAAAATTTTCAAAGATTCAGAGCAAAAATGCTAGTATGTCCAATACCAAAAATCATTAAAGCAATACACAAATGGCTGCCAGGTAGAAGAATTTATAAGGCAAATACATTGTTTGGCAACAATTACGCTAAAAAATAATAAACGGCACAAAACATAAGGGAGTTGTGCGCAAATGGAAAGAGTTTAATATAATTGTGTATCATAACATCGAAATAAATCCAAATATACTTTGAAATAGTTTAAATTATCAACTGAGATCTGCCTAAAATTTGTAAAAATTCGAGTTTGAATTGTGTCGCAACACTAAATTAAACTTGGCATACTTTTCAATATGCACAATCCATTTTAAAAGTTTGACGTTAAAAAAAAAAAATTAAGAAATAAAGAAAAACTAGCATGTTCTATATATCAAGAATGAAAGGTATTACCAGGGTAACAAAACTTCATATGTCACATATTCTTGCAAGAATTATAGCAAAAATCATGTACCTTAATCGCAAACAAAATCCCACGTTTTTCAGAAAAAAAGTTTACTTGGCGAAAATTACCTTTATGTCAAAGTGAGAAGACGTGGCTATTACTGAAAGGAAGTAAGAAATAGTCTAGTATAGTTTACGGTATCATAACGGGACACATAGGACTACAAGGTCACTTATGAAAAATCGACCCGGCCAGTTATGGCATGTGTAGGGCATGTTCTGTGGATGATGAGACTTTGGAGCATTTCCTATGTCTTTGTCCGGCTTTGGCGGCTAACAGACACCGGCACCACACATGAACTAACTTTGGGGCGTCGTATGGAAAACAATTAGAAACTTTGTAAATAGCACGGAATTCCTGGCTTAGATTGTCTTTTTCGAGGGTACTCTTTAGTATTTAGACGGCACAAGAAGCTGATTACTGGCTTTGATATGTCCATAGTGACAGGGGGCGGGTTAATACCCGCACCCTGTCAACTTAAAATAACCTATATATTTTATTGTGCATTACATATTCTTTGCAATCAGTTAGAAGTGATAAGAAGTTCATTCTGCAAATAAATTGCCCCTTTATCGACCCAAAGGTGTATATTTAGGCTAGTTAATGGCAATTTAGTATGCCCAAGCGGCCCAGCATAAGTGTATGCAGTCAACCCACATCCTTAGTATTAAAGTATAACATGTTGTCTGCCTAGCCTATTCCTAGAGGAGGTGAGTGCCATGTGTTGTAGTTGACAAACATAGAATATTTGCATATGTTAACATGCTTATATACGTAGCTCTCTCCCCTTGGAGTATGCAAAATAGGGGAGTGAGTACACCTAGACGCGACCGAAATAAAAAGTTATCAACGAATACATTATCTATGGTTAGTCGAAAACATAAAATTTCTTATGAACAAAGCAACCAAACAGTTATTGTGATCCTTTTGCTGGTACAAGTGGTCTACATAATGTCAGTCTGTGGCTTTGTGTAGACATACTACTGCTATATATAATATACATAACCATACTTAAATGTCACACATCTTTCACATGAATCCTTGAGTGCATGAGTTTGTGTTATGCATGCATGTTTGTAATTTATTGATTAGATTTTTGAGAAATATAAAATTCAGCATATCTTTCGAGTTGTTGCGATGCTTTGTTCGCTAATCTGCCACTGAGCTAATAAAATTCCTAAGAATAGGGCAATATATCATAATACCATGCTACATAAGTACATACGAGTACTTCTATGCATAGATAGATGCGAAAGATAGATCAATGAATGCATAAATATGAACTCATTGAAATTTCATTGTAATACATTATAATCACACATATGTTTGCATGTGTGCATGTTTAAAAATTCTAGTCCTAGATAAATGATGTGACATACATATAAAGGGTGATTTTTTTGAGGTTAGGATTTTCATGCATTAGTATTTGACAGATCACGTGGGATTTCAGACATGGTGTCAAAGAGAAAGATGCTCAGTATGCTTTGACATTTCATCATGAATAGACTTACTAACGAGCAACGCTTGCAAATCATTGAATTTTATTACCAAAATCAGTGTTCGGTTCGAAATGTGTTCAAATTTTGACAAATTTTGTTCAGCGATGAGGCTCATTTCTGGTTGAATGGCTACGTAAATAAGCAAAATTGCCGCATTTGGAGTGAAGAGCAACCAGAAGCCGTTCAAGAACTGCCCATGCATCCCGAAAAATGCACTGTTTGGTGTGGTTTGTACGCTGGTGGAATCATTGGACCGTATTTTTTCAAAGATGCTGTTGGACGCAACGTTACGGTGAATGAACACATTTCGAACCGAACACTGATTTTGGTAATAAAATTCAATGATTTGCAAGCGTTGCTCGTTAGTAAGTCTATTCATGATGAAATGTCAAAGCATACTGAGCATCTTTCTCTTTGACACCATGTCTGAAATCCCACGTGATCTGTCAAATACTAATGCATGAAAATCCTAACCTCAAAAAAATCACCCTTTACATTTGGTCCGCATGACACGCAAGTGAGAATAATATTATAACAATATTGATAAAAAAAAATAAATTTTGCACATTATGTGGTTATTTGTTTAAAGCTAAAAAGGACACTGAAATGTTGTACATGCAATGCGATTTATGGAAGAATTTCACTCTTTTTTTTACACATTTGTAGTTTTTTCGCCAACATTTGGATGCTTTAAATTTCTTTGTATTGGTAGCATAATGGTGGATACCATTACATCATTTGACAATAAATCATTGTTAATTGCACTTTTGAGAGCTAAAGGATGTGTTTCAAACTCTTTTGTTGTTTACTTTGTACACATACATGTATATACAAAAATTTTACTGCAAACAAATATTCACATGTACGTAGTATATGTATACAATTGCTGAAAGCATATGGACTGTCATGGTAATTTTAGTAAAACATCAACAAATTTTCAAAAAATATATTTGCATTGAAATATTCTTTAAAGAAATTATCTCTATGGAAAAGATTTTATTGAAATTTTCTCAAAAGAAACAAATTTTGTGCAATTTTCTCTAAAGGCAAAATTTCAATGAAATTTCATTTCAGTTAAACTTTCACTAAAATTTCCTCTAAAGACAATATTTTAGTGAAGTTTCCTCTAAAGACAAAACTTCAGTGAAATTTTCTCTTAAGACAAAGTTTTAGTGAATTTTTCTGTAAAGACAAAATTTCAGTGAATTTTCTCTCAAGACTAAATTTCAGTAAAATTCGGTAAAATTAACTCTGCAGAATAAATTTCACAGAAATCTACTACTAGAACAACTTCAACGCCAATGTAACACAATTTAACTAAAATCGTCATTGAAGTTTTCCTAACAACAAAACTTTAATAAAATGCTTGCTGAAGACCAAATTTCAATAAAGTTTTGTTCAAAGATACCATTTCAGTGGAATTTTTTCTAAAAATAAGAGTAAGACGAAATTTTTGTGAAACTTTCTCTTGAGACAAAAATTCAGTGAAATTTTCTCTCAAGACAAAATCTTAGTACAGAATGTAGAATATTATCTAGAGACAATATTTAAGAAAATTTTCTCCCAAAAAAAAAGACAAAAGGTTAGGTTAGGTTGAAAAAAGGGTGTGGATTTTATTCCGCCCCATGCCACTATGGCCATTCACCAAAGCCAGTAATCGGCTTGTTCTGCGCTCTATATACTAGAAAGTAGCCTCAAAAAGAAAATCTTAGTTAGGAATTCCGTGCTACTTACAAAATTCTTAAAAATTTTCCATAGAACACCCCTATGTTGGTTCATGCCTGGCATTGTGTCTCCACTTAAGTACCGGTGTATGTTAGCCGCGAAAGCCGGACAATGACATAGGAAATCTCCTTTTTACACTCCAATACTTTTCGTGACCTTACCATTCTGGTTGTTTACTATTCGCAAAGATGTTCGCACTCAACGTCCTCGTGTGAACACCACACCACCTCACGCATTCCATGATCGCCCGGATCTTTGCATACAGGATCGTACGAGTATAATGGTCTGGCAGTTCAAAATAGATCTCTGTACTTTGTGTAGACCCATAGGCCTACTCTGCCCCCTAGCTTCGACCCATCTGTACAGCATGATCTCCCAGATGACAATACCAGAGTTCTGTTAATCCAAGTCTGTGCATTTGGCAACCGTGTCTTGCACTCGACCTCAAACGTCATCACTTCTAATCCATTCAGGTTTCCTATCGTTGCCTCAATTATACCACAATGGTATACCCAGTTCTTATCCTCTATCTATTCTCCCATTGCCCTAAGTCTCATAGCCGCAATGGCTGCCTCACACTTAATCTTTATGCCTTCTCCAGTGTACTAGTGGGCGCTGTCCTCATAGCTCCGCCTATGCCGGTCCTCATGGCTCCGCCTATGCCACACGTTCTCTGAACCTGTTGTATTATCTTTATGTTGCACTTTTTCTCCATCGCATTCCACCAAACTGCTGAGGCGAAAGTAAGTATTGGACAATCCAAATTATCTTGTCCAAGCTTTCTTCTGAGTACTCTTCCCAATTCTGTCCAGTTGGTTTTTAACTTATGACGGAAGCTTATCGGATTGGGCACTGGTCGTGCTGTTCCAAACCTAATGTAGCAATGGGAATAGAGGAAAATGAAGGCCCTCCAATCTTGAACCTCATCTATTAGATTTTCCGAACATATTGTCACATCTGAAACCTCCTCTCCAAAACGAAGGTAGCGGTGTTAACAGGGCTGCGGAGTCGAGACTCCGAAGTCGACTCTAAGCACTTTAAATTTAAAATATTTTTTAAAATTTCTTTTTTTAATTAAAAAAAAAATTTTATCTCATTTTCTAGGCCACTATGCATTTATAACAAAAATAAATAATTTTCTTAACATTTTATGGTCATTTGGCGAAGAAAAGTGGATAGTTATGACTTTGTCATAAAACCTCACCTGCTGTCAAAAGTATTTATTTATTTTTATACCCTCCACCATAGGATGGGGGGTATACTAATTTCGTCATTCTGTTTGTAACTACTCGAAATATTCGTCTGAGACCCCATAAAGTATATATATTCTTGATCGTCGCGACATTTTATGTCGATCTATCCATGTCCGTCCGTCTGTCCGTTCGCCTGTCCGTCCGTTCGTCTGTAAAGCTAGCTGTAAAGCCGTAAAGCTAGCCGCTTGAAATTTTGCACAAATACTTCTTATTAGTGTAGGTCGGTTGGTATTGTAAATGGGCCATACCGGTCCATGTTTTGATATAGCTGCCATATAAACCGATCTTGGGTCTTGACTTCTTGAGCCTCTAGAGTGCGCAATTCTTATCCGATTGGAATGAAATTTTGCACGACGTGTTTTGTTATGATATCCAACAACTGCGCCAAGTATGGTTCAAATCGGTTCATAACCTGATATAGCTGTCATATAAACCGATCTGCGATCTTGACTTCTTGAGCCTGTAGAGGTCGCAATTATTATCCGATTTGCCTGAAATTTTGTACGACGAATTCTCTCATGACCATCAACATACGTGTTTATTATGGTCTGAATCGGTCTATAGCCCGATACAGCTCCCATATAAATCGATCTCTCTATTTTACTTCCTGTGCCCCCAAAGGGCGCAATTCTTATTCGAATTGGCTGATATTTTACACAGGTCTCCAACATATAATTTAATTGTGGTCCAAACCGGACCATATCTTGATATCGCTCTAATAGCAGAGCAAATCTTTTCTTATACCCTGTTTTGTCTAAGAAGAGATGCCGGGAAAAGAACTCGACAAATGCGATCCATGGTGGAGGGTATATAAGATTCGGCCCGGCCGAATTTAGCACTCTTTTACTTGTTTTTTTTATAAATTTTTTTAAATTTAATTCAATTAATTTATTTTTAAATTAAATAAATTAAAATCGGTCAATAACTTGGTATAAGTGCCACATAAACCGATCTTGAATCTTGACTTCTTGAGCCACTAAAGGGCTCAATTCTTATCCGATTTTAATGAAATTTTGCGCGAAGTATTTTGTTATGATATCTAACAACTGTCCCAAGTATGGTTCAATTTGGTCCATAACCTGATATAGCTGGCATATAAACCGATTTAGGGACTTGACTTCTTGAGCTTCTAGAGGGCGCAATTTGGCTGAAATTTTGCATGACGTATTTTATTATGACTTTCAACAACTGTGCCAAATAAGATTCAAATCGGTTCATAACCTGATATAGCTGCCATGTATACCGATCTGGGATCTTGACCTCTTGTTTAAATATTATTTTATTTTATTATATTATATTTATTTAATTTTCATTGGAAAATTTGGATTTTATCTTACCAGACTCTATATATATTTTTTTATTCTACTCTTCTACTATAAATCCCATTATAAGTTGAGCGGCAGCCATTTTCAGCACACAATAGACTATTTCGCAGTTCTTGAATTGCAAACATTTTTGCTGTTACAGCTGAACCACCTCTGTAATATCAGCAAAATTAACTATGAATATTGAGTGCAATCTTTGTTCTAACTTACTACAACTTTACAATATAAAAAGATTTCCAAAATGTCTTTCAAAATCAAATTCATGTTTTTACCAATATATAGACGCAAATGGCCAAAACTGTATCTTAAATTGTAGCAAATGCTTTAATTATCATAAATAATTTCGAAAACTTAGGACATTTGCCTCCAAGAGTGCAACAGAATTTGAATTTAAGATCGGTAATTAATATTTGTTATTATCAATAAACTTATTTTTCGGGGCGTAGCTTTCCGTTTTTGACCTCTTCACAAAAATTAAAAAAATAAAGAAAAATCTCCTGTAATCTGGATAGTCCCCAAAAATATGAATCACCAAGCCCAACATAAGCAATAGCGTATAACAAAGCCAACAATAGCAATGTGCCAAAAGTACACATGAATCGGTGACATAGTGCATGAAATATGCAATTTTACGCAAACAATCAACACCAACCATCAGCATCATCAGATGTTTACAGTAAACGTTTTTATGTCCTTTATCCTTTCTTTTGTCCCTATGCCTCAATTTTAGCCCATATCTCAGCAGTAGGACACCCCATAGATTTGAATGGTGCTGGAGGTGGTGGTGGTGATGACGATGTTGCGGCATAGAAATACTGGTGCGGTGCGGTTTGGCTATTGATGTGGCTGTAGCACCATTTCTGCTGACATTATACAAAAAAAGAGCACGAGTACTGCTGGAGACAAGGCGATGGCGTCTTTGTCAGTAACGTCCTCTCTGGCGCTAAACAAAGTAAAATATTCGGGGAATGGTTTATTGTTATTTATAGGATGTGAGCTACTTTGTATGCTGAATATGAGATTAATAAATTTTTCTTTGTTACCAAGGGCACAAGAAAAATTTTTATTTTAAGTTTGGGTTTTCAAGGCTGTCGTTTTGAGATATTTTACACACACTTAATGGTCTTAAATCAGGTCAACGTTTGTGGACAAGCACTTGAATGATGGTGTCCTTGTTTTTTTTTTTTAAATGTTTTTTAGCTTGGATAAAAAGCAAAGTATTTATAGCTGCACAGGTCAATGATTCCAAAGATCTGTTTTCAGGTACAAAATAAAGAATATAATCATGAACATAAGCTGAACAAAGTTTTCTTTGACTTGAGTCAAACGTTTGATAGAAAGAAGTATTAAGCACATTAATAGCCTTAATGAGTATCAATGTTTTTATGTAAAAAGTTTTTGAATTGGACAGAGAAACTAAAGGGAAGCATAAACAAGCACTAAGTTAGGCACATATTTGGTATTTCATGTTAGACCAACATGACCCTAAAGCCCTGCATGATTTTCAGTGTTTGGCTAAAGAATTTTTTCACAGATATAATATTAGGTTAAGCCATCGGACTAGAAGCAAAAACGAATGAAATTCAAACCTCTTCCCTTCTACAATTGATGACATTTAAAACAAATGAGAACGGGTTAAAATTGGGCACAGTCAACCTTTAAATACATCTACACCACATTGGGTATGCAGGCTTAGTCATCAAAATTAAAATTTGCTCAAATTTGAAATGTAGAATTTCGACCAAAATCCAAACATATTGTAGGAGTCAAATTTTCAGTGGGGGTTATCCCCACCTTATGCTGGAGACATTTGTGAGGTACTGTACCAATTGGTATGGCAGCCATGTAAAAACATCCCCCCAAAGAGGTGTCGCACTGCGGCACGCCGTTGGGACTCGGCTATAAAACGGCTGTGTGTGTGTCCCGCACAGGTAGTCAGAAGGAGTTTCACTTGAGGTTCTCATTTCTTTGAGAACCTGTCTGATTTGACTTATGTGAACATTCGCTAGTTGTTGGGCTTTCTAAGGCGATCCGAACGGTTTAACGGTAGGATCTAGAATCCATCTTCCTTATTCTGTTCCGAGTCTGTCCATTATTAATGATGACTAAACGTGTGATGTCCAGCCATGCTTAAACTTCTCTACCAAGTTGTGTCGCTATTCGACACACCATTCGGACTAGGCTATAAAAAGGAGCCCCCTTATCATTGAGTTTAAAAACTTGAAACGGACAGCAATCATTGCCCCTATTCTGTAATGGAATTTTTATTGGCAAATTTGCATTTTCATTGTAGTTCATTGTAGAGTCATATAGAAAATCGTTGTGTAACATTTTGAGAAGATCTTGATGTGATGTCCGATTAGAGTTTAAGCTCAATGTAAAGGGGACGTATTTTTTATGTCAATTCCCAACTGTGTGCCGCATAGCGACACAACTTGGTAGAGAAGTTCTAGCATGGCAGGATACCTCACACTTGTAGCCAGCATTAGTAATGGTTAGGCTAGTTTAGGTTAGATTTAAGTGACAGTGAACCACAGAAACAGAAGAAGGAAAATGGCTTCAAGTTCCTACCGTTGAACCATCTAGATCGCTTTAAAAAGCCCAACAACTTGCGAATGTTCACATCCACCAAATCGTACAGGTTCTCAAAGAAATGAGAACCTAAAGTGGGACTCCTACTGACTCCCTGCGCGGGACACACACAGAAAATGTTCTATATTCTCTTCGATGTCCTCACAGTTGAAGTCGATTAGTTAATGACCTGTCATGACGGACACAATGACTGAGACGTCTGCTCTAGCCAACGAAAGAAAAGCGGCAGATCTCTATAAGTCTAGATTAGGCCACATAGTTTTGGAATGCTCACATCCTCCTCTTTGTGATCATCTATAATTCGTTGACCTTCGGGCCTTATCCAGCATTTCGCTAGAGGCATACCCACAGATTCCAGTTCCATTGGCATGTGTAGCCTAGTTCCAAGTCTCACAATCTCGTCCACTTTACAATTCCCTGGGATACTTTGTGATCCGGCATCCAAAACAGGTAGATTTTGAATTGTTCAGCCAACTCGTTGAGAGATCTGCGACAGTCGAGAGCAGTTTTTGTGTTTAAAAATACGTTTTCCAGGGATTTAATGGCTGCCTGGCTTACCAGTTCTGGATCTTTAGGGTACATCCAAAGTCCAACTGATCACCAGAAGCATTTATTACCCTTTTTCGCTTAAATTTAGAACAGGTAGTTATATTAGAACTGCCCATATCGGAATCGAATATATTCCAGGCCGGAATATATTTAGGTATATGTATGTAGTTGCAATGTAGGCTAATATGGTTGCTTATGGTCCTAAGACAATAACAGATGAAATTGAAAGTTTTGATTTAGGGGTCATATAGACGGATCTGCTGACTAAGAGTCCTAAGCCTACAACAGGCTCATTTATTACTCGCCGAAATTCGAAGCAGTAAGTTGCACCAGGTCATGCTTAATCCGAACCGAGAATGGTCCACATCAGACGATATCAAGATAGAGCTGTCATGGTAGTACCTACATGCCAAATTTTAGACCCCAAGCTCCACCTGAACAGAATGTACAAATGGTACCAACATGTACCATCATTTATTCTTTGATGTACCTACGTGCCCAATTTTGGACCTCCAGCTTTATCTATAAAGAAGTACTAAGTAATACCATTTTTGGTACCAAAATGTTCGAATTGTGGAAAAATCGTATATATCTAAGTTTTACCTACATGCCCAATTTCGAACCTCCAGCTTTATCTATAGAGAAGTACCAAATTGTACCAATTTTGGTTCCAACATGTCCGAATTGTGGAAAAATCATGTAGTCGCCTATGATATATATCTAATTTTTGCCTACATGCCACATTTCAGACCTCTAGCTCAATTTGCACAGAAAGTACCAAGTGGTATCAATATTGGTATCAAAATCTACGAATTGTAAAAAGATTGTCACCCATCATATCTTTCCAAGTTGTACCTACATGCCAAATTTCAGACCTCTAGCTTCATCTATAAAGAAAGTAACAAATGGTACCAGCTTTGGTACCATAATATTTGAATTTTGAACAGATCGTTTAATCATCCATTATATTAATATTCGAATTTTGAACAGATCGTTTAATCATCTATTATATTATTCCTAGTTGTACCTATATGCCAAATTTCAGCCCCTAGCTCCATCTGTAAAGAAAGTACCAATTGGTACCAATTGTGGTACTTAACGTACGTTTTTCTCCCGTTACCAGTACTATTTTTCCATTTTTTCTTTTCACCCTCATCGTTTTGGACCAGATAACTTTTATGTAAAAGTTCGAAATTTTGCCTCTATCCATCCGCCCTGTTCAAACTTTACCTATGTCGTAACTTTTTGGTACTTTTTTTAGTACCTAAATATACAAATTTCCAAAAACTCCTATCGTCACCCAGTTGAGGTTGCCAAAATGTACATAAGTTCTAAAATTCAGAGCTCTGGTTCAATTTCTAAAGAAAGTACCAAATAGTACGAATTGCGGTACTAAACGTACTATTTTTCCCGCTTCCGGTACGATTTTCCAAAACTTATTAATCAAACCTTATTTCTTCGAGACGCTCTTTAGTTTGAGCCCAATAACATAATTCTAGTCCTTTCCGTTCGCGCCGGGCCTATGACCCAAGACCAACATTCTTGCAAAATTTCTTGAATCTAGCTTTAGCCGTTTGGGCTGGGCGAAGATCAGTCAGTCCGTCAGCAATAAGTCAGTCACTCAACTCTTTTATATATATATATATATATATATATAGATAGGACAATAAGTATATATATGGTGGTGGATATCAATGGTTTGGTACGGCGGAGCTGAATGCATTATTACTTGTTATTGAATGCCTTGCCCATGATTTTGTCTGAGTAAATTTCCAAATTTCCTCTAAGTGACAGTCATCCTATCCTTTCCATTACAAACAATTTGGCCTGATTTTTGTGTATTGGCTTATTTTACTTTAATTGGCTATGTCAGAATTTTTGTTCCACTAGCCGAACGTAGAATAGCGTTCCAAGCGCCTCGATCTTCTGCACTCATTCTGAAATCTCTGACACCAAGTTGAGGTGTTTCCCACCACTTGATCTTTCCATCGGGCTTTTGGTTTTCCCGGTTTGTGTGTGTTTGCCTTCAAAAGACTTCTTTGTTGGGGCTTCTTCATCCATTCTGACAACATGACCTAGCCAACGCAGCCGTTGACCGTCTTACAGCTCGTGGTTCATACGTCACCTATATTCTCCATTATCGCAAACTGGTCAATGTATTTTACGAATAATCTTTCTCTCAAACACTCCAAGCACTGCCTCATCTGATTTCACAAGTCCCCATGCTTCAGTACCATACAACAACACGGGTAGTATCAGTGTCTTGTATAGTGTAATCTTCGTCTGTCGAGAGGTGGCCTTGTTTCTAAACTGCTTACTTAATCCAAAGTAGCATCTGTTTGCCAGTATTATTCTTCGCCTTATCTCAAAACTGGTGTCATTCATTTCGGTAATGGCTGTGCCGAGGTAGATAAAGTTACTGACTATCTCAAAGTTGTGGTTCCCAACTTTCTCCATTTTCTTTATCTGCTCGGTTGTGCAAGGCTTTTTGGGAGTTGAAACCATCCATTTCGTCTTACTTCCATTTACTGCCAGACCCATTTTCACTGACTCTCTTTCGATTCTTTCAAATGCTGCAGTTACTACTTCCGGTGACAGACCTATGATAAGGATGTCGTCGGCACAGGAGAGTAGCATGCGTTCTCTTGTGATTAGTGTGTCACATCTATTCACTTTTGCATCTCGTATAATATTCTCCAACAGGATATTAAAGAGATCACACGATAGGCTTTCCCCTTGCTGAAACCTCATTTGGTATTAAATGTTTCGGAGAGATCCTTTCCTATTCTTACTGAGGAACGCGTATCAGCAAGTGTCATCATGCAGAGTCTTATTAATTTTGCAGGGATACCCAACTCAGACATGGCTTGAAATACCTTTGAACGTCAAGGAGTATCGAAGGCGGCTTTGTAGTCAACAAAGAGATGGTAGGTGTTGATTTGTCCTTCTCGACTTTAGGTTTTAATCTTTCATACATTACGCTCGAGAGTATCTTGTAGGCGATGGGGAGGAGACTTATTCCTCTGTAGTTGGCACATTCCGTCTTGTCTCCTTTCTTGTGCACTGGACATAATATGCTGAGGTTCCAATCATCGGGTATACGTTTTTCTAGCGAGATTGCGCAGATAGGCTGATGCATACGCCTTATCAGCGTGTCTTAAATAGTTCAGCGGGTAACCCGTCGGCTCCTGCTGCCTTGTTGTTCTTTAGTCGGATCACTGCTACTTGGACCTCATTCGGACTAGGTGGTAGACATTCAATACCATCATCATTGATTGGTTCTGCGGTATCCTCTTCGCCGCCAACATCGGACACTAGCAGTTGGGTAAAATATTCTTTCCATATCCTCAGCATGTTATCTGTGTCAGTTACCAAATTTCCTTCTTTGTATCTGCAGGAGGATGTGCCTGCACCAAAGCCGTCGGTTTGATGTTTAATTCTTTGGTAGTATATCCGGACTTCATGCAGACTCCTGTACCTGAGAACAGACGCTGATGTTGGCCAATGATTATTTGAAGGCGCCAATAACTCGCCTTGTCATCTCGAGTATAATTGGCGCTCAGTATTTAATTAAGAGCCAGTGCCACCTAGCTCCTCGCACACTTAATACAAGTTTGCCAATATTTTTATGAAAACCAAATTTAAAAAAATGCCCGTCCGTCCGTCCATCTGTCTGTCGAAAGCACACTAACTTTCGAAGGAGTAAAGCTAGCCGCTTGAAATTTCGCACAAAAACTTATTATTAGTGTAGGTCGTTTGGGATTGTAAATGGGCCATATCGGTCCATGTTTTGATATAGCTGCCATATAAATCGATCTTGGGTCTTGACTTCTTGAGTCTCTAGAGGGCGCAATTCTGGTACGATTTGACTGAAATTTTGCACGTGGTGTTTTGGTACCATTTCCATCAACTGCGCTAAGTATGGTTTAAATCAGTCCATGTTTTGATATAGCTGCCCTATAAACCGATCTTGGGTCTTGACTTCTTGAGCCTCTAGAGTGCGCAATTTTTATTCGATTGGAATGAAATTTTGCACGAAGTATTTTGATACGATATCCAACAGCTGTGCAACAAGTATAGTTCAAATCGGTTCATAACCTGATATAGCTGTCATGTAAACAGATCTGGGGACTTTACTTCTTGAGCTTTTAGAGGGCGCAATTCCTATCCGATTTGCCTGAAACTTAGTATGACGTGTTTTCTTCTTACTTTCATCAACTGTGTCAAATAAGGTTTAAATCGGTTCATAACCTGATATAGCTGCCATATAAACCGATCTGGGGTCTTGACTTCTTGAGTCTCTAGAGGTCGCAATTATTATCCGATTTGCCTGATTTGCCGATTTTGTACGACAAATCCTCTCATGACCATCAACATACGTGTTTATTATCGATCATTTAAATCGATCTCTCTATTTTACTTCTTGAGCCCCCAAAGGGCGCAATTCTTATTCGAATTGGCTGACATTTTACACAGGTCCCCAACACATAATTTAATTGTGGTCCAAACCAGACCATATCTTGATATCGCTCTAATAGAAGAGCAAATCTTTTCTTATATCCTGTTTTGCCTTAGAAGAGATGCCGGGAAAAGAACTCGACAAATGCGATCCATGGTGGAGGGTATATAAGATTCGTCCTGCCGAACTTGTTTTAAATAATTGAGTCAAAATTTTCTAAAAAGCCTCGAAAAATACATATTCTACATTCAAAAAAGTGCAAAATAATGGCTTTCTGAGTATTTATTCCTAACCATTTTAAATTTTTTGAACAAAATTTTGTATATTTTATTACATTCTTCAATCAGTAGTATTTGTATGTGATTAATAGGGGGCATTTATTTCAATGGGACAAATCGAATGTTAGAGAATAAATGACCTTTATACGATCTGTTTGCATTTTACAGACTTTCATTTTTGGCAATGGTGTCTTTGTTTTGCACATATCAGATTTCACTTATAACACCATGGGAGACCACGCATTTTGGCGAGTGCCATAAAAACCAAATGTTGATAGAACCTTGGATGGACGCAACGACGACTACACCCACATGTTGTTTGTTGGGCGCCGAAGGAAATTATCTTGGAAGGACTTTGTTGCTTTGAATGAGCAAGGCAAATGAATCATTAGCATCAATCATAATAAAATTTGTGAAATATAACATTTCCTTTCTACTTCGGTGTAAAGATTATATACTAAAACACACACACTCACACACATCCATAGACAAACACTAACGTTAGGAATTCAACTTCAGCAACTGGAGATATGATAAGCACACATACACACAGAAACAAAACGTCAAAAATTCCCATTTGTAGCCAACTTTACTTATCTCTGGTTGGGATAAGGGTGTTATGGAGTTCTTCTTTGTTTTACTAACTGTGTGACTCACACAATGCCAAATGTGGTCAATAGTCACCAAGTCAGTCAGTTAGTCAGTCATTGACAAAATGTGACACGGCGAGGGGTGCCATACAGTATACAGTGTTGTGTATTAAGTGCTGTGGCACACATTCTTCTTGGTCGAGCACATTCTACCACACTTACTTGCACACACACATATATTAAGTATAAGTGCGTGTGGGCATGATGCTAATGCTGATAGTGATGCTTGTAAGAATAAATCTAAAACACACATAGATGCTTCAGGCATGTCTGATATTAGTCTTTCTGCCTGCTGTACTCATAGCCTTGGCTTTCCCTGCATCGAGGGGAGTATGTTGAGTTGAGACATTTGGGCTCCTTACGCACAGTATTTTCACATATAGGACTTCTTTACATATTCCATTTCATCTTCACTTTCAATTGAAATATCCTTAGCCTTCGCTCAAGAGCAATTTTGTCCTTGAATCCCCATATAAACCGGGGGTACTGTGCACCCACTGTATATGCGGCACTTTTGGTTTTTTTTTCAAGTCAATGGCTTAGCGCCAATGTTGCGCGCCATCATGACGCTTTTCGATTATAAATTTTGTTTTATTTGCAATCTCGCAACAAGGATTTCAGCAATACTGGCACGAAGTTAACTGTAAATTATATGGCTACTTAAGACAGAGTCAGAGTGGTTTCATATCTAAGGAATTCAAGGATATGCGGTGACAAGAGCTATCACTGTTGCTGCTGACGTTGCCAAGATGCTGGTTAACAAAAGTATCATAAGTTATTTTTATGTTGTTTATTGTCACATCGATTAAAAGGTAGATAACTTGTCAAACTAGGGCTGATGTTTAGTGCTATTAAGGAGTTTTGAGCTTCTAAAGGAGAACTGGCCCATAAATAGGAAATTCCTAGTCATTGAGCTAACATTTCCGTATATTTTGGAAATTATTATACCCTCCACCATAGTATGAGGGTGTGATAATTTTGCCATTTCTTTTGTAACACATCGAAATATTGATCTGAGACCCAACAAGGCTAGACATTCCAAGTCCATTTAGCCATGTCCGGCCGTCCGCCTGTCTGTCTGTCTGTCGAAAACATGCTTACTTTCGAAGGAGTTAAGTGCTAAATTTTTTTTTTTATCAGGGCAGATCGGCTGGGATTGTAAATGGGCCAATTCGGTTCATGTTTTGGTGTAGCTGCCATATAAACCGATCTCGGATCTTTACTTCTTGAGCTTTAAGGAGGCGAAATTCTCATCCGATTTGTCTGAAATTTTGTATGAAATGTCTTATAAGGACTTTCAATAATTAAGCTAAGTATGTTTCACATCGGTTTATAACCTGAGATAGCTGCCATATAAACCGATATTGGGTCTCGACTTCTTGAGCCTTTAGTTTGCTCAATTTTTATCCGATTTAGCTGAAATCTTATATATAAAATTCAATTTGTGTTTGAATGTTTGTTTGTATATCGGTTTGTTTGTTTGTTCCGAATGGGCTCAAAAACGGCTGAACCGATTACCTTGGAATTTTCACAGATTGTGTAGGTTGGTCTAGAAGGAAACATATAATTTTTTGATATCGGGTCGGGGCGGACCCTCCCCTTACCCCAAATGTACTACCTAAGAATAAAAGTGGACCGATCGGGACAATATGGGATTCAAATGGAAGGTATTCAAGAGTAGAGTGCGAATTTCATAATAAAAGTTGGGTCCAAGTACCTAGGGGGCCGCCACAGTCCCAAAACCCCTTAAAATATGTTTATTTGACGATTATGACAATATGGGACTCAAATGGAAATATGGTCAAGGAGTAGAAATAGTCTTTATTATTTATTACCCCAAAACACCACCAAAAATCAAAAGTGGACCGATAAGGACAATATGGGTATCAAATGAAAAGTATGCGGGAGTTGATAACGAATATGGCATACAAATTCATGTCGAAGTATAGAGGGTCACCTCATCCATACAAAAACGCCCAAAATTGGCACATATGGGACTCGGTTTGTTTCTTCCGTATAGACTGAAAAACGGCAAAACCGATTTTCTCGAAATTTTCGTATATTATGTAGGTTGATCTGGAAGGAAACATAGGCTATATAATTTTGCGGTATCGGAAGGGAGGCGGACGCTCCCCCTTATGCCAAAAACACAACGTAAAATCAAAAGTGGAACGATCGGGACAATAAAGGTATCAAATGAAGGGTATTGGAGAGTAGAATACGAATATATGGTATTAAAATTTGAATCTTAGTACCCATCTGGCCGCCCCAACCCCAAAACAGACATATTGGACGTTCATTTCAATATGAGACTCAAATGACAGTAGTATAGGGGGTCACGCCACCCCTCAAAAACTCCATTAGACCTATTATGACTATATGAAAGTTGGCTGAACCGATTTTCTTAAAATTTTCATAGATTGTGTACGTTTGTCTGGAAGGAAACATAGGCTATATAATTTTTAAATATCTGGAGGAGGCAGACTCTCCCCCTTACCCCAAAAACGCCACTCATATCCAAATGTGGTCCGATAGGCACAATAATGGTATCAAATGAAAGGTATTGGAGACCAGAAAACGAATATGGTATTAAAATTTGGCTCCAAGTACCCAGCGGGCCCCTAACCCAAAACTTCTCTAAACTGATATATTCGAAGTTCATGTGAATATGGGACTATTAGGCAGTAGATTTTTTTCAGTGCAAGGTGACGGTGGTCGCCCCCAGACCCAAAACATCCTCCAAACGGTTCGTATTCACTCCATGGCAATATGGTGCTCAAAGTAAAGGGTTTTGGAAATACAGCACGTATTTGACATCCATATTTGAGTCGAAATGTCTGAGGTGCCATCCCTCCCCTAATGAGAACATTACCGTAAGGATGAATATTACCACCAGGAACCGAGAAGGGGCAAATTCTCACACATCAATGAAAGCACTCATTCAAGTTTAAACTCAATGATATGGGACCTTTTTTTATAGCCGAGTCCGAACGGCGTCCCGCAGTGCGACACCTCTTTGGGGAAAATTTTTTAAATGACCATGCATGGCATTGTACGTTGCAAATGTCGCCAACATTAAGAGGGGATAAACACAGCTTTGTCCAATGTTCTCGCCGGGATTCGAACGCATTCAGCGTCATAGGCTACAATGGCACGAACTCGATATTCGCATTCAGGGCGAAGTGCCCCCACCCTAAAAAGATATTAGAGAGTTAAAGAAGGCGCAGCGGATCGGGCCCAGTTCGGCAATTCTTATCCGATTTGGCTAACATTTTGTGTACGATGTTCTGTTATGACTTTCAATAATTGTGCAAAGTTATATCTTAATCTGTTCATAACCTGCTATTGCCCAAAAAGTAATTACGGATTTTTTAAAAGAAAGTAAATGCATTTTTAATAAAACTTAGAATGAACTTTAATCAAATATACTTTTTTTACACTTTTTTTCTAAAGCAAGCTAAAAGTAACAGCTGATAACTGACAGAAGAAAGAATGCAATTACAGAGTCACAAGCCGTTGAAAAAATTTGTCAACGCCGACTATATGAAAAATCCGCAATTACTTTTTGGGCAACCCAATAGCTCCTATGTAAACATCCTGAGCCTCAAAAGGGCGCAATTTTTATCCGATTTGGCTGAAACGTTGCACAGTAACTTCTCTTACGACCTTCAATATACGTGTTAAATACGGTTCGAATCGATCTATAACCTGATATAGGTCCCATATAAACCGATCTCGCGATTTTATTTCATGAGCCTATAGGACACAATTTTATACCGATTTGGCTGAAAATTTGTAAAATGACTTCTGCTATGGTATCCAATATCCAAACGGAGTATGGTCCGAATGGGTCCATCATATTATGTAGCTTCAATAGGATAGCAATTCATATATATTATCGTTTGTTTGGCCGTAAAATGATATTGGACAAAGTACTTGTTTCTTATTTATTTTTTTTACTTATGCAACTAATATTAATTAGTATTTTTTTTTGAATTTTTCTTACAGGCACAAAATTGCAGTAATAAAGTGAAAAGTGGTAAGTCGTATTATGTAATAATCTTTTTAACATAAATTAAAACTCTTGCATGTTATCCTGTTTGAAAAAACCTAACCGAAGTCATTTCAGTTACATTAAACAAAGCTATTCGTTTGAAATTTGCTCATATTCTTCTTATTTGTATGATCTTATAATTTTGTTTGATTTCTTGAGCCTGAGTATTAAAAAGATTTAGCCGACATTTGATATTCAGTGTTCATATATGGCCATATGTTACCAGCTCAAATAGATCCATAAATAGATGTAGCCTCCACATAAGACACATTTTTTAGAAGCCCAACTTCTATACCCACAACCGAAGGAAGAGGGTATATTAATTTTGTCATTCCGTTTGCAACACATGGAAATATTAATTTCAGACCTTTATACGGTCATATGTATAATCTTGGTTGTCATAAAAGTCTAACACGATCTAACCATGTAGGTCCGTCTGTCCGTCTATCCGTTGAAATCACGCTATAGTCTTTAAATATGGAAATACTGAGGTGAATCTTTGCACAGATTATGTTTTGTTTATAAGCAGCACTATTTCTTAATAGACGCTCTTTATAGACCGATATTTCGATGTAAGGTATTAACTAAATTTCCCATGAACATTCCACTAAGAAACAGCGGATACTTCTCTCATATCAACGATTGCAGTTCGATTAATGTTTAAACTCAATGATGAGGGGCCTCTTTTTTTATGGCGAGTCTGAAAGGCAAAATTTAGCACAGTGAGTTGTATTTGGCTCCTCAAAATCCCTACCGAGTTTGGTCTAGGTCGGACGATTTTTGGGAATGCAAATTTGCCCATGAACATTCCATAAAGGAACAGGGAAAAAACTCCTTTTTATAGCCGAGTCCGGACGGCGTACATGGCATAGTACCTCACAAATATCGCTACCAATAGGAGGGGATAACAACCGCTGAAAATTTTATGATGGTCTTGCCAAGATTTGAAACCAGGCGTTCAGCGTCATAGGCGGACATGCTATCCTCTGCGCTACGGTGGATATAGCAGCCATAAAAACCAATATCTCGATTTAAAGTCGTATGTCCATAACAACCGCATTTGTTGCCCGATTTTGTTGGAACTAGGCAGAGTTCGTTGTGTTATGTCACTCAATATCCATACCGAGTATGGACTAGATCGAACTATACTTGAATATATCGGTCATAACACATGTCGATTACAAGATTTAAGGTCGTTGTCCCGCAAAAGCCGCATTTATGCTGATTTTGCTGGAACTTGGCACAGGGAACCGGACCGAGTATGGTGCAGATCGGACTATATTTGGATATAGGCCCCATATAGACCGATCGCCCGATGTAAATTCTTAAAAACACTATTTGTACACGTTTATAGCGCCTTGACATCCGTCATACTCATCCAAGTATAGTCTTGATCGGAGTATATTTCGATATATGTAGCTGATATATCGATCTCCCGTTTTTGAGTTCTTTCCCCATAAAAGCCGCCTTTGTTGCCCGATTTCTTTATATTAGGCACTTTGACTTTTGTAAGGCCACTCAATATCCGTCCCGAGTATGGTCCAGATAACATTACATTTGGATATAGCTGCTATGATTAAAGGCGCATTTATTATGATTAAAGGTCCATTTATTACCCGATTTTACCGAAATTAGGCTACAACAAGTAATAGTCCGATTCGGACCATAAGTGAATTGAATGTTGAAGACCACAGTTGTAGTCATTGAGTAATATTTCAGTCCATTTGGATGAGATTTTGCACCTTGTAGGGGCTCAAGAAGCATAATCGGCAGATTGGTTCATATGGGAGCTATATCAGGATATAAATCTATTAAGATTAAGAAGGCAAAATCAGATAAGAATTGCGGCCTCTTGAGGCTTAAGAAGTCAAGCTCCCAGATCGGTTTATATGGCAGCTACATCAGGTTATTTACCAATTTGAACCATACTTGGCACAGTTGTTGGAAGTAATAACAAACAAGTTCATGCAAAATGAATGTCAGAGGCACAACATTTATTCCTAGTTTCATCAGCATTAGTGATTTAGCAAAAGTTACTCGTACATATGCGAATATATGTTGGAATAACAGGTATCCCCAAGCTTTATGCAAACGTATACTAAAAATACTCCTCTTTCTCCACTAGCTAAGAAAAGAAAATCGACCATGATTTTCATAAAAATAAAACATTGGTCTATTATAAAGGTGGCCGCTATCAATTAGTTTCATGTCCTGTTTGCCTACACAGGTTATAAACATGGGATTAAATCAATTAAATTAGCTTGTGCCATGATATAATGAGCGTAATAAAATGCTACGCGAGTCTCTAATTGTCAACTGCTTATCGGAAACTAATTTCAATGGAACGTGTAATAACGCAAGGCTATTTTGTATTGTATGGCCATATGCCTGCTGGTTCTGGCCTCAGTCATGTGAAATAGGGATGCCGAATGATAAAATAATAGAGGAAAAATTTCCACCAGCATAGGTTCTGAGAAAAGTTTGAAATATTCCCACAAACAAATCTAAGAAAACTGGAGTGATTTTTCCACAAAAAGTTTGATTTGGATTTTTTCTCTGTGGGCTTTTACAAGGAATAAATCGTTAAGGAAATCTCTATTCGTAGCTCTATGCGACACCCACACACAATTGTTTGTAAATAAATATTAATTGTCAGAATATACTACCATTTCATCCAGAGTTGGTTTTTCCCTACAACTTTTTAGTTTTCTATGAGAATTTTGTGCTAAGCTCTAAGAATTATTTGAATGTGTGCGTGTCTGCATGGTCATGGAACTGACGTCATTATTTTGTGACAAATTTGTGGAATTTCTAGGCTTTTGCAGGGGGTGTTTCTTGGTATGTGTCAACTTCACACACACACACTTACACACTTTTGTTAAACATGAATGAAAAATGTGAATGTAGACTATATGAGAGCGTGTCTGCGAGTATAGCCAAAAGTTTTTGCTTATTTGTGGGTTAAGTTTCTCGCTTATACATTGTTTGTTTAAATTTATTGTCAATATATGACATGTATGTGGACATACCTACAGCACATACTTATGAATGAATAAGCTATTTAGATCTACATACATACACATGTATGTGTAGTACGAAGCAAACTTACGCTGCATTGTATGTATATAATTGTTTATTCACCTGTTTGGATATATTATGTGTTTCTTATTTAATGTCAACAATTATATATATAAACGCGTTATTTTAAGCCAATATGGTTAAAGCCAAATTGGGCATTAAGGTCAAATAAATATTTATGTTCAACTGGTTAGTTGTAAGCCAATGAATATTAAAATTTTGCTTGTAGTATCCTATTACAACTTCCAACGAATCCGAAATCCGGTGTATGAACTGATGTAGCTCCCATATAAACCGATATCCTAATTTAACTTCTTGAGCCCCTAGATAGTGCAATTTTTTTCCGATAAGACGGAGGCCACCATAGTGCAGAGGCGCAAAGGTGGGCATGTCCGAAACAATTTTCAGCAGTGGTTAAGCTCTCCTAAAGCTGGAGACACTTCTAAGGTGCTTTGTCGTACTAAAACTTCTCCCCAAAAAAGATGTCGCACTAGGGTATGCCCGACTATATAGACATTAGAGATTTAGGGGATCAGCGATGTGGGATTACAGTAGGGCCCTTGAAGATGAGACGACTGGTGCTAGGTTAGGTGCAGGAGCCCCTGGAACTTCGGTTCCAGCCTTACAATGATGAGGCCCCAGAGGGAGCAACGTGGTGGCTGTGGTTTGTACCCAGATCGCGGATAGAACATAAGCTCGGCGTGGAGTTGCGTTTTCAACCGGGTGCCGTGACCCATAGATCGGAAGGAGTTTTAGGTAGTGCTCCGCTTCTAACCCAGGAGGTGAACAAGTCCAAATAATTGGGATCAAATTGGTACTCATGTGGGGGCGTTGGTAGATGCATTGTATTCAACTTTGGACCATTGGCCTCGCGGGTTTGGCCCATGATGGCAGGCATCTGCATTTAACACGATATTCGTGGTACGCCGTACAGACTCCGCTTTAAAAATGATGACCTTCATCATTGAGCATTAATTTGAATCGGGCAGCACTCATTGTTATATGAGAAGATTCCCTCTGTTTCTCAATGGAAGGTTCGTAATCATTTGGTGGCTAAAATTTTGCACATAGTGTTCTGTTACAAATTCTAACGGTTATGCCAAGTATGGTCCAAGTAGGTGTTTAATCTGTTATAGCTTCCATATAAATAGAGTGGCCGGGTTGACTTCTGGATCCTTAGAAACCGCAATTGTTGACAGATTTGGCTGAAACTTTGCACGTAATGTTTCATTATAACTTCCAACACCCATGGAAAGTATTGTCCAAATCAGGCTATAATTTGATAACCCCATCTACCGATTAGTATTCTACTGACCCTAGGACTCACAATTTTTGCCTGGTTTAACAGAAATTTGTAAATTTTTAGCAGAATCCATGGTGGGGGTTTCCAAGATTCGGCCCGTCCGAACTTACCACGATTTTTTATCCACCATCATAGGATGAGGTATACTAATCTAATCATTCTGTTTGTAACAAATCTAAATATAGACCTGAAAACCAATAAAGTATTTATTTTCTTGATCGTCTTGACATTCTGTGTTGATCTAGCCTTGTTCGCCCGTCCATCTGCACGTCCATCCGTCTATCGAAATCACAATGGTGTTCGAACGAATTAAGATATCCGCTTCAAATTTTGCGAAGGTACTTCTTATCGATGTTGGTCGTTGGGGAGTGCTGAGTATGATACAAATCGATCAATATACTGATGTAGCCCAATACAAACCCATCCCGGATTTGAATTCTGCAACTTGGCACAAGTGCTGCTGCTTTGACTTTCAACATCCATGCTAAGTATCGGCATATATGCTGATACAGCCCCAATATAAACCGATACCTGGATTTTTAATATAAGTTGATAAAAATTGTCTTCCATTCTTAAAAAATATCGTTGCCATTTTTCGTCCGAATTTGATTTGCTTTGAAAATATAGTCAAAATGTGATACCCAAAACGGCATTCTAAAAAATTCTTGTCAAAGGCTGGTTTTTGCAATTTCGTAAAATTTTTTTTTTTTTTTTACATAAAAATTTGTTTTAAACGTTTTATTAAACGGAAAGTGGGATAACACCAAAGACCTGGTTATTCTCTTGTAAATGTACCGTAAAGGTAATATAAACTAAGCATAAATGTATTTTTGCAAAGAGTGTCCAAATATTTGTCTTCTCCGTCGTTAAGCACTAAAGATTCAGTAGTAGCCAGCCTTGAAATTAATTAAGTTGTGGGTTGAAGCCGCTTCTGAAGGGAAAAGAGCCGTATTGATGCACGTGATATTAATGCAGCTACTTATCGAATATATTATAACTTTCAATTATCAGCAATAGGCAGGAGGTACAAGATTTTGGCTTTGTATCGGAGACCACAGCTTTTCTGACCATTGTTACACTAGCTTCGACTTTGTGGAAAATACTGTAAAAGCGGTTCCTCAGCTAACCACAAGACTTGAAATGCATTTCAGCACATATTCTACACGTATATCCCTTGTAGGCCTGAATAACGTGTGAAAATATCGTAGAACATTGCTATAATGAAGGAGCGGCTCACTAACGCCATCAATTATTATTCTAAGTCTGCATGTCCACTAACCAAGTCAAAGGGCAAACAGCGACCGCCATGGCGAACCACAGAACTGGTAGGTCCAAGAAAGTTTTGCAGAATACCCTTCAATAAAGCGGAAGCTACAGGGGCATCACAGGACTGGGATACCTATAAAGTTGACAAAGACACTCTGAAATCGTTTAAGGAATACTGCAGTTGCATGGAAAATACATTTGACACCCTTAGACTACCAAGATCCTAGCCTTCACACCTTATACGGCAAAATACATTTAGAAGCCAGATAATGTATGGAAATGTCCTATTCTAGGACACACATGTAACCGGAAACAATTAAAATAATAACTTGGCTGCACGAATCCATATCTGGTTAAGACAGATATGTATTCGTTGGGTTCGGCTTCGATATCCGGGCTATCTAGTTTGGGAAATAAATAATAAGCTTGTAAAGGGTGATTTTTTAAGAGCTATAAGAAAGTTTTTCAAAAAAAACACGTTAAATTCAGAAAAATGCATGAAATTTTCACTTGAATCGATAATACGGTCCATATAATTTAATGTTTGAAGATTATTTCATGCAAATGTGTACCGTCTCAAATGGTCCATCTGCTTAGTCCACGTTTGGCATACTCTTTCCAACATTTCGGCCGGTATCGCACGAATAAATGCTTCAATATTGTCTTCCAATGCGTCAATTTGTCTGTATAGACAAGGCGTGAAATAACTCTCCGAACACCCCTCTCAATAAGTCAATTGTTACGCGTGATGTGTGGCATGTGGCACCGTCTTGTTGAAACCACATGTCATGCAAGTCAAGCTCTTGCATTTTGGAAAAAAAAGTTGGATATCGTCTCACGGTAGCGCTCACCATTCACAGTTTTATTATGATTCGCATCATCTTCGAAGAATTACGGTCCAATGATGCCACTGGCCTATAAACAGCACCAAACTGTGACTTTTTCTGGATGCACTATTAGCTCTTGTAATGCTTCTGACCTATATTCACTCCAAAATGGACAATTATGTTTATTTACGTACCCATTTAGTCGAAAATGAGCTTCGTCCATAAAATGGAAGAGGAGCGCGATTAACTTTCTTAACAGAGCACGCATTTTGATAATAATTTGCAGGCGTTGTTCGTTTGTAAGATGATTCATGGTTAAATTGAATGAAACAAAACACGAAACGTGAGTGAGCTGTTTAAAATAGTGTTGCCAAAAGAATAATAGCTAACAAAATCACCCTTTATTAGCATGTATTAATAAAAAAATGAGCAGGGTATCGGCCTATTACTCTGCCATCTTTCATGCAGGAGACATTAAGAAGAGGAGACATTAAAGATGTGCTGTGTTTGTGTCCCGAAATTTGTAGCAGAAGGAGTTTTTAGGCTTTTAGAGGCGATGTAGATGGATCTTGACTTCTTAAGCCGCTGGAGGACGCAATTATGACCCCATTTGGCTGAAATTTTGCATGAAGTGTTTCGTTTTAACTTCCAAAAACTGTGTCTAGCATGGTCTAAATCGGTTTGTAACCTGATATAGCTCCCATTTAAACCGACTTAAGGCAATAAAAGCCTTAATTAATACCAGATTTGATTGCTTCAAAATACAAACTGAGCAAATAGGATGGTATTTTAAGTAGAATTCATGGCATTGGGTACCAAAGATTCAGTCCTTCCAAATTTAACACGCTTTCACAAGTCTACATCTACCTACCTACAATACTAATCCAACATTCTTTTGCAAAATGTCAAAAACGCAATTCCAAATGCCCCCTTACCTTGCCGCCATGTCCGGATTTGAAATTCATTTCGTTATTAAAAAAAAAACGAACAATTGATTGAACTATTTCGTACATCTAAATTCGCCTTTTGATAGTCTACAACAACAAAAACAACGGTAACAACACAAATGGCCAGCCACATTAAAAATACATGTACACGTTTTGCTCATCATGTCTATTTTTAGTTATTGCGATAATGAAGGACTTTATTTTCTTGCCACGTCACCCCTAAGGATTGTTTACAAATATTTTTGCTAGATTTTGAAGGGATAATTTCCGTTTGTTGTTTTCCTACGGCGATGATTATTGCAAGTATAGATACAAAAATGATTTCATGAAGTGAGGTGTATTACCATTTGAAAAGCCATAAAATGATGATTCAAATCTAAGCTCTCCCATTAATACCAACTAATGGACGAAATAGAGGCAAATAATTAATAAATGAAATGCAAACGATTTGTTTAATTTCAATTACCCAGCCCGATTTCCCGATGGTTTTGAGTTTAAATAAAAAGAGGCACTTTTAGGAATCTGTTGTTCCACCATTAAGATCAAATGTCCATAAAATCAAGAAAAATATGTTTTCCCCAAAAACATTTTTCTTCACAAAGAAAAGTGTTCCTCTTTGCATGTATAAGAAATTAAGTTGCATACTAATAACTGATTATAATAGCAACAAATATCATTGATATGTAAAATCAAGACTAACTTTCATAGTTATCAACTATTGAAGAAATATAACTTATTGGCACGTCAATATATGTGGGTGGATAGTTATGATTGTTTCTCTAGTTGAAATGCCGAATAGAGATTCCATTTATCATAGTTGATAACAATGTTTGTGTTGTGGATGACAAAAACAATAAATGCCACAAGTTGTGAAAGTTTATTTAACTATTTAATTTTGCTAAATAAATATTTAAACTAAACCAAAATATTGCTTTCCAGTGCCTGAATATTCATTGATAAGAATGTTGATGGTATTGGCACCATTTTGCCAGTAAATTTATAAACAAATAAACACACAAACAAAGTTTAGAATAATTTAAAACAAGTAAAAAGGCAGAGCTGAACTTTGGACACCCACCACCTTTTGTCACAATCCAGTGAAAATTGGATAACTTAAGTACCCAAATTCGGCACAGACATTGAGTGGTCTAATATATATGTCACTATTCAATTTTGTAGAACAAACGATTGGTCTTTTTGGGAGATATATCCAATTATAAAACGATCTGAACCATATTAAGGTCTGATATCGTGAGGCTCAGAAAAACTCACTGTTTCAAATATCAACGAAATCGGGTAATAAATAAAGATTTTATGGGCTTCAGACCCTTTATTGGCAGATCGGTCCATATGATCTATATATGGACTATATCTTAATATAGTCCGATGTATACCATATTTGGATCGGATGTTGGGAGGCTTATAACTGCCCACTATTCCAAATTTCAGCGAAATCGGGTAATAAATAAAGCTTTTATCGGCAGATCGGTGTATATGGGAGCTATATCTAAATATGGTCCGATCTGGACCATATTTAGGTATGGTATCAGGAGGCTAAAGATAACTCACTGTTCCAAATATTAGCGAAATAAATAATAAATAAAGCTTTAATGCGCCTTCTAAAAACTCAAGAAGTCTAGATCCAAGATCGGTTTATACAGCAGCTATAACAGGTTATGGACCGATTTGAACCATACTTACATGTTGGAAGTGATATCAAAACACGTCGTGCAAAATGTCAGTCAAATTGGATGAGAATTGCGCCCTTTAGGGGCTCAAGAAGTCAAGACCCAAAATCGGTTTATATAGCAGCTATACCAGGTTATGGACCGATTTAAACCATACTTAATACAGTTGTTGGAAGTGATATCAAAACACGTCGTGCAAAATGTCAGTCAAATCGGATAAGAATTCCACCTTCTAAAAGCTCAAGGAGTCAAGACCCAAGATCGGTTTATATGGCAGATATACCGGGTTATGAAGCGATTTGAACCATACTTAGTACAGTTATTGGAAGTGATATCAAAACACCAGTCAAATCAGACAAGAATTGCGCCCTCTAGAGGCTCAAGATGTCAAGACCCAATATCGGTTTATATGGCAGTTATATCAAAATATGGACCGATTTGGCCCATTTACAATCCCAACCGACCTACACCAATAAGAAGTACTTTTGCAAAATTTCAAGCGGCTCCTCAAAAGTTTGCGTGCTTTCGACAGACAGACGGACGGATAGACGGACGGACGGACAGACGGACGGACAATGTTGTTCGTCTTAAAATGTCACGACGATCAAGAATATAGACGAAATTAGACGCATATTTCGAGGTGTTGCAAACAGAATGACGAAATTAGTATACCCCCATCCTATGGCGGAGGGTATAAAAATTCGTATACCCAATACTACTATATTTTGGGTAATAAAGGCTGCTTTTAGAGGACTGAAACCTCAAAATCTGGAGTTCGATCTATATGGCAGCTATATCCAAATATGGTCGAATTTAGATCACATTCGGCATAGGTGTTAAGGGATAAAAAATTGAAGAGCTCAATTATATGAAGATTGTCTCATTTGTACAGCAACATAAAAACATAATGGTGAAATCGCCCTCTTATCATCAAGTTTATTTAAAAAGTCGAATTTTTTGACAACACGGGTGTACGGGTGACGACTTTTTGATTTTTTCGCAAATTATTTCCTGATGTAGCGCATCAGGAGTGAATGAACTTTTGCCTTTTAATAACAAAAATAAAATATAGTTACCGTTGAGTGGAGCGGCGTGTTTTCATTTCACGCCTCGAAGAACAAAAATCCGCATCTCGGAATAGGTACCTATTACGAAAAATTTTGAAACCTTTCAGGAGTAGGCTGAAAATGGACTTTAAAGACCCAACAGCTGCGGTGGTGGCATCAGACCGTAGCATGGTGTCCTCCCCTCCTATTGGTGTGGATGTCTTGTCTCCTGTAGTCGAGACAAATGCTTCAAGAGCACAACCAAACGTCAGACTAATAAATGAGGAAGAGATGGACAAATCAGAGGGATGCACAGTTCGTCCCCATCCTTTAAATAAAGGTGGTGTTTCCGATTCACATTCAGATAGCGACAGTGTCAACGAGACAGTCATCGCAGCCGAATCAAACGGCGGGATGATTGCAGTAGTAAGCGAGGGATTTGATTTGGTAAGTGGATAGAGAACGAGAAGACAGAGGAATATGCACCGGCAGCGCAATGGGGCGAAAGTGTAGGATATCGGAAGGGATAGAAATGGCATTCCAGAAGCTGGAAAGAGAATCAGATCTCCTGAAGAGCATAACACTGTCAAGACGCTGAAGAAGATATAGAGTTTCCAGCTTTCCCGCAATGGAGACTTCAGACAGTGTCCTGCGGAGGGGGACAAAGTCGGAACAGGAACGAAGGAAGCGCGTATGGCCTCTGAGACTTCATGGAGGACGGGGAAGATGGTCGTTGAAAAGGGTAAGGAGCCGCCCTCTTATACCAAAGTGGCAAAGAAGCACAATAGAGATGAGATGACTTATGCAGTCATCGATATCGACAGTACATCTGGAAGGATTCCACCAGCTCATAGATCCCAAGTGAAGCTTCTGGTAGACGAAGCGGTTTTCGATCATGTGTTGAACTCTAAAGGGGGACCACCTTAACGCTGCACTTTGCGTCAGCGGAATGTATTGATAACGTCAAAAAGCACGTTGGAAGTATCCACACTCCATTGGGCGCAAAGCTCGCCCTTGTGAGAAAAGTTTACATCCCACAGGTCACAAAGGCGACTGTCCTCATCAAGGATGTGGGCGGTGAAATCGAGACGGAACGCATGATGGAAGTCATATACAAGCAAATACAACATTTGGTAGTGGAGAAATGGGTTATTTTCCTCATGGAGGAGAAGAAGGAAGGAACTCTCCTTGTGGTGGGCATTGATCAAATCTCCGTGACAAGTTTAGCTAAGACTAAAGGCACAGCGTACTACTGGACCATAGCCGTCTTTTTCAAGATTGGAAAGACTAGGATACAACAATCACCTCTCTCAATATTAAGAAGACTACGATAAGGAAAGATCCTAATACTACAATAAAACATCAGGCAGTGCTGGGGCGAGAGACCCAACACAGCTTAACAAACAGGGACCCGACGACGGAATCGTCAACGGCTTTTTTGAGGTTAGGAAAACTAGGACGGATAAATATCCTAATGCTGAAACATTAGGCAGTGCAGTGGCAGAGAACTCAGTGCCGCCTAACGTACATAGACCCGTACATGAGATCATAACCTACTCCCAAGAAGCCAAGATTTGGAAGACTAGTATCGACAAATATCGTAATAATGGAACATCAGGCAGTGTAGGGATGTTAGACTCAATACAGCCTAACGAACAGGGACCCGATGATGCAACCATTACCAACTTTCTCAACATTTGGAAGACTAGGATAGGCAAAGATCCTATTATTGAAACATTAGGCAGTGCAGTGACGGGAAATTCAATGCAGCCTAAAGAACAGGGAGCAGATGATGAGACTATCACCCACTCTCAAGACGCCCATCTAATGGAGGACCAATGATTGAGGTCATTCAGATAAACCTTCACCGGAGCGAGACAGCTACTCACGCTCTGATCAGGAGCTATGGATGACACGGAACAGAGATTCTGGACTACGCTATATCAACTACCAATTATTCTATGCTAACACTTGTACTCGGCCGAGGACCTGCGTTATTTGTAATACAAATTTAAATTATATATTTTGTCAAAATTAACGTCGGACGCAACAGTGATGTGAAAGGGAGACGGTGGAGCATACCTGGTATCACTTTATATGCTTCCGACTCTCTGACACCGCCACCCACGTCGGAGGTGCAACGGTTGGTGAGAAAAGTAAAACAGAGAGGATTGAGGTACTAACAGGGTGTGATGCAAACTATTACTCTGCTACGCAGACGATGTTATAATACTTCTACGGATAAGGTTCCCAACCAAATATGCCGAAGGGCCGAAAGAGTCTTTCATATGATATATTACTGTGCTAAACCTAGAGGTCTCAATGTTAACCCAGAAAAGACTTAAATATGCATGTTCACGAGGAAGGCAAAATTGGGCCAATTTAACGTACCACGTTTCCTACTTAGGTGTGATCTTGGGCGGGAAACTTAATTGAAAGTGTCACATTCAGGAGCGTACTGAGAAGGCTCACAGATGTTGGGCACTATGTATATGGGCCGTAGCCTCGAAATGGGGCCTGAATCCGAGAATAGTCCAATAGCTCTACAGGAGCTAGATTAGACCAATACTTACTTACGCCTCAGTAGTTTGGTGGACTTCTATGGAGAAAAAGTGCAACTAAGGACCATACAACAGGTTCAGAGAACATGTTATCTTGGCATAGGCGGAGCAATGAGGACAACACCCACTTGGGCCCTGGACACTATTCCAGATATCCGACCCATTGATATACAGATTATGTGTGAGGCAGCCACTGCGGCTATGAGACATGCGGACATGCTCACCTGTCTTAAGATGGGAAACTTCTACGAGTGGTCGCTCGTTAGTTTAAATTCTCGCAAGTGCGCTCGTTTAAGTAAACACAATAATTTTGGGAGTTTACGTATGGCACAACTCCCTTCAGAAAACACATGTTTACAAATTCTCCACGTACGTACGCATGTGCAACTTCTTTGCTCTTTCGTGTCAAACTTTTTTTGCTATGGTTTAAGATCTTGTGCCTTTGTAAGACTTTACCTTAAGTTAATTTTTTATACCCACCACCGAAGTATGGGGGTATATTCATTTTGTCATTCCGTTTGCAACACATCGAAATATCCATTTCCGACCCTATAAAGTATATATATTCTTGATCAACGTAAAAATCTAAGACGATCTAGACATGTCCGTCCGACTGTCTGTTGAAATCACGCTACTGTCTTTAAAAATAGAGATATTGAGGTTTGGATATAGCTGCCATACAGACCGATCCTCCGATTTAGGGTCTTGGGCCCATAAAAGCCACATTTAGTATCCGATTTTGCTGAAATTTGGGACAGTAAGTTGTGTTGAGCCCTTTGACATCCTTCTTCAATTTGGCCCAGATCGGTCCAGATTTGGATATAGCTGCCATATAGACCGATCTCTCGGTTTTCGGTTTTGGGACCATAAAAGGCGCATTTATTGTCCGATGTCGCTGAAATTTGAGACATTGAGTCGTGTTAAGCCCCTCGACACACTTCTGCAATTTGGCCCAGATCGGTCCAGATTTGAATATAGCTGCCATATGGGCCGATATCTCAATTTAAAGTCTTGGTCCCATAAAAGACGATTTCACTGAAATTTGACACAGTGACTTATGTTAGCCTTTTCGACATCCGTGTTGTATATGGTTCAGATCGCTTTATTTTTAGAGAAAGCTACTGTACTTATTAGTATTTGGTCCAAATCGGAACATATAACTGTTATGGGACAAAAGGTATGCAATTTTCCTTCAATCCTTTCAAGGGATATATTCAGATCTTTAGATATTTGATTGTCACTATACCGTGGATTTCGGTGAATTCAAGCTAGCACAACTATTTAGAATTTGTTACAGTTTGTTTGGCAACGCTATCAGTTTTTTATAACGATTTATGGTTCTATACGCAAATACTTTGTTCAGTTTGAGGTGTTTGCCGGTTGTGATTTTCCAGCCAAATATAACGCAATCGCACTCTAACACTTAAATACGTCTAAATTCGCTCTAAAAGCCTTGCAAAATTCATCTTTCAATATCTTTTGTAGATTCAAATTAGTAGTATAAAGACGATGGTTCCTTTGTTGCTTTCTGTCTTGTTTTTGTTCATTTGTTTTAATTGCATTTCTTCTTGGCGGTCCCTTTTGCTTAAATCAGCAAAATGTTAGTTGCGAATGGGGCTATTTTTTTAAGGTATTAAAAATACATTACGAAAAACAAAATATCGGTCAAATGCGGAAAGTGACCTCATTTCCATGTTTCCACTCTTCTTAATTGTTGACCATTAAGGGCAATGTTTTCTACCTTGAGTTTTCATGTCAAACACAGGCTCATGTGTGTGTGTGTGTGTTATTGTGTAGTCAAACCACACTCACAGATACTCACACTCAAACTCATAGCTGCAAACACATTGAAACATTCTCTCACATGTACACGAAAACAATTCGATTCTCTTCATGGCAAAGCTGAGTGCCCCACAAACATTTTTCATAATTTTGAAAGAGCGTTCTACCCAGCGATGGAAAAAAAAAATAATCTGCTGGAAGATTATTACAAAATTGTTCTTCTGTATGAGTCGCGAAACACTTCTCTACGATGTCATTGGGCAATCCATTGCGTGTGCGGATATTTTAGCAACTCTTCGCGACGATTATTGCGCAAATTATTGCGTTATAATCGTCCGTATGAGTCGTGAAACACTCTTCCAGGTTATCATTTAACAATCTATTGCGTGTGCGAAAGTTTTAGCAAGTCTTCGCGACGATTATTGTGCAATCCATTGCATTATAATCGTCCAGACGATTCGTTTGTAAATCGCCTGAGTTAACTTTTCGTGATTGTTTCTGTTTTCATGCCTGGTGCGTTTAGGACTTGTATTGAATTGTGTTATTCGATGTTTTGTTTTGAGTGGACATCATTCACAACACCAAACAGAATTCTCACTTGGTTTATATGACAATCGGTACTTAGTATGACAAATATAAAGACTAATAAAAAAATTTCAAACTTTTTCGCAGTTGTTACGTTTTTGATGGACAACTAATCACGATATGCAATAAAAACGCGCAACTCTTTTAGAATCATATTTCATAAATATTCCAAAACGCTTATTTGTTACTCGTCCAGGAGAGTAATATGCAACTCTTCCAGAAGAGTATGTTATGAATCTTCCAAAACACTCATTTGTTACTCGTCCACACGATTCTTGCACGATTCTAAGATCTTCCAAGGCTTGGTAACTCATGTGGAAGAAGAACACTCTTTCAGAAGATTCGTCTTGAGGACACAACTGAGTCTACGACTGTTAGACGAGCTCGTTCGCAAATATAACTTTCGTCACATAGATTCGCGAAAGTTTGTTTGGCGATCAAAAATGTTTGCAGGGTATTCGCAAATACATGCTTATATTGTGTTGGATTGTGGAACTTTATTGCATGTGCACAAGAGTTCCTTGCCGACCCGGTTTTTCTGTTGTTTTACCAACAAAGTCTATTTGTATTGTTTCGCTTTGCTTTGCTTTCTGTTTTTGTAAAAATATGTTGCCATTGCTGATGTTCAAAAAAAGAAACCTTTTGCGCAATGTGCAGATAATAAGCCCCTGTAAACTACAAACAAAGCATACAGAACCAATAACAAACAAAAAAAAAAAAAAAAGTTTTTAACATTAAGTGCATTTAGAGCAAGCAGGCTAAGTTGAATTGGGAAATTTATTTGATGAATTTTGTTTTAAAATCTGAATGCGATTGCATTTTCTGGGAAAATCACTATTTTATTGAATTTTCTAGGACGATCAAAATTTGAGACACATAAAAAGGCTTCTGGAGATGCAAGAAGTCCAGAATGAAGAACACCACAAGGTGTTCTTCATTCTGCAAATTTGAACCAACTCTAGCCTATTCAATAAATAAAAACATTTTCACAATATTAAAAAGATTGGAGGCGGAATTGACACCTCTATAGACATAGGTGCGTACATCAGTTGAAAGGTAGATATTAGAATTAAATCTTAAACAGAAGCGATTTTTCAAAAGCAGTTCGTCATTAGCCCCATTAAGTTAGATTAGGTAAGGTTTAAGTGACAGTCTGTCATCAGACTCACTTAGACGTTTTCTTCCACTGTGATACAACAGAAACAGAAGAAGGAAGATGCCTTCTAGTTCCTACCGTTGAACTATCCAGATCGCTTTAAAAAGCCCAATAACTTGCGAAATCAGACAGGTTCACAAAGAAATGAGAACCTAAAGTGGAACTCCTTTTATCTGCTAGTGCGGGACACACACACAGAAGTTGTTCTATAGTCCCTTCATCTACGATGTCCTCACAGCTTCTGCAAAAATCGTTTCTGGCAACCTTTAGTCTGTCAGCATGTTTTCCGATTAGACAGTGACCTGTCATGACGGACACAATGACTGAGACGTCTGTATTAGCCAATGACAGCAATGCAGTCGACCTCTTCAAGTCTAGATGAAGCCACAATGTTTTTGAATGCTCACAGCCCCCTCTTTGTGATCATCTATCATTCGTTGCCCTTCGGGCCTGGTCCTGAAAATTTAGCTTACATGTCGCTTAAGACATACCCACAGATTCCAGTATCCCTGGAATGTGTAAGCTAGTTACTAGACTCGCAAGCTCGTCTGCTTTAGAATTCACAGGGATATCTCTGTGGTCCGGCACCCAGAACAGGTGAATTTTGAACTGTTCAGTCATCTCGTTGAGAGATCTGCGACAGTCGAGGGCGGTTTTTGTGTTCAGAAATACGTTTACTGGGGATTTAATGCCCGCCTGGCTGTCTGAGAAGATATTTATGCCAATCGTCGTAATGACATTATATCTTAGCTATTCCACCACTTCCTTAATTGCAAGGATCTCTGCTTAATACACACTGTAGTGGTCGGGTAACCTCTTCGATATGACCAGTTCTAGACCTTAAGAATACACCCCAAAGCCCACCTGGACGTTTAGTTTGGAACCATCCGATAAAAGTCTATGTAACTTCTGTTACCAGGGATATCGTAGTTTCAATCGGTTCTATCAGGAATAGTGGTACAGTAATTTTTATCAAAAAGCGGCTCATGTACGGTGTAATCCACACTGCCTGGAAAATCGGATATTGTATCAAGGAAAACACAGTGTCCGTAGCCGCCACATGACCACTGATAAAGCTCCCTCAACCTCACGACAGTGATCGCTGCAGTTTGTCTATCCACAATGTCCAGAGGCATGAGATGTAGCATTAAATTCAGTGCATCAGATGGTGTCGTCCTCAGTGCGACTGTGATGCATGATGATCCGGTTAAGTATTGAGAAGTAGGTGGATTTTTTAAGCGCCGTCCACCAGACCACAACACCATATAGCACTATAGGTCTGACAGCTGCAGTATATACCTAATACATGACACGCGGTCTAAATCCCCAATTTTTGCTAATGGCTCTCTTGTGTATAGGGAAAGAGTGGCCTTTCTTGAGCTTTCCAAATTTTTGGATTTGAAGTTCAAATTTCTGTCCAGCAAAACACCCATGTATTTTGCGCTTTCTGTAAATGGGAAATTCTCTTCACCCAAATAGACAGGTTCCACTGTAAGCAACTTATATCTCCTGCTGAAAAGAACTATTTTCTGTCTTGCACGGATTTGTACCCAGACCACTTTCAGTAGCCCACTTTGCTGTTGCACGTAGAGTAAACCATGGGTTTAAGTTATAAATCGAGTTTCCAGTTTTTAGCGACAAAGTCCGTCAGTCGAATGGTATCTTTATACGGAAGCTATATCTGTTTTTCTAAATTGTTTGATGACCTCGAGCCAAAACAAGAAAACAATTTTTGTTTTTAATTTTATTGAAAAATAGCCGAACTGGGCCCGCTTCGCAGCGCCATCTTTTACGCTCTTATACATTTTACCTGAGCCCTGTATTGTAATAGTCGATATATAAGTCCGGTTTGGGTAGAGTTTCACCCTTAATGTGGATATCGAATTCGTGAGAGCAAAGGTAAGCAAGTCCGCCATTGATGCTAAACGCGTGAGTTCAAATCCTAGCGAGAACATTGGAAAGACGTTAATGTTGGCGATATGTATGAGGTACCATGCAATGCATAGAAGTCATATAAAGACTTCTCCCCATAGAGGTGTCGCACTGCGGGATGCCGTTGGGACTAAGCTATAAAAATGAGGTTCTTTATCATTGAGCTTAAACTTGAATCGAACAGTACTCATTAATGGCTGAGAAGCTTTCCCCTGTTATTTAATGAAATGTTCATATTCATATGCATTCATATTTCTTTTGACTCCTACATTGTAGTAAATACGGTAAATATGTCCGTTTTGGGCTGTATTTTGGGAGTTGGCCAACCAGACACTTGGCCCTTAAAGTAAATAAAGGGTGATTTTTTTGAGGTTAGGATTTTCATGCATTAGTATTTGACAGATCACGTGGGATTTCAGACATGGTGTCAAAGAGAAAGATGCTCAGTATGCTTTGACATTTCATCATGAATAGACTTACTAACGAGCAACGCTTGCAAATCATTGAATTTTATTACCAAAATCAGTGTTCGGTTCGAAATGTGTTCATTCACCGTAACGTTGCGTCCAACAGCATCTTTGAAAAAATAAGGTCCAATGATTCCACCAGCGTACAAACCACACCAAACAGTGCATTTTTCGGGATGCATGGGCAGTTCTTGAACGGCTTCTGGTTGCTCTTCACTCCAAATGCGGCAATTTTGCTTATTTACGTAGCCATTCAACCAGAAATGAGCCTCATCGCTGAACAAAATTTGTCAAAATTTGAACACATTTCGAACCGAACACTGATTTTGGTAATAAAATTCAATGATTTGCAAGCATTGCTCGTTAGTAAGTCTATTCATGATGAAATGTCAAAGCATACTGAGCATCTTTCTCTTTGACACCATGTCTGAAATCCCACGTGATCTGTCAAATACTAATGCATGAAAATCCTAACCTGAAAAAAATCACCCTTTATAAGCTTCGTGCTATACTCTCAAATACTTTTTATATCAGCCCCATATTGTCGTTATTGGTCTTTATATCCATTTGACGGGGAGTGTTTTTTGAGGTTGGGATGGTATCTCAAACATTTCTGCCAAATATGAATGTCAAATTCGTGATCTACTCCCAGAAATATGTACGGTTTAGAGGGCGTTTTGGGGCTGGGTCTTGGGCTAGCACTTCGCCATTTTGCCCTAAAAATAGATATCAAATTCTTTCTTTACTCCGTTTATTTGAGCCCCATATTGATATATTCGGGAAATAAGTTTAATTTAGGGGGTAGTTTGGGGCTTATAACTCTTTCTCTCTCAAACAACCATATTGTCATGATGGGTCAAATAACCTATTTGAGGTGTTTTAAGGAGGTTAAGCGCCACCTATGAACTTTAATAAAAATTTTAATGTGATTTTCCTTATCTACTCACATATTGCTTTCATTTGAGTCCCATATAGCTATCGTAGGCTAAACTGCCCATTTGCGAAATCTACTCCCTAATACCTTTCATTTGAGTCGCATATTGACATGAACGTCCCATATGTCTGTTTAGGGGACTTTTGGGGTTGGTGCGGCCCGCTGGGTATGACGAGACAAATGTTAATACCATATTCGTATTCTACTCTCCAATACCTTTCATTTGATAGCCATATGGTTCCGATCGGTCCACTTTTGATTTCGGGCGGTGATTTTTGGGTTAGGAGAAGGGTGCTCCCCCTCCGATATTGAAAAATTTTACAACCTATGTTTGCTTCCAGACCAATCTACACAATCTCTGAAAATTTCGAGAAAATCGATTCTGCTGTTTTTGAGTCTATGCGGAACAAACAAATTGGCTAATATGCCCATTTAGGGAATTTTTGGTGGGATAGGGTGCTTCCTATACTTCGACCTGATTTTGTATGCCAGATTCGTAATCTACTCCCGAACACCTTTCATTTGAGCTCCATATTAATATGAACGTTCAATTTGTCTACTTGGACGAGTTTTGGGGTTAGTGCGAGTTCCTGGGTACTTGGACCCAATTTTTAATACCATATTCGAATTTTACTCTTCAATACTTTTCATTTGATACCTTCTTTTTGGGATAGGGGGGAGGGTATGCTCCCCTTCCGATATCAAAAATATATATAGCCTTTGTTTCCTTCTAGACCAACCTACACAATCTGTGAAAATTTTGATGTAATCGTAAGGTAATTCAAACCAACAAACACAAATTTACTTTATATAAAGGGTGATTTTTTAGCTATTAACTTTTTGACAACACTGGTTTCAACAGCTCACGCACGTTTTCTGTTTTGTTTCACTATCGAACGCCTTCAGTTTTGTCTATAATTTAACCATGAATTGTCTTACAAACGAACATAAATTACAAATTATTGAATTTTATTATCAAAATGCGTGCTCTGTTAAGAAAGTTTGTCGCGCGCTTTTTCCATTCAGCGACGAAGCTAATTTTTGGCTCAATGAGTATGTAAATAAGCAGATTTGTCGATTTTGAAGTGGAGATAAACCAGAAGCCTACCAAGAAGCCTACCTACCAATGTATCCAGAAAAAGTCACAGATTGGTGTGGTTTATGGGCTGGTGGCATCATTGGACCGTACTTCTTCAAAGATGATGCGAATAGTAACGTAACTATGAATGGTGAGCGCTATCGTGAGATGATATCCAACTTTTTTTTTTTGCTCACAATTCAAGAGTTTTTCTTACATGACATGTGGTTTCAACAAGACGATGCTACATGCCACACAGCACGCGAAAACTTATTGAGAGGCGAGTTCGGTGAAAATATTTTTTCACGTTCGGGGCCGATCAATTGGCCGCCTAGATCGTGCGATTTGACACCCTTAGACAATTTTTTGTGGAGCTATGTTTAATCTCATTTCTATACAGACAAGCTCGCTTCAATTGACGCATTGGAAGACAACATTGAATCATTTACTCGAGAGATACCGGCCGAAATGTTGGAAACAGTATGCCAAAATTGGACTACGCGGATGGACCATTTGAGGCGCAGTCACGGTCAACATTTACATGAAATAATCTTTAAACATTAAATTATATGGACCGCACTATCGATTCAAATGCATTTTTCTGCATTTTATGAGCATTTTTTGAAAAACGTTCCTATTGCTCTTAAAAAAATCAACCTTTATAAGATTTTTCTAAAACATTTTTTTCTACAGAATATTTTGTTGAAATTTATGTTTAAGAAAATTTCGCCCAGGTTTATTTTGCCAAAATGTTATTTCTAAAGAAATTTTTTCAATATTTTATTTAAATTTTTATTCTATAAAAACATTTGTCAAAATTATATTTCAATGAATTTTTAATAAAAAAAGGTCTTTGAAGAAAGCATAGATTACCAACATCTAGCATTAAATTCCTATTATTTTGCTCATTGCATTTTCATTTTAGCTTTTTACTCAATCGGACTTTTGTTTGAAATTTTGTTTTACGAATTTAGCAATCATCTAATTTCAATAGTCAATTTCCTTGTGTCTGTTTTTGCTCTCCTCATTTACAAGCATTCTCATACCCAAGAGAACATCAATATGGTCATATCTGTAAGAGAATATCTCCGTCAAAGGTTCAAAAGCATAAGCACGTTTTCATTCGTAGTTATTTACGATATAAATCCTCAGAACGCCACCAGTAAATCAAGCCGGTCCCCATACACGGAGCTGAGAACAATGCGAAATAGAAGTGCAGCAACTTTATTGCAATATAAATTTTATTGACCGAAAAAAACGAGTTAAATGTGTGTCTAACTATGGAGATGGGGTTAAAAACAGAAAATTGTTATACATTGGGTATGACACCACAATAAAATTGAATTTATAGGGGAATGGGTATTACACGAATCCCAAACCCCTCATACGCTGTTTGACACTTGCAGCTCATAACAAAACTGTGTCACAATACAAACACTTATACACGTATACAAGAAGGACACTCAGACACACTTACGCAAACAATGTATTGGGGGACACATTTTTTGCTGTAGCGAGAAGGAACAGTGTTGCCGCTGAAATTGAAGTGTCTAATATTAAAGGAAGTACAAATTTGATTTCTCGAACTTTTACAGAAAATTTTCAGTGAAATTCAACAAAAATGTGGTTGTTAGGTAAAATTTAGTCGAAATTTTGATTTTTCTAGAAAATTTGGTAAAAGTTGATAGGTTTTCAAAAAAAAAAAAAAAAAAATTGACGCAATATAATTTCAATTATTTCTGCCATTTTTTTTGGAAATTTAAATTTTTTTAAAAATACATTTCAAAATTTAGGTTTTTTATAAAAAAAAAATTAGCAATAATAATTTTTATTAAAAAATTCTTTGAAATAGGATTTTCATTAAAAATATAATCGAATATTGTTTGCAATGCAATATCGTGGTAATTATGATTTTCATTGAAAATTTTGTCAAAATTAGATTTTCATATAATTTTTTTTTTGTTTAATGGCAACACTACCTTCTTTTAGATATCATGTTTCATGAATGGCCCTATGTTTGGTTTGAATTTGCTGGTAGGTAGGTAGGCCGTGGTTTGTTCTGAATACCAAACCATTCACCAACCAAATTGAGCAAATCCACCACCATTAAGGGGCGATTGTAATGGTAGCACAACAGTCGCATTACCTTTACAGCCATCATTGCCATCCATCGCATTCACCATCAACAAAAAGAAACCCTTCAACCCTAGGCTACCCTTTTGGGTTTGGGGTATTTGCCGTTTTGCCTCTCCCTCATGAAACGGCTTCGCACATTCGCATTTGAAACGTAAAAATGGGCAATAATGTATGTTTGCTTTAAACTTAAGTTCATTTAAAACAGCATAACTTAACTTTTATTTCATTGAACTGAACCATGGCATACTTTTACATTGTTTGTTTAAGCCTTTTTCCCTCTCCTACTTCGCCTCCTCTTCTGTATTTATTTTTTCTTTGCTTGCCTAAGCTTTTGACTTCTCTGGCTGTTGTTGCGATGAAACCCATATCACGCACTTGCTGGCAGTTTGCGATATATATCTCAAACCAGATAAAATTGTCAACATTAACAAGACAAGAGAGAGAACAATGTGTCTGTTCTTTGTCATGCTTATGATCGATAAACGCTCAAGGAATATTATGAATTCTTTTCTGTATTTACAACATTCGTCATCATTTTATTCGGGTCAAATTTCAATGATTGTGGTCTATGTGAATGAAAAAATAAAATTTGAGAAAGATTTTACACGCCTAATAAGATCTTTTCATATTGGCATTAATTGATTTGAATATAAAATCTTCCAAGGAACATAATTGGTATATTACATCTGGTAATAAGGACAAACAAAAACCAAACACATTATAAAGTATAGTTTTTTCAAACATTTAAATTGACGCCCGAGCATGGACCCTGAGTAGAGGAGTGGTAGACTGTCATCGAGCTGAATCGGACAATACCAAGTATTTAAGGTCAGCAAAATATATCGCCTTTACATTATCTAGACAAATAGCTAAGCCAAAGATATGGCTAAAGAACTCCCTACTTCCTGGTCTTATAGCCTTCGGAAAGTAGGAAGAAAATAAACGACTTTGGTTTAGAAATGGGAGACACCCCAGATGGGTTTCCATTTTTCGGCCGATTTAAAGTCTTGATCACTTTAAAGTGGTATTTGAAACCTCATTTCCTTAAAATGGACATGATCTTATTCTAGTCCAACAATATGCCCTGGAATTTTGTACACCGAGTTGTTCAAACCTCTCAGCATCCAAAGTTCGTCCGTACCAAACCAAATGCGGTTTTACTGTAAATGGAAATTTGCCCATGAACATTCCATTTAGGAACAGGGGCAAACTTCTCACATATCAGTGAGTGCTGTCCGATGCAAGTTTAAGCTCAATGATAAAGGGCCTCCTTTTTATAGCCTCGTCCGAACGGCGTGCCGCAGTGCGACACCTCTTTGGAGAGAGGTTTTATATGGCATAGTACCTCACAAATGTTGCCAACATTAGGAGAGGAAAACCACCGCCGAAAATTTTTTCTGATGGTCTCGCCAGGATTTGAACCCAAGAGTTCAGCGTCATAGGCGGTCATGCTTTTCAAGTTTAAGCATATAATAAATTCAACGACTCAGTCTGCATACCCAATGTGGTGTAGAGTATCAAAAGGTCGGCTTTGCCCTTCCCTACTTGTTTTCATTTCAAAGTCTCTTTAGCATTTCTTTAATTTATTTCTGTCTATTCTCAAAACTTTAATTAAATCTCAATTAAGTTTTATAAACTGTCATTGGGCATTTTATCAAATGTAATTTGAAAAATATATAAACTCCCAAAACTTTCAATTGTTATAATTGCTTTGGGTCATAAAGGATAGCATTTTCCGACAATTGTCATTTGCGGTAGCATGTGTGGTAGATTTAATGTCATAAAATTGTTTGTCCACAAAAAGTCCTTACGAATATTGCAAACGACATCGTTGTCGATTTAGCCGTACGTGTTACTATGTTGCATTTAACCCTTCGTGATGTCGATGGTGTTGTTGTGTTGACCAATGCTGTTGTAATTGTTGTTGTTGTTGTTGCTGCAGCTGTTGTTAATATTGTATTCCGACAGTCATTTATTAAAAACATGCAAACCATAAATACTGGGCCACTAGGACTTAACAAAAACAACGATAACCAAACCACAACAAAAACAATAATGCATGTGACTTCCCTACATACTAGTACTCACTCACATGCGAATTGAAAACCCCATATAGAGTGTCCTATATGCACTGCCATCTGTGAGTGTGTGTGAGTACAGTGTGCGCAATAGTTTGTATGCATGTTGGTTTGTTGCATATTGTCACTTGATATTTAAGAAACAATACATCCATATGCGTGTCATCGTTGTCGAAAAAACACACACACACACACAAACACACATAAATTTACACATTGCCTCGGAAATGGCCGCTATAAAAACAAAAAATGTAAACTCTGTTGGATGTGTGAGAACTAAAGGGGAGAGTGTGAGAAAAGCACAAGAAATCTGAAGAAAACTTCACAGGCCATGTCATTGTAGGGCAGTGTTTCGGGTTTTTCATATTTGGTGTTTCTTGCTTTTCACCCTAGAGTGAAAACATTGAAATTAATTAAAACGTTAAAAAAGTAGTAGGTTGAAACTCTTGCAAGTTGCTCTTCTTCACCTAAAATACATGCTGTTCATATTGGGGTCAGAGTTTAATAGAAGCGATGCCGGATAAAGAAACATCAATTTTTTTTCTTTACTATAAGATCTTAAAGGATATGTATAAGTGATGGAAGGCATTTGTGCATTGACATATAAAGGATAACTGGTAGAAATTCTTTTGTGGATAAGTGTTTTTTTCTTTCAAATGTTGTCAATGGTGGGAAATATTGCTGTATAACACACACTTGCCTTCTGTTCAAAAAGGCCAATAACATGTTTGGATAGACAAGTGAATAATTAATTTTAGAAGGATTATTTGACATGCTCAGAGTGAGATTAGGTCTAAAATGAAAGATAAGAGGGACTTAAAAGACAATTAATTTCAATTTTTTGAATAAAGTAAAATTATTCTTTATGAATAAGAAGACCTGTATGGTGTCTTGATTGTACATCACATGCTAGTGTCAGCTTTATCGTTCGGATTTTTTTTTTAAAGCTGTGATTTCATCTTTTTTAAGAAGTGTTTTCAACATGAATGGAGTAAACTATATTTATAAAAATTAAAGTTATGAAATCCAAAAGAGCAAAAAAAAAGCTTGCTAAGTTCGTTCAGGTGGAATCTTATATACCCTCCACCATGGATTGCATTTTCCAAGTTCGTTGTCTGCTATTTCTTTATAGGCAAATAGAGGATAATCGATACAAATTGGTATGCTATTCCAGCTATATCAAGTTATGGACTGATTCGAGCCATACTTAGTTGGAATTGTCGAAGATCGAAGTAGAAGTCATTGTGCAAAATGTCAACCAAATCGGATAGGAACGGCGCCATGTAGGGGCTCAAGAAGTAAAATCGGGAGATGGGTTTATATGGGAGCTATGGGAGCCGATTCAGACAATATTCGTTGTACAAAATTTCAGCCAAATCGGATAAGAATTGCCCCCTCTGGAGGCTCTAGAAGTATAAACGAGAGATTCGGTTTATTTGGAAGCTATAGCAGCTTATTTGCCTGTACTTGACGTAGCAGTTGGGGATCACAACAGAGTACTTCACGCAAAAATTTTAGCCAAATCGAATGAAAATCGCGCACTCTGGAGGTTCAAGCAATCAAGCTCCGAGATCTACATCAGGTTATAAACCAATACAGACCATACTTATCAGATTTGATGGAAGTCACATCAAAACACCTCATACAAATCGGATAAGAATTGCGTTAAGATCCGAGATCGTCTTATATGGCTGCTAAATCAAAACATGGACCGATATGGTCCATTAACAAATCCGACTGGCGTACACTAATAGGAAGTATTTGTGCAAAATTTCAAGCGTCCAGCTTTATTCCTTCGAAAGTAAGCTTGCTTGCGACAGCCAGAGAGACGGACGGACAGACGATCGGACATTGGTAAATCAACTTTGAATGTCAAGACGCTAAAGAATATACAGTGACACAGACAAGTCTACATATCCCACTCAAAATATTCGTTTTATGAAACGAAATTTATAAACGAAATATTGGGTTGCCTAAAAAGTAATTGAGGATTTTTTAAAAGAAAGTAAATGCATTTTTAATAAAACTTAGAATGAACTTTAATCAAATATATAATTGCCATTTCGTTCGATAACCTTTTGCCATCTTCCTGGCAAATTTAGTATTCCACGCTCATAGAACTTCTGGCCTTTATCTGCAAAAAACTGAAGCAAGTGCGATTTTATTGCCTCATCATTGCCGAAAGTTTTACCATTTAATGAGTTCTGCAAAGATCGAAATAAATGGTAGTCTGATGGTGCAAGGTCAGGGCTATATGGTGGATGCATCAAAAGTTCCCAGCCAAGCTCACTCAGTTTTTGGCGAGTGACCAAAGATGTGTGCGGTCTAGCGTTGTCCTGGTGGAATATGACACCTTTACGATTGACCAATTCTGGTCGCTTCTCCTTGATGGCTGTATTCAATTTGTCCAATTGTTGACAGTAAACATCCGAATTAATCGTTTGGTTCCTTGGAAGCAGCTCAAAATATACCACACCCTTCCAATCCCACCAAACAGACAGCATGACCTTCTTTTGGTGGATATCAGCCTTTGAAGTGGTTTGAGCTGGTTCACAATGCTTGGACCATGATCGTTTTCGACTAACGTTATTGTAAACAATCCATTTCTCATCTCCAGTTATGATTCGTTTTAAAAACGGATCGAATTCATTGCGTTTAAGGTGCATATCACAGGCGTTGATTCGGTTTGTTCAATGAATTTCTTTCAATACATGTGGTACCCAAATATCAAGCTTTTTCACCAGTCCAAGACTTTTTATGTGATATTGAACGGTTGATTTTGGTATATTTAACTTCTCTCCTATCTCACGCTCAGTTACATGACGATCCAATTCGATTAATGCTTTGATTTGGTCATCATCAACTTCATTTGGCCGACCTGAAAAATCCGCAATTACTTTTTGGGCAACCCAATATTTTCATGAATTTTATTTAAACAATCCGGCTCCTGGACACAATTATGTTTCCTGTTCGTTTTTGTACAAAAGTCATAGTGTGGCAAATAATTATTCGACAAGTTGCTAAATAACCTACGAAAGGAATCAACATGCCGTTCTACCAATTGGTTTCCCTCGTAACGTATACGTTTTTAACTCGTCAGACGAATATAAAGTATACGTTGCAAGAAATCAAGCTAATATTTTCTAGAAATAATTTTAAAATTCAATAAACCTCAACTATGCATTTCTGGCGTAACAGAAGTATAGTGCTTTAATTTTAATTTTACAATTAAAAAAGTTATGTACATAACGACAGGTAAATATGTGCACACATTTTACACTCACACTCACCAATGGGTTAAATAACAGGAAATATATAAGGCGGTGAGTAACCACCAAATGTCATACTTTTATTTTGGCTGCTGTTGAAATGTCATTGATGGTAGTCAACCCTTAAAATTTCTAAAAATAACATAAATTGGTGTGTTTATATTTTTTTTGTGGCGTCTGTATTTTTGTCATTTAGAAATTTATTCAAGTGGATACGATAGCTATCCAGCTATAATCAGCTAAAATGTGCCACAAGTTTACCTATAAAACGATAAAAAGCCCCATTTAAAGCGTCGGGTTAGTATCCAGGAATCGCCAAGAAAACTTAAAGATATAACTTTGATTTTAAGAAAACAAAACATTGCCTATTTTGTATAAATTTTTTTGTTTAAATTTTCGTTAGAACACATGTTCAATATGTTCTCTTTACAAAACAGTAAGAACAAGGTATTTAAGAATTTTTTCAATAAAGACTTTAAACAATGAAAATACTTTTTATACCCACCACCGAAGGATGGGGGTATATTTATTTTGTCATTCCATTTGCAACTCATCAAAATATCCATTTCCAATCCTATAAAGTATATATATATTCTTGATCAGCTTAAAAGTCTATGCCGATCTAGTCAAGTCCGTCCGTCTGTCTGTTGAAATCACGCTACAGTCTTTAAAAATAGAGATATCGAGCTGAAACTTTGCTCAGATTCTTTTTTTGTCCATAAGCAGGTTAAGTTCGAAGATGTGCTATATCGGACTATATATTGATGTAGCCCCCATATAGACCGATCTGCCGATTTAGAGTCATGGGCCCATAAAAGCCACATTTATTATCCGATTTTGGTGAAATTTGGGACAGTGAGTTGTCATAGGCTTCTTTTCATAGGCCCTTCGACATCTTTCTTTAATTTGCCCCAGATCGGTTCAGATTTGGATATAGCTGCCATATGGACCAATCTCTCTATTTAAGGCTTTGAGACCTTAAAAGGCGCATTTATTGTCCGATGTCGCCGAAGTTTGGGACAGTGAGTTAAGTAAAACCCCTCGACATACTTCTGCAATATGACACAGATCGGTCCAGATTTGGATATAGCTGCCATATAGACCGATCTCTCGATTAAAGGTTTTGGGCCCATAAAGGGCGCATTTATTGTCCGATTTCGCCGAAATTTAGAACAGTGAGTTAATTTAAGCCCCTCGACATACTTCTTCAATATGATACAGATCGGTGCAGATTTAGATATAGCTGCCATGTAGACCGATCTCTCGATTGAAGGTTTTGGGCCCATAAAAGGCACATTAACATCCTTCTTCGATTTAGTCTAGATCGGTCCAGATTTGAATATAGCTGTCATATAGACCGATCTCTCAATTAAAGGCTTTGGGGCCATAAAATGCTATGTTTTATTGCAACTTGCAACTTTTTCTGCAATTTGGTCCAAACCGGTCCAGATTTGGATATAGCTGCCATGTAGACCGATATCTCGATTTAAAGTCTTGGCCCCATAAAATGCACATTTATAATCCGATTTCACTGAAATATGACACAATGACTTATGTTAGGCTTTTCCACATCCGTATCGTATGTGTCTCAGATCGGGTCCAAATCGGAACATATTTCGATATAGCTGCTATGGGGCATAAGTTATGCATTTTTCTCCGGATTTTGTCGAAAGGTGGTTTACGAATATACCTGAGGTGGTGGGTATACAAAGTTCGGTCCGGTCGAACTTAACGCCTGTTTACTTGTTTTTAATCAAAAAATTGATAAATTAATTTTTTTTTAATTTTCTGACTTCTAAACTTTCAACTGGATAATCGGATTTGAACCTTCTATGTGGTCAAGTACCTGTACATTTTGTCAAAAATCTAAATCGTGCATTAAAGTGAAAATCGAAATACTTTCGCACTATACAGCAAAAAAATGAGATTTTAGACATTGGACCAAAAATTAAGATTTGCAGCCCGATCAGCCTTTCGAAATGCCAAGATGAGCAACTTTAGGGCCCTGCCAAGAAGCGCCTGGGCCAACAAGGGATTTAAAATTTTGCACATAATGCCGTTAACACCTTAGCCATAACCATACGGAATTTCAAAGAATTATTTTAACCCATTTTCAAGCGATAGATTTCTGACTAGTTTTTTTTTTCGATACAATTCCATCGTGCGACAGAAGAAAGGGAAGAACAGACCAAGGATATTTTTTAAGAGCGCCTATAAGAGAATATGAGGCTATTCCGCCCTTGATATTAAAATCGTTCTGGGAGATTGTAATGCGAAGATAGGGAGGGAAAATATCTTTCATCCAATAGACAGGAAATATAGCCTATACGAATACAGTAATGGCAATGAATTGAGACTAACAGACTTCGCCGCGGCAAAGAACATGGTAGTTAGCAGCATAAGATTCCAACATCCATAGAGAAACCAAATAGATCATGTTGTGATACAAGGAAGGTCTTCTACCAGCATTTAGATGTAAGATCGTTCCGAGGGGCGAACACCGGATGCAAATTGCAAATTTTGCCCATGAAGATTCCACTAAGGAACAGGGGCAAGCTTAGTGCAAGTGCATTTTGATTCAAGTTTTAAGCTCAATGATAAGGGGCCTCCTTTTTATAGTCAAGTCCGAAAGGAATGCCGCAGTGCGACACCTCTTTGGAGAGAGGTTTTACATGGCCTAGTACCTCACAAATGTTGCTAGCATTAGGGGGGAAAACCATCGCTGAAAATTTTTTCTAATGGTTTCGCCAGGATTCGAACCCAGGCGTGCAGCGTCATAGGCGGACATGCTAACCTCTGCGCTACGGTGGCCTCCGGATGACCCAATTGAAACTGAAGAAAACACTCCCTGACCCGACAGTATAGCAAGGCAATGCAAATAAATGCCCACTTCATGGAAAGAACCGCTACATCCGTACTTGAGTACCAAAAGCCTGCTCCACGGAACTCGTAGTACGACCAGAAGTCTCAAAAAGCTACCGGAGCCAAGAATGCGGCATGCAGGTCGTCTTTGCAGTCAGTAGCAGCGCCCCAGTCGAAGGAGAGGTATCGACAAAAAATAAAAGAGGGGAAACGTCTTTTCCTCAAGAAGTAGCAATAAATTGAAATGCCTGAGTGTGAGCGTCCAAGTGGGAAAAGTCGGGCCGCTCGAAATAAATTTTTTCTTTGTCAAAATGTCAATAATTTTGACATTTTCGATTTTGATTAACAATGGTCTTCAGATCTCGACACTCTCTGTCGATCTATGGAAATCATAATAGCGGTCGAATGAATGAAGATATCCGCTTACACATGTATTTTCTTGCGACTCCCAACAACCGAGCCAAGCGTAGTCCAAATAGGTCCATAAATTGATCATTTTGCCGCATTAATCGACCTTCGGATTTGATACCTTGAGCCCCTAGAAGCCGCAATTGTTGTTTGATGTGGCTGAAATTTTGCACGTAATGTTCTACTATACGTATGCAAATGCAAACAGTCTAAAACAGATCTCAGTCCCTGGGTCCTCAATGTAAACCTCCAGGCCCACTGTGTCCTCTAGCTATGATCCATCCATGGAACATGAACTTCCAAATGACAACACTAGAGTTCCTTCAATCGAAGACAATACCGCTGGTAGCAGTGCCCTGGACTCGACCTCAAGTGTCGTCACAGGTATCCGATCGGAAATCCTTACAATTCCTTCCAGGTTTTCTATCGTCGTCTCGACTATACCGCGATGGTATGACCGGCTCCTATCCTCTCTTATAGCCGCAATGGCTGCTTCACACTTAATATGTATGTCCATGGGTCGGATATCTAGAATGGTTGCCATTTTTTTTTTTCTGTCAGCCAACACGCAGGGGATGTCCTCTATGAATGCAGTGCATTGCGTTGGCGAGAGGAAATTAGGAATTGGAGGGGAGGAAAAGGATGTAGTGCTTATTGACATTTGTCTTAAATCTTTGGATGGAAATAACATTTGCCGGAAATTGATTCCACATACGAACGGTTCGGGCAAAATAAGAATTCTCTCTGTAATGCATTGTGCGGTCGGCTGGCCAATCAATTACAAACGAGTGTGAGTTCCCTGAATGTCTAGTATCCCTGACATACATCCTTACAACAGGAATAAGAAGACGAATATCAGACGAACACACACCATGAAAGTACCGAAACAACCCACATTACGACGATGATGAAGGGAGGCAATAGAGTTGGATACCCCACTGTACACAATCAACGCCATCGCTCTCCTCTGTACACAGTCCAGTAGGTCCAGGGATGATTTTGAAGCTCCAGCCCATACATGTGAGTTGTACTTCATTTTCGGTCTTATGAAAGTGGTGTAGTTGTTAAGAAGATCAGACGGAATGAAGTAATTCCTACACCATTTAAGGAAGCCTTAACACTTGAATGCTTCTTCTGACACTTCGAATACATGTTTAGCCCAACGGACATCACTTTGTATTTTCATGCCCAAAACATCAAGAGCTTCTGATTGCTCAACATCTACACCGTTGATAGACAAAGATGAATGTAATGGGTCAGCGAATCATTTGTGTGATAACAAGCAGCACTGAGTCTTCTGTGCATTAAAATCTACTCGATTCATTCGACCCCACTCAGAAATGGTCAACAAATCCTGGCAGAGTGCCCGCCTCTTGTCCTCAATCTCTCGAAGACCCGGCCTGTTGTCGAATGAGTAGGAATGACAGAGATTACTGTTATCCGCCAATGAGTAGATCAGATTCGATGTCGGACCCAACAGATCGTTGATGAAAATTAGAAAAAGAGAAGGAGAAAGAACAGAGCCCTGGGGTACCCATCTATAACGACTCGAATAGTGCGATCTCTGAGAAAGCTCGAAATAAATCGAACGAAGCCATTACCGACACCAAATGCGACAAGCTTTGATAGTAGTGCACCGTGCCAGACCCTATCAAATGCCTTGGAGATATCCAGAGCCACAACCTTACTCTCATCAAACTGTTGGGTTGAGTGACTCCAACGTTCCGACAGAAGTGGCATGAGGTCACCCGTAGGACGATTTCTGCGGAGCCTATACTGTTTGTCGCTAAGAAGGCCATTAGACTCTAAATACCTCACAAGATTGTGATTAACCATGCTTTCCATGATCTTGGAGAGAGCGGAGCATATCGCAATTTTCCGATAAATCGCAGGGTTGTTTGCCTCACCCTACTTGGAGTGGTCCTCTTCGCTCCGCATATGCCTAGACAGCTTGTTCTCTGAACCAGTTGTATTATCCTTACGTTGCATTTGTTCTCCATCGCAGTCTACCAAACTACTTTGGCGTAAGTAAGTATTGGTCTAATCACGCTCCTGTAGAGCCAGTGGACTATCCTTGGATTAAGGCCCCATTTCGAGCCTATGGTCCGTTTACATAGGAGCCCAACATCTGTGAGCCTTCTCAGTACGCTCCTGAATATGACATTTCAGATATCGAAATCGTTTTATTGAGGAAACGTGGTGCGTTAAATTGGGCCACCCTCGTCTTCCTCGTGAACAGGCATATTTCAGTCTTCTCAGGATTAACATTGAGACCTCTGGGTCTAGCCCAGTCGAGTGCCATCTGCAAGACCCTTTCGGTCCCTCTGCATGGCTGGTTCGGATCCTTGCTCTTTAGAAGTATTATAACATCGACTGCTTAGCAGACGGCTTCATATCCCTCCTCAGTCAGCATCTGTAATTGGTCATAGTCAGCAAATTTATCTATCTAGGCACCGCCGTTACCGAAAAGAATGACACCAGTTTTCAAATAAAGCGATAAATAATACTGGCAAACAGATGCTTCTTTGTATTGTAGATAGTAGAGCTGGCAAACTATCGATTATTTTCGATAGTTTAAATAATAAATATCGATAGTATCGATACTATCGTTCATTTCCCATCCCCTATATTTCAAACGAAGATGAAAAGTAAAGATCAAGAGATCGATTTGTATGAAAGCAATATCAGTGCCAGACCAAATAAAAGCAAGATCAATAAAGTCAGTTGGAAGTCACGAGAGAAATCATTGTGCAAAATGTTAGCCTAATCGGATGAAAATTGCGCCCGATTTGTTTAGTTTTGCCAAAAATTTAACTGTTGTGATAGTACCCATCGAATAAATATCAATCAATATTCGGTCAAAAATCTAAATATCGATAGTATCGATAGTGCCATCGACAGCTCTATTGAGTGGGCAGTTTAGAAACAAGGCCACCTCTCGATAGATGAAGATTATGCTATACAAGACGCTGATTCTACTCACGGGATACATAGTTTCGAGGCATGGAGACGTTTGAAAACAGGGGAGGCTTGGAGTATTTGAGAGAAAGATTCTTCGTAAAATTTATGGACCAGTTTGCATTGATGGAGAGTATATTCGTAGTATGAACCACGAACTGTATGAGCTTTATGATGACGTTAGCATAGTTAAACGTATCAAAATACAACGTTGGCTTGACCATGTTGTCAGAATGAATGGGGAAGCTTCAGCGAAGAAGTCTTATGAAGGCGATCACGATGATACACGCGAAGAGAAGAGAAATTTGAAGAGAAATTTTTACATGGCATAGTACCTCATAAATGTTGCCAGCATAAGAAGGGGAAAACCACCGCTAAAAGTTGTTCTAATGTTCCTGCCAGGATTCGAACCTAGGCGCTCAGCATCGTAGGCGGACATACTAACCTCTGCGCTACAATGGTCTCCGAATTGTATATAGCACCCAAATTTCACTTATAGGGTAGGTGTGGGGTACTATATATTGTAGATACCCCCCATCCAGGAACGTAGCCATTACATTTTTTTTTTTGGGGGGGGGGGCATATTGGAACTACAAAAGAGTAATTAGTACGTAGACGCCCTATCAATTGTGGGAAAGGGCTGGGGCCTTATAACACCCCCACCCCCTTTGGCTACGTCCCTGCCCCAACCTTTGAAAGTGGCTGTAAAAATAGTGCAGAAAACACTTCATAATGCATGGTGGAGTATTCCTGATCTCCAACCGGGTTAAATTCTTACAGTAAAATCAAATTGACAAATTTCCTCGCTCAGTTTTCTACTTAAAATCCCTTAAATCGTGCGACAGGTTTTCAAAAACCGTTTTCTATCACCGCCCATTTAATTAGAAATATACTTTAATTACATCTAATGACGCAGGAGATACAAGGCAATTTAATTATAGAGTTTTTATTATGATTTCCAACAACTGTATCAAGTACGGTTCAAATCGGTCTATAACCTGATATAGCTCCCGTATAAACCAATCCTCCGATGTGACTTCTTAAGTTCTTACATGGCGCAATTTTAATTCGATTTGACCGACATTTTGCACATAGTCTTCAGTTATAACTATCATATTGGAACTACAAAAGAATAATTAGTACGTAGACGCGCTGACAATTGTGGGGAGAGGCTCGGGCCTTATAGCCTTCACCCCCCCCCAACCCCCTTTGGCTACGTCCCTGCCCCAACCCTTGGAGGTGGCTGTAAATAGAGTGCCAAAAACACTTCATAATGCATTGCGGAGTATTCCTGACATCCAACCGGGTTAAATTCTTAGAGACATATTAATTCAACATATTTCCTCGCTCAGTTTACTACTTAAATTCCCTTAAATCGTGCGACAGGTTTTTTTAAAAAAAGTTTTCTCTCACCGCCCATTTAATTGGAAATATACTCTAATGCCATCTATTGACGGAGGAGATACGAAGCAATTTAATTACAGAGTTTTTGGGTAGAAGAAAATTGTATATGCAATCCCTGATATTGGTTTATTTTTGAAATATTTGATTATTTTGTTCATGGATTTTTCTCGTTTTAATAAAAGCTTACCGTCAGTATATCCAATTTCTGATATTGATAGGACGACCGCTCGGCCATAATTGTGTTACACCAGATGTACGGCCACACACATTTGTGTAGATTGACACGTCATACACATGGCATGCAATCGACGACGACGATGACACAGATAATGAATTTCCTTTACGGTTTTTTTTTGAAGGGGTTTCTTTTTTCCGGGGTTTTTGGTTTTTTTTTCTACTTTTTTGTTTTTGTATTAAGTTACTCCACTATGTTACGGCTTTTTCTGCTTGCTCTAGAGCTTCTACTAGATTGGTGTTAAGCAAACAACACTTTTTGTTCCTTGTTTTAAGGAGACAAGGATGTCGACCACGCTTTCACATACACACGTAAACACACATACACATAATAGGGGGAACGGTGACAATTACCCCAAAACACTCACTCACTCGCTTACTACACTAATAGTTAGTGTAACTTCAATTGCGAGTAGAAGAACCAGAAGCAGTGTGGCAGGATAACAGGAAATAAGAGTACATCAACAAACGGCAATGATGACGATGATGACGACCACGACAACGAAGACAAATGCGTAAAGGACGACAGCGACGATGATGACGATGTCGAGAACGACTACGGTGTTGACGAAGTGCTAAATGCTTCTTTTTAAAGTTGGCATAAGGATCGTCGTCTCTCTTTGTGTTATTCGAAGGGTAGGGGATTTGGGTTTCTCGATTTCGGATTTTGCCTTGCGTTTCTTTGTTTTTTTTTCCCCCGTTGAAGTGAGGTTTTCAGCTACTTTTGCGGTTAAGCAGAAAAAATATTCGCTTCTCTAAGTGTGGTGGTGTTGGTAGTTGTTGTAGTGGTTCTTATTGTAGTTGTTGCTGTTGTGGGGTAACTACAAGTTAAACTTTGGTTTAGTTATCGGTTTTGTCTTCTCTTCTTCTGCTGCTTTGTCGTTTTATTCCTTTTGCGGTTACTGGACGCGGTTTTACTGGAATATATTTTTTTTTGCTTCGTTTGTTTGTTTTTTATTTGGATTTTTCGTTGAAATTTATTTCAACTCGTTTTGCCTTAATATTTTCCTTTTTGTTTTTTTTTTCTTTTTTTGATTATGAGATGTTATTGTGTTGGTTGGTTTATTTATACATGTATTTGTTTTGTTGTTGTTGTTGTTGTAATGATTATATTTACACAGCAGTGATGTGGAGAATTTGTATGTTTTAGTGAGTGACTTAATTCAGAATTTCATTTGGTTTCGAGATTGATTTTCTTTTTGGTTTTGAGTGTGACGGAGGAAATAATTTTTAAAATAAATCACAAAAATCACAGATTAAATTTTTTGGGATATTTTTTTTTTTTTTTGGGTTTGTTGTTGAAACGTTGAAATTATTTGGATGTTCAATTTCCAAAAATGTGTGTTTTTTTGTGTTTTCACTCGATGAGGATTTTTCAATGAGTATTTTCAATTACATTCGGCAATTGATGACGCAGTTGTTGTTGTTGTCTTAGTTGTTTATTGGCTTGTTGTTTTTGTTAATTTATTTACAAAAATGTGTTGGTGTTGGTTGGTTTGATTCATGCAGACGCCCACAAAGAAATTCCCTAGAATCTCTTCGATTCTGGGGGAATTTGTTGTTACCGTTGTTAGTTTACGAAGGCCTATACAGGCACTTCAAGGGGGTTTCCCTCACAGATCTTTTATTGATGAATTGTTGCAATGGCATTTGTTAATATGCACTTAAAGTAGTAGATCTTTGGAAAAGTTTGTTTAATTTTTTTTTTGAATTTTTTCCCAAATATTTTTTGTTGTTTGGCAATTTTCACACTCTTGTTCCAGCAGCTTTTATTTGCTATGTTTTTATAACTTCTATATATAATTCCTTAGCAAAATTTCACTCTACACTTTGCTTTTCGCATGCAAACTTCTTCCAAAGCAAACCTATATAAACACACACACACACGAACACACAATAAAAGGTTAGAAAACATGAAATTTGTACCTCCTTTTTTCATAAAATTTTTGTTACACTTGTGTTTTCTTTTTATTTTACAAAACCAAGGAGAAGAGCAAAAAAAACAACAAAATTCCTTGCACACACACGCACGTTATGGAGTTCTCTTCAACACTGAAATTTTTAAGGAAAATGATTTGGATTTTTCTTGGAACACCACGGAAAACCCCAAATGACTGTTGGCTTAATTTCTATGCTGTCATATTTTACACTCGCCGCACACAAGTCTCTGTAAAAGTGCTCTCTTGCCATAATCTCGCTCTATTTCATTATTCTAGTATTGTAGGCTCTTGCAAGTCTCACTGGGCTCATTACTTACTACACCAATACTGAGAGTGAAAACAAAAACATAAAAAAAGCTGTGGGTGGCAGGGGGTGAGGTGTGGTGTGTTTTTGGTGGATACTGTTCAGTGCAGGGCATCTCACAGAGCAAATGTAATGCTTGTGCAGCAGCACTAGGCTCACATGTACATGTGTGTCTGTGTGTAGCACGTGTATGCCACCAGCAGACAGTCGAGCATGAAAATACTCTTTCGTTAAGTTCTTCCCCACAACCCCACCAAGTCATGTCAACTAACTCTCTGGCACTTTCGGTCTATTTTTGTTATTGTTCTTTATGCTTTGCTTTCCGCTGTTTTGTGTAAGCGATGTTTTTCTCCATTGCCAACATACATATATTTTTGGAGCTTTGCTTTTTCATTGTTCCTTATTTTGCCTAAATTCTTATGGTGGCGTGAATGGTGTTTATTTAATTCCTTAGACTATCATTTTGTATACATACACATACATGCAGAGTGAAATGTGAAAATACTGTAACAAAGAGAGAGAGAGAGAGAGCGAGAATATGTAATGGAGAGAAAGTATTTTTCTTATGTTTAGTAGGGTATTGGAATTCTTGGTGCCGTCGTCATAAATTCTGTAAGACATAATGCTGTTTTCTTTCTATGACAATAGAAGAAAACTAGATTTGTTTGGCCAGATAATTTGTTGCCAATTTTTTGTTGTTGTTATGGTCTATGAAAGCAAATCGAAACAGCAGCAATTATAAATTTTAAGCCACTATTCTTGGTTGAAATTGTCTTACAATAAAGTATAAGTTTTCGGAAAAGTTGATTTTTTCCATGGGCTGCCTAAGTTCGAAAATTGTCTATATCGGACTATATCCTGAAATAGCCCCCATATAGATCGATCTGCCGATTTAAGGTCTTAAGCCCATTAAAACTATATTTATTATCCGATTTGAAATTTGGGACAATGGATTGTGTTAGGACTCCGGACATCCATGTTCAATAAGGACAAGATCGGTCCAGTTTTTAATATAGCTGTCATATAGACCAATGTCTCGATTTAAGGTCATGGATCCATAATAAGCGCATTTATTGTCCAATTTCACAGAAACTTGGGACAGCGAATTAAGTTAGGCCTCTTCACATCTTTCTGCAATTTGGCCCAGATAGGTTCAGATTTCAATATAGCTGCCATATGGACCGATCTCTCGATTTAAAGTCTTGGGCCCATTAAAGGCGCATTTATTGTCCGATTTTGCAGAAATTTGGAACAGTGAGTTATGCAAGGTCCCTCGACATCCTTGCTCAATACGGAGCAAATCGGTTCAGATTTGAATATAGCTGCCATATACACCGATCTCTCGATTTAAAGTCTTGGGCCCATAATAAGAGCATTTATTTTCCGATTTCGCAGAAATTTGGTACAGCGAGTTGAGCTATGCCCTTCGACATCCTTCTGCAATTTGGCCTAGATCGGTGCAGATTTGAATATAGCTGCCATATACACCGATCTCTCGATTTAATGTCTTGGGCCCACAAAAGGCGCATTTATTGTCCGATGTCGCCGAAATTTAGGACAGTGTGTTGTGTTTTTGCCACCAACATTCTTCTTCAATTTGATCCAGATCGGTCCAGATATGGATATAACTGTCTTATAGACCGATGTCTCGACTTAAGGTCTTGGATCCATAATAGGCGCATTTATTGTCCGATTTCGCAGAAATGTGGTATAGCGAGTTGTGTTAGCCTCTTCGACATCCCTGTTCAATACGTCCTAGATCGATCCAGATTTGAATATAGCTCCCATATATACCTATATCCCGATTTAAGGTTTTATATCCATAAAAGGTGAATTTATCAACTGATTTAGCTGAAATTAGGCACAATGCGTTGCGTTAGGCCCCTCGATATTCCTACCGAGTATGGTTTAGATACGTTTTATTTCGACACTAGCTGGACTGGGCCCGCTCCGCTGCGCCTTCTTTTACTTTATATGGAACAAAATTATCATTTGCATATTTATTTTCAATAATTAAAGAGCTTTTAGTGAATACCATGCCACAAAAATAGTAAATTTATATCGCTTGGCTAACAGCATAACAATATAAATGACTTTATCTGAATTCTATATAATCTTTATTTCTCTACGAATTTCCTCGAATGGTTTGGGGACATTTAAGTTTGGATGTTAGATGTATTAAATTTGTAATGTAGATGTACTCCGTATTTGAGCCCAATATTCTCATGATTGCCGATTTAGCGGTGTTTTCGGGGGTAAAGTAGTCCCCCAGACACTGACCCTGAAAAAAATATCAGCATCGTGGTGTTCTCTTAAATAGCATTTATTTCAACCCCAAGGCGTTCTCCAAACACTTGGCCCCAATATTGGGACATGTCATGGTCGGTAAATTTTTACTCTTTTGGGGGAGTCGGTTGACAAATGTTGATATTATTGCAATATTAGTTGATATCGGACGAACATATATATGGGAGCTATATCCAAATCGGAACCGATTTTTTTCAATTTCAACAGACTTCGACTCCAGGCCAAAAATATGCCTGTACCTGTATCTGAAGACGATTGGACGAAAATTGCGACGTTAAGATGGACAGACACAATGGCATAGCTAAATCCAATCAGAGCATGATTCTGAGTTAATCGATATACTTGTCAATCGATATACTTGTCTCTTCCTTCTGGGTATTACAAATAAATGCACTATGTTATAATACCCTGTACCACAGTGGTGGTGTGGGGTATAATGGTCTTTGTGACCTACAGGATTATATATCATGCTGAAACAAGCAGCATCCACTTAGCCAGTCCAACAGCCACAACTTCAATTTCAACTTGCAATATATTATTACATTACATTATTTCGTCACGATGAATTATGACTCAGGCACAATATTTTCGACAAATTCAGAATTTTACCAGTAATATGTTCTGTTAGATGGAGAGAGCTTCTTAATGGTCTTTGTTTTTTTTGCCCATTTTGCCCATGAACATCCCACTAAGGAACAGGGGCAAACTTCTCACATATCAATGAGTGAAGTCCGATTCAAGTTTAAGCTCAATGATTAGGGGCCTCCTTTTTATAGCCGAGTCCGAACGGCGTGCCATAGTGCGACACCTTGTTTGGAGAGAAGTTTTACATGGCATAGTACCTCACAAATGTTGCCAGCATTGGGAGGGGAAAACCACAGCTGAAAATTTTTTCTGATGGTCTCACCAGGATTCGAGCCCAGGCGTTCAGCGTCATAGGCGGACTTGCTAACCTCTTAGCTACGGTAGCCTATACCTCAGTGGTACAGTCATATTTTTTTTGTAATATAGTGGTACAGAATAGTCTACATACCCCACAGAAAAAACACGTTTTACAAATCAAATTTTTTATACCAAAAAGTTTTTCTTCCAAATGTCTACTGTTGCTAAAATTGTTTGCCATGGTTCCTAGTATTATTAGTAGTTAAAATCTTAGCGTGAAACCTTATCCTTACTATGTCATAGTCTGTTTACAAAACTGCTTTTTATGAAAAGGTGTGTAGACATATCTGTGCTACTGTATATACACAAAATCAATAGAATCCTGTGACGATATTTTTTACTAATTTTATTTATATATCTTTTTTTTTATTTTGCAGCAATTATTAAATTGAAATTCTTTGTTTTAACTACTATCGAATTCATTTTCTATTTAGCAAACTGTAGGGTATTCAAAATTTATGAGTATTTAAATTAACCACCAAGAGTTGTTTTAGCAATTTGTTATAAACAAAACAACTAAAATCCATAATCATCATAAATTAAGTGGAAAACAATTTTCTTTGATGTGGTGTATATCAGACAAGTGAAATATTCCACATTCCTAATTGCGATCATAATTATAGCTTGTTGTCTGGGGCAATGTATTTTAAACAAATAAATTAAAAATAGATTTGTACGTGCACAACATCTGTCTTCTTTCAGTTTTAAGATTTATCGATTTTCTTTTGGCCAAATGTTGAAAAGGCATTTGTTTGGGAATTCACATACATATTAAAATAATGCAACTGCAATAGCGCGTCTTATTGTAGTTTTTCATTATCTTCGTGTATAATGACCTAATTGCCATTAAAGTGAAAAATAGGATTACTTGCGATTGTTTCTGAAGTTCTGGAGAAGACCTGTACTAGTGGCATTTATGAAACCATAGCAGCTATATCAAATTATACCAAACCAGGCATGGGATAAATGTGAGCACCACACAGGCTGAAACATTGAGACTCAATCTGTGTGGTGTTCATTCACGAAAAGCTTAGATGCGAGCTACCGGGTGCGTTCACAGGTTGCGGATAGTGGAATACACCATACGGAGTAACTGATATGGCAGTCGCGGGCAATCAGCGGTATTGTGCGGAGAGAAGCGGGGCGGCACCAGCTCTTCCAGAAATACTGAGTGCCTATGATGCTCGATATGTCAAGGCGAGTTATTGGCATCTTCAAATTACCAATGGGGACTCTGTTCTCGCGACGATCGGTCGTTTGGACCGGAACGAGCTTGCTCACCAACAGGAGCTTGAAGAGGATCGCCACCTCCACATGAAAATGTGGCTACAACTACAACGTACCAAACTCGTCAAGGAGTCTAGACCTGGCCTCTAGATCTTAAATCGGGAGATTGGTATATATGACAGCTATATCCAAATATAGACCGATCTGGACCATATAGGGCACGGATGTCAAAGAGCCTTACACAGCTTACTGTGCAAATTTTCTTTTAATAAATGCGCTTTTTATGGGTCCAAGATCTAAAATAGAAAGATCAGCATATATGGCAGCCATACCCAACTACAGACCGACCTAGGCCATTTTAAACAGGGATATTGACGATCCCAAAAAGCTCACTGTGCCCAAATTGGTAAACAAATGCGCCTTGCTTGGGCCAAAGAACTTAAATCGGGAGATCGGCCTATATTGTGTTAATACACAGTCTGATGTAACCCATCTCGACCTGTCTCACTATCCCAAATTTCCGTGAAATCGGTTAATAAATGGACCTAGCCTAAGACTTTTGCTCGAGAGATTGATGTTTATAGCAGCTATATCCAAATCTGAACTAATCTGGCCGTATTGAACAAAAATGTCGAGGGGCCGGCTGAATGCTGAATAAGCTGTTACATGTCCAAGTGAGCCTGATTTCAGACTGCACTTTAACATTCCCATACCTTCGACATTCCACAAAAATTGGATGAAAATAGAGAAAGTGGCTGCACAAGGTTGCCAGCCGATTCAAACCACAGTAAGCAGGGATTTTGCAAGCTTAAGAACTTAACGTGCGAGATTCCAATTTTTGAATACAGTGACGTGAGATGTTAGAAGTTAGAGAGTTAGAACTTTGTGGTTACTCTACAGCAGATGGGAATACCGCAATCTTCCCACTATTTGTTTGGTATATGAAATGCTTTAATCGATTTCTGAATTCATGCTGATGATTGGGTGCTGTCCAGTTGTTGTGAATAAGGCACATATCAATCTTATTTTACACACCACCATAGGATGAGGGCCAAACTAATCTAGTCATTTCGTTTGTAACACCTTGGTCTGCGTCCCCATTACTAAATTTAATTTAATTTGCCTTTACAGAAAATGAAATGCTAGAGGAATCTCTAGCCGAACGTAGAATAGATGCCCAAGCTTCTTCGTCAATGTCCTTACAGCTTCTATAAAAGTCGTTGCTGGTAACCTTCAGTCTGTCAGCATGTTTTCCGATTAGACAGTGATCTGCCATAATGGACATAATGACTGAGACATCTGTTTTAGCCAATGACAGCAAAGCCGTAGACCTCTTCGAGTCTAGATTAGGCCACCTAGTTTTGGAATGCTCACAGCCCCCTCTTTGTGACCATCTATCATAACTTAGCTTACATCTCGCTAGAGGCATACCTACAGATTCCAGTATCCCTGGAATGTGTAGGGTAGTCTCGAAAGCTCGTCCGCTTAACAATTCCCTGGGATATCTCTGTGGCCTGGCACCCAAGACAGGTGAATTTTGAATAGTTGAGCCATCTCGTTGAGAGATTTCAGACAGTCGAGGGCGGTTTTTGTGTTCAGAAATACGTTCTCCAGGGATTTAATGGCTGTCTGGCTGTCCGAGAAGATATTTTTGGCAATCGTCGTAATGACATTATATCTTAGCCATTCTACCACTTCCTTAATTGCAAGGATCTCCGCTTGATACACACTGCGGTGGTCGGGTAACCCTCTCGCTGCTAAGTTATGGTGTAATCCACACTGCCTGGAACACCGGATATTGTATCAAGGATAACACAGTGTCCGTAGCCGCCACATGACCAATGAGAAATCTCCCTTAGCCACAATGACCAAAGGATCTTACGCAGCATTTAATTCAGTGCATCAGATGGTGCCGCTCTGCGGGTGCGGGTGTGATGCACAAATAAGCCATCTTTTAGATCCGGTTAAGTATTAAACAGTAGGTGAACTTTTGAAGCGCCGTCCATCAGACCACAACACCATATTATATAGCATTATAGGTCTGACAACTGTAGTATATACCCAATACATGACACGCGGTCTAAACCCCCAACTTTTGCCAATGGCTCTCTTGCAGGTGTACAAGGCAAGAGTTGCCTTTCTTGCCATTTCTAAAATGTTGGATTTGAAGTTCAATTTTCTGTCCAGCAAAACGCCCAGGTGTCGCCTTGAAAAGACTTCTTTGCTGGAGCTTCTTTATCCGTTTTGACAACATGATTTAGCCAATGCAAACGTCGTATTTTGATGCGTTTAACTATGCTATCGTCGTCATACAGCTCATACAGCTCCATTAACTTCTTTAGGCGACCAACCTCAAATATCGATGTCGTCGGCATAGGCAACTAGCATATATTCTCTTGTGAGTAGTGTGCCTTGCCTATTCACACCTGCCTCTGGTATAATCTTCTCCATTAGGATATTTAAGAGATCAAACGACAGGCAGTCTTTTTGTCGTTTTGTATTAAACGTTTTGTAAGAGGTTATTTCCTTTTTTTAACTGACGGGCTTGTATCAGCAAGCCTCATCCTGCAAAGCCACATCAGTTTTGCAGGGATACTAAACTCACACATGGCCTGAAATACCTTTGAACGTAAAGGGCTGCCGAAGGCGGCTTTGTAGTCAACGAAATGATAGTAGGTGTTGATTTGTCCTTTTCCAGGATTGGGCACAGTGTAAATATCTGGTCTATGCTGGGTTTATCAGGTCTAAAACCAAGCCGATAGAGCCCAATTATTTCATTGATTTTAGACTGTAATCTTTCACACAGTGCGCTCGAGAGTATCTTGTATTCGATGGGGGGAGACTTATTCCTCTGTAGTTCGCACATTCCGTCTTGTCTTCTTTCTTGTGTACAGGACATAGTATGCTGAGGTTCAAATTATCGGGTATGGGTTCTTCTAGCCAAATTGCGCAGATGAGATGATGTGTACGCCTTATCAGCTTGTCGTCTCCGGTCTTAAACAGTTCAGCCGGCAACCCATCGGCCCCTGTTGCCTTATTGTCTTTCAGCCGGGTTACTGCTGCATGGACCTCGTTTAGACTAGTGGTACTGGGATCATGACTTCTTGAGCCTCTAGGGGGCGTAATTCTGTTCCGATTTGGCAGAAATTTTGTACAACTGCTTCTCCCATGACCTTCAACATACGTGTGCAATATGGTCTGATTGAACTTCATTTATGGTCTGAATCGGACTATAACACAGTTGTTGGAAGTCATAACGAAATACCTCGTGCAAAATTTATGATCCGATTTAAACCATGCTTAGCATAGTTGTTGGAAGTGATACCAAAACACCACGTTCAAAATTTCTAACAAATCGAAAGAGAACTGTTCCCTCTAGAGGCTCAAGAAGTCAAGACCCCAGATCGCATTATATGGCACCTATATCAAAACATGGACCGATTTGGCCCTCTGAGACGATTTAACGAAGTTCGTGTGTCTGTCCGTTCGTGTGTTCGTCAGTTGTAATCACGTTACAGTTTTTAAAAATTAAGATATTGAGTTGAAATTTTGAACAGACTCTTATTTCTTTTGTACGCAGGTTGAGTTATTGAATGGACCACCTCGGACTATATTTGTATATAGCTGTCATATGGGCCGATCTGGCGGTTTAGGGTCTTGAGCCTCTAACCGGTGCATTTATTACCCGATTTCGCTAAAATTTGTCATAGTGAGTTTTATAAGGCCCGCCGATATCCGAATCAAAAATGGTCCAGATCGGAACATATTTGGATATAGCTGTCATATAGACTAATCTGCCGATTTTGGGTCTTAGACCTTTAACAGGCGTATTTATTACCCAACTTCGCTGACATTTGGATCAGTGAGTTGCATTAAGACTCCTAACATCTATCCCGAATATGGTTCAGATCGGGCTATATTTAAATATAGCTGCCATGGAGACCGATATTCAACTTTAGGGTCTAAGGAGCATAAAAGGCTCATTTATTCTCCGATTTTGCTGAAATTTTGAACAGTGAGTTGCACCAGTGGCCTCGATATCCGACCCGATTATGATGTATATCGGGCCATATTTACATATAGCTCCCATATAGACCGATATGCCTATTTAAGGTGTTAAGCCTATAACAGACACATTTATTACCTGATTCTGCTGAAACTCAAAACAATGAGTTTTATTAGGCCCGTCGACCTCCAAACCAAAAATGATCCAGATCGGAACATATTTGGATATAGCTGCCATTTAGACCGATCTGCCGATTTTGGGTCTTTGGCCTATAACAGGCGCATTTATTACCCGACTTCGTTGAAATTTGGAACAGTGAGCTGTGCCAAGTCTCCCAACATCTGTCCCGAATATGGAGACCGATATTCCGATTTTGCTGAAATTTTGAACAGCGAGTTGTACTAGGGGCCTAGACATCGGACGAGAATATGGTGTATATCGGACCATATTTACATATAGCTCCCATATAGACCGATATGTCGATTTAAAGTGTTAAGCCTATAACAGGCGCATTTATTACCTGATTTTGCTGAATCTCAGAACAGCGAGTTTTATTAGGCCCGTCGATATCCGAACCAAAAGTGGTCCAAGTCGGAACATATTTGAAAGTAGCTGTCATGTTGACCGATCTGCCGATTTTGGGTCTTAGGCTTATAACAGGCGTATTTATTACCCGACTTCGCTGAAATTTGGAACAGTGAGTTGTATAAAGACTCCCAACATCTGGTCCGAAAATGGTCTAGACCGGGCTATATTTAGATATAGCAGCCATAGAGACCAAGCTTCAGCTTTAGGGCCTTTTAGGGATTTTGCAACAGTGAGCTGCTTTAAGACTCCCGCCATCCAACCAAAATATGGTTCAGATCGGTCCATATTTAGATATAGCTGTCATACAGATCGATCATCCGAATTAGGGCCGTTCATGTGATTAGAACGTCGCATTTATTACCCGATTTCGCTGACATTTCGAACTGTTACTTGAACAGGGTTTCTCGGCACCTGAACCAAATATGATTAAGATCGGACTATATTTGGATATTATTGTAATATGAATATAGCAGAGTTATAATACATTTTGATAATAAATAGATCCATGGTGATGGGTATAAAAATGCGTTTTACTTGTTAAAATTCTAAGGCTTCATTTCTATACCTATCAAGTACGAATACTAGTACCACATATAGACAATCACCACAATGCAAAGGTGAACTTGCTTGTTATGTTTTTTCAAAGTAAACACAACAACATCATGTTTGAGGGGGGTCAAAGCTGTTTTTGGCTGGCTGTTGTACATGGACACTTCGGCCCTCTTGAATACAAAATTCCTAGTGAGGCAAACATTAGACCTGCAGCCGCAGCCCTCGGACATGATAGTACCATGTTCAAGAGTTAAATATTGAGGGCCACGTTACTGATGGTCTTACTCAAGTAACAGGCCGCTTCAGTCTTGAAGAAGTGACGAGCAGGCAGCATTTGTTGATGACTGTCTAATTTTAGCTGCAAGAAAAACAGTTCATTTTGGAGTTGGTGGCTGTGTACAATGGGGTGTGTGTGCGTAGCTGCTGTTGTTGTTTTTGTTGGAAAATTGGGGGAGTGTGGCACTTTGACATGTGCGGTTAATCAACAGAGGGTGGCAGGGTGGCCATAGCCATTGTAATGGGGTTGTGGCAACAAGTATTGCCGCGGACAGACGAATGATTTGAAATAAACCTACAACAAAATGCCTATACTAGTGAAACACAAATTCAAATGTAAATATATCTTTTTTCACACATATACACACACTCCCGCTCTACTTCTTATGCGCATACTGCTGTAAGTACTATGAAGAATTGTTGTTTTTTTGTTTTTTGTTCTTGTTGATATATTCTGTACGACAAATGCTTTTGCATATAAGAAGTGTGAGTGAGAATGTTGTTGGCGTCACAGCCCTTGTAAGTAATTAGGGGTTATTGTCAAATTATTTTAATGCATAAATAACAGACGACAGGATAAAAGCTATGCCAATTTTATGATGAATATATTTTTTAATTTTAATGGGGGCGTTGGTGGTTTTCTCGTTGACTGTCAAGGCCTTAGTGTGGCTTAGGAACTTTACAATAATGACAATAGTCGGAAATTAATGAAAATGTTCAAACTTTTAAAAGTTCTACAATAAGGAGCAAAATTGTTTTCATTCCTATAATAAACAAATTTCCTTTTTATAACCTCTATCATAGGAATATGGAGGAGGGGGTATGAATTATTCACTTCGTTTTACAACCATTTACCTAGGACTCTTTAAGGTAGACATATTTTTGATCGCCATGACATTCTGAACAGTTCTAGTTACATCAGTTTCTCTATTTGTACTTACTTCAACCAAGCCGTTGAAGTCAGGGACAATCTTGGAATGACAGTAAAGCATTAACGCCTTCTCTAAGTATGGCATAACACACATCATTTTAGTTGCCAAGCCTTAGTGTGGTAGAAGGGGACGAACGAATTGCCCTCAATGGACATGACGAAGGCAAAGCCATTCAAGGCGATGCGGTGCAAGTTCACAACGTGAGAAATGAACACGAATGACTACGGCAATTCATACGAGATGTAGATAGGAGATCAGTATTGGCTTTCGTTGAAGGCTACCGTATCGCAGAGGTTGTCATGTCCAAGTATGACGCAGGACGACTGGGTTCAAACCCTGGCGTGAACATCAGAAAAATTTTCGAGGGTGGCTATCCCTTTACTAATGCCGGCGACCGTAGGCCACCGTAGGACAGAGGTTAGCAGGTTAGCCTATAACGCTGAACTCCTGGGTTCGAATCTTGACGAGACCATCTGAAGAAATTTTCAGCGGTGGCCTTCCCCTCTTAAAGCTGGCAACATTTGTGAGATACTATGCCATGTAAAACTTCTCTCCAAAAAGGTGTCGCATTGCTGCATGCCGTTCGGACTCAGCTATAAAAAGGAGGCCCCTTATCATAGAGCTTGAACTTGAAACGGACTGCACTCACTGTCATGTGAGAAGTTTGCCCCTGTTCCTTAGTGGAATGTTCATGCAATTTGCAATGCCGTCGACATTTGTGAAGTGCTGTACCATTTGGTAAGGCAGCCATGTAAAAACTCTTCCTCAAAGTGACGTCGGACTGTGGCACGCCGTTCGGAATGGCTATAGAAAGAAATCCCTTATCATTGAGTTTGAACTTGAAATTGTACTCCATCACCAATATCTTCCTTTTTAAATCAACTCAGAAGCAAATGCTTACAGAGGCTTGTTAACAATATAATGAACAGTCAATAAAGCAAATGCCATGTAGCTCTCATTTCTAGTTTGACAGGTATATCAATGTGAATTTCTAGAAAAGTTGGTTGAAAGTTTGTTTTCATAAAAAATTAAGTAGATATTTTTTTGATTTTAATAAAAAATCTTGTCAACATTTAAATTTCAAAGAAAAATCGTTTACGTATGATCATTGAAGTAAATTATATCAAAATTGTATATTCCCCGAAATTATCCTCAACATTTGAATGAGTTGTAAATGATTTTTATAGAATTTTTTTTTTCATATTTGGCTCGATTGAGAAGCTTTGGCGGACCAGGTTGACAGTAGTCGAATGTAGCTGAAAATTCAGCATACAGCGATACCCTGCAGTCAACAGAAATATGAAACCCTGCAGTCAACAGATATATTTAATTTAAAGAAGGAATATCGGAAGGGTGTAAATATGAGCCTATCCACACAGTCAGGAACTGGAATAATGTCCAAATATTCAATCAGTGAACAATAAATCAAACTAATAACTTTGGTTATGGTACAGGAGTTTTAAATGGGGTTTGTCGGCGATGCATGTTCAGTTCACTAGTCAACAGTTTTCCAAATTCAGGATTCGGGGGCACCCTACTGCAGGTTTGGTCTCTAGGCACATGTACTCGAGAGTTATGTTACGGGCTTACGAAAAGTGTCGGTATAATACAGACGCAGTATTTTGCAGATTGTATGCAGATTACAACATGCCTATTACTTGTAAAGGTGAATGCCCATAGTGGTACTGGGCGGGTTCAAATCTGTACTCTCTTGTCAGCTTAAGCTAACCGAATCTAATGACTTGGATAAAGGCACACTCCCCTTTAGGGTGAAAATTTTTAGTAGATAACGGAAGTAGAAAAATTTATTAGAGTACGTAAAGAACATTTTTCTAAACTGTTGATATTACAACGATTGCAACGGTTATGTGGAATGAGCCTTAGATAGCAATGAGCTTTAGATAACATTAACCAGACCATAGCCGAAACGCTGTCAGGCTAAATGAACGCATACATGGTGATTGTGACCAGTGTTACCACTCATGAAAATTATTTCCTACCAAAATTAAAGAAAAATCCTTCCAAACCAGGCAAATGCTCCTAGCAACAAGACACTTTTGCTGACTTTGAAATGTTTTTTGCTATACTTTTCTTTGAGTAGAAAGCATTAAACAATGGTCTATATCCGGAAAATATCCTGCAATGGAATCTGAATAAGATTTTAAAACCGAAAAAAGAAGGCGCAAACAGACAACCAAGCGTGTAGGTCAATGCATGTGGTGTAGGTCAATGCTATACACAAAAACAACACTGGCAGCATCAACAGTTGGGCGATCGCCGTGCGAAGAACAAAAGAGTTTTGCCAAAGATGTTTGTGTTTGTTGATATTAACATCGTTGGATAATTTGGATTTGAATAAGGGATTTGTTTTCTCTTGCGCTTATGAATCAAGTCGTCTTAAAGAGCCCTGTGCAAGTTCAGATGTGTGCTTTGCAACTTACTCTAGTTGGAATGGTTGTAAAGCACCATTATCCATTTGACATCTCCTGCTGATGATTCTTGGTCGAAAATGAAATCCCGATACGGGAAACCAGTCAAATGCTTCTAGCAACAACACACTTTTGTTGACTTTGAAATGTTTTTTGCTATATTATTCTTTGAGTAGAAAGCATTAAACAATTGTCTAAAGCCGGACAATATCCTGCAATGGAATCTCAGTGATAGTTTTTTTTTTTTTTTGCATGTAAGGGGACGAGAACTGGGACTGGTCCCTATCACCAGACGATCTATCCCGTGACAGGTTTGGGACCAGTCCCATTTCCCGTAGGGTAGTTTCATATGTTATTTTAGCATAGATAGCAAGGGTATTTAAAGCCATGTCAAAGTTTGGCATTCGCTAAAAAAACTTTGCAGAACGAACTTGTCAGACAGTCCTATATCGGTTCAAATAAAGAAGAATCAGCCCAAACCATTTTGTATCAAAAGAGATTTCGTTCAATTAAGCAAACTTGTGATATTTTTCATATCTTGCTATGAAAAGATGTACAAAACGCAAATGTGAATAAAACAAAGACTGAGAATTTTGCCAATACGAATTCCAATTACCAATAAACCGGCTGTAGAGTAAGTCAGCAGAAACCTATGGGTTACCACCTAAGCCTTAGCAGCCGGAAGCAACATGCTGTCAAAATATTATAGGGAATAAACAATAGTATGAAAATTTGAAATCGAAAGTCAATCAGATAATTGGGCCCTAACAGTGTAGTTTAATCCTCGACAAATCCACCATTCATCAAATATTTGCACTATGCCTGATCTTAGAAATGAATCGACATAAGTTTTGTCTATTTTTTACAGTCGTTCAATGCCACTAAAGGCTTTGCCTTAGGATATTATGCGAGCACTGTTAGCAACAACCTTCCTGGTTCCCGGTTTGATATATGGATGTGAACTCTTCGCTTATTGCGACTCATCAAACCGTCGAATAGTGAACGCCCCCTATAAGCCGGGGATCGTTAAGTCAAAACAGCATACTTTGTGCAACATCCGATGAAAAGTGAGACTTCTAGAGGCTCTAGAAGCCAAAACCGACCGATTCGGAGTATACTTGAAGCAGATGTTGAAAGTTATGATAGACGTCCTTGTGCCAAATTTTAGTCAAATCATATGAAAATGCAGGATTCTAGAGTTTCAAGCAGACAAATCTGGAGATCGTTTTATGTATGGGCTATATCCAAATCTGAACCGATGGCCCATTTGCAATCCCCAACGACCTACATCAAAAAGAAGTAACGGTGCCTAATTTTAAGCGGATATCTTCATTCTTTAGGACGCTATCGTGATTTCGACAGACGAACGGACATAGGTAGATCGACTCATAACGTCAAGATGATGAAGAATATTTGTACTTCATAGGGTATCAGATCAACATTTCGGGGAAGGCAAGGAATACAAAGGGAAAGACGAGATAAGTGGGGCTATACTTATCTCGTCTTTCCCTTTGTATTCTTTCCCATCCTATGGTGATGGGTATACAAATACTGAACGTTGATAACTATGACTTGAAAATGACAACGACCTATGTAAGGTTTAGTCAAAAGAAGATCGAAACTTCGGCGAAATAGCAGGACTAAACTTAAGGTTGAATTTATTGAAATGTAAGACAAATAAATTGGACAGATGCGCTTAAAGAAGCTTACTTCGCTTGTCAAAAATCTCGTACACATGTTTTCTTGTTTCCAAACTAAGTGAAACAATTATCTGTCATATTTAAGTCCTATTTAGTTTATGACGACAGTTTATACTCATCGTAAGAAACAGTATTTCCATAAACTGAATATAAATACACATACATACAACCTATCACCCCCGCGAATGTTAATCAGTTTTTGGTATAAAAACTCACTCAAAAAGGTGGTGACCATAAATAACGCACGTGTAAAATTTTCAAACTTTGCACAAAAATTTCAATTGCCATTTGTATGAATGCTAACAAAAATATATCACGACCATGGTAATTGTAATTCGACTAACTACGGCACTTATAACCGAATTCGGTGTTTGCTTTATTGTTTGTGAACATTAGCATTAAGAGGGAGAAATAGTATTATTACATTTATACAATGCGTGTATAAAATGCATTTGTAAAACTTATATTTCGGTAGTTTCCGTTTACTTTGTTGCTTAGATTGTGATTGTTGTTGCCCCCCACTCGATACATCATTGCGCAGTTTGCTAAATTTTGAAAATGTTTGCGTGTGGGGTTTGAGCGCAGTATTGCCATAGTGAAATTTTAACCAAAAAAGAAATAGGAAAATTTCAAAAAATTATTTATTTTTTTATTTCCTCAAAAATCCTTATCATGTGAAGCATGTAATAAAATACAATCTTAGGAAACGGAATTCGGACAAAATTAATCACTCTCAATAAAATTTTCTATGCGAATCAATTCTGTCTTCAACGAAATATCAGAAATTTCCTAATTTAGCAGTTTTCTATAAAATCACCATTTTTGCGAAAAATTCATGTAGGGAAAAGTTTGGTGATATTAGCAAAAACTGTCTGTCAGTAGTTAATTTTGCCTCTATTACAGCAGTAGTTCTGCTGTTGAAAAAAGTTTGCAGTTTCTGAACAGCAGGTTAACTGCTGGAAAGTCTGTTGTTTGCTGAGCATGTCTGCTGCTTAGTAACTTTGAAGGTTTAGGTCATCTAAGACAAATGTGTGAAAGAAAACATACAGATGTGTGGCAAATGAGTGATCATAAACCTTTGAGAACGACACAAATGCATAGTTATGTATACATGGTGTAAAGTGTTGTATACGTGATGTACGGTCATGTATACATGGTGTACGGTCATGTACACACTGAACCGTACGTCGATAAAGACCTACATGAATATAATAACCTTGCCAATGAAAGTATTGAATAAAGTGTATATACCAAGAATATCTGAAATATATTTCCATTCTGACAAATGCTTACCACTGATTCGGTGGCATAGTTCTAAGCTATGAATTACATTTTCAATGATTACTGAAAATTGCACAAGAACCGAAATGTTTGCAAAACAACAGCCCTTTTTTTTGCTAAAAAAGTTGTCATGTCACGTTGCAAGGCTTTCGGGACTAAAAATGCAAATTTGCTTATGACCATTCCTTTAAGGAACAGGGGCAAACAAGTTTAAGCTCAATTGAAAGGGACCTCCTTTTTATTGCCCAAGTCCGTACGGCGAGCCGCGAAACCTCTTTGTGAAAAGTATTGCGGTCATACCAAATGGTACAGTAAAAATTCAAATTTTGCCCATGAACATTCCACTAAGGAACAGGGGCAAACTTCTCACATATCAAGGAGTGCAGTCCGATTCAAATTTAAGCTCAATGATAAGGGGCCTTCTTTTTATAGCCGAGTCCGAACGGCGTGCCGCGGTGCGACACTTCTTTAGAGAGAAGTTTTACATGGCATAATACCTCACAAATGTTGCCAGCATTAGGAGGGGAAAACTACCGCTGAAAATTTGTTCTGATGGTCTCGCCAGGATTCGAACCCAGGCGTTCAGCGTCACAGGCGGACATGCTAACCTCTGCGCTACGGTGGGCTCCGTAGGCCTACCAAATGGTACAGTACCTCACAAATTTCCCCAGAATTAGGAGGGAATAATCACCGCTGACAAATTGTTTCTTCTGTTCACGCCAGGTTTCGAACCCAGGCGTTCAGGGTCATGGTCGGACATGCTAACGTAGGAAGTGGAAACTGTGTATCCCACAAATAGACAAAATGGTCAAGATGACCACGAAGGCCTTGAATGACTCGCTTGTGTCCAGCCAAGAGGCAAACAGCGACCGCCATGGTGGACCCCAAAGCTGTGGCTTTCGCTCTTCTACAGAGCCACAAAGACATTACAAGATTGCGACATCTATAAGGCTGATCTAAAAAAAATGCAAGGGCGAGCTGGGAAAGGCTCAAACCAAATCCTGGTGAAATTGTGCAACTCCATGCTGGATACATCTCAGACCTCTAGGCTAAGGAAGATCTTATCCTCGTGACCTATTACGGTGGGATATATTCAAAAGTCAGAGAATGTATGGACAATGTCTAGTGAGGAAATACTGTAACTACTTCTTGACACAGATTTCCCGGAAAACTCTCCAGCGATCGACGTGGCTCTAGAAGAGATTGGTTTACATTCGTTTGACTTACATTCGTCAGAGGTTATTGGGGAAATTGTGTCTGAGCCGAAAATCCTTTGGGCTATAAAAAGTTTCAACTTCTTTAAGTCGCCAGGCGCTGATGATGTATCACCGGTTGAATTACAAGCTGTGTTCGACAGACCGGCTCCTTGGCTTAGGGAGGTATACTCTCTTATATACCTGTCAGTCCAAGACTGTTCGTGATCTTACCATCTTGGTTGATATTGCCTTATGGCTTATTTATTGTCCGTCAAGATGTTCATGCTCGAGGTCCTCGCGTTAACAACACACCACCTCGCGCATTCCGTAATAGACCGGACCTCCATCTGCAGGATAGTATTATGGCCAAGCAGATTGGCTCCTTGGCTTAGGGAGATAAACTGTCTTATATACCTGTGAGTCTAAGACTGTTCGTTATCTTACCATCCTGGCTGTTATTGCAATTATGGCTCTTTTACTGTACGTAAAGATGTTCATGCTCGAGGTCCTCGCGTTAATACCACATCTCCTCCCGCATTCCGTGATCGTCCGTATGTCCACCTGTAGTACATTATTATGGCTAGGCAGTCTAAAACATATCTCAGTTCCTGGGTTCTCAATGTAGACCTCCAGGCCCACTGTATCCTCTAGCTTTGATCCATCCGTGCAACATGATCTTCCAGATGGCAATTCGGGGTTCCGTCATTTCAAGACTGTACCGCTGGAAGCAGTGTATCGCACTCGACCGCAAGTGTCGTCACAGGTATCCTATCGGAAACCTTTTCCATTCCTTCCAGGTATCCTATAGTCGTCTCGATTGTACCGCTATGGTATGAGCTGTTTCTATCCACTATCCATTCTCCCATCACCTTAAGTCTCATAGCCGCAGTGGCTGCCACGCAATTAATCTGTATGTCTATGGGTCGGATATCTAGAATAGTTTCCAGTGCCCTAGTGGGTGTCGTCCTCATCGCTCCGCCTATGCCAAGACAACAATTTCTCTGAAACTGTTGTATTATTCTTACGTTGCACTTTTTCTACATCGCAATCCACCAAACTACTGAGGCATAAATAAGTATTGGTCTAATCACGGTCGTGTAGAGCCAGTGGACTATCCTCGGATTCAGGCTCCATTTCGAAACTACGGCCCATCTACATAGTGCCCAACATCTGTGAGCCTTCTCGGTACGCTTCTGAATGTGACACTTCCTATTCAGTTTCCTGGCCAAGATCACACCTTAGTATTTGACATTATTATATATTGAAATTTTTCTATTAAGGAAACGTGGTGCGTCAAATTGGCCTACTTTCGTCTTCCTCGAGACCCATAGCTCAAGCCTATTCGAGTGCTATGCAAGGCCCTTTCGGCCCTTCTGCATAGCTGTTTCGGATCCTTGCCCCTTAGAAGTATTATAACAACGGTCAACGGGTTAAAATCCCTTCTCAGTCAGCATCCATAATAGCTCACTTATGGTGGTCACCCATAGGATTGGCGATAAAATGCCCCCTGTGGTACGGTTGTTCCAATGACTTCTGCAGGAGCATTGGTGATGTGGGTGAGGAGGAGACTTTCGTGCTCTTGCTCTGTTCATGTCCGGTCTGCAGGGACGCAGGCTTTACTTTGTGGGGAGACAGTAGTTCTAATGTGATCTTGCGAACGTCCCTCTGGGAAGTCTGCTGAGATTTGTGGACGGGACGGGATGATTCCGACGCCGGGAGCGATAAAATTTTTCAAAATTAATTTCAAGGAAATTTCTTTAAATATTAAAAGCACATGGACAGCAGTCATTTCCGGACATTGTGCCATGGGCCGCATGGGAATACCTCACAATGACTTCTGCAGAAGTTGTATTGATGATGGTGAGAGAAACTCTATCGAACACTTGCTCTGTTCGTATCTTCTTTCTGGGAAGCGGTTCTACTGCGATTTGGGTGATCTTACGATCACCCGATGGGATGGTTCCGACGGCGGGTGCGATAAAATTTTTACAAATTTAATTTTAAGGAAATTTCTTTAAATATTTAAAGCACATGGACAGGAGTCATAACCGGACAATGTGGACCATAGGCCGCATGGCAGCGAGCATAGGAATACCACAAAATGACTTCTGCAGGAGTTATCTTGATGATGATGAGAAGAACTCTATCGAGCACTTGCTCTGTTCATATATCCTTTCTGGGAAGCGGATATTCTGCGTTCTGGGTGATCTTGCGAACTCATCTCTGGGAGGTCTCCTGAGACTTGTGGACGGAACGGGATGGTTCCGACGGCGGGCGCGATAAGACCCGGCGAAGGCACATACGTGCTTGCGAGAGGAGTAGGCGTTTCACCCACCGCTTTGGTTATCCAATTTTTCCTGTTGCTTTTATTCGTGTATAACCTCTGGACAGGGTCCGAGATCTCACATATTCTTTCTCTTCTCTTTCTTTCTTGAGTACTACAATGGGGCCAAACTGGCATCCGAATTAACTCACCTATGGTGGGCAATTTATTCAACCTAACCTATGTTAGGTTACGTTAGATTGAAAACAGGGTGCGGATAATAATCCGTCCCATGTCACTGTGGACATACACCTAAGCCATATGGACATACACCTAAAATAAATACAAATTGCAAAATTTGCCCATGAATATTCCACTAAGGAACAGGGGCAAACTTCTTACATATCAATGAGTGCTGTCTGATTCTAGTTTAGGCTCAAAGATAAGGATCCTCCCTTTTATAGCCGAGTCCGTAAAGCGTGCCGCAATACGACACCTCTTTGTGGAGAAGTTTATACATGACTGTTATACCGAATGGTACAGTACCTCATAATTGTAGCCAGCATTTGGAGGGGATAACCGGCAGGATTCGTTTGGCGTCAGGCGTTCAGCATCAGGCGTTCAGCGTCAAGCGTTCAGCGTCAAGCGTTCAACGTCAGGCTTTCAGCGTCATAGGCGGACATGCTAACTTTTGCGCTACGGTGGACATATGACTAAGGCACATAGAAATACACCTTAGTTCCTGGGCAGATTTGCTAAAGCTGTACTTTGGAGCATAACCATAAAATACATGAAGTGTATTCGCAACATAATGCACGATGTTTATTGTGAGTCACAACGTAACATTCAAATCACTAAATCCGAAATTACAGGTATTTTGCATATATTTCTATTTTGGTAAAAAAAAATCTCTTCTTGGCAACACTGGTATTGAAAAATTTCGGTTTGTGTTTTTTTTTTTGCCTCTTAAATTGAATTATACTTCTATTTATGGTTTATTGTTTTTTTTTTGCTCTTTCTTATTTCCCTTATTTCGTTACCATTTGCATAGAGTTTTTATTTTTGTCATACTCACAGTTGTAGTCGTATGTAGTCACTTTTGCTAATGATTTGCCTAAATTGACTGCTAATAATTGAATTTATTCACAAGTGAGTGAATGGATGAAAGTGCATGTATGAATGAATGGAAATACTACAACGAATTATTGAATGGCGCGCCACTGTTATTGGATTTAACATTGTTCTTGAACTATACGTTTACCTTTGTATATCGAGAGACAAATTCATTACCAGCAAAAGTCATTGAATTATCTCACTTGCTCTTAATGCAGACAGATCAAAATGGTAACTCATATGGTGACACCAAATGAAATGGTATAAGAGATGGTAAAATGTCATTGGCCAGCGAGTGAATGGTTTTCTTTAAAAAATGTAATGGTTTTGAATATGAGCTTTGTGAGCTTTGTCATAGGAAATATTTGATTCTAAGACTGTTCTTTAAATTTGATTTTTAATTTCTAATAATTATTCATTAAATCCCATACAGATTTTAAGGCCAAACAAAAGCGTAAACAGATAAGGCAAAAAGAAATTTTGAAAAGAATTTTTTGAATTGGAAATTCTGCTTCGTTTTAAGTTACTACCCTAGAAGAGAACAGATATTCTTTTTGAAATTAATGTAGAACACATTGTTGCATCTAACAAATAAAATTCTGCTACGTATTTTAGAAGCAATTAAATAATTACATTTTTTTTTAACTTTTAGATAAATCATAGCTAAAGGAGAAAACGCAAATCAAATAATAAGGTAAGTCTTTCTTATAATTCAAATGAAAAACTATAGTGGAATCATTTAAATCTCGATAGTAGTTGGCAAGAGTATGAGGATGTAGAATATCAGAAAACTATGTCATCATATTGCAAACGGTATATTCAATTGCTTATAATGGATGATTTTTTATGAACTATAGGAAAGTTTTTCAAAATAAACATGAAATTCCGAAAAATGCATGAAATCTTCATTCCAATCGATAGTACGGACCATATAATTTAATGTTGGAACGTTAGTTCATGCAAATGTTGACCTTGACTGAGCCTCAAATGATAATTGTTGTTGTAGGAGTTTGTTGTCTTCTATCTTTCGTCTGCTTGATTCTGTTGAGTGTCAAGACCCAGGAACTCTGCGACTAAGATTGGGTGCGTCCACAGGGATCTGGGTCTGAGTCGAGTGGGTCTGTATGGCAGCTAAACAGGTGACGTGTATCGTGCGGTCCCTGGTTACAATCGGGACAAACATCTTTCACGTCGGCATCAATACTTGCTCTCTAGGAGTTGATCATAATCATTCCGATTCCATTTCGGCCGGTTTCTCACGAATAACTGCTTCAATGTTGTCTTCCAATGTGTCAATTGAAGCGGGCTTGTCTGGGTAGACATGAGCTTTAACATAGGCCCACAAAAAATAGTCCAAAGACGTTAAATTGCACGATCTAGGCGGCCAATTGACCGCTGCCGGACGCGAAATAAAATGTTCACCGAACTTGCCTCTCAATAAATCCATTGGTGCTGGTGGCATGTGGCACCGTCTTGTTGAAACCACATGTCCTGCAAGTCAAGCTCTTGCATTTTGGGGGAAAAAATTAATATCATCTCACGATAGCGCTCACCATTCACAATTACGTTACGATTCGCATCATCTTTGAACAAGTTCTGTCCAATGATACCACCAGCCCATAATCCGCACCAAACTGTGACTTTTTCTTGATGCATTGGTAGCTCTTGCAATGCTTCCGGCTGATCTTCACTCCAAAATCGACAATTCTGCTTATTTATGTACCCATTGAGCCAAAAATGAGCTTCGTCGCTGAAGAAGAAGAAGAGCGAAATGAACTTTCGTAGCAGAGCAAGCGTTTTGATAATAAAATTCAATAATTTGCAAGCGTTATTCGTTTATACGACGATTCGTGGTTACATTATAGACCAAACTTAAGATGTTTGGCAGTGCAACAAAACAATGATTTCTAACATTCATGATATTTTCGCAAGTTTATATGTAAAAACATATAAGCCCTTTAGATACGTCCAAATATATTGGAGCTCTATCAACTATGAAAAAAATACCACGTTCAAAATTTCAGTCAAATTGGACAATAATTGCGCTCTACAGGGGCTCAAGAAGTATAATCTGAAGACCGATTTATATGAAAGCTACATCAAGTTATGAACCGATTTGAACCATTCTTGACGCAGTAGTTGGAGGTCATAGCAGAACATCGAGTGCAAGATTTCAACCAAATAGGATAAGATAAGATAGGATCCATAAGAGGCTCAAGAAATCAAATCGGGCGATCAGTTTACATGGGAACTATATCAAGATAAAATCCGATTAAGTCATGGTTTGGTTCAAGTGGCATGGTAAGGTTAGGTTTATGTGGCAGTCTGCCATCAGATTCACTTAGACGTTTTCGTCCATTGTTATACCACAGGAAAAGAAGAAGAAAGATGGCTTCTAGTTCCTTCCGTCGAACCATCCAGATGGCCTTAAAAATCCCAGGTTAGGAAAGCTAAGAATGGCAGTCCTTTACAGACTAACTTAGACAATTTTAAGTCCATTATGATACCACAGGAGCGCCAGACCAAGGCTTCTGGCAGGAATCGAAACCACGACCCCTGCACTGGTAATCCAAGCACGCTACCAACTCGGCTACAGGGGCGTCCGGTCGACTCATTTGCGGAAAACAGTATTCTCTGTCATTCATACTCATTCGACCATAAGCCGAGTCCTCGAGGGATTGCAAATAAATGAAGAGTTATGGACGATACATTCTGCCAAGATTTGCTGGCCATTTCTGAGTGGGCTTAAATGAATCCAGATTTTAATGAACGGAAGACTCAGTGCTGTTTGTTGTCACATAAACGATTCGCTGACCCATTACTATCATCTTTGTCTATCAACGGTATAGATGTTGAGCAATCAGAAGCTCTTGATGTTGGTCTAAACATGTATTTGAAGTCTCGAAAGAAGCATTCAAGTGCTTAAGCCTTCTTAAATCTCCGCACTTTTGTGGTAGAGAAATCCGCTCGATATGACCAGTCATGGATTATAAGAGTACACCCCAAAACCCAATGGGTTCAATCAGGTATAGTGGTACGGTAATTTTTATCAAAAAGCGGCTCAGGTAGTATATAATCCACACTACCTGGAACATCGGACATGTATCAAGGATGACGCAGTGCCCTTAACGGCCACATGAGCAAAGAAAAAGCTTAGCTTCACGGCAGTGGCCGCAGCAATTTGTCTAGCCATAATGTCCAGAGGCATTAGATGTAACATTAAATTCAATGCATCAGATGGTGTCGTCCTCAGTTGACTGTGATGCACAAACAAGCCATCCTTTGCATCAGGTTAAGTATTGAGCAGTAGCGGCTCAAGTAGTGAGTAATCCACACTACCTGGAACATAGGACATTGTATCAAGGATGACGCAGTGTCCGTAACCGCCACATAACCAAAGAGAAAGCTCCCTTAGCCTCACGGCAGTGGTCGCAAGAATTTGTCTAGCTATAATGTCTAAAGGCATTAGATGTAGCATTAAATTCAATGCATCAGATGGCGTCGTCCTCAGTGCGGCTGTGATGCACAAACAAGCAATCCTTTGAATGAGGTTAAGTATTGAGCAGTATGTGGCCTTTGAAGAGCCGTCCACCAGACTATATGGTCTTATAGCATTATAGATCTGACAACTGCAGTATATACCAAATGCATGAAGTGCGGTCTAAACCACCAACTTTTGCCAATGACTCTCTCGCAGTTGTATAGGGCAAGAGTTGCCGTTCTTACCCTTTTCAAAATGTTGGATTTGAGGTTCAATTTGCTGTCCGACAAAACACCCAGCTATTTTGCGCTTTCCGTTAATGAAACATTCTCTCCTAGCAAGGAGAGAGGTGCCACTGTTGGCAACTTGTATCGGTTGCTAAAAAGAACTTCTTCTGTCTTGAACGGATTTACGCCTAGACCACTTTCGGTAGCCGACTTCGCAGTTACACATAGAGCTTCCTAAAGAATATCTCTTAGTGTACTGGGAACATTCTCCTTACTGCAATTCCCAGGTCATCAGACTACGCAACCACTTTTACACCTTTTTCTTCCAGAGACAATAATATATTCCTAATGGCTATATTCCAAAATAGAGTAGACAGTATACCTCTTTAAGGTATTCTTCTGCTGACCGTAATGCATCTTTTAGTAAGTAAGTTATAAATAGTCTATCCAACGGTATTGTTGAAACTAGAAACTTCAACTCGTTCATGATTGACGTCAGTTTTACATTATTGAAAGCACCTTCAATGACAAGATATGCTACCATTGTATATTCCTTGACAGCGAAAGAACCCTCTCTGTAGCCGACTATATAGTGAAGGGCTGTTTCAGCGCATTTGCCTTTAGTATATGAATGCTGCTGTCGAGACAGGCAATCTACGGGGATCTTTGCCCTAAGGTATGTTTCTACCAACTCCTTAAGAGTCTTCACCATAAAGGATGACAGGCTAATAGGACAAAAATCTTTCGCCTTCGTGCGGTAAAGTTTTCCTGCTTTCGTAATGAAAATGACCTTCGTATCCCTCCACCCCACAGGTTTATATGACATGCTGATACAAGCAGGGTATATCTCTCTAAGCCAGGGAACCAGTCTATCAGACACAGCTTGTAATTCAAGCGGTGATACACCATCAGAGTCTGGCGACTTGAAGGAATGGAAATTTCTTATCGCCCAAAGATTTTCGGCTCAGACACAATTTCCCTAATAACCTTCGACGAACACTTCCCAGTCGCTATGCTTGCGCTTATATGTTCCGATAAAAATCTAATATCTAGAACCTCCTGCCTGTTCCTGGTAATAAATCGACTGATTGCAACTTATAATATATTCGATAAGCAGCTCACTCCTTTCGTTGACATCCGAGCTTTCCCATATTTGGTCATGTGCATTAGCATCATTTCCGGCTTCAACCAGCTACTTAAGGTTTGAAGGCGGCATCTCCAAATCGTGTGCCATATATAGGGAAGCCAGCCAGTAATGAGACTTATTTATATCAAGGCTGGCTACTACTTAATCTTCAGTGCTCAGCGAGGGAAGCAGAGAAAATATTTAGTCTACTCTTTGCAAGAATATGGGCTCTGTGTCTCCCATTCTCCGTACCCTTGAGTAGTCTAAATTCCGGAATTCTTAGTCCACGAATCATTCCCCCACACACCCATGGTTCCTGGATAATAAGGACTTCAAATCCCGCTGCCATCGAGAGGACCTTTAGTGCCGCCGAAGCGGCTTTACAATGGTGGAGATTTAGTCATACTAAGCGCGTATTTTGGAAGTCGAAACAAATCTCTACAGGCAATATGTCAGCCAAATCGGATTTCAAATCGTGAGAAAGGTTTATATGAAAGCTTTATCATATAATAGACCGACTTGAATCATAATTTGCATGAATGTTGGAACCCATAACAGAACACTACGTGCAAAGTTTCAGAAGACTCAGACAACAATTTCAGGCGCTCAAGACGTCAAATGGGAGATTTGTTTATAAGGGAGCTTAATCAGATTAAAAAACGACGTTGGCTATACTTTACACGATTGTTAAAAGTCGTAACACCACATGCAATGTTTCAGTCCAATCTGACAATAATTGCGGCGTCTATAGGCTAAAGAAGTCAAGACGAAGGAGCACTTTACCTGGGAGCTTCATCCAAATCTGAACCTATATAGCCCATTTTCGAACCTCAACGGTCTACATAAAACAAAATTCTGCAAAATTTCAAGCGGCTAGCTTAATGCATTTGCCCACTGTCGTGATTTTGACAGACGGACGGACGGACATGACTAGATGGACTTAAAATGTAGAGACGATCAATAATATACATGCTTTATAGGGTAGCAGATCAATGTTTCGAGTTTTACAAATGGAATAACTAGCGTAGAATACAACCGCCAATCCCATGGCAGCCGGTTGTACGTACCGGATTGACCCGATGGAGTCCTCCATCGGCAGAGCTGCCGAATCATTGTGCAACACACTGCTACAACAACTATCACCCTGGTGGTGGGTAAAATAACATGAGAAGTCTCCTAGATTTATTTGTTGTAAATTTTGGATAAAATATTCCTCGATGTGAAAGTTTTCATTTTTGAACCTATTCGGAGAGAAATAAACATTAATAGTGAAAGTCATAACAGATGTCACCGTTCAAAGTGGGAGTCATTACAGAAAGCACCGCAACCACTACTCATTCAACTTCACTTTACTACTGATTTAACTTCTAGAATCTCCCAATAATATACAGCGGTACAGTGATCGGGCAATCTTCCCGATATGACAGGTCCTAGTTCTTTAGAGTATACATCAAAGCCCATATGACAATCTAGTATTGAACCATACGTAAAGAAGTTTATATACCTTCCAAAATCAGGAGTATTGCAGTTCAAATCTTTTTTTTGAGGTATAGTCGTCTGCAATCGCAACCGCAATATGCAAAGGCATTAAGTGTGGCATTCAATTCCATGCATAAGATAGTGGCATTCTCAGTGCGGCTGTATTGTACAGACAGCTAAACTGAAGATCCGACTGATTGTTGTACAAATTTTGCCATTGAACATTCCACTAAGGAACAGGGGCAAGCTTCTCACATATCAATGAGTGCAGTACGATTCAAGTTTAAGCTCAATGTTAAGGGGCCTCCTTTTTGTAGCCGAGTCCGAACGGCGTGCCGCAGTGCGACACCTCTTTGGAGAGAAGTTTTGCATGGCATAGTACCTCACAAATGTTGCCAGCATTAGGAGGGGAAAACCACCGCTGAAATTTTTTTCTGATGGTCTTGCCAGGATTCAAACCCAGGCGTTCAGCATTATAAGCGGACATACGAATCTCTGCGCTACGGTGGCCTACAATTGTTGTACAGTGGTTGGATTTTTGAAGCGCCGTCCAACTGACCACAGCACCATTTAGCATTGTAGGTCTTTCGACAGGATTGTGCCTGCGGCACAAAACTGTCCGCATTTCTGCTTTCACCTGCTTTTGGGATGGGGATCTTTTGCCTGCCCCTTTGTCAGTTGATATCGTTCTGATGCATAGAACTAATCGTAAGAAATCCAGCGTTTATTGTCTCCAAAAGGCTATGGTTTGACATTAGATATGCAGAAGATATAAATTCACTAAGTTTTAATATCCTGCATCACAGTAATGGTGTTTGGATTAAGATATGCAACCTTTTAACAAATTTAAAATATGTTAATATTTTATGGTTTCAAATTACCAAAATAGAAATCTTCAACACTTTTGGAATGACTGAAATGGTTATAAGAAAAAAGTCCGCTTCATTGAACATCTGACTGCAAAGTGACATACGAGTGGATGTTTGGCTGCGTGTGTGTAAAGTAAACAAATTGAATATAAACAATTGACGAATACAGAGAGCAGGTGTAAAAACAAAATATAAACCTTAAAAAAAAGATGCACGAAGCCAAAACGAAGAAAGCTAAAAAGTGAATATCGAAGAAGAAAACAAATTGCCTATACACACATACACAGATGCATACATACACCTCAATTTATGTTTAGTGCTCTGGAGCGCTAATAAATTCACTTAAAAACAATTTAAGACACAAACACACACGCAGTGCTGATACAAACAATTCAAACGACAGTCGGTCAAAGACAGGGTAAATATGAGCATGTTGTTGGGTTATTTTGGGGAGCACCACCCGCACACGCTCGCACTGTGACCCACTCAATACTCAACACACTCATAATAAAGTGCTATTCAAATTAGTGTTCAATAGAGTCGGTGTGTGTGTTGTGTGTGTGGTTTATGTGTTAGTAGCATACATTGAACAATTAAAATCAGCTGTGTTGGGGATACAACGACCTGTCAAGACTTTTTACGTACACCAAAACCACGAAGGAGAACACCAATAATGAATATAACAAAACGAAACACGAATGAAATACCCGAACAAAAAAGAAAGCAGGAAAATGACAACGGTAGCTTCAGACAAAGTGAGAGAAACAAAGAGAGAGCTCTCGCTCAGCTGTAAGATGTGTGAGAGTGTTTTTTAATCCATGTCTATGCACACAAAATTTTATTTAAGGACGAGTGAAGTCATGTAAAATCAGAGGTAACTTAACGAATCTTGTGCCGTTTGCTTGTATTTTGGGGATTTGTGTCCTATTCCACCACATGGTAGATATCTCTTTTATGCCAGCACATTAAAGGTAGCTTTAATTACTTTTTTTTCTCATTTTTTGTCACATGGCCGTATTACCCTTCGAAAGGTTTTGTCAAATATCCTTTGAACTAAAAGTAATTAAAGTGTTTTCAGTTTTATGTCCATAAAATTAGATGTTCTAAGACATATGCTGGTAGGGCTTATTGAAAAATACTCAAATCCATTGGTTAAAAATATATTTTAATTTTATTCTGTCTTTTGAAAACTTGGCATGTTTGCAACAATTCGGTATACTGAGCTAAGTGAGAGTACAAAGTGGGTCAATAAGGACCAAATTTTTGGAAATGTCCAGAAAATTTTGTCTGGGAAATGTTGTAAGTGAAAAACAAAGTTGTTGTATAAAAAGTTTTACTTACTCGTTATGTTTCCCTCTAATTCCCAAATAAGGTATTACTTGACTAAAATGGAATCTCAGTTGGCTAAACCACTAAAGCCTTCTTTTACCAGAAAATCCTTTATTTGCAGCAAAATATGAATATCTTTTATTGGATTTGCAATTTTGCCCACCAACACGCAAGGGATGTCCCCTATATGCAGTGCATTGCGTTGGAGAGGATAGTTAAGGTAGGAAGGGGAAAGAGGGAGCAGAGCTTATTGACACTTGCTTTGAATTTCTGGATGTTGTAAGTAGCGGGTAAAACATCTGACATACGAAACATCCACATACGAACCTTCCTTGCGAAAACAAAATTTCTCGGTAGTGCATGGTCCGATCAGCTGGCCAATCGGTTACAACCCGGTGCGCGCTTTAAAAAAAATTTGTATATCTGACAAACAACCTCAAGTCAGAAGACAGATTACCGAAGAACACACACTCTGGAAGAATCCATAGAACAACGCCACACAACCCACATTTCGACGATGTTCAAGGGAAACAAAAGAGTTGGATACCCTACCGTCTACAACACCAACGCCCGCCTCTGGACACGGTCAAGCAGATCCAAGGATGATTTTGGAGCTCCGGCCCATATATGCGATCTATATTCCATCTTCGGACTGATATAAGAGGGAATGAAATATTTCTTACACTGCGTAAGAAAGCCCAAGCACTTCAATGCTTCTTTCGACACTTCGAATACATGTTTTGACCAACGGACATAACTTTGAATCTTCACGCCTAGAACATCAAGAGCCGCTAATGCTTGATTTCTATTTCTACACCGTCGATAGATATTGACGATTGTTATGTGTCAGTGAATCGTTTGTGGGACAACAAACAGCACTGCGTTTTGCGTGCATTAAAATCTACTCTGTTCATTCGACCCCATTCAGAAATGGCCAGCAAATTCTGGCAGAGTGTTACGTCCATCTTTGGAGAGAAATTTTTACATGGCGAAGCTACTCACAAATTTCGTCAGCATTAGAAGGGGATAACCACCTCCGAAAACTTCTCGTCAGGATTCGAACGCATGCGTTCAATATTCTAGGCAGACATGTTAACCTCAGCGCTACGATGGACTTAAGAACTGAAAATTGCTTTACGACCCTAAACGAACACACCAAAATTTTTGGTCCAGGTATCTGATTTAAGTTAGGTTAGGTTTATGTGGCAGTCTCCCATCAGACTCTCTTAAACATTTTCGCCCATTGTGATATGGGAAGAAGAAAGGAGGATGCCTTCTAGTTCTTACCGTTAAACAGTTCAGATCGCTTCAAAAGATAAATTCTCAAAGAAATGAGAACCTAAAGTGGAACTCCTTCTGACTGCCAATGCGAAACACTCACGCAGCAGATGTTCTATGGTATCGTCTTTCTCGACGACCTCACAGCTTCCGCAGAAATGGTTGCTTGCAAGGCGCCTTACCTTTTTACAACCGACTCCGAACGTAGTGCCGCAGTGCAACACTTCTTTGGGGAGAAGTTTGTACACGTCAAAATTGCTCACCAATGTCGCCATCATTATTTGGTTCTTACGTTCACGCCATGACTCGAACCCAGGCGGTCAATGCTCAAGGCGAACATGCTACCTTGTGCGCTACGGTGGATTTAGGAACTGAAAATTACTTGAAAATTACCATAACGAACACATATCAATTTTAGGTTCAGGAGTCCAACGAAGGATAGGTTAGGTATATGAAGCACTCTCCTATCAGACTCAGATGTTTTCGTCCATTGTGATGGAGGAACGAGAAAAGGAAGATGCCTTTAAGTTCTTCTCATTGAACCATTGATCGCTTTAAAAGGTCCAACAACTTGCGTATGTAAACATACAATAAATCAGGCAAATCCTCAAAAAAATGGGAATCTAAAGTGGAACTCCTTCTGACTGCCAGTGTGTGACACACACACAGCAGATGTTCTAGAGTCTATACTTCCTCGACGTCCACACAGCTTCAGCAGAAGTCATTACTTGCAACCTTCAGTCAATCAGCATGTTTTCAGATAATACACGACGAACTTCATGACGGATATAATGACTGAGACATCTGCTCTAGCCAGCGACAGCAAAGCTGTAGACCTCTTCAAGTCAAGACCAGACCACATTATTTTGGAATGCCCAAAAAATTTCCTACGAATAATTATGAAGGGCCCTGCCGAACTTTGGATTCCCACCATCATGGATATATTAATCATCCTATTTTATTATAACTCCACTAGCATATCCATACTTATATCTTAATAGGGGCTGGTCTGGATCATACTTGATTCAGGTTGCTAGTACTCTTATACAAGTCATAGTTTCAGCGAAATCTGACAATAAATCCCGTTTTATGGAAATAAGAACCTAAATTGGAAGATCGGTATATATGGCTGCTATATTTTATATAAAAGTCTGTTCTGAGCCATATGCTTGTCGGATGTCGGGAGGCTTACTACAAGTCACGTGTCAAATAACAGCAAAATCGGATAATAAATGCGACTTTTACAGGATTTTTACACTATGTGCGCAGATCGATCTATTTGGCAGCTGTATCTAAATATAGTCCGATCTGAGTCATATTTGGGTTGGGTGTCGGGAGGCTTAAAAAAAATCAGTATTCCATGTTTCAGCGAAATCGGCTACAGTTTTTATGGGCTTCGGACCCTTAATCTGCAGATCGGTCTATATAGCAGCTATATCTTAATATAGTCTAATCTGAACCATATTTCAGTCGGTAATAAACAAAGCTTTTATGGGCTTCAGACCCCAAATTGGTAGATGGGTCTATATGGCATCTATATATAAATATAGTCCGAACTGAATCATATTTGGAGCGGATGTCGGTAGGCTTAAAACAGCTCGACTCAGAAATTCCAGCTGATCCGGCTAAGCCATGTCCGTCTGTCCGCACATCCTTCCTGTGCAGATAGTCCATTTGTCGTTTGTTTTATACCCACTATTATAGGACGGGGGTATACTAATCTAGGCATGCCGTTTGTAACACCTCGAAATATTCGTTTAAGACCCCATAAAGCATGTATATTCTTCCTCGTCTCCATATTCTGAGTTGAATTTAGAGATGTCCGTGCGTCTGTCGAAATCACGATTGCGTGATTTTCCGATTTGGCTTCTTGAGCCCCTGGAAGCCATAATTTTTGTCGAATTTCGCTAAAATTTTACACTTGGTGTTCTGTTATAACTTTCAACAACTGTGCCAAGTACGGTCCAAATCACTCTATAACCTGATATAGCTGCCATATAAACCGGTCTCTCGATTATCATTGTTCGTTTCCTAGGAGCTTTAATTTTTCCTGGTTTGACAGAAGTTTGGTATGTAGAATTAAATTATGTCCTTCAACTAAATTTAGTTTGTAGAGTCCATGGTGGTGGGTTCCCAAGATTCAGTCCGGCAAACTTAGCACGCTTTTAATTTTTGCAACTAAGGTGGAGATCGGATTGGATAACAAATCCAATCATCACGAAAATGTGCATATATCACTTTTTTCGCCCAAAGCAAAACGATATAAATTTTGGCAACAATTGGTTTAGATTTAGATGTTGCTCCCATATATAATTCACCCGATTTTCACTTATAAGAGGCAGTCGATATCGGTCCATGGTTAGATTTAGCTCCCATATAAACCGATCCTTGATCATGACTTCTTGAGCCTCTGGATGGCGCAATTATTATCCGACTTGGTTTGACCGTCGACAACTGTGCCAAGTATGGTTCAAATCGGTTCATAACCTGATATAGTTCCCATATAAACTGATCTCGGATCTTAACTTCTTGCATTGTGTGATGTGTTTTGACTTCCAACAATTGTGCCAAGTATGGTCTAAATCGGGTCACAACCTGATATAGCTTCCATACAAACCGATCTCACGATTATACTTCATGAGCCCCTAGAGGGAGCAATTCTTTTTCGATTTGGAATTTTGCACAACTTTTTGTATGAACATACGTGGTAAATATGGTCTGATTCGGCCCCATATAAACAAATCTCCCGATTTCATTTCCTGAGCCACTATAGGGAGCAAGTCTAAACCGATTTGGATGAAATTTTTCACAATGAATTCTACTTTGTCCTCCAACAGTCAAGCCAATAATGATTTTTATGATATACCCACCACCTCGGTTATATATATGAGCCAGCTTTCGTCACAATACGGTGAAAAATGCATCATTTATGAATAGGAGCTTTATCTAAACAAAGTCTGATTTCCACCATATTCAGGGCCGCCCCACCCTAAAAACTACGAAACATATATTTAGACCAATCGCGACAATATGGGACTTAAATATAAGTTATTTAGGATAAGAAAACGTATCTGATATCCAATTGTCGTCGGACTAATTATTTGGGGAACCACCCCAACCCCTAAAACACCCCTAAATCGGATATATTTACCGACCATGGCAATATGGGACTCAAATGAAAGGTATTTGCTAATAGAATACGAATCTAATATTCAAATGTGGGACCACGTTTCTGGGGGTCAACCCCTTCCCCAAAACACCACCCAAACAGGACTTATTTACTGACCATGGGAAATTGGGGCTAAAATAAAAAGTATTTAATAGTAGAATTTGAATTTGATATCCAAATATGGGACCAAGTGTTTGGGGGGCCGCCTCTCCCTAAAAACATCCCCCAAAGGGGACAAGTTTACGACCACAGCAATATGGGCTCAAATGAAATGTCTTTGGGAGTAAAGCACGAATCTGATATCAATATTCGGGAAAAGTGTCTATGGGGTCACCCCAACCCCACAACACCACCCAAATAGGAAGTATTTGCTGACTATTGCAATATGAGGCTCAAATAAGAGACTTTTTAGAATAGAACACGAATCCGATATATATTTTCAAGTCCAACTCACTGAGTGGCCGCGCATCCCCCAAAACACCCACCAAGCCGGTCATGTTTGCCGACGATGGACATATGGGGCTCAAATGAAAGGTATTTGGGAGCAGACCACGTATTTGAAATCAACATTGGGGACCAACTATCTAGGGCACGTTCCGCCATCATAACAACCCCCAAATAGGACTTATTTGCTCACCAAGACAATTTGGGTCTTAAAGAGCGCGGAACTAGATATTTATAGATTTTAAGGCCAATACCCCAAACTGGATTTATTTGGTGACTTTTGCATTAAGGAGTTTAAATGAAATTTGGAAACGAATTTGATATCCAATTTTGAGGCCAATGGCAATATAGGGTTCAAATAAATGATATATAGATAGAAGAGAATAGAGCATGTTGCTGATATATTTTCCGGGTTTAGTGTTTGGGGGACCACCCCAATCCCCAAAACACCCCTAAATCGGGCATTTGTACCGACCATGTCAATGTGGAGCTTAAATGAGACTAATTGGGGGTAGAGCAAGAATTGATACCCATTTTCGGGACCAATTTTCTGGGGGTCAACCCCTTTCCCAAAATACCTCACAAGCAGCACCTCACCCCCGAAAACACCCCTAAATCAGATATCATGAGAATATCTGGCAGATATAAAGTCTTTTAAGAATGAAGTTCACCTTACATCCAAACTTAAATTCGCCCGGGTCAGCTAGTAGGATATATCAATCAGTTTATCGACAACTCTTTTTGGCCTTGTTCGGTTAATCGTTGAACCTTAATTTTCAAATAAACGATTAATCGAATAATACAAAACTATAAATAATATTCAAGATCGGACGAACAAATAACGGGAGCCATATCTAATACTGAACGGATTTCAACCAAAACCTATATATATAGCAAAAATCATATCAGAAGACATTGTTCCAAACATGGGCAAAATCGGTTGGTAAATGCGATGACCAAGAATCTAGAAGTGAAAATGGGGCTATAGATATATACATGGGAACTATATGTAAATCTGAACCTTCATACAACAGTAATGTCGAGGGTCATAGCAGAATCCTTCATGGCAACTTACGGGAAAATCGGTTATTAAATAACCATATATTGGGTTGCCCAAAAAGTAATAACGGATTTTTTTAATAGAAAGTAAATGCATTTTTTATAAAACTTAGAATAAACTTTAATCAAATATACTTTTTACACTTTTTTTCTAAAGCAAGCTAAAAGTAACAGCTGATAACTGACAGAAGAAAGAATGCAATTACAGAGTCACAAGCTGTGAAAAAATTTGTCAACGCCGACTATATGAAAAATCCGCAATTACTTTTTGGGCAACCCAATAGTAGCAATATTAGTCCAAATCGGACGAATGTAAACATGTCGTCGGCCTAATGCCATCTTCTTCCATACGCCACTTTTAACTTTTTTGAGTTAGAAACAGTTTCTAGAGTTTCAAGGAGGTACAAACATTAAGAATTTTCGAGAATTCTTGATGTAACCCACAGTTTTCGAGATTTGAGAGACAATTTTGTTCCATATCCAAAATTTTTGCACATGGATCAAAATTACAAATATTTTTGACAAATCAAATTGATAGTGCTATCATGTTGCAAGTGCTCAGTATATATTCAATTTGTATAGAAACATAACTTAAAGCAATAATAAAACGACATTTCTTTAGAATAGATAGTTGCAGGCAAATGCAAATTTTGCCCATGACCATTCCACTAAGGAACGGGGGAAAACTTCTCACATAACAATGAGTGCAGTCCGGTTCAAGTTTAAGCTCAATGATAAGGGGCCTCCTTTTTATAGCCGAGTCCGGACGGCGTGCCGCAGTGCGACACCTCTTTGGAGAGAAGTTTTACATGGCATAGTACCTCACAAATGTTGTCAGCATGAGGAGGGGAAAACCAACGCTGAAAATTTTTTCTGATGGTCTCGCCAGGATTCGAACCCAGGCGTTCAGCGTCATAGGCGGACATGCTAACCTCTGCGCCACGCTGGCCTCCATAGATAGTTCCAGGAGGCGCTTAAAATTCGAAAGTCTTAATTTGAGACCTATCATACGATTTTGAAGCCAATGAAACAATGAAAAGGGGAAATAACATGGTTTTGATTCTGAGTGAAGCCCCACAGAATATTTATCATGCATATATGTGTACCATATAATTGATATCAAAAACAAGTAGGGCCATCAAATATTTCTGTTTTCTCTCTTGAAAATATAAGAAGTCACTAAGAAATTGTTTGGAGCCTGACCTCCCCAACATAGAAGAAATTGATTGCATACATTCTGTAATCGACAAGCATTTAACTCATTTAGTGTTATTTGATCCACATCATCTTATTGAGTTGTTATCAAATATGGATCTACCAATAGAAAACCTTCTTTTATTGAAATCAAATCAAACGATTTTAAAAACTTCTCTAAATGACTTCTATAAAAACTGAAGCATCACAGAATTTTTTTATCCATCTCCGCAGCATTTAAAAATTGGGATATTTAGCAGAAATTTGCCACAAAGTCATATTTTTCCCATACGAATGTTGACATTCTTATTGTAAATGGTCCAGATCGAACCAAATTTGGATGTTGTGGCCGAATACTCCAATATCCCGCTTTAGGATCTTGAGCCCAAAAAGCCGCATTTATCACACGATTTCTATCAAATGCGGAACTGTGGGTTGTGTTAGATGTCTTGACATTCGTGCTGAATATGGATTAGATAGCATCAAATATGTATATATCTGCTATATATGACAATACCCCTTAAATTCTTCGGTCTATAAAAGGCGTATTTTATACTCCATTTCGCAGAAAGTTGGATCAGTGAGTTGTATTAGTCCCTCGACAGCATTGCCAAATATGGTCCAGATTAGAACATATTTGGATATAGCTGCCATATAGACCGGTCTACCGATTAAAGATTCTTCGCCCATTAAAGAATATATTAGGCACATGGACATCTTTGCCGCATATGATATATATCGGGACATACTTGGATATAGCTGCCGAATCTCCAAATTTAATATATTTGGCTTTAAACATATATCCCAGATCTAAAGTTCCGTCCGACCGAATTGAATTAGTTTATGGTGATGGAATCCTTGAGTAGCCTCAAACCATTTACGTTACCCGGACCTGATGGAATATTTCCGGCGTTACTACAGAAAGAGGCAGACTATCTGGCGCCCCACCTGGCCAATATTTTCACAGCCTGTCTAGGACATGCATTTACTCCCAAAGCCTGGCAGAAGCAAGAGTGGTAATTATACCCAAGCCCGGCAAGGCAAGTTATTCGACACCAAAGGCCTACAGACCTATAAACCATTCTACTCAAAACCATGGAACACATTGTGAACTGCTCAAATACAAACAACATGCCTATTTCATGGGAAGGTCGGTGGAGACTGCCCTGCACGAGGTTGTGCATAAAATAGAAGAATCCTTCGATACCAAAACGTATAAACGTGGCGGTATGCATTGACATCGGAGGGGCTTTTAACAATGTGTGAACCGTCACACTGATCCAATCCTTAGACCAATACCGGATGGACCTGGTCCTTAAAGATTGGTTAACCATATGCTAAGGAATAGGTGATCCCATGCCATTAATATAAGGGAGAAAGCGGCACAAGGCACGCCACAGGGGGCATTTTATCGCCACTACTATGGGTGACTATCATAAATGATCTATTACGGATGTTGACTGGGGAAGTATTTGAGCCCGCCCGTTCCGCAGAGGATGTTATAATATTTCTAAGGGATTAGGATCCCAACCAGCTATGCAGAAGGCCCGAATGGGTCTTGCATACGACATATGACTGGGCTAGACCCAGAGCTCTCAATGTTAACCCAGAAAATACTGAAATTTGCCTCTTCACGAGGAAGACGAAGGTGGGCCAATTTAACGCACCACGTTTCCTCAATTTTGATATCTGACAAGGTCAAATACTTAGGGGTGATCTTGAACGCCAGCACGTCGAGTGTGAAAATCTTTACGGACAATAAAATTGCCATAAGGGCAAAAACAACCAAGACGTTAAAGTCACGAACTGTCTTGGAGTGTTAGAAGGAGATTAAAGGCTTCTTTGAGGATGACACAATCCGCACCGACACCCGGCCATGACGGAGTAAAGGGGAATGAAAGGGCAGACGATTTGGCGGTGAAGGTCAGAGAGCTGCCGTCGATAAACTTGGTTAACGACGCAGTCCGGTTTAAGGGCCTGGGCGACAAACGCATGTAACACTGTGCGAAACAGTCGGTAGGACGGCGAAAATCCCATGGGGGGATTCAGATCGTGGGAAGACGAGGCTTTTACTGAAAGGAAGTAAGAAGGAGGACAGTATAGCTATTGATATTATGACTGGGCACATAGGACAACAAGCTCACTTATGTACAATCGGTGCGGCAAGTGATGGTATGCGTAGGGCATTCGGGGAAGATGATGAGACGTTGGAGCATTTCCTTTGTCATTGCCCAGCTTTCGCGTCTAACAAATACCTGCGCGTATACCTGCATGTAACACTGTGCGAAACAGTCGGTAGGACGGCGGAAATCCTATGGGGAGATTCAAATCGTGGGAAGACGATGCTTTTACTGAAAGGAAGTAAGAAGGAGGTCAGTATAGCTATTGGTATCATGACTGGGCACATAGGTCAACGAGCTCATGTAACACTGTGCGAAACAGTCGGTAGGACGGCGAAAATCCCATGGGGGGATTCAGATCGTGGGAAGACGAGGCTTTTACTGAAAGGAAGTAAGAAGGAGGTCAGTATAGCTATTGGACTGAGCACATAGGACTACGAGCTCACTTATGTAAAATCGGCAAGTGGTGGTATGTGTAGGACATTCGGGGAAGATGATGAGACGTTGACACATTTCCTTTCGCGTCTAACAAATACCTGCACTTAGGTGAGGACACTATACCAGACATGAACCAATTTAGGGTGGTGGCATGGAAAGCAGTTAAGGATTTTGTAAGCAGCACGGAATTCCTTACTTAGATTTTCTTTTCGAGGTTACTTTTTTAGTATTTAGAGCGCACAACAAGCCGATTGCTGGCTCAGGTGTATGTTCAACCTAGGCTCTAACCTAGGGTCGGAAATTGATATTTCGATGTGTTGAAAACCGAATGTCAAAATTAATATACCCCCATTGTTCGGTAGTGGGTATTAAAACAACCATGCTTTACGGCCAAGTTTTGAGTAATTAAGGGTCAAGCTTTAAGTGCGTTTTTCTCAATTGCACAAAATGCCGTATGAAGTAAGATGACAGTAGCCCGACGATATTTAAAAGCTATATCTCAATGTGAACCTATTTTCTCAGTTTCAGTAGGTATTCGTCTCTAAGTCAAAAACCAAATTTGAAGATGGTGGGATGAAAATTGCGACCTGTACTTCGTAAAAAAACTAACGTGGGCAGTCAGGCGGACATAGCTAAATCGAGTCAGAATGTGATTCTGAATCCAACTGTATACTCATCAAAAGGTCTGACTTTTTTCCTCTAGGTCTTCCAAACAAATGCGCTATGTTATAGTACCCAATACCACAATAGTGGTGTAGGGTATAAAAAATTGCTACAGATTGCATTAACAGTGTTTTCTAGTCTAATTTCAAAACAATTTGCAATTGATAAGAAAATTCGAGGCATTATGTCAAATTTTTCATACTTTTATGACTTAAAAAAAATTAAAAATTTTCACCAATTTTTTTTTTTTTAATACAAATTCAGAGCAGTTTTATATGTATATTGGATAATTTGGCTATTAAATATTTATATCACTTAAATAAGAAAAAAATTAAATGCAAAACTCATTTCTATAATTTATTTTGCTTGACTTAAATTATATATTTGGCCTAAATTTTGTAAAAGTCATGCTTTTTGCTGGTGACATTAGATTTGTAAAGGATAGCAGTCGTGGGACAAAAGTGAGAGCGAGAGCGAAAGAGAACAAGAGTATATTGTCTTGCAACAGTGAGAGTTCATATCAGAATTGTCATGATTATGGCAGAATAAAAATACCGACACTGAAAACACACACACACACACGCACACATAAAACCACATAAACACACAGCAGCTGTGGTGAGTAAAGGAATTTTTTGAACGAAAGGACTTAGCTTTTGCAGTCATATCTATTTTTTCTCATAATAAAGAAAATGTTCTTGTTTTCAATATTTCTTTTTTTTACTTGTTTTTAAGTTTAGTTTGGAGAATCAATTGATTTTATAAAATTTTCCGAGTTAATAAATATGTGTGTGTATATACAAAATATCTTTACATTCAGTTGCTTACACACACACACACACTGGCAAAATAATTCATGTGGGCACTTTCAGGCTCGATGGCACACTAACACTTCGAAAGACATGCTTACACAAATACAAGCGTGAACATGCTCAAGAAAAATTTGACCGAATTTTTATTTTTTCCTGTGTGTTTTTCGTTTTCTTTAGGCACGAATACACAAAAGAGCAGAGAATAAAGAAAGAAGGAAAAAAAAAACAAGAAGGACAAAAAATACTAACAGCCGACCCGATTGTATTGGCTTAGGCGACGATATGTCGTTTATGGCTAAAAAGGAAAGATTTTTGTTTTTCTGATTTTACTTTGAGAAAGACAAATATTTGAGCATGGGTTTTGGAGAATTTTAATGATTTTTGTATAAAAATTTAATTTTAAGTATTTAAATATTAGTACTTTTTTTTATTTTTCTGTTCTGTTCTTAGATGTACTCCAGTCCTTATAAAGTTCATAATTATATTCTCATTTTACTTTTTCCATACAATGTTTTCCCTTAAAACAACACAAACACTTTTCACAAATTTTAACGTTCGCCCTTTGTCAGCTTTGTGTGGAGGTTTTGTTGGGGCGATTTTTGGTAAGGGCAGAAGGCCGGGATGAGAGCGTAGTGCGAGAGTGGTGAGAGGCGAAAATTTTTTCCTTTGCCTCAAATTAGGTTACGGGTTTGTTATACTTTTTCTATGCCTTTGCGTTTGCAAGAAACTTTTTTCCATCAACTTTTGTGTTGGATTTTTTTTTATTTTTTTAGAACACGATTTTGCTTTTTTCGGCCAATCTGAATTTGGTTTTTTGTGAAAATTTTACTAATGGGGCATAGATTTTTTTTTTAGCGAAAAGTCCACTTTACTTTATTTGTCAAATGCGATATGTATATTTTTGGTCGTTTAATTTCATGTAGGTATAAGGAATTTCCCTCAACCTCGTATTAAGCCGCGCACACCCGCTCTCGTTCACTTTTGTTTGAGATTCACTTGTATCAGCAGCAGCAGCAGAACAGCAGCTCTAGGACCAGCACCAGCCCCCTGACCCAAAAACCTGCATACATGTGTATTGAATTTTCCTTAAGACCAAAAATTCATATTTTTCATTATCAAAAAGAATTTTCTTTACTTTTCATTGCGTTGAAGAACAAAAATTTTCACTCATTTAACAAGACCCCCTAAAAGTAGACACTGGTTTTTCATTTTCTCTGGCCATAATCTGATATTTTTTTCCTCATCCTTGCAGCGTTTTGGCATGATTACGTTTCACTGGGACCCGAATTTTTCCATTTCACATTTTTCCTTGTGGAATTTCACAGACATCGTTCGAATTTCTACTTTACTTTGTGCGTTAGTGTGCAAGGAATCTTTTTCTTGAGGATTTATGGGGTTTTCACTTGAATTTACCAATTTATTTTAAATTTTTCACAGAGCTACCAACGATTTTTGTCTAACCATTTGGGGAAAAAATTTCAACGAATCTCTCAAAACTTTGCACTGCACGCATACACTCAAACACACGCACTCCATGTATTTGTAGCTGTTTTTTTCCTTCCTTCAGCTTCGTTCGCTTCAGCTCTGCAAAATCAAACACTCGTTTACAAACACGCACACCATATTCCCACACGGACAGTGTAAATGTAACAAATTCGTAATTGCTTGTGCTGGTATTGGTGCCCGTTTGAGCTTAGAAATGTCAAAATGGAAAGGAATGACGGCATTGTACCCCAGTGTGGTTTAGAATTTCAATTCACTTTGTGTAAATGGGATAAATCTATATTTTGGCCCATTCACCTGCCACAAAAACACGCACACACTCACACACACACACACTCGCAAGGGGTGCACTATATTTGTCTTTATTTGCTGAGGCCTATAGTCGTTCGTTTCGCCGCTGTCATGCAGTGTCAGTTCCAGTGCCAGCGAAAACAACCCCCACTTCATTCACACATACACGATAGTATTGTGTTGGCCACTGCTTCATATGCAGATGTGCGTGTGTGTGTGAGTGTAAGCATTTGATCCCAAAAGGGATTTTTTGTTAAATGTCAAAACGGAAGCTTTACAAAACCCCCACAAATTTGATAATAAAAAATTAACAAACAATTTTCTCTTTTAATGTAAAGTAGAGAGCTCTTTACCTATTATTGAATGAAATTTGATGTGCTAAAAACGCCCATTAATTTATGCATCTCCATTTCGTATACAATCATATGTTTGAGCTTCCCCTTGTGCCAGTGTCAGGTTCTTGTCATTGCTATATGCATAGTAGCTTTAGGGAGCTTTTGCCCTTGAAGCTCTCCAACATCAACAAGTGTCCGCTTCCACATACATCTTTTTGTTTTGTTTACATTTCGTTGGTTTTTGCAACCGTGGAAACCAAAACAACATGTTTAATAAGCACATTGGTAAACTTTTACATGTGTCCATTTGAACATTGCCTTTGATGTTGTTTGTTAGAGTGTACCGTAAATAAATGTTTTTGATTTTCAGGCAAACTACACTCACCCAAATTTGTTATTCAAAACACCAAAAACATTTGGTAAAATAACAGTTTTAGTTTACTGAAAATGGGAAAGCAGACATTACTGCAGCAAACATGGGGCTGCTGTATTAGCAAACATTTCGGTCAGCCAAATTAGCAAACAAAATAGGCAATTTTAAGTACAAAAATCTTCTGAAAAAAATTTATACTATTTTTATACCTACTACCATAGGATGGGGGTATACTAATCTAGCCATTCCGTTTGTAATACCTCGAAATATTCGTCTAGACCCCATAAAGTATATATATTTTTAATCGCCTCGACGTCCTGATTCGACCCAGCCATGTTCGTCCGACTGTCCGTCTGTCAAAACCAGGAGCCACTTACCAACAAAGAGTGGACATGAAATTCAAAAATTGACTTAATCAGCGTATGTGCTATGGGGGTCGCCTTTTACCCGATGACAAGACTGCATTAAAATAAAAATTGGCATATTGTATTCTCAAATAAACCACGTAAAAACGTGTTAAGTTCTACCGTGCCGAACTTTCCATACCCACCACCATAGATGTATTAATCAACCTATTTTATTATATTATATTGGGTATTTATTGGAGGAGAATTTTTATCCGATTTGGATGAAATTTAAAACAGTGCATTTTGGTAACCCTCTTAACATTTTTGTTAAACATCGTCCAGATTGGATCGGTTGAAAAATGCTCCTTTTATGTGGTTTTTGTGGGATTAAGACCTGATGTTAAGGAGGCTTAAAACAATTCACTGTTCCGAATTTCATCGAAATCGGGTAAAAAATTAAGTTTTATGGGTTCCAGACCCTTTATCGGCAGATCGGTCTATATGGCGCTCATGTCAAGATATAGTCCGATCTAAACCATATTTGGGTCGGATGGAGGAAGGCTTAAAACAACTCACTGTTTCAAAGTTCAGCAAAATCAGCTAATAAATAAAGCTTTTATGGGCTTCATACCCTTTATCGGCAGGTCGGTCTATACTGCGCTCATATCTAAATATAGTCCGATCGGAACCATATTTGGGTCGAATGGCGGGAGGCTTAAATCAACTCACTGCTTTAAATTTAAACTTAATCGGGCAATGAAGGCAGCTTTTATGAGTTCCAGACCCTTAATCGCAAGGTCGGTCTATTTGGTAGCTAAATCTGAATGTAGTCTGATCTGAACCATGTTTAGGTCGGACATCAGGGGGCTTAAAAAGAACTCACTGTTCCAAATTTCAGCGAAATTGGGTAATAAAACAAAGGATTCGAGGTTTCCAGACCCTTTATCGGCAGATCGGCCTACATGGCAGCTGTATCTAAATATATCGATGCAATTTGAAACAATGATGTGCTCTAGCCCCCACACTGCCGATTCAAATATGGTTCATATCGGACTATATTTAGATCTAACTGCCATATAGTAAATTCTGCCGATTTAGGGCTTTCAAGTCAGCCGCATTTATATACCCTACACCACCACTGTGGTACAGGGTATTTTAACTTATTGGATTTGTTTGTAACACCCAGAGAGAAGAGATATAGATCCATTGATAAGTACACCGATCGACTCAGAATCACTTTCTGATTCGATTTAGCTATGTCCATCTATCTGCCTGTTCGTCTGTCCATATTAATTTGTGTACAAACTACAGGTCGCAATTTTAATCCGATCGTTTTCAATTTGGCACTTAAATTTGTTTGGCATAGAGACGGAGCCTACTGAAATTGTCAAAAATCAGGTCAGTTTTGGATATAGCTCTCATACATATGCTCGTCCGATTTAGACTAATATTGCAATAAAGTACTCATTTGTTAACCGATTCTCCCGAAATTTGGCGGAAAGGATTTGCTTGACTCTCGATATTACTTGAAATATTATAGAAATCAGTTCAGATTTAGATGTATACTAGCTGGATAGGCAGCGGAGCAGGCCCTGGTTCTTTTTTCACTCTCTTATTTCATCTTTGGGGGTGCTGGCACGGCCTTTCAGATATTAAGCCCCAATGTGGATACCATATTGGTGCTCTACTCCCAAATTTCTTTCAGTTGAGCCTTATATTGCTATGGTCGGTAAATATGTCCTATATTGGAATGTTTTTGAGGGTGAGGTAGAGCCCCAAGTATTAGATTCGTGCTCTAGCCTCAAATACCTATCATTTGAGTCTAATATTGTCATTATTGGTTTAAATTTGCATTCGGCGGGATTTGGAGGAGTGACGAACGCCCTAGACAAATTGCAAATTTTGCCCATGAACATTCCACTAAGGAGCAGGGGCAAACTTCTCACATATCAATGAGTGCAGTCGGATTCAATGATAAGGGGCCTCCCTTTTATAGCCGAGTCCGAACGGCGTGCACCAGTGCGACACCTCTTTGGAGAGAAGTTTTACATGGCATAGTACCTCACAAATGTTGCCAGCATTAGGAGGGGAAAACCACCGCTGAAATTTTTTTTTCTGATGGTCTCGCCAGGATTCGAACCCAGGCGTTCAGCGTCATAGGCGGACATGCTAACCTCTGCGCTATGGTGGCCTCCAAACATCCCGCCCTAGACAGATTTGAGCCCCTTTTTACCATATTCCACAAATATGCCCAGTTTGAGGGGTATGTAGGGTGGGACGGCCACCCACGCACTTAGCCCCGAAAAAATATCAGCATCGTGCTTTTCTGTTTAATTCCTTTTATTTGAGCAGCAATGGCAATTGGTTTAGGGGGAGTTTATGGGGTGGGACTACTACTAAACACTTGGCCTCAAAATTGAATATCAAATTCGCCTTCTTCTCAAATAGCTATTATTTGAGCTCCTTTATGCCATGACGGTTTGAAGGGAGTTTAGTGCACGGACCCTGAAATTATATCAGCATCGGGCTAGAGCACAATTTAGTTTGAGCCCCATAATGTCAAGCAATTTGAAGGTGGCGATCAAGATATTCAGGGCTACGGGTCTCGTTCAAATCCAAATTCTTATAACAGATAGCCAAACCGGGCCGCTCCGCTGCACATTATTTAACTCTCTAATATATTTTTAGGGTGGTGACACTTCGCCCCGATTTGTTGCAGGAAAATTAACAAATTTTGTAGTTGTTTTTTCAACAAAAGTTGTTGTTTTCCAAAATAACTTTTATCTGTGTAGACTAGAGGTAAATAAGTGTTTCAATAACTTTATTAGATATATTTTAGCTTCATATTTGTTTAACCCAAAATGATTTCAACATTCATTACATTAAGAAATGTTGTACTTACATTGTATCACCTAATTTCAGTTTAGTTTGTATAAGAGCACAACTCTTGTGGTCGCTTGTGGTATCGGAAAAGTGAATATCTAATTCGTGCCACTGTAGCTTAAGCCTGCGTTCAAATCCCGGCAAGAACATCGGACATAATTTAAAGTGGTGGTTATCCCCTCTTAGTACTGCCCACATTTGCGAGGTAACATGCCATCCATGGTCATGTACAAAAATCTTTCCAAAGAGGTGTCGCACTGCGGCACGCCGTTCGGAGTGTGCTATAAAAAGATCCTTATAATTGTGTTTAAATTTAAATCGAAAAGCACTTATTGTTCTGTCAGAAGTTTGCCCTTGCTCGGTTCTTAGGCACATTTTTACCCTACTTCCAAATGTCTTTCTTTTAAGTCCTATATTACTGTATGCGTAAATATTTCCGGTTTAGGGGGTATTTCGAGGATGGAGTGACTACCCAGACACTTGGCGCTTAAAGTAAAGTATAAGATTCATGATCTACTTTCAAATACATTTCATATGAGCCCCATAATGGCATCATCGGTAAATAAGTTCTGTTTGAGTGTAGGGTGGTTCCCAAAATGAGTGTAAATTTATCGAAAAGTATGAGTATCAATCCGACTCAAATATGGATATCAAATTCTTGCTCCACTCCCAAATCCCTTTAATTTGAGCCCCATATTGCCAAGGTTGGTAAATATGAACCGATGGATGGGTGTTTTGGGGCTGGGGCGGCCACCGACACTTTGCCCTGAAAATAGATATTAAATTCGTTCTTTACTTCAAATGCTCTTGATTTGAGCTCCATATTGCCAAAAAATTTGCTCGAAATTTTCGTACGGATTGTTTAATAATTATCTGAAAACATCCACCGAGGTCCATCAAAATTGGTTTAGAATTATATATAGCTCCCACTTTATTCTTATAGGGCTGGTGTGGGGTATTACACAGTCGGCACCGCCTGACTTTTGCCATTCCTTTAGGGTTTTGTCGCAATTAGCTGAAGCTTGGTATAGTGAGTCTGACTGGAGTAAAGACTCAGTCACACACGTGCAGCTGCCTTTTGTTCCGTGCTCCAAACTTTGATAATTAAAAACTTAAATACATCCGTTCGTACACCAAAAAAGTTCTTAAAGTATACAGCAGCGCCTGCTGAACACCCACTGACGAAGGCGGCTTGGAGGTTGCCTGTGATGTGAAGATTTTACACATTCTATTAATTTTTATCGCGAAAGGAAAATTATTTCTTCATTGGAATGTGAGTTCTTCTTCACTAACACAGACAAGGCAAAAGGTAAACATCAGCTGTACTATTCTATCATACTTGTCGAAAGGCTGTTAATCGATAACAAGTGCCAGCTGAAGTATTTTATCGTTATCGTCGATCATATGTTGTACTGTGTTGCCAGATGAATAGTAAGCGCACGTTATTATCAACATCACCAGATCAGGCAAATCATACACCGAAAAAATTTTCGCCGTGCCAAAGCATGAATTCTGACCACAAAGATGTTTTCTCATGGAGCAAGCTGGGGGATATGTTGGACGACAAATTGAAGGACGTTGCCAAGAAGGAGGATGTGGCTGCAATTAAGCAAGAAGTGGAAGACTTGAAAGTTGAAAACTCTAAGTTGAAAATCGAGGTAGAGAAGCTTACGAACCGAATTGAACAAATAGATAGACGAAGCAGGTCGGCAAATGTTGTGGTGAGTGGGCTTTCGTGTAAAAGCACCTTATCAGCTAAGAAGAGATTTGAAAAAATATGTAAAGATGATTTGAAAATGGAAGTTGATATCGTGAAAACAAGAATGTTATCGTCTGGCAAATCCTTTATCTTCTCTCTTGATACTTATGGACAAGCGCAGCGTGTAATCGATTCAAGGACAAAACTAAATGGAAAATCTATATATATACAAAAAGATTATACTGCCGTTGAACAGATGAATAGATACAATCTAAGAAAACTGTCTAAAGTACTATCCAGTAGCAAAAACAATATAAAAGTTCGTCTAGGTGAATTCTGTATTTTCGTTGACGACATAAGATACACTTGGGGAGATGGTAAAATACTTGCACCTTCTCAACGTGAGGCAGATTATCTCAACAATATTCTAGCAGATACAGATTGTTCTTTTGAAGTTCACTGTCAAAAACCAGTTAATTCAAGTAATGTAAGCTCAGGTTCTTTCACACAATAGCAGTTTGATTCGTGCCATATACTATCTTATAATGTTTCAAATCTACAAAGTTGTCTCAATTCTGGTAATTTTGTAACTTTTTTAAATAATTTTGATGTTTTCCTTTTATTTGAAACACATGTAACTGCAAATAAACGATCAAACTTTTCGTCATACCTCAAAAACTACTACCTACACTGGGTGGACGCAATTAAAATGAATAGATTTGGTAGAGCAAGTGGAGGAGGCCTCTATGGATTCAAAAAAGAGTTAAAAATCTCACTCAAAGCTAACTTTATAACGTCATACTCTTATCCATTTCTATCTTTAAATATTTGCGGTAACACAGTCTATTTAATTCCCATCTACATAAACTGTACTAGCTGGAAGCATGAGGCTGAAAAATTTGACTCCTTTTTATTGGATCTTGGCCCAACAAACTTTTGCCTAATGGGAGATATGAATGCCAGAATTGGCAACGTCCAGATTTTAGACAACACATTTCGAACCGAACACTGATTTTGGTAATAAAATTCAATGATTTGCAAGCGTTGCTCGTTAGTAAGTCTATTCATGATGAAATGTCAAAGCATACTGAGCATCTTTCTCTTTGACACCATGTCTGAAATCCCACGTGATCTGTTAAATACTAATGCATGAAAATCCTAACCTCAAAAAAATCACCCTTTATATAGATGGCATATAGACCGAACTCCCGGTTTAAGACCATGGGCTCATAAAGGATTCTTTCATTACCCGATATTGACAAAATTTAGAATTGTGGGTAATTTTGTTTCCCTCTACATCCTTACGTGACATAGACCCAAACCTTCGAAAAAAATTTTTGGATTCATAAATGTTAACGAAATTTGCTCATTCATCCATTGTACGATATTTATTTTGTCCAACCGGAAGTCATTAAACAATAACCTCGCCTTGTAAACAATTGATTTTTTTATTTGTTTGCCTGCAATAAGGATGTAAACACTATCTCCATTAACGCATCAAGGAATTTACATTTCCACTACTACCGTTTAATGTGTACACAAAAAATGAAAATGTAAATTTTGTGTTGGTAAGTTTTTTAACTACCTTCCAAAGGAACTCCATTGAAATGGAGTTCTGTTCAACATATACTCATACATGGTTCTTGTGTACATTGTTGTTGCACGGGAAGAGCGACAACAACACAATTATGCCAGCAGTAAACGAATTACATGCAATTAAAAGAAGATAATCCTTTGAAAATGCTATGCTGGTGAAACAATAAACAAGGACAAAGTCTTCGATGGACCCAGAGAAACATCCTGGGATAATGAAATAAAAAGTTGATAATAATTACTACCACAAATTGGAGAAACCTCTGTACGTTCGGTAAACGGCAAAAGTTTTTAATTTGGTTCAGATGTGAAATTATTAAAACAATTATGGTTTTTTTTTTGTGTTTCATCTTTAAAACCACAGATATTCAGAAACGAATATTTAAAATGAAATAAAATTAAAATGTCTCATTTTTATACACAGAAAAAAATCACGGGAAGGAAAATCCAACAACTTGTATGTGAAAAGAGTTGATGTTCAACAATTTGGTAATTGAATTTGTTGTTGTTGTAGCAGTGTGTTATACACTGAGGCGGCAACCCTTGCCGATGAAGAACTCCATCAGGTTAATCCGGTGCGTGCAACCGGCTGCCATGGGATTGAATTGAATTTGTGATTTTAGCTGTCGTAGTGTGTCTTTTGGTGATAGACTGATTTTTTTATTCTTTCCACCATAGGATGGGGGGGTATACTAATTTCGTCATTCCGTTTGTAACACCTCGAAATATGAGTCTAAGACCTCATAAAGTATATACATTCTTGTTCGTCATGACATTTTAAGTCGATCAGTCATGTCCGTCCGTCCGTCTGTCGAAAGCACGCTTACTTTCGAAGGACTAAAGCTAGATGCTTGAAATTTTGCGCCGAATATATCTTATTAATGTAGGTCGGTCAAGATTGTAAATGGGCCAAATTGGTCAATGTTTTGATATAGCTGCCATTTAAACCGATCTGGGGTCTTGACTTCGTGAGCATCTAGACAGCGTAATTTTTATCTGATTTGACTGAAAATTTGCATCTGGTGGTTTGTATCACTTCAAACAACTGTGGTTTAAATCGGTTCATTACCTGATGTACAATTGCTGCCATAAAAACCGATCTGGGATCTTGACTTCTTGAGCCACTAGATGGCGCAATTCTCCTCCGATTTGTCTTAAATTTAGCATAAAGTGTTTTGTTATGACTTTCAAGAACTGTGCTGAGTATGGTTCAAATCAGTCTAATACCTGATACAGCTGCCATATAAACCGATCTGGAATCTTGATTTCTTGAGCCACTAGAGGGCGCAATTCTCATCCGATTTGTCTGAACATTTTCATGAGGTGTTTTGCTCCAAGAACTGTGCTAAGTATGGTTTAAATCTGTCCATAACCTGATATAGTTGCCATATAAACCGATCTGTGCTCTTGACTTCTTGAGCCACTAGAGGGCGCAATTCTCATCCGATTTGTCTGAAATTTTGCACGAAGTGTTTTGGTATAACCTGCAACAACTGTGCTAAGTATGGTTTAAATCTGTCCATAACCTGATATAGCTGCCATATAAACCGATCTGTGATCTTGACTTCTTGAGCCAATAGAGGGCGCAACTCTCATCCGATTTGGCTGAAATTTTGCTTAAAGTTGGTTGTTATGTTTTCCAACAACTGTACTAAGTATGGTTCAAATCGATTCATAAGCTGATATAACTGCCATATAAACCGATCTGTATCTTGACTTCTTGAGCATCTAGAGGGCGCAATTCTCATCCGATTTGTCTGAAAGTTTGCATGAAGTGTTTTGTAATGACTTTCAAGTATGGTTAAAATCAGTCCATAACCTGATATAGCTGCGATATAAACCGATCTGGGAACTTGACTTCTTGAGCCACTAGAGGGCGCAATTCTCATCCGATTTGTCTGAACATTTTCATGAGGTGTTTTGCTCCAAGAACTGTGCTAAGTATGGTTTAAATCGGTCAATAACCTGATATAGCTGCCACATATAGTGATCTTGGATCATGACTTCTTGAGCCAGTAGAGGGCGCAATTTTCATTCGATTTGGCTGAGATTTTGCATAAAGTTGTATGTTATGTTGTATCTATGTTCCATCAATTGTGCCAAGTATGGTTTAAATCGCTTCATAACCTGATATAGCTGCCATATAAACCGATCTGTGTTCTTGACTTCTTGAGTCTCTTGAGGCCGTAATTCTTATACGATTTGGCTGAAATTTTGTTCAGGAGCTTCTGCCATGACCTGCAACATACATGTCCAATACCATATTAATCGATCTATAGTCTGATACAGCTCCCATATGAACCGATCTTCCGATTATGCTTCTTGAGCCCCTACAAGGCTCAATTCTCCGAATGGACTGAAATATTACCCAATGACTACTACTATGTTCTTTAACATTCAAATCACTTATGGTCCGAATCAGACTATTACAATTCTAATCCTTTATTCCATGTTTGCCTTAAAAGAGATACCGCGCAAAGAACCGCATAAGATTCGGCCCGGCCGAACTTAGCACGCTTTTACTTGTTATTTCTTGGCTTGCTACGTGAGTGATTGCTGAAACCCAACTTGTGTCTAGGGTTGCATAAATTTTAATTTGATTTGTTGCAGGAAAATTAACAAATTTTGTAGTTGATTTTTCAACAAAAGTTGTTGTTTTTCATAATTAGTTTTATCTGTATAGACTAAAGGTAAATAAGTGTTTCAATAACTTTATCAGATATATTTTATCTTCTCATTTGTTTAACCCAAAGTGATTCCAATATTCATGACATTAAGAAATTTTGTACTTACATTATATCACCTAATTTCAGTCTAGTTTGTATAAGAGCACAACTCTTGTGGTCGCTTGTGGTAACGGCACGTCTACGCCTTGGTGGTATTTTCGGTATATATTGGGCATTTGGTCCACCCGCATTGCCGCTGCCCTCACCACCTATGCTGCCATCTAGACTGCCAGCATTCAACATGCTGCCACTCAGACGGACCATAGGTGATGATCCACGACGACGATTCGACATGTGTCGTCCTGCTACACCGCCCAGCATGCTGCAATGATACAAAGAAAGAAGCATAAATGAATACAAATTAAGTTTCAGAGAATTGAACTGAATAAATAGACTAGTTAGTAGCAATGTACGCGTGTATGTATGTGGCTACGTTGAATGTACGACTAATAGAAAGACTAAATGTGAAATAAAGTTTCTAAGTATGGTAAACCTATTACATTTGGAATTACAGCTGCAAATTAATGTGCAATGTTTCATTTTACATTCCACATTCAGTAATCTGCAATCTGCAATCACCTGGCATTCGCTTTTATAGCATAGCATTGAAGGAGTATAAGAAACTTAATTAAATTTGAAAATGCCTTGTAGATACACTTTGAACTGAGTTGAGTTTCTGATTGTGCCTTTGATTGGATTGCTTTATTTTCATGTTTGTGATCATAATTAAATTGTCTATAGCATACATTGAAAATGCAGTTTACACAAATTTCGTATAGCCTACTACGTAATCGACTACAGGCATTAAAACATAGATTATTATGCATATACATATATTAAAGTAAAGAGTAAAGCAACATGAGTAATAATAGGTTTAATTTATGAAGAATATTATCAAACTCAATGTAGGCAAAATTTAGTTTGAAATTAAAATTTCATAATCTTGTGTCTATTATGTAACAAGTACAAAGGCATTCAGTTCGGCAGCGCAGAACTATGAATACCCACCATATATATATATATATATATATATAGGCTTTCTTCATAATACGGTGGAAAATGCATAATTTATGAACCCATATTCCTGCTAGACTTACATATAAAAATCAATATGTGTTTGTTTATAGGTTTTTTTTTGTTTGTTTGTGTGTTCCTTATAGACTCGGAAACGGTTGAACCAATTTTCTTGAAATTTTGATATTTTTTGATATCTGAAGGGGGGGCGGACCCTCCCCCTAATTTTCAGAAACGCCAGATCTCGGAGATGGGTGGTGCGATTTAAGCGAAATTTTCTGTGCTCTCATATAGTACCCTAAAAATAAAAATTTCGTATCCAAATTTCGGATGGGGTATCTAGGGGGGCCGCCCCACCCTAAAACCTGCCAAACATATATTTAGACCAATCACGACAATATGAGATTCAAATGAAAGGTATTAAAGATAAGAAAACGTATCTGATATCCAAATGTCGGACTAAGTGTTAGGGGGACCACCCCAACCCCCAAAACAATCCTAAATCGGACATATTTACCGACCATGGCAATATGGGACTCAAATGAAAGGTATTTGCGAGTAGAATACGAATCTAATATACAAATGTGGGAACACGTTTCTGGGGGTCCACCCCTTCCCCGAAACACCCGCCAAACATGACTTAATTACTGACCATGGGATTATGAGGCTTAAATAAAGGACCGTCCATCCCCGAAATCACCCCCAAGCTGGTCGTGTTTGCCGACTATGGAATTATGGGGCTCAGATTAAAGATATGTGGGAGAAGACCACGTATCTGATATCAAGATTCGGGACCAACTGTCTAGAGGACGTCCCACCACCATAACAACCCCCCATAGGACGTATATGCTCACCAAGACAATTTGGGTCTGACAGAGAGTGGAACTAAATATTTATAGTTTTTAGGGCCAATACCCCAAACCGGACATATTTGCTGACTTTTGCAATAAGGAGTTTAAATGAGATTAGAAAACGAATTTGATATCCAATTTTGAGGCTAATGGCAATATGGGGTTTAAATAAATGATATATAGACATATGAGAATAGAGCTCGTTGCTGATATATTTTCCGGGCTTAGTGTTTGGGGGACCACCACCACCACCCCAAAACATCCCTAAATCGGGCATATTTACCGACCATGTCAATGTGGAGTTTAAGTGAAAGGTATTGGGGGGTAGAGCAAAAATCGATACCCACTTTCAGGAACAATTTTCTGGGGTTCTACCCCTTTCCCAAAATACCCCACAAACAGCAATTTTTTACTGACCATCGCAATATGGGGCTCAAGTAAAGGTATTTTGGAGTAGAATACGAATTTGATATCCAAATGTAGGACCTGGAATTTAGGGCATCAAAAAATTTTCGACCATGCCAATATGTGCCACAAATGAAATATATTTGAGATTAGAAAACGAATTTTATAACCTATTTTGGGGCCATGTGTTTGGGGGACGCCTCATCGTGTAAACTCCCCTAAACCAGTGGCAATATGATATTTGAAAGAAGAGCACGATGATGATATTTTTTCAGTGCCAAGTGTCTGGGGGACCACCTCACCCCCGAAAACACCACTAAATCAGATATCAAGAGAATATCGGGATGAAATAAAGTATATTATAAATATAGTCCGATCTCCGCCATATTTAAGAAAGCTATGTAAGAGTCAAACACAACTCATTGTACCACATTCATCGGTTAAAAACTTCACCTTTTATGGGCCTAAGAACTTAAATCAGAAGAACGGTAATATATATATGACAGCTATATTCAAATATAGACCGATCTCAACCATATTGAATACGAGTGTCGAGGAGCCTACCACAGCCCAGTCAAATTTCAGCGAAATCGAGTAATAAACGTGCTTATATTGTCCAGAGAACTTAAATCGTGAGATCGATACCTATGGCAGCTACATACAAATATAGCCCGATCTTGACCATACTCAGTACGAATGTCGGAGTTACTAACGCAACTCATTGTGCCTAATTTCAGAAAAATAGGTTAATAAATTCACATTTTATGGGTCCAAAACCTTAATTCTGGAGATCAGTATATATGGAAGCTATATATAAATCTAGACCGATCTGTGCTAAAGTTTACATCGAAAAATTTAAAATTAACATTATAGGTTTATAGTGTCTTCGGCAATGTTACTAACAAGACTGCGAGGAATGTTTTTGACGAACTTTTTAACCCTCAAGCGTCTCATTGAAGGGGTCTTTGAGGAGACGGTCTGGGGAGTTCCCTATCTTTCCTCCATTCCACCCCCTCCAGGCGGTACAGAGATCGTATCATATGCGGACGATTGTATGATCATGGCATTAGGCCCCATTGATGATTTCTGCGATAGTTTGAACGTCTACTGCAATGAACTTGCCTCCTATTTCGTTGCAAGAGATTTGAAGACATCTGCCACCAAATCTTCAACCACATTGTTTATTACATAGTCGATGAGGAAACGAGTTTTCCAAAATACTTGTCACATTTGACAGCTCTTACAAATTCTTCTCAAATGCCACTGCAATCTGCAAAAAGCCAGAAATAGAAACAGGGTCTCAAATCACTTGCCGGCAGCACTTGGGGTACTGACAAAGAAACCATGTTGACCTCATACAAAGCTATTGGCTGTTCCATGGTAAGTTATGCAGCGTCAAGGTGGTTTTGTCAGCTTTGTGACAAGCAGTGGAATAATATTCAGATCTGTTAAAATGCCGCTCTTCGAACTACGACGGGCTGCGATGGAACGCCTCCATCAGGAGACAAATAACATACCCTTGCGAAGACAACACTACATACCGTCCAAGCAATACCTTCTGGGCTGTTATCACAGCGAGCATTCAAATCATCATCATTAAGGTGGATCTACATGATCTGGAGCGTGACGTTCAGCGCTATAAGAGAGAACCTCTTAATCAAGTGGCATATCAAACTGGTCTGGTCAAAATTTATGAATAGATACCGGATGAATGTGGCCCTTGGAGAACTTTCGCCTCTCATTGCACCTAAAGAAATTTCTCCTCCCCGGCAAACCAGTGTAGTTCTGCCTCATTTACGATCTGGCAGATGCAGCTTCTCAACTTCTACAGAGCAAGTTCTGATTCCAACGTGCAGGATATGTGTCCCGATTGTCATCTGGGACCACACTTCACCTGTTTAATTGGCCAGCCAGACCCACTCGACTCAGACGCGCTCTGGACGCATTCCACCTTAGTTGCAGAGTACCTGAATCTGGACATTCAACAGAACCAAGCAGACGAAAAATGGAATACAACACACTGCTACAACAACATTATCTAAGCTTTCAATCATGACATTGTTCTTGAATAAACAAAAGGCTATTGATTCAACTTGCGGGATTATTTGTTATTATACAAGAATAGAATACAAAAAAAAAATAAAATTGCGAAGTATATGGGACACTCAATCACCTACCATGTGAATACATTTAAATCACTAAATCATGATGTGTCAATCGATTTGTTAGAAAACTACTATGAAAGGCTTCAATAGATTGGAAAGTGTGCAACATATAAATCACAACTGCTCGCTTCAATGGCATAAGACACAATGTCAATATCAACAAATGATGTCCTTGAACCATTCAACGCCATTCTAAATAATCGATGATAAATCCCTAACAGCAAGAATTTTTTGCAAACGCAAATAAAGAATCGCGGACATATGTTTGTATTGAGCTAAGGTGGCTTTAATATTTGAAAAATCAATAAGTGGTATTTAATCAGAGATTCAATACAACTTTTAGATAATTAAAAATATAATGAAAACGATGAACTGTGGTCAGTGAATGCATACAATATCTTTTAACTTCTTTCTAGTCGCTGAAAAATTGACGGCATCTTCTAGTGCCACACATGCCCTTCTTATATACTTAGAGCATTGCCGACATCTTCATGCAACCCATATTTATTCCCATCACCATGGGGGACATATTCATTAAGTCATTCCGTTTGCAACACATGGAAATATCCATTTCCGACCCTACAAAGTATATACTTTACTTACATATTTGGCTTTGATTGGCTATGACAGAACCTTTGTCCCATTAGCTAAACGTAGAATAGCATACCAAGCTCCTCGATTTCCAGCGGTTATTCTAAAAACGCTGATACAAAGTTTCGTGGTGTCTCCCACCACTTGATCTTTCCATCTGGCTTTCGATCGTCCCGGTTTGCGTTTACCATCTTTGTTGGAGCTTCTTCATCCATTCTGACAACATGACCCAGCCAACGCAACCGTTGTATTTTGATACGTGTAACTATGCAATCGTCGGTAACCAACTCATGAAGCTCGGGATTCATACGACACCTTTACTCTCCACTAACGCAAACTGGTCCATATATTTTACGAAGAATCATTCTCTCAAACACTCAAAGCACTGCCTCGTCTGCTTTCACAAATACCCATGCTTCGGATCCATAAAATGCCTTCTTAACCTAAGGTAGCATCCGTTTGCCAGTATTATTCTTCGCTTTATTTCAAAACTGGTGTCGTTCGTTTCGGTTACGGCGGTGCCGATACAATTACCACATAAACCATACTCGCCAACCCTTTCTATTAGCTGTACTTTTCCTAATGCATGTATTTTTGTTTAATGACAGACATTCTTTGTGTGACAAATTACACTTCTTCCGTACTACACATGATTTTGTGCATCTGTTGGAAGTTGTATTGATGGCTTCGAACGCTAAGACAACGGCAATGGTTCTCGCTGTTGCTCCGTGTGCCCAGGTTCGAATCGTGGTCGGGCTCTGCCGAATTTTTAATTTTTCAAGTCTTTTGCCTGTTAGGTCGAGAAATTCAAAGCAAGTCAATAAGGACTACTCCTTCTTTCCCCCTCCTATCCTAAACTGTCCCCTACAACACAATGCACTGCATATATAGGGGACATCCCCTGCGTGTTGGTTGAATGAAAAAACAAATATTGCGCTTAAATTTGGCACTTACCGGACTATATTTGGATATAACTGCCATATAAACCGATCTGCCATTGCAAATGCAAATTTTGCCCATGAACATTCCACTAAGTAACGGGGGCAAACTTCTCACATATCAATGAGTGCAGTCTGATTCAAGTTTAAGCTCAATGATAAGGGGCCTCCTTTTTATAGCCGAGTCCGAACGGCGTGCCGCTGTGCGACACCTTTTTGGAGAGAAGTTTTACATGGCATAGAACCTTACAAATGTTGCCAGCACTAGGAGGGTAAAACCACCGCTGAAAATTTGTTTCTGATGGTTTCGCCAGGATTTCAACCCAGGCTTTCAGCATCATAGGCGGACATGCTAACTTCTGCGCTACGGTGGCCTCCGATCTGCCATTATAGGGTCTTAAGGCCACTAACTACGCATTTATTATCCGATTACACTGATATTTTAAACAGTTAGTTGTATTAGGACTCGCAATATCTGTGCCGAAAATGGTCTAGTCGGGCCCTATTTTTATATGAACGCTTTATTTTGGGGTTTAAGCCCAAAATTTCTTACAGTGAAAAATGTTTGCTTTAAATTTTTAATCAGTAAATTCTTTTAAGCCTTTCGTAATCCGACCCGATTATGATTCAGATTGATTCTTTTTTTGAAGGGTCTAAAGCGCATTTAAAGAGCATTCATTACTCAATTTGGCTGAAAATTGAAACAGTGAGGTATATTAGATCCCGTGACATCCTTGTATAAGGCTTCTTGGTGCCTGAATCAAATATGATGCAGATCAGCCCATATTTGCATATAACCATGGATATAGTAGTGGATACCCATGGTGGTGGATATTCAAAGCGCGCCAACTAAATAAGCTTTAACATGTTTGTTACAGAAGAGTTTCTACTTGCTCTTTCTTAATCGATTTACATATATTTTCTTATTTGGAATATGTACACATTAAGTGTCCAATACCATTGTTGGTAGTTTTGTTTTTTTTTTCGTGGTGTACTAACAACAATGCAACCAACTGTGTTCGTTTTATCTAATGAATTTATTCTGTGCATTTGGTGTCCAGGGGGCATTTATTACTTACTTCGCACAATGTTTAATGGAGAAGGTAGCTAGCAATCCATGAATAAAGTTTTATACATGCGAGACAACTAAGTAAAAAATTCATGAACGTTAGATGGGTTCGGGTAAATTATATATCAACTCTTATATCACAAAAAGTACTTCTTGGCCGCTTGGAGAAAGCAATTTCCAAATGATTAGATATTAAATTAGCTTTTCAGAACCTTTTACGATTCTCATCATACATGCCAAGTATGTTCCGAAAAATTCTCCCGATATCTGATAGGCACAGCTCCTATCCGATCTGATCGAAATTTTTTATGTAATGTTCTGGTATGCCTTCCTCATCACCGTCAATTATAACTGGATCTCTATAAGGTGATATAGGTGCTTTAGAAACCGATTTGACTCCTTAACACATAAAGAACGCAAGTTTTATTGGTAGAGTATGAATCTTATACATAAACTAGCTGGCCCGGTGTGCTCTGCACCACCCATAAGTGTTTACGGCCTCTTTTGACATGGTCTCCAAATTTGAAAAATATTGATATTCGTATTTAACTCTCCATAACTTTTATTAGAATCCCATATTGTCCTGTTCGGTATACATGACCATTTGCAGCATCATTTTGGGGAGGCGTCACTCCCCGGAAATTGACCCAAATTTGTATATAATTTTAGTATTCTACTGTCAAATACCTTTCGTTTGAGCCCCAACTTGTTCTGTTCCGTGCACATGTCCGCAGTTTTGGTGTGGGGCGAACCGCCTGGGAATAGATCCCTATTTTTTATATAAATTTCTCACGCTACTCTCAATAACCTTTCGTTTGTATTCCATATTGTTTCGTTCTGTGTACATGGTGTGGGCCGGCTCCCTGGGACTCGATCCCAAACTTTTTATACAAGTTCCGTACTCTAGTTCCAATAATCTTTCATTTAATACCCATATTGCCCCCAATCGGTGAACATATCTGTTTAGGTGGGTTTTGGGTAGGGCGTCCCCCACGTTTATTTTACCCCAACGTTTAATCTATTAATCTATGCATCCATCTTCGGGATGTGGCGTTTTTGAAAATTAAGGTTAGTGAGGCGGATAAACCACAGGAATGCACAGTTCGTCTCCAGCCTTTAAGTAAAGGTGGTATTTCCGACTCGGATTCAGACAGCGACAGTGTCAATGAAACAGTCATCGCAGCCGAATCGAGAGATGAAGGCAGTGGGATGACAGTAGAAGTGAACGATGGCTTTCCTAAGCTCACAAGCAGACCGAGAAAGCGATCCGGGGTACAACGAAGGAGACAGTGGAGTACGAAAGCTGGAAAGAGAATACCATCTCCCGAAGAGTATTACACTGCTAAAAAGATGAAGAAGAAAAAGAGCTCCCCGCTTTCAAGTACTCTGGGAAAACCAAACCAAAGCCATCCCGCAATTGTGAGACTGGCAGTGTCCTGCGGAGGTCGGCAAAGTCGGAACAGGAACGAAGGAGGCGCGTAAGGCCCCTGAGTCCTCATGGAGGACTGTGACTTCCAAAAGGAGGCCACAGCCATCACGGAAGGGAAAGATGGTCGCTGAGAATGGTAAGGAGCCGCCCTTCTACGCCAGAGTGTCAAGGAAGCACAACAGAGATAAGATGACTTATGCAGTCATGAATAACGGCAGTGCATCCAATAGTATTCCATCAGATCATCAATCCCAAGTGGAGGATCTTGTTAAGGAGCGTATTTAGGAACATGTGTGGAACTCTCAAAAGGGTCCACCCACACAAATGTTGAGCTGTGAGTATAGAAGGGACATCTTTACGCTGCGTTTTGCGTCGGCGGAATATGTTTATACCGTCAAACAGCTCGTCGGATTCACGCTCCCTGGGAGGGCGAAAAGCTCAACCTGGAGCATCTCCCGAAGAGCATAACACTGCTAAAAAGCTGATGAAGAAAAATAGCTCCCCGCTTTCAAATAGTCTGGGAAAACCAAACCAGCAATCCCACAGTGGAGACTCCAGACAGTATCCTGTGGAGGTAGGAAAGTCGGAACAGAAACGAAAGAAGCGCGCACGGCCCCTGAGTCCTCATGGAGGACTGTGACTTCCAAAAGGAGGCCACAGTCATAGCAGAAGGGAAAGATGGTCGCTGAGACGCCCCCTTACTAGAGTGACAAGGGAGCACAACAGAGATGAGCGGTATAATGCAGTCATCAATATCGGCAGAACATCCGGTAGGATTTCATCAGATCATCAGTCCCAAGTGGAGGATCTTGTTAACGAGCGGATTTTCGAATATGTGTGGAGCTCTCAAAAGGGTCCACCCATACAAATGATGAGCTGTACGTTGCGACGGCTGCGTTTTGCGACGGCGGAATGTATTGATAACTTCAAACAGCTCGTCGGATCCAAGCTCCCTGGGAGGGCGCAAAGCTCGACCTGGTGAGAAAGATGGACATACCCCAGCTCCCAAAGGTTTCGTTCTCCATCAAGGGATGGGGAAGTAAATTTGCGATGGAACGCATGTTGGGATTCTTGGGCAAGCAAAACCAAGGTCGCGGAGAAGTGGGAGGTCTTCCACATGGAAGAGAAGAAGAAAGGAACTCTCCTTTCGGTTGGCATTGATCAAGTCTCCGTGACAAGCTTGAATAAGACTAAAGAAATGGCGCACTACGAGAGCAAGACTGTCTTTTTCAAGATTGGGAAGACTAGGATATGCAGAAATCCTCATATTGAGACATGAGGCCGTGCAGTGGCAGGTGGCTCAAAACCGCCCAACAAATAGGTGGTTGACAACGAAACAATCACCGTCTCTCTCAATATTGGAAAGACTAGGATAAGCAAAGATCCTAATACTAAAACAACAGGCTGTGCAGGAACGAGAGACCCAACACAGCCTAACATACAAGGACCCGACGACTGACCCATCACAGACTTCTTGATTCGGAAGACTAGGATAGGTAAATATCGTAATAGTGAAACATAAGATAGGGCAGCGTCAGAAGCCTCAATGCAGCCTTACGAACAGGGAGCCGACGATAGCACCATCACGACATGGAAGTGAGAGCAGAGACAACGGAGGACATATTAACGCTTTTAATGAAAACTCATTTTCCACATGGTACGTCGGAACTCACGAAGACACCGGAATCTTGGAATAATGATGTTGATCGAAGTTTTATCATAACAGAATTTATGGCGAAGGAATCCTTGGGACCCGGCGACGGACCCATCACCTAATTCAAGACTGGAAGACAAAGATAGGTAATAGGTAAAACATTAGGTAGCGCACCGATAGAAGTCTCAATGCAGCATAACGAACAGGGAGCCGACGATGGTACCATCATGACATTGAAGTGAGAGCAGAGACAGCTTAGGGCATATTGAGGATTTTGATGAAAACCCATTTTTCACAGGATACGATTGGAGACCCCGGAATTTAGGAATAATGGTGTTGATCGAAGGTTTATCATTGCAAAAGTTATGGCGAAGGAATCCTTGAGGAGCTTTAAACCATTTCAGTCACCCGGACCTGATGGAATATTTTCGGCGTTACTACGGAAGGAGACAGACTATCTGGAGACCTACCTCATATTTCATATCATAGCCGGGGACTTGCATATACTCCGAAAGCCTGGCAGCAGGCAAGGGTGGTATTTATACGCAAGCCCGGTAAGAAAGTTATACAACACCAAAGGCCTACAGACTTATAAGCCTTACCTCCTTTCTACTTAAAACCATGGAACGTATTGGGGACACCATGGTAAAGAGTAGGACATCCAGCGAACTGCTCAAATACAAACAGCATGCTAATGTCAAGGGAAGGTCGTTGGAGACAGCCCTGCACTAGGTTGTGCAAAAAATAGGAGAGTCCTTCGATGCCAAGACGTACACACTGGTGGTATGTATTGACAACGAGGGGGCTTTTAAGGTTGTCCGGACCGACACACTTATCCAATCCTTAGACCGGTACCGGGTGGACCCGTTCCTTAGAGACTGGATAAATCATATGCCAAGGAACAGGTGGATAAATGGTGTGTCCCATGCCAAAAATATAAGGGAGAAGGTGGCACTAGGCACGCACGCAGGGGGGCATTTTATCACCACTCTTATGGATGACCATCATAAATTACCTTTTACGTATGCTGACTGAGGAGGGATTTGAACCCATCTGCTATGTAGACGATGTTATAATACTTCTAAGGATCCGAACCAGCTTTGCAGAAGAGCCGAAAGGGTCTTGCATATGGCATATGACTGGGCCAGACAGAGGGTCTTAATGTTAACCCAGAGAAGACTGAAATATGCCTGTCAACGAGGAAGAAGAACATGAGCCAATTTAACGCACCTCAATTAAAGGATTTCGATATCTGACAGGGCCAAATACTTAGGTGTGATCTGGGCACTATGTAGACGGGCCGTTGCTTCGAAATGGGGCCTGAAAATGAGGATAGTCCACTGGCTCTACGAGAGTGTGATTAGGCCAAAACTTAATCACGTCTTAGTAGTTTGGTGGACAGCGATAGAGAAAGAGTACAACATAAGTACCATACAACAGGTTCAGAGAACATGTTGTCTTGGCATAGGCGGAGTAGTGAGGACCACGCCCACGAGGGCACTGGAGACTGTTCTAGATATCCGACCCATTGACATACGGATTAAGAGTGAGGCAGCTACTGCAGCTATGAGACTTAAGACGATGGGAGAATTGATTGAGGATAGGATCAGGTCATACCATCGCGGCACAATCGAGGCGACGATAGGAACCCGGAAAAATGAAAGAGGTTTCATTATTGTCGAGAGCGAGGCACTGCTACCAGCGGCACAGTCTTGGATTGACGGAATCCTAGTGTTGTCATCTGGGAGATCATGTTACACGGATGGATCAAAGCTAGAGGACAGAGTGGGCCTGGGGGTCTACAGTGAGAACCCAGGGACTGAGATCTGTTTTATACTACCTGACCATGATACAATCCTGCAGGCGGAGATCCGGGCGATCACGGAATGCGTGAGGTGGTGTGGTATTAATGCGATCATGTCGAGTATGAACATCTTTATGAACAGTAAACAGGCCATAAGGGCAATATGACAATCATGAACAGTGTTGGAATGAAAGAAGGAGATTAAAGTCTTATTCGAAGATGACAAGCTCCTCATCGTTTGTTTGCCAGGCAATAGCCGTAGTAAAGGGGAATGAAAGAGCAGACGATTTGTCATTGAAGGCTAGAAGTGAACTTGGTTAACCCGAAGCCTTTCGTGTCGACGCAGTCCGAGTTAAGAGCGTGGTCGACGAAAATGCATGTAACACTGTGTATCAGAGAAAATGTCTGTAGTACGGCGAAAATCTTACGGGGAGTTCCGGATCGTGAGAAGACTAAGCTATTACTGAAAGGAAGTAAGAAGGAGACCAGTATAGCTTTCGGTATCATAACGGGACACATAGGACGACAAGCTCAATTATGCAAAATCGGTGTGGAGGTAATGGTTTTAGTAGGACATGCGAGGAAGATGTTGAGATGTTGGAGCATTTCGTATGTCATTGCCCGGCTTTCGCGGATAAAAGACACTGGTACTTAGGTGGGGACACAATGACAGACATGAACCAACTTAGGGGCGTGGCATGGAAAACAATTAAGGATTTTGTAAGTAGCACGCAATGCCTTACTTATATTTTGTTTTTTCGAGGTTACTTTTCTAGTGTTTAGGGCGCACAACAAGCCGATTACTCCATGTCCATAATGACATGAGGCGGATTAATATCCGCGTCCTCTTTTCAACCTAACCTAACCATCTGTCCTAATATCACAGTAACTGAAGAACTTTCCAAAACAAAAACCAAAAAATATCCCTGCCTGGGACGGTTTGAAGTCGAGTGCGAGACACTGTTTCCAGCGATACAATCTCTGGTGGGCGCAACTCAATTATTTCCTTCTGCTAGATTAAGCTACAAGAAAGACCTGCAACTAGAAGGGGAAAGAGGTGTGGGCATCTACTTCTGCAAGTGCTGCTTCCGACTGCAGGCCATAGCACGGTTTTGCGGTACTCTCACGGAATGCATGAAATAGTACAGTGTCTACGCGAGGACATCGAGTGCACCTCTATCCGATTAGTAAGTTAGACATCTCGATCTACGTGATATAGATAATATATAAACATATTTCTCGGTATGACTTCTTGAGCACCTACAAGAAGTAATTCTTATCCAAGGATATAAAAAATCTATGGGAATTATCGCTGGACCTCCCATGGTCCGATTTTGACAATATTTGGTTTGGTTGTTGGGAGTTTAAAAGCAGCTCACTGTTTAATATTTCTGCAAAATTGGAAAATAAATGCCCCTTTTATGGTCTTCCGACCCTAGAGCTGAAGATCTCTACCACAGCTATATCTAAATATAGCCCGATATGGAGCATTTTCGGGGCAGAGTTTTAATGCAGCTCACTGTTCCAAATTTCAGCGAAGTCGGGTAATAAATGCGACAGTTATAGGCCTATTATCCAAAATTGGCAGATCGGTCTATATGGCAGCTATATCCGAATATGTTCCGTTCTGGACCAGTTTTGGTTCGAATATCGAGGGCCTGATAAAACTCACTGCTCTAAATTTCATCGAAACAATCGTTGGGCCAAAAACGAGACTTGTGCAAGCTTTCATGACAATCGGACATTAAATGCGACCTGTATCTGGATCACAAGAATACATGGACAGACAGACGGACACAGCTAAATCGAATCAAGAAGTGATTCAAAGCCGGTCGGTATGCTTATCAATGGGTCCAGCTCTTTTCTTTCTTAGCGTTGCAAACAAATGCATAAAGTAATAATACCCTGTACCACAGTGGAGGTGTAGGGTATAATCATAACAGACCCATCGGTTAACAGTTTTCATGTAGTAACCATCCTATGTTCCTCCAAGAAATTCATAATTCCATTCTCTACACCATATATGTATGTCGCCGAGGTGTTTCTTTATTAAGAGAAACACGCTTACGTGTCCATATTTACAAAAATTAAGGAATATTCACACAAACACACCTAGTTAATGCAATACGTGTACAAGGAACAATAGTTTCATACACACACACATACACACGTATGAACAGTGCTTGTATTGTAATAAAATAACAAAAGATATAGAAAAGGTGCGCGTGTGTGTGTGTGTGTTTGTAGATGGGTCAATGTTTATTTAGAAACAGCAATTTACTTCATTTAGTATATTAAATCATTGAATGCTCCTTGATTTGTGCTAAGGGTTTGCAGCGCAGCCAAGCCTTCATTAACTGTTTGGCAATTAGTATAAGTGACTTTCCTGAGCTTCCATTGTAGTCATTATGCTTGGATATGAGAATGAAGGCTATCGGTATGTAGCAGTAGGCGTATATGTGTTAATAGCAACACATCGACAATTATTTATTTATGCTTGTCAATGATAAGAAATGTTTGCATGCTCCCCAAAAGGACAAACACCTATATGGGCAATTAGAAGTTTTTGTTTTGCCCTGCAATAGGATGGGACAAAAACAAAAAAATGCTAATACGATAATTGTTGTTCGATTGATTTGTGATTAAATCGAGAAAGTAATTCTGAGAACAATTGCAAGTTTTTTTTTGTGGTTTTTTGGAAAATGTAATTCATAATTTATATGAACTATATTTCAATTGAGTATGATGTTAATTATTAATTAGAACATGTTTCTGTAATTAATTCTTAAATTTTTTACAGAATTTAGAATGAGAAGGGGTGTCCCTCGGCTGATAATAGCAAACTCTGCCTGCTGACTGTAAGTGTTGTTGTTGTAGCCACATTTGTATGTGGAGATAACGATGTCATCAAGCTCCAAAGGAGAGCAAGCTCCTTTCGATCCAAAGGACCGATTGTCGCAGGAGCATTATGGCTTGTTTTTATGGTGCCAAAAACTCGCCTTACCATAACGAGTATCACAGACACCCAGTATCTGGGAAAAGGCACGAGCCGCCCGGCCTTTCACTGTGACTCTCCACTCGAAATGGCGATTCCTCCTCAATTGCACAGAACAAAATCGTAAGAAAATTTTCATTTAAAAATTTATTTTAAAAAAAGCTTTCAAATAAAAAACCAGTAAGGAAGGTCAAAAGTCGGGCGGTGCTGACTGTATAGTACCCTACACCTACTCTATATAACCGATTTCCATGAAATTAACCAGTAATGTCGAGAGTCATTAGAAAACCCTTTCTGAAAAATTTCGAGAGAATCGGGTAACAGATGACCATTTTATTGCAGTATTACTGCAAATCGGACGAACATATACATGAGAGCTATATCCAAATTTGTACCGATTTTTTTCCAATTTCAGTAGGCTTCGTCTCTAGGCTGAAAAACACGCCCATACCAAATTTGGAGAAAATCGGTTTACAAATGACCATATTATTGCGTTATTACTACAAATCGGACGAACATATATATGGGAGCTATATCCAAATCTGAACCGATTTTTTCCAATTTCAATAGGCTTCGTCTTTAAGCTGAAAAACAGGCCCATACCAAATTTGGAGAAAATCGGTTAACAAATGATCATTTTATTGCAGTATTACTGCAAATCGGGCGAACATATATATGGGAGCTATATCCAATTTCAATAGACTTCGTCTCTAGGCCGAAAGACACTCCCACGCCAAATTTCAAGACGATCGGAAGAAAATTGCGACCAGTAGTTTGTACACAATTTAACATGGACAGACGGACAGACAGACAGACGGACATAGTACCCTGTACCACAAGTAGTGGTGTAGGGTATAATTGATTCAATCACAACATGTAAAAGCGTGCTAAGTTCGGTCGGGCCGAATGTTGGGAACCAACCAAGATAGGTTCTGCTAAAAATTAATAATGTTGAATGAATGAAATTAATTTAGTTGAAGGGCATTCTACATACCAAATTCTGTCAAACTAGCAAAAATTAAAACTTCTAGGACCGAACAAGGATGATCGACAGACCGGTTTACATGGGAGCTATATCAGGTTATGGACTGTTTTGGACCGTATTTGGCACAGTTAATGGAAGTCATAACAGAACTCCACACAAAAAATCAACCAAATCGGACAAAAATTGTGGATTGTAAGGACTCAAGAAGTCAAATCGGGCGATCGGTTTATATGGGAGCTATATCAGGTTATGGACCGATTTAGACCGTACTTGGCGTGACTTGGTTTCCGATCGGATACCTGAGATGAAATTTGAAGTCGAGTGCGAAGCACTGCTGCCTTCGGTATTGCCATCTGAAAGATCATGTTACACGGATGGATCAAAGCTAGAAGACAGAGTGGACCTGGGGGTTTACATTGAGAATAATACGGTCCTGTAGTCGGAGATCCGGGCGATCATGGAATGAGTAAAGTGGTGTGGTGCTAACGTGAGGACGTCGAGTGTGATCATCTTTACCGACAGTAAAATTGCCATAAGGGCAATAACAACCAGGATGGTAAGGTCACGAATAGTCTTGGAGTGCCGGGCATTGTTTGGGTGCCGGGCCATAACAGAGTAAGGGGAAATGAAAGGGCAGACGATTTGGCGGTGTAGGCCAGAGCACTGCCGTCAATAAACTTGGCTAACCCGAAGTTTTTCGGGTCGACGCAATCCGAGTTAAGTGAGTGGTCGACGAATGCATATGCAACATTGTGGAACAGCGAAACGGTCGGTAGGACGGCCTATGGGGGGATCCAGATCGTGAAAAGACGAGGCTATTACTGAAAGGAAGCAAGAAGGAGGTCAGTATGGCATTTGGTATCATAATGGGACCCATAGGACTACGAGCTCACTTATGTAAGATCGGCGCGGCGAGTGATAGCATGTGTAGGGCATGCGGGGAAGATGAGGAGACGTTGAAGCATTTCCTTTGTCATTGCCCGGCTTTCGCGTCCAACAGATACCGGTACTTAGGTGGAGACGCAATATCAGACATGAACCAACTTAGGGGAGTGCTATTGAAAACAATTAAGGATTTTGTAAGTAACACGCAATACCTAACTTAAAACTCTAAACTAGTTTTTAGAACGCACAACAAGCCGATTACTGGCTTAAGTGTATGTCCATAGTGGCATGGGACGGATTAATATCTGCACCCTATTTTCGACCTAACCTAACCTAACCATTTAGGTGGCCGCCCCACACCCAACCCCCACACATTCCAGACATTTTTTTCGCTCTTGGAAATATTGTGCTCGAGTGAAAAGTATTTTGAAGTAGAACACGGATTTGGTATCCCGTTCTAGTGCCAAGAGTTTGGGAGCCCGCCCTAACCCCATATTGCCATGTCCTGTGAGTATGTCGTGTTTGGCTCATACCGTCTTGTCCCTTTTATTGTGTACGGGACATAGCATGCTGAAGTTCCAATCATCGGTTATTTGTTCTTCCGGCCAAATTGCGCAGACGAGCTGATGCATATGCTTTATCAGCGTGTTGGCTCAGGTCATAAACAGTTCAGCCGACAATTCATCAGCTCCCGCTCCCTTTTTGTGTATCAGCTGTGTTACCGCTACATTTACCTCGTTTTGACAAGATGGTACACATTCTATACCATCATCGGGGATTGGTTCTGCAGTGTACTCATAGCACTCAAAGCACTGCAGTGTGCTCATCAAAAGACAGGAAAATATGAATGCGTTATTAAAGTGAACGGTAGCAATCTGTTCTTTGACCTTGACTTTTTCCACCTCTTGAGGAGCACTTCTTATCCGATTTGGCTGAAATTTTATATGAAGTGTTTCGTTACGAGTTCCTATATATATATATAGCTGTAATATGAACCTATCGTGGATCTTGCTTTCTTGAGCCTCTAGAGGCCGGAATTATTATCCAATTTGTCTGAAATTTTGTTTGAATCGGTGGTTTAGCTTTCATATAATCCGATCTCTCAATCATATATTGTTACCATTCACTTATATCAAAGTGAATGGTAGCAATCTGTTCTCTGACATTAGATTTTTTCCACCTCTTGAGGAGCATTTCTAATCCGATTTGGCTGAAATTTTGTATGAGGTGTTTCGTTATTACTTCCAAAAATGCCCATGAACATTCTACTGAGGAACAGGGGCAAACTTCTCACATATCAATGACTGCAGCCTGATTCAAGTTTAAGCTCAATGATAAGGGGCCTCCTTTTTATAGCGGAGATAGAACAGCGTGCCACAGGGCGGCACCTCTTTGGAGAGAAGTTTAACATGGCATAGTACCTCACAAATGTTGCCTGCATTAGGAAGGGATTCTCGCCAGGTTTCGAACCCAGGCGTTCAACGTCATAGGCGGACATGCTAACCTCTGCGCTACGGTGGCCTCCTTGTTATGACTTCCAAGAGGTTCATAACCTGATACGAATATAGCTGTAATATGAACCTATCGTGGATCTTGCTATCTTGAGCCTCTAGAGGGCGCAATTATTATCCAATTTGTCTGAAATTTTGTACAACGACTTCTCCTGTGATCTTTAGAGTGCAAATATGGTCTGAATCGGTCCATAACGTGGTTTAGCTCTCATATAATCCAATCTCTCGATCTTTGATCCTGAGTCCTCATAGATCGCAATTATTATCCGAATTGCCTGAAATTTTGCACAATGGCTTCTTCTGTGGTCTCCAACATCCAAATCCAGTATGGTCCGAATCGCTCCATAATCTGATATAGCTCCAATAGCATAGCATTTCTTAGCCATCATCCTTTGTTTGCAAATAAAGAGATAACGGGCAAAGAAAAAAGCTATCCCTTATGGAGGGTACATAAGATTCGGCCCGACAGAGCTTATCACGCTTTTACTTGTTGTATTTAAATCAGCAGCCCCGTGTTTGGTGAAATAGAAGTCAAGTCTGCTTTCCCTCTTTAGCAGACAAAGCTGTGGTTTTGGCAGACATGTTTTCTATTTTGAATAACAAATTTCTTTGAGTGTAGGCTACTTGATGAATAGTGCTTGTTACCATGGACTTGATTGGAGCTTAACTTGAAACAGCTGTATAAAGCTGACCTTCCTTATGGCTTCTTTACACTACATTCCTAACAAGCCACCTTAACTAAGCATACACACAGAGAAAAGTTGATACCAAACGTGCTCATTTCAGTACCATACGGTAGTGATTGTAAAGCAACATCGTATAGTACAAAAACAATACCGGATGGTATGTATGAAACAAGGTAATAGCCTTATAACCGAACTGGTATTGGTTTTAATACCAACCGTTATTGGTTTTACAGCATATTTATTGGTTTTAAGCATACACACAGAGAAAAGTTGATACCAAAGTGCTCATTTCAGTACCAAACGGTAGTAGGTACTGAAAGTACTATACGGTAAAACAACACCGTATAGTACAAAAACAATACCGGATGGTATGGATGAAACATGAAATGATTAGTACCGTTTGGTAGTAAGCTTATTACCGAACTGGTATTGGTTTTAATACCAATCCGTTATTGGTTTTAGCACCAGATCATTATTGGTTTTAGTAACAAACCGTTATTGATTACTCCACCCCTAATGAACCAATAAATATCCATTGAAAATAATTTTTTTAATCTAATTTTATTTCGATTGTTTATGTTAATAATTACAAAAGGCAATGTTACACCGTGGCCAACCTCAATTTTTGTATTCAGCAATTGATTCCATATCCATTGATTCCTAGAAGTGGTTTTCATATGAATACATCAACTCTGCATCGTTTTCCACACAAGAGACTATCATGTTTTTGATGTCTCAGATGCCTCAGAATTTCCATTATTTCCACTTTCACCGCTTTCGAGTATTTCAACAGGTTTTTATGCACTCAAACTGCATTAAAACATTTTATTTATTTGTTTAACAAATATTTTATAATGGCGACAATATTTTAAGTACAAAGCTCTACAACATTTCTGGCGCGATAAAAAAATACAAATGTGACGCCGTCACTTCTTAATAAGCTCCTTGTCTGGTATTGAATTTATACCAAAAGGTATTGAAAATCTTAGGCAAAGACGCTAAAAAAATAATACCAGTCGGTATTGGCAAAGTACCTTAATTTTTCTATCGGTGTACACAAATCCAGCGAACTAGAAGGCTAGAGTAAAACTCCAGGATACATATCATAGGGTTAGAAGGCAATTCATTGCTCCAATTTCGCTACCAACCAACGATATTCCCTTTCTATTTTTGATTGCATATTCATGCCATAGGTGAAAACCGAGTTTGAATCCTTTTATAAACTCTTTTTTATCTCGTGTGTATCCTACCTGTATCGTGTGGTATTGATCTACAACCACAAGGTGTTGAAGAAAAATTTCAGCCGTTGCAGAGTGTCACATAAAATCAGAAAGTAATTATGTGCCTCCATTGATGGCTGTCATATGCAAACATTGAATATGAAGTGTGTGAACATGTATTTGTGGGTGTTTGCGTGTATGTGGCTTTATTCTGGAATGCGTTTGTAGCACAAGGAATGTATCTGTAAAAAATGTCTGTTGCCTTATGACCAAATAAGCACAGTAGAAAACCAAACCCAAGGATTTTTGCTTACAACCATTCCCTGCTCTTCCCGACAACCATTTGCATGATGGGAGCCCTTGAGGTAAACCGCTAACATGTAATTCTGATATTTCATTAGCAAGAAGTGCATTCCTCGAGCAAAGTGAAATTTGTTTAAAAACCACAAACAAAAATTCAGTTCGTGGTAATGGTAAAGACCATGCCAACACATCGGTGGCATTCTTTTCATACCTTCCACCAAAGGATGGTCGTATACCAATTTCGTCATTCAGTTTGTAACACCACGAAATATGTGTCCTAAGACCCCATGAAATATATATGTTATTGATCGTCTTAAGTTGATTTTGCTATGTCCGTCCGTCTGTCTGTCGAAAGCACTCTAACTTTCGCAGGAGTAAAGCTAGGAGCTTGAAATCTTGCACAAATACTTCTAATGAATGTAAGTCGAATGGGATTGAAAACGAACCAAATCAGTCCGTGTTTTGATATAGCTGCCATATAAACCAATCTTGGGTCTTGACTTCTTGAGGGTGCAATTCTTATCCGATTTGAAATTTTGCACCTGATTGGTATAACTTCCAACAACTGTTCCAAGTATGGTCTTAATCGGTTGATAACCCGATGTAGCTGCCATATAAACCGATCTCCGGATTAGAGTTCTTAAGATTCTAGAGTGCGCAATTCTTAACCGATTCGGCTGAAATTTTGCATGTAATGGATAAGAATTGCTATGCTATTGGAGCTATACCAGGTTAGGGACCGATTCGGACCATACTTGGTTGGAGACCATAGAAGAAGTCATTGTGCAAAATTTTAGGCTATTCGGACAATAATTGCGATCTATAATCACTCAGGATAAAAGATGGAGAGTTTGGATTATATGAGAGCTAAACCACGCTATTGATCGATTCAGACCATATTTGGCACGCTAAAGTTCATAGGAGAAGTCGTTGTACAAAATTTCAGACAAATTGGATAATAACTTAGCCCTCTAGAGGCTCAAGAAAGCAAGATCCACGATAGGTACTAATTCCAACAATTGTGCTAAGTATGGTCTGATCTGTTGGTATGGTCAAATCTGTTCATAACCTGATATAGCTGTCATAAAGCTTCTAGATGGCCCAACTTTACCCGATTTGGCTTAAATTTTCCATATGTCGTTTTGGAATGACTTCCAATAACTGTGTCAAGTATGGTCTAAATCGGTTGATAACCTGATATAACTTCCATATAAACCGATCTCCCAATTTGACTTTCAAAACCTCTGGAAGTCTCAATTCTAAACCGATTTGGCTGAAATTTTGGAGTTTGGGTTTTCCTATGACTTCTAACAGCCATGACAAGTTCGGTCCATATCGTTAAATAACTTAATATAACTCATATATATGTAAAAAAGTCATGCAAAGAAATTAACAAATGCGTTCCATGGTGGAGGGTATATAAGATTCGGCCCGGCCGAACTTGGCATGCTTTTACTTTTGTTGTTGTTTTGGGGCTTTTGTTAGTAAAAAAATAAATTGGATGAAATTTTTCATTCAAATAAAATTTTAAAATCTTATATGTATATATAAATCATTTTGTGTTTGTTTGTCGGTTTGTTTGTTTTTTCCGTATAGGCTAAAAAACGGCTGAACCGGCTGAATAACCTTCAAATTTTCACAGATTGTGTAGGTTGGTCTGGAAGGAACCGTAGCAAGTTGCTTATTTTGCCCATGAACATTTCACTAAGGGATAACTTCTCACATAGTATTGAGTGCAGTCCGATTCAAGCTTAAGCTCCATGTTAAGGGGCCTCCTATTTATAGCCGAGTACGAACGGCGTGCCGCAGTGCGACACCTCTTTTGGAGAGAAGTCTTACATGGCATAGTACCTCACAAATGTTGCAAGCATTAGGAGGGGAAAACCACCGCTGAAAATATTTTTCTGATGGCCTCGCCAGGATTCGAACCCAGGTGGCCTGCAGGAAAGGAAACATAGGCTATATAATTTTTTGATATCGGAAGGGGAGCGGACCCTCCCCCTTATGCCAAAAATACAACCCAGAATCAAAAGTGCACCGATCGGGACAATATGGGCATCAAATAAGAGGTATTGGAGAGTAGAATACGAATATGGTATTAAAATGTGAGTCTAAGTACCCATCGGGCCGCCACAAGCCCAAACTCTCCCAACCAAACATATTTAACGTTCAAATGAAAGGTATTCGGTACTAGATTACTAGTCTGGCATACAAACTCAGATCGAAATATATGGAGTTAACCCACCCCCCAAAAAACGCTCCAAATGGGCATATGAACCAATCATGACTATATGGGACTCGGTTTGTTTGTTCCGTAGAATCAAAAACGGCTGAAGTGATTTTCTTAAAATGCTCACACATTGTGTTGGTTTGTCTGGAAGGAAACATAGGCTATATTATTTTTTGATACCAGATGGGGGCGGACCCTCCCCCTTTCCCTAAAAACGCCAACCAAAACCAAAAGTTGACCAATAGGCACAATATGAGTATCAAATAAAACGTATTGGAGACTAGAAAAAGAATATCGTAATTTGTGTCCAGGTACCCAGCGGTTTGCCCTAACCCCAAAACTTCTCTAAACAGATATAATTGACGTTCATGTCAATATGGGACTCAAATGAAAAGTATTTGGGAGTAGATTACAAATATGTAAATTTCCCCATGAACATTCCACAAATGTCGGCAACATTAGGAGGGGATAACAACCGCTGAAAATTGTTCTGAAAATCCTGCCAGGATTCGAACCCAGACTTTCAGCGTCATAGGCGGACATGCTAACCTCTGAGCTATGATGGCCTTCAGATTACAAATATGACATAAAAAATTAGGTACAAGTAATGCGTAATGCCCACCGCCAATTGGACATATTATCCGACCATGGCTATATGAGATTCAGATGAAATGTATTTGGGTGTAGATTACGAATATGACAATAAAATTTGCGTTCAAGTCTAAGTGGCACTTTTCCTCCTAAAAATATATTAAATAGGTTATTTAACCCATTATGACAATATGGAACTCATATAAAAGGTATTTGAGCATAGAAAACGTGTTTGATTTCCAATTTTGGAGCCAAATGTTTTGGGGGTACGCCCTAAAGCTCCCCCTAAATTGAACTTCATTTTCGACTATGACAATATGAATGTCAAATCAACGGTATTTGAGAGTAAAGAACGAAACTGATATCTATTTTCAGGACAAAGTGTCGGTGGCCGCCCCAGCCCCTAAACACCCTCCAAACGGTTGATATTTACTAACCATGGCAATATGGGGCTCAAATTACAGGGATATGGGAGTGGAGCACGAATTTGATATCCATATGTGAGTCGAAATGTCTGAGGTGCCATCGCTCTCCTAAAAAGCACTTCTAATTACCCTAATTTTCAAAAACACCAGATCTCGGAGATTGCGATTTGTTTGAAATTTCGTTTGCAACCTTACAGTCTCCAAAAACAAACATGATTTCTATTTTTGGGGTCGGGTGCCTCGGGGGCTGCCCAAAACCCGCCAAATGGTTATATAAACCAATCACGACAATATAGAGCTCAAGCGAAAGGTGCTTGAGAGAAAAAAAATAATTTGATATCCAATTGAAGAGGCATGTATTTGGGGAGCCGCGCCACCCCAAAATACCTCCCTAATTGGACGTATTTACCAACCATGGTAATATGTGACTTATTTCAAAGCTATTGGGGAGCAGAGTATGAAATTAATATTCATTTTCGGGACAAAGACCCTGGGGTCCACTCCATCCTTAAACAGGACTTATTTACCAATCATGCCAATATGGGCCTAATTTAAACGTATTTGAAAGTAGAGCACGAAGGTTACATTTACTTTAGGGGCCAAGTGACTAAGAGGCCACCCCACCCCCGAAATACGCCTGAACCGGAAATATTTACTTACCAATACGGTAATGTATGACACAAAAGTAATGCATTTGGAAGCAGATTAAAAATTTTCCCAAGAACCGAGCTGGGGCAAACTTCGCACCCCTCAATTAGTGTTTTCCGATTTAAGTTTAAACTCAATTATATGGGACCTGTTTTATAGCCTAGTCTGGACGGTGTGCCGCGGTGCAACACCTCTTTGGGCTCTTTGGTGAGAATTTTTTACATGACCATGCGTGGCATGAAAGCAGAGTAAAAATTTCCCCAAGAACCGAGCGGGGGCAAACTTTGCACGCATCAATTAGTGCTTTCCGATTTAAGGGACCTTTTTATAGCCTAGTCTGAACGGCGTGCCACGGTGCGACACCTCTTTGGGGAGAATTTTATATATGACCCTACATGGCATTGTACATCACAAATGTTGCCAGCATTAGGAGGAGAAAACCACCGCTGCAAATTTTTCGAACCCAGGCGTTCAGCATCATAGGCAGACTTGCTAACCTCTGCACTATGGTGGCTTTCAGGAAAGGAAGGGCGGACTCTCCCCTTATGCCAAAACACCACCCAAAATCAAAAATGCCCCGATCGGGACAAAATGGGTATCAAATGAAAGGTATTGAAGAGTAAAATACAAATATGGTATTAAAATTTGAGTCTAAGTACCCATCGGGCCGCCCCAACCCCAAAAACCTCAACAAACATACATATTGGACGTTCATATCAATATGGGGTTCAAACGAAAGGTATTCGCGAGTATATTACGAATCTAGCATACAAACTCAGATTGAAATATAGGGGGTTACTCCACCCCCTAAAAACGCCACAAATCATGGTTATATGGGACTCGGTTTGTTTGTTTGCTCCGTAGAATCAAAAATGCCTGAACCGATTTTCTTAAAATTTTCACAGATTGCGTAGGCTTGTGTGGAAGGAAATATAGACTATGGGCTCTTTGGGGAGAATTTTTTACATGACCATGCATGGCATGGTACCTCGCAAATGTCGCCAGCATTAAAAGGAGATAAGCACCGCTCTAATTTTTTCCGATGTCCAAGCCAGGATTCGAACGCAGGCGGTCAGCGTCATAGACAGATATAGGCTACAGTGGTACGAATTCGATACCCACATTCAGGGCGAAGTGCCCCCACCACAAAAAAAGATATTAGAGAGTTAAAAAAGGCGCAGCGGAGTGGGCCCGGTTCAGCCAGTATTATGTAAAAATAAACTCAAAATTGTATGTTTTAAACATAATTTAAAACAAATATCTTTTATTTCGTTATTGCTTGCAGTTTCGTGTATGTTCAAAGCAATTTCTGCAGTTCACTCCCATAAGTCTTGTGTTTGAGCTAAATATGTTTATATTTCTGTGCATTAGTCAACACTTTACCTGAAGGAATTTTCATTACTTGAAATGGTCTACAAGTCCATATACATTAAAATTGTCCATCTTTGCTTTTCTTTCATGTAAGGCTGCCATAGAGTTTGTTAGAGAAATTTTTCTAGAGAAACGTATTTTGTTCTTGAGCTAACTCAGAAAGTTTTGAAGAGTGTTTGCAATTTGTTGTGAAAATAATATTTATGTAAATTTTATAACTTTACCGACTGACACGTTCCCAATGAAATCTTTATTGATGTCAACAACAAGCAAAAGCAACAAAGAGAACAGTAACAGCATTATATAACATAGCAACATGTAATTTACATATATATTTATAACAATGAATAGTTTTGCATATCAAAGTGAATATATATATGGGTCATTCCACGAAAAACTATAAAACAAATAGAAAAAAATTTTGTTTCATATTTTTATAGAGTGTTTGTTTAGATGCTAGTCACACATTTTTCTAATGAATTTACTGAAATTTTTCCCATCTTTTGAGCAATGTCCCATATGCATGGCTCCATTGGGAAATATATATGCTGAGAGCAGTGTTTAAAGAGGATATTGAAGTAAATTTTAATGGAGCTATATGATGATGTTGAACGTAAGATGGTAGCTCTGTACGTCTGAACCACTTATTTTTTAAAATGTTGGTACTGTTGTATGGCCCAAGTGTGTATCGCATATGAATATGTTTTGCCTGGTATTTTGCCTTCATGTTAGTAAATATGGTTTATCCATATTTCAGATGTATGCTTGCCTTCACAGCAAAATATTAAAATATTGCACACATGAGATTTGAGTTTTATGCATGATTGAATGTCAATAATATTCTTTGCAATATCAAGATGATGGAGCACAGTATGGCATATTTTAGGTCAATAAATTAAAATGTACATGTTGAAACAAAATTTAAATTTTTTTGACCAGCTATTAGATTGAAACATTTTGATTTTTTTGTTATGGTTATACGTAGTTGGTTTTTCTGCAAACTAATCAACAAATTTAGCTTTAAGAGAAAACATTTTAGTTAAGTCCTATAAAGATCTGTAAGGTTAGTTCAGCTTAGATAGACCCTTGTAATGATGTGTTAAAATAGAGATCATATATGGATGGACATTTATCCAATCCATCGTTTAATAGTCTTAGAATTTTACGACGATCCGAAATATATATGTACTTTGTAGGGTCGGAAATTGATATTTCGATGTGTTGCAAACGGAATGACTAAATGAATATACCCCCTTTCGTACGGTGGTGGGTATAAAAAGTGTCAAAAATCTAAGAAAAACTGCAAATCGAAATCTGGATGCTCGATTTTCACCGTAGATGTATGGTCTAGTGGACTCTTTTGCTCAATACAACCCAAGAATTAGAAACGCGTAAGGCCCATCAAGATTTTTTCCTTCCATGCTAATCACCCCGCCCTAAATTGTGAGAATGATGGAATAAGCTCCAGCGAAGAAGTCTTTTAAAGGCAAGCATTGTGGTACACGCAAGCCGAGATGAGCAAAACTCCAACGGAAAGATCAAGCGGTTTAAGACATGTGGTCCAAAGAAAGAAGTCACAAGGTGCTATTTCGCCAGACTATGGTGGCAAATTTGGATAACCTCTTTAAGAAATACACGGCCCAGAAACTTTTCCCGTAAATGAGCAATCCATCCTCTTTTACTGATAGCGCAATCAATTCACCGTAACAGTTAACCCAAAATCATATTCCAAAATCATAGTCCCTACCGGACCAAAAATAGCACCAAACAGTCACACGTTGAGGTTAAGGAGTCTTTTCAATAATAACTCTTGGGTTATATGATACTTAGATGCTGCAATTTTGCTGTATTGAGGTCTGACAAGGTGCTTCACGACGCACAATGGCGCGGTTTGAGTTGCAAAAATATCTCTTGAACCAAACAAGATAATTGAATGATTTAGACGGCATAGTTATCCCGGCCGACACGGGATACCTGTGACCATCACACAGGCTGGAACTTTAAGCTCCGACTTGTGTGGTGTCCATCGTTACGACGGGAAGCTTAGCTAAAAGCTACCGGACGCCTCCACAGGTTGCGGATGGCAGAAAGCTCCGTTTTTTAAGCGGAAAAGCTGCAAATGCGGCCGCGGGCAGTCACAGGAGGCAGACTATCTGGCGCCCCACCTGACCAAAACGTTCACAACGTGCATGGGCCTTGCATATACTGCAACGAAAGACTGGCAGGAGGCAAGGGTGGTATTTATGCCCAAGCCCGACAAAGCAAGTTATGTGACACCAAAGGCCTACTGACCTATAAGCCTTACATGCTTCTACTCAAAACCATCGAACGTATTGTGGACACCATGCTAAAGAGTAGGACATGCAGCGCAAAGCTCAAATACAAACAGCATGCCTTTGTCAAGGGAACATCGGTGGAGACTGTCATGCACGACGTTGTACATAAAATAGAAAAATCCTTCGATGCCAAAACGTACACACTGGCGGTATGCATTGACACCTAGGGAGCTTTTAACAATGTGCGGCCCGACACACTGATCCATTCCTTAAACTAGTATCGGGTGGAACCGACTGGATGAATCATATGCTAAGCAACAGGTGGATAAATTGTTAAATGATATAAATATAAGGGAGTAAGAGGCACAGGCTATGCCATAGGGGGCATTATTTCACCACTCCCATGGGTGAACACCATTAATGACCTATTACTGATGCGGACTGAGGAGGGTTTTGCACCTGTCTGCTACGCAGACGGTGCTACAATACTTCTAAAGCGAACGGATCTGCAACAGCTATGAAGATGGGCCGAAAGGGTCTAGAATATGGCACACGACTCGTCTAGACATGGGGTCTCAATGCTTACCCAGAAAATACTGAAATCTGCCTATTCACGAGGTAGACGAAGGTGGGCCAATTTGACGCACCACGTTTCCTCAATAGAAAGATTTCAAGATCTGACAGGGTCAAATACTAAGGTGTGATTTTAGACAGACTGAATTGGAAGTGTCACATTCAGGAGCGTACCGAGAAGGCTCACAGATGTTGGACACCATGTAGACGGGCCCTAGGCTCGATTTGGGGCCTGAATCCAAGAATAGTCCAGGAGCGTGGTAAGACCGTCAATGTCAATAAAATTGGTCAACCTGAAGCCTTTCAAATCAACGCAGTTAGAGTTAATGGCGTGGGCGACAAATGCGCATGTAAACCTGTGTAACAGCGAAACGGTCGGTAGGATTGCGAAAATCCTATGGGATGATCCAAATCGTGAGAAGACTAGGCTATTACTGAAAGGAAGTAAGAAAGTGGCCAGTAAAGTTCTCGATATCATAACGGGACACATAGGACTACGAGCTCACTTATATAAAATCGGTGCGACTTTTGCGTGTAATAGATACCGCCACTTAGGTGGGGACACAACACCAGACATCAACCAACTTAGCGGCGTGGCATGACAAATAATTGAGGATTTTGTATGTAGCACGGAATTCCTTACTTGTATTTTCTTTTTCAAGGCTACTTTTTTAGTGTTCAGAGCGCATAACAAGCCTATTACTGGCTTAGGTGTATGTCCATGGTGGCATGGGGCTGCTAACCGTACCCTCTTTTCAACTTAACCTAACATCAATTATCTAAGTCCCAATTCTCTAAAATATTTTGTCTTTTTGTATACCTTTCACCGAAGGATGGAGGTATATTTATTCTGTTATTCCGTTTGAAAAATATTGAAATACAAGTTGTCGACCCTTTAAAAACTATATACTCTTAATCGTCGTAAAAATCTGAGACGATCTATCCATGTACGTCCATCTGACCGTCTGTCTTTTAAAATTATGCTACAGTCTTTAAAGATAGAAACATTGAGCTGAAACTTTGTACAGATTCTTTTTTTTTTTGTCTATAGGCAGTTCGAAGTTCAAAGATGGCCTATATCGGACTATATTCCTGATATAGCTCTCATAGAGACGGATCTGTCGATTTAAGGTCTTAGGCCCAATCAAACCACATTTATTATCCGATTTAGGACAGTGAGTTGTGCTAGGAACGGAAGCAAACTTCTCACATATCAATAAGTGCTGTCCGATTCAAGTTTAAACTCAATGACAAGGGGCCCCAATCCCAATAGCCAAATCCGAAAGGCGTGCCGCTTTGCGACATCTCTTTGGGGAAAAGTTTTAACATGCCAAAGGACCTCACCGATGACGCCAACATTAGGAAGGGATAACGGACTCAGGCGTTCAACGTCATAGGCGGGCATGCTAACCCCTGCGCTACGGTGTCCATATTTGCCGCTGTTCCTTAATGAAATGTTTATGGGAAAATTGGAATTTGCATTTGAGTTGCACTAGACCTCTTGACATCATTGTTCAATACGGCCCGGATCGGTCCAGATTTGGATATAGCTGCCATGCAGAACGATCTCTCGATTTATGGAAATGGAAAAACGTGAGTGAATCGAGATGTTCAGGAGGCAGAATGAAGTTCGAAAATTCTACCAAAGAATTAAACAACAAACCGATGGCTTTGGTACAGGCGAATCCTCCTGCAGAGACAAAGAAGGAAATCAGGTTTTTGATACAAATAGTGTGCTCAGGATATGGCAAGAACACTTTTCCCAGCTGGCCATGAGTTTATCGCAGAACCAATCCCTGATGATTGGTCCACGTAGCACCAAGCCAGCTGGAAAACAATATGGACGCAGGAGCCGATGGGTTGCCGGGAGAACTGTTTAAGACCGGAGGCAACCGTATAATATAGCGTATGCATCGCTATATTATATTTCTTTTAGCCAGATTGCTCGCCTTCGCAATCTGGCTAAAAGAAAGCGTACCCGGTGATTCGAACCTCAGCGTGAGCCAATGAGTTATGTTAGGCCCCTCGACATTTGTACCGGGTATGGTTAAGATCGGTTCATATTTCGATATAACTACCATATAAATCGATCTCTCAATTTGTAGACGTGGGGCCCTTAATATATATTGTCCAATTTCGATTAAGTTTCTTTAGCACTCATTCTGAGAATGGTCAAGATCGGGCTATACGTCGATATAGCTGCCATATATGCCGATTTGAGTTATTGAGACAATAAAAACACGTTTATTACTCGATTTCGCTGAAATTTGACACAATGGGCTGTGTATGGCTCTTCGACATTCGTGTTCAATATGGTTCCGGTCCGACTTTGGATATAGCTGTCACATACATATACCCATCTACCGAGTTCAGTCATTAGGACCATGCAAGGTGCATTTTTATACTCTACACCACTACTGTGGTACAGGGTATTATAACGTAGTGAATTTGCTTGTAACACCCAGAAGGAAGAGAGATACCCATCGATAAGTATACCGATCGACTCAGAATCGCTTTCTGTTTCGATTTAGCTATGTCCGTCTGTCTATCCATGTTAATTTGTGTACAAAGTACAGTCGCAATTTTCATCAGATCGGCTTAAAATTTGGCACAAACATTTTCATTGCCCTAGAGACGAAGCCTATTGAAAAAATCGGTTCAGATTTGAATATAGCTCCTATTTGGACTAGTATTGCAAGAATTTGTTCATCTGGTAACCGATACACATAATTGGCACAAAAGGATTCCCTTATGACTTCCAATTTTGGTATTGAATTTAATATAAATCAGTTCAGATTTAGATATAGCTTCCAAATATATGCAACTCCCGATTTTCACTTTTAAAGCCTTTGCTAACCCATTTACAAATCTATCTTCTCAAAAATATGCACAACGATTTGCTCTATGGCTCCCCCAAAATGTACGGATTAGGAACGATATTCTACATATCAAATTTAAACAAATTTTAAATTCTACGGCTTAGCCTGCATATCCAATGTGGTGTTGGGTATCAAGCGGTAGCTTCGCTCGACTTTAGTCCGTCCTTACTTGTTTAACCGATTAATGTTGTACAATGAGTTATGTTAAACCCTTACATAACCTCCCTGAATATGGAGGAAATCGCACTATGTTTAGATGATGCATTTTTCACAGTATTATGACTAAAGGCGGTGAATATGTATAACCGAGGTGGTGGGTATCTAAAGATCGGCCTGGCCGAACATAATAACTTTTCACTTGTTTGGAAAAGTATTAGAGTGCTATTTATATTCCATCATGTTAAAAGTTTTGTGAAAAACATGATTATCAATTGTAGCCAAAGCACTTTAACAACAAGTCTGTCACCATGACAAATAGATGAGAGCTGAGAGTCGTGTTTTGTTTTACATATTTTTAAATTGTCTATTCCATAAAAAATGTCACAATTTTCATATTGCCGTTACACTTTTGTTACTCTTCAATTCCTGGAGATTAAAAAAATCACATCAACATACACTCAATTGTCATTACCAGAGTTTTATCTAAAAACCATTTCCGCATTGAGGACAGTGATGTATATCCGCTATAAACCGTGTATTAAGTTGTATTCTCGTACTTATAGCTATGCCAACAAAGAAGCTTATATTGTCATAATAAATTTGATATGCCAAATTAGTTTTACAATTTGCCTGAAGTTATTCTTTTACAATGTATTTATTGTAATGCAAAATGTTATCAATTTATATGCCATAGAAAAATCTGTTAAAGTCGGTATAATCTATGCTTTTTTATTTAAATCTTATTTCAATGAGCCAAGGCATATTCATATTCACTAAAACGAGCGGGTAAAATACAACATAATTCCAATCAGCCATATTAAACATTTGTATGAAACACAGAAGCTTAAAATTAGAAGGTTTAATTAGGTTTAAGTGGCAGTTTGTCATCAGACTCACTTAGTTCATCCATTGTGATACCACAGCAACAGGAGAATGAGGAGGCCTTCTAGATCTTGCCGTCGAACAAACCAGGTCGCTATTAAAAGCCGAACAAATTACTAATTTTTACATCCGCTAAATCGGACAAAATCTCTAAGAAATTAAAACCTATAGTGGAACTGCTTCTGACAGCTAGTGCGGGACACAACACACACAGAAAATGTTCCATAATCTCTTCTTCCTCGACCTCTTCTAGACCTCTTCGAGTCTAGATTTGGCCACATTATTTTGGAGTGTTCACAACGTCCATTTTTTACCATCTATCATTCGTTGCCCTTCGTGCCTGACATGTTGCTAGAGGCATACCCACAGATTCCAGTCCCTCTGAAATGTATAAGGAAGTTCATTGTCTCGCTAGCTGGACTGTTCAACAATTCCCTGGAATATCTCTTTGGTCAGGCACCCACAACAGGTGAATTTTGAATTTTTCTGCCATCGGGCATTGTTTCAAGCCTAACACAGTCTCCATAGGAGTCGCATGACCGAAGGGAAAGCTCCCTTAGCCTCATAGCAGTGGTCGCAACAATTTGTCTATCCACAAAGTCAGTTTAAAGTCGGTTTAAATTTCTAACTTTGGCCAATGGCTCTCTTGCAGTGGCAAGAGTTGCTTTTCTTTCTATTTTCAAATTGTGTGATTTGAAGTTAAATTTCCTATTCGTTTTGTTGAACAGGAAATTTAACTTCAGGTATTTCAGGTATTTTTCCATTTGCGCTTTCACCAAATGGAATATACCCTCCTTCCAAGGAGACAGATGCCACAGCTTGCATCTCCTGCTGAAATAACCACTCCCTTCTTAGACGAATTTACTGCCAGACCACTTTCATTAGCTCACTTCGCCTTGAATAAGAAACAAGTAAGAGCGGGATAAGTTCGGTCGGGCCGAATATTATATACCCTCCTCCAAGGATAACATTTGTCGAGTTCTTTGCGCGGGATTTCTTTTTGGGCAAACAAAGAATAATGAATAAGAACTGTTATGCTATTGGACCTATATCAAGTTATAGTCTGATTCGGACGATAAATGACCTCATGTAAAATTACAGGCAAATCGGGTAATAATTTCACCCTCGAGAAGTCAAGAACAAAGATCGCTTTATATGGCAAACAAATACAAATTTTGCCCATGAACATTCCACTAAGGAACAGGGGCAAACTTCTCACATATCAATGAGTGCGGTCCGATTCAAGTTTTAAGCTCAACGATAAGGAGCCTCCTTTTTATAGCCGAGTCCGAACGGCGTGCCGAAGTGCGACACTTCTTTGGAGAGAAGTTTTAGATTGCATAGTACCTCACAAATGTTGCCAGCATTAGGAGGGCGTTCAGCGTCATAGGCGGACATGCTAACCTCTGCCCTACACTGGCCTCCGGTGGTTTATATGGCAACTTTATCAAAACATGGACCGATTTGGCCCGTTTGCAATCCCAATCCACCTACTATTTATGCAAAATTTGAAGCGCTCAGCTTTACTCCTTCGAAAGTTAGCGTGCTTTCTACAGAAGGACAGACGGGCAGACGGACGGACAGACAGACTTACCGACATGGCTAGGTCATGACAAGTCATAGTTTCAGCGAAATCAAGCAATAATTCAGCTATTTATGGGATAAAGACCTTAAATTGGAAGATCGATCAATATGCCAGCTATATCAATAAAGTCTGATCTGAAACATATTTAGGTTGGATGTCGGGAGGTATAAAACAACTCAATATTTCAGATTTCAACGAAATCGGGTAATAAACGAAGCTTTCATGGGCTTTAGACCTTTTATCGGCAGATCATTCTTTACGGCATCTATATCTAAATATAGTGCGATCTTAACAATATTTGGGTCGAATACCGAGCGGCTTAAAGCGAAATCGGGTTATAAATGCGGCTTTCATGGGCTATATACCCTTTATCGATAGATCGGTCTATATGGCAGCTTTATCCAAATATTGTCCGATTCCAAATATAACGGGTGATTTTCTAGGAAGTTGCCAAATTTTAAGAGAATCTGTTAACAAATGACCATTTTATTGCATTATTACTGCAAATGGGACGAAAATATAAATGGGAGCTATATCCAAATCTGAACCGATTTCAGTAGCATTCGTCTTTTGCCGAAAAACATGCCTGTACCCAATTTTTAGACGACCATATGAAAACTGCGACCTGTACTTTGTACACAAATTAACATGGACTGACGGACAGACAGACGAACATAGCTTAATCGAATCAGAAAGTTATACTTAGCAATGGTTATATTTCTTTTTCTTTTGGGTGTTACAAACAAATTCACTAAGTCATAATTTCCTGTACCCTGTTTGGATTCATGATTAATTTATAGACCAGACTGAAGATGTTTGACAGTGAAAGAAAACATGAAACGTGCCTGAGCTGTTTAAACCAGTGTTGCCGAAAAGATAATAGCTAAAAACTCACCCTAGAGGTAGTATCTGAAATATGGCACGAAAAAAATATCGGCCTTATTCACAAAACTTAATGTAGATTTGAAATAGGTTTAGTTGTCAGATTTCCTTTGGAGAGGCTTCATAAAGTTTTGTTAATAAGGGTTGGCCCCATGCCACTATGGACATACACCTAAGCCAGTAACCAGCTTGTTGTGCACACAAAATACAAAAAAAAGTAACCACTAACAAGTAAAAGCGTGCAAAGTTCGCCCGGTCGAATCTTGGAAACCCACAGGTATGGATTCTGCTTAAATATTGGAGCTTTATCTGATAATATACCGATTTTGATCATACTCGGCACAGTTCTTGGAAGTCACAAGAGAAAACTATGTGCACAATTTCAGCCAATTCGGATGAAAATTGAAGCTTACAGGGGCTCAAAAAGTCATATCAGGATATCAGATTATAAGGAATATGGCTCATTTGCAATCCTCAACGACCTACATCAAAAAATTTCAAGAGGCAGGCTTTACGCGTTCGACCGCTATCGTGATTTCGACAGACGAACCGACGGACGGACATGGCTAGTTCGAGTCAGAATGTTGAGACGATTAAGAATATGTATACTTTATGGGGTCCTAGATCAATATTTCGAGGTGTTACAAATGGAATGACTAGATTAGTATATCCCGATCTTATGATTGTGGGTATAAAAAGAAAAAGTTAGGAATTGTGTCCTACTTAAAAAATCCTTAATTGTTTTCCATGCCACTCCCCAAAGTTCATTTATGTCTGGTATAGTGTCCCCACCTAAATGCCGCTATTTGTTAGACGCGAAAGCCGGGCAAAGACAAAAGAAGTGCTCCAACGTCTCATCATCTTCCCCACATGCTATCGCTTGCCGGACCGATTTTACATAAATGAGCTCGTAGTCCTATGTGTCCCGTTATGATACCAATAGCTATACTGATCTCTTTTTTACTTCCTTTCAGTAATAGCCTCGTCTTCTCACGGTGTGAATACCTCACAGGATACCGACCGAGACCATCAAAAAAAAATTTTCAGCGGTGGTTTTCCCTACTAATATTGGCAACATTTGTGAGGTACTATGTCATGTAAAACTTCTTTCCAAAGAGGTGTCGCAATGCGCCACGCCGTTCGGACTCGGCTATAAAAAGGAGACCCCTTATCATTGAGCTTAGGCTTGAATCGGACTGCACTCATTTATATGTGAGAAGTTTGCCCTTGTTCCTTAGTGGAATGTACATGGGCAAAATGTGCATCTGTACCGACCGTTTCGCTGTTCCACGCATTCGTCGCCCACGCCCTTATCTCGGACTGCTTCGTCCCGAAAGGCTTCGGGCTAAACAAGTGTATTGACGGCAGTCCTTCACAGCCAAATCGTCTGCCCTTTCTCTCCCCCTTATTCCGTTATGACTCGGCACCCAAACGATGCGGATTTTGCCATCCTCAAAGAAGCCGTTAATCTCCTTCTTACACAAAACAATTAATCCTAGTGTAATATGAATGTAGGATTGTGCTGGTCCAAAAAATTTCATTTAATTATGTTTAAAACAATTATGATATTTTGTTAACATTTTTCGCAATTATTCCGAAACAGAATACTCTGCTTAAGGCCGCATTAACTGAAAACCAATTTTTCTGAGTTCTCTTAAATTGTATCAACTATTTCACAGCTTTTATCATTTACCGGATAAAGATAAATTGGGGGAAAAAAAGAGTCAACCAATTTCACACTTAAAAACCAATGTTCTAGCAGAGGGGCAAATTGCAATTTGTGTATAAAAACCATTCATCATAACCGATGGTGGACTGTCTCTTATTTTTCACTATTATTAATAATGTGAAAAATGTCACTACATTTCGATGTTCAACACGAACAACATACATCAGCGATAGGGAGAAAATGAACTGCAATGATGGCATGCAATTCGAGATGACATATTTTCAACAAAGTGATTTATTGGAAAATTCTTGGCAGGTAGTGAAGTTCATTCAGTTAAATTGTAATTGATGAACTGCAAAAAGTAACAATTATTGATAAATAAAATATGGCAAATTAATAAAGCAAGGGAAATGCTTGGCAAAAAGCAGTATTGTTATACATAAAATTTAATGGAAAATGATTAAGCACTTCAATATAAACACTTGAACTTTTTTCTGTCTGTAAAACTGAGCTATCATTCGAAAAACGGAAACAAATTGTTACGAAAGAGTAATTGCAAATTAGGTGTTTATTGCCCCGTATACTTCAGATGCATGTTTTTATTTGAATACCGTTTTTACACTCCGCAAAAAAATAAAATGAAAAGATGAAGCGACAAGAGAAAATCAAACTAATTACATAATGTCTCTCTGATCACGAGACATGCTTTGGAGAATTGGAAATATCTCCTCGAAAAGCAGTTACACCAATAACGGCAGCAATCGATCAAGTGGAATAGCAAGGCAAAGTGGGGATAAAACAAGTAAAAAGGGATTAAGTTCGGACGGGCCGAACTTTGGATACCAACCAACTGGAGTATATAAAATGGTGATTTTTTTGAGGTTAGGATTTTCATGCATTAGTATTTGACAGATCACGTGGGATTTCAGACATGGTGTCAAAGAGAAAGATGCTCAGTATGCTTTGACATTTCATCATGAATAGACTTACTAACGAGCAACGCTTGCAAATCATTGAATTTTATTACCAAAATCAGTGTTCGGTTCGAAATGTGTTCATTCACCGTTCAGCGATGAGGCTCATTTCTGGTTGAATGGCTACGTAAATAAGCAAAACTGCCGCATTTGGAGTGAAGAGCAACCAGAAGCCGTTCAAGAACTGCCCATGCATCCCGAAAAATGCACTGTTTGGTGTGGTTTGTACGCTGGTGGAATCATTGGACCGTATTTTTTCAAAGATGCTGTTGGACGCAACGTTACGGTGAATGAACACATTTCGAACCGAACACTGATTTTGGTAATAAAATTCAATGATTTGCAAGCGTTGCTCGTTAGTAAGTCTATTCATGATGAAATGTCAAAGCATACTGAGCATCTTTCTCTTTGACACCATGTCTGAAATCCCACGTGATCTGTCAAATACTAATGCATGAAAATCCTAACCTCAAAAAAATCACCCTTTATGATGAAAAATTCGTCATTTATAAACTCATAAGATATATATAAATATAGTCCCATCTCCACCTTATAAAGGAAGGCTATAAAAGGGTCTAGCACAACTCATTGAACCAAATTCATTGGTTAAAAAAATCCACCTTTTATGGATCAAAGAACCTAAATCTGGAGATCAGTATATGTATGTGGCACCAATATCCAAATATAGACCGAACTAAACTAAATAGGGAACGGATATCGAAAAGTTTAACAGGGCTCAAGTGCCAAATTTTAGCGAAATCGGGCAATAAATGCGCCTTTTATAGGCCCAATACCTTTAATTGGGAGATAGGACTATGTGGTAGCTAGATATAACTATATAGACCGATCTGGGCCATATTGAACACGAATGTCGAAGAGCCTAACACAGCCAACTGTTTCAAATTTCAGCGAAATCGAATAATAAACGTGCTGTTATGGTCCCAAAACCTTAAATCGAGAGAACGGTCTAAACTGCCGCTACATTCAAATCTGGATCGATCTGGACCGTATTGAACTAGGATATTGGGTGCCGCAATGCAATTCGCTATTCCAAATTTCAGCGAAATCGGACGATACATGTGCCTATCTCACCTTAAATTGAGAGATCGGTCTATATGACAGTTATATCCAAAAATATAGACCGTTCTTAACCATACTCGGTGCGAATGCCGAGGGGCCCAACGTAACTCATTGGGCATAATTTCAGTACAATTGGTTAATAATCTCACCTTTTATGGGCCTATAACATTAAATCGGAAGATCGTTATATATGACAGCTATATCCAAATCTGGACCGATCTTTGCCGTATTTAAGAGGGACGACGAGGAGCCTAACACAACTAGCTAGCTATACTAAATTTCTGTGAAATAGGACAATAAATTCGCGTATTATGAGCCCAAGATTGAGATATCGGTCTTTATGACAGCTACATATACCCAAATCTGGATCGATCTGTGGGAAATTAAACAAGGATATCGAGGGGCCTAATATAACTTACTGTTCCATTTCATCGGACAATAAGAGCGCCTTTCATGGCCCAAGACCTTAAATCGGTAGATCGGTCTTAATAGGGACTATATCAAGATATAGTCCGATATAGCGCATCTTCGAACTTAACCTACCCATGGACAAAAGAAGAATCTGTGCAAAGTTTCGGTTCAATATCTCTATTTTTATACCGAACACCATAGGAGGGGGGTATACTAATCTAGTCATTCCGTTTGTAACACCTCGAAATATTGACCTAAGACCCTATAAAGTATATATATATATTCTTGATCGTCTCGACATTCTTAGTCGATCTAGCCTTATCCGTCCGTCCGTCCGTCGAAATCACGATAGCGGTCGAACGCGTGAAGCCGCATGAAATTTTGATAGATACTTCTAATTGATGTAGGTCGTTGGGGATTGCAAAAGGGTCATATCAGTTTAGAGTTGATTATAGCCCCATATAAACCGATCTCCAGATTTGCAGTGTTCTCCTATAACTTGTGACAACTGTCCAAATCGGTCTATAACCTAATATAGCTCCCATATAAATAGTTCTCTCGATTTGACATCTTGAGCCCCTGGAAGCCGCAGTTTTCGTTCGATTTGTCTGAAATTTTGCACTTAGTGTTTTGTTATGACTTCCAACCAGTGTAAAAAGTAAGGTCTAAATCAGTATAAAAACTGCTCCCATTTAAAACGATCTCCCGATTTTACTTCTTGAGCACCTGGAAGCCGCAATTTTTTATGACTTCTAATAACTGTGTTAATTACGGTCTATAATCTGATATAGCTCCCATACAAACCGATCTCCTGACTTGACTTCTTGAGCCTTACAACATCTGTGCCGAGTACGGTCCAAATCGGCCTACAACCTGGTGTGGCTCCCATATAAACCGGTCTCTCGATTGCAACGATTCCTCGTTTCCAAGAAGCTATCATTTTTGCTGGTTTGACAGAAGTTTGGTATGTAGAATAAAATTATGCCCTTCGGCTAAATTTATTTGGTGTGCATCTTTAGCAGAATCCATGACGGTGGGTTCCCATGATTCGGCCCGGTTTTTACTTGTTAACGACTAGAGTGATTTCAACAGACAATCGGACGGACATGGCTAGATCGCCCTATATTTTTACGACGATCAAGAATATTGTATGTATATACTTTATAGGGTCGAAGGTGGGTATTTCGATATGTTGCAAACGGAATGACAAAAGGATTATACCCTCATCTTTCGGTCTTGGGTAAAACAAGAATTAAAACAATAACTGAGATACTTTTGTCTTTATTGACCTTTCAAATAAGTATGTTTCTCTGGCGCACCCTGTACTTTGTGAGACGGAAGCGATACTTCGATGTGTTGCAAACGGAATGACAAAATTATTGTACCCCCATCTATGGTGGTGGTTATTGGTATATCTTTTTGTGAAAGCAACACCTCGACTCAATATTTGAAAAAAATAAAATGACTTTGTGATTATCTAGGAACAGAAAATTTCAATGAAGATTTTCAGAAAACCTAATATCTTCAAAATTATAAATCTTGACCTCAATATGTAATGTAAGCCTTTCAATATGGGCACGATATACTGATGACATGAGTCTCCAAATATAATTCTTATATACCCTCGTTGGTGGGGTTAATTAACACTCGACTCGAACCCTTTGTTAGAAATGTTTACTTCGCTCTATAAACTATTTCCACCTTCCAATTTTACAAACTTGGTTATTTGCTCATATTTAAAGATTTAATGGCATAAATTCTAGTACACTAACAACAAAGATTTGACACCCCTAGAGAAACTTACATCACCTTCTACATACATACATAAATATTGCAAAATTCTTTTACAACCTTAACAAACTCCTTCTGTTATTCCCCCCATCCTCCAATTTTCCCTTCCGATCAGTGCATCATTCGTTTATTACATTCTTATAATCTCTATCTGTCTTTCTCTCTCCCTCTTTCTCTTTAGAAAAGTTGGAGTCAATGACATTGCTAAGAATTGAGCATTACTTCAGTTCTCTGCCGAAATTTGAATCACGCGGGTGTCCGAACCAGTTGCTTCGTCATCAAACTAAATAAATATATACATGTGTAAAGGAAATATTGGCATCGGTGTCTAATTAAATGAAAAAATAGATACGCAATCGTGTGCTTAGTGCTTTTGATGACTTGATCACAAAATATTAAAAATATTAAAAAAGTGCCGGTGAATAAATTTTATATTCCTTTGATTGATCTTCAAATGTAAAGTTGTGTGTGCATATAAGGAGAAGAAACAACAACAAAAAGTGTTTTCCAAAATATGTACAAGTGTCTTCTAAGCAACAAACAAAGAAAAGACGAAAAAAAAAACCAACAACAAATCCTTCACAAGAAACATCTAATCATGTTACAACGGTATTTACTCCACATAACAAATGAATAAAAGGTAGGTAACTATTGCTTTTGTTTTTGTCGTCACTACAAGAGAGCGGAGAAGCAAAGCAACTTTTCTGTTTGTTGTATGTTCTCTTGCTTGTTGTTTGTTCTCATTACAAAAGCTAGCGTGGTACTCTTTATTATTTAACTTATAAGTAAATTAAAGAGAGTTTAGCAGGCTTTGTGAGTGGTGAGCATAAGCGTAGAAATACCTCTGGGCGGGTGGGCTAAGCAACCTCAGAAAAGTTTTGGCCCCCAGTATTTAATAATTTACGTTGTTTTCTACAAAAGATGCTATTCAAATGGTATTAGATAGATTAACATAAGAGCTTAATCAGGTTATTGGCTAATTTGGGCCGTAGTTGGCACGGTTGATGGAAGACATAACAGAACACTATGTGCAAAATTTCAACCAAATCGGGAAATAATTGCTTTTTCCAAGGACTTAAGATATAAAATCGGCCGATTGGCCATTCTGATTGTCTGGACTATCAAAAATATATACACTTTATGGGGCCGCAGAATAATATTTGGAGGTATAAAATTTATTATACCCACCACCATAGGGTAGGGGGTATATTAATTCAGTCATATCGTTTGCAACAAATCGAAATATCCATTTCCGTCTTTACTATTAGGGTGGATAAGAACGATTTAACGATGTTCGCATATCTGTCAGTCCGTGTGTCCACCAATTGTAATCTCCAATATCCATACTTATTTTGGATATTGGAGACCATAGTTGAAGTGCAAAATTTCAGCTAAATTGAATGAAAATTGCGCCCTAAAAGGGCTCAAGAAGTAAAACTGGGAGATTGGTTAATACGGGATCTATATCAGGTTATAGACCAATTCATGCCATATTTGACATGTATGTTGAAGGTCAAAGGAGAAATCACAGTACAAAATTTCAGCCAAATCGGATATGAATTGCGCCCTCTAGAGGTTCAATAAATATAATCGCGATATCGGTTTAAATGTAGCTATATTAGGTTTTGGACCGATTCGAACCATATTTAGAACATCTGTTCAACGTCATAGGAACAGTCATAATAAAAATTTCAGCCAAATCGAATATAAAATGCGCTATTTAGAGGCTTAGACAAATAATCGGGAGATCGGTGTTTATACAGAAAAACATTTTTTAGAGTGGTTTTTCTCGTTTTTTTAGTTTAATTAAAGGAGACACTTATTACTGTGCAGCAGTACTTATTGATTTATTCATCATAAAAAAAGATTATGTCCGTAGGCTAGACGATGCGTGCAAGACTTCCAAACATGAGATCATGAGTTCAATACTCTGCCTCACCAAAATCATTAAAATTTGTTTTTAAGGTAATAGTAAAGAGTGACAGAGGAAAACCCGAGAGCAGCAGTAAAACGAACGAGACAAAGCAGAGCGAGCCGAACAAAGAAAACAAAAAACACCACCACCCGAAGCAAAGCACATGTGTTGGCTGTGAGATGGTTTTTTGCCCTTCTTATAAATATATTGTTGTTGTTGTTATATGTTGGCTTGCAAAGAGCGATTTTTAACAATAAATTTGTACTTTGGGTCTTTGAAATTCAACATAAATTGTTGCAGGAAAATTAACAATTTTCGTAGTAGTTTTTTTGACCAAATTTGTTGTTTTTCAAAATTTTTTTTTTATCTGTGTGGGGTCTCGGATCAATTTTTCGATACGTTACAAATAGAATGACGAAGTTAGTGTACCCCCATGTTATGATGGAGGGTATAACAAATTAAAGAACAGTTTAAACTTACATAGATATCATAGCTTCTCATTATTTTTTGTCCGATTTCGCCAAAATTTGAAACAGTGAGTTGTACCAAGGACCCTGACATCCGATCCAGATATAGTGTATATCGAGCCATATTTGTATATAGCTATCAGATCAAAAAGATGATTTAGGCTCCGAAGCCCATAACAGATGCATTTATAACCCGGTTTGGTTGAAATTTGGAACAGTGTGTAAGGTTGGGCCACCCGAAACCCGAACCGAGGATGGACCTGCTTGTTTAGGGTAATTTTTTTATCGCATTTATTTATCGATTTGGCCAAAATTTGGAGCAGTGAGTTATACTGGAGCCTTCGATATTAGACGCGAATATGGTCTATTTTGGACCATATTTACATATGATTGCTATATAGCCCGATCTGCCGATTAGGGTCTTAATCCTGTACCGGATGCATTTATTTCTCGTTGTCGCTGAAAATTGAAACAGTGAGTTGTATTAGGCCTGTCGATATTCGACCCGAATATGGTCTGCATCAGAGCATATATATATGTATATGCAATATAGACCGAACTGTCAATTTATGGCCTTAAGCCCAAAAAGGCTCATTCAAAGCCAAACTTTGCTGAAATTTGGAATGGTGAGTTTAAGTAGGCCCCCTGAAATACGAACCTACTATGGTGTAGATTGGACTATATTTATATATAGCTACCATCAGGGACGTAGCCAGGGGTGGCCTCGGCCCTACATTTCAATGAATTTTTTTTGGGACTAACATTCAGCAAAAGACTCCCTAAAGCTAAACTGACCTCGAGGTTTGTTTTTAACCAAAATGTGAATTTTGCATAAACATTTTTAAAGCATAACTTATGTGTCCCAAACAACATTTTTCTATAGACAAATTTCAATAAATATTTTTGAAGACAAATTTTTTAACCTATTACGTCTCTGTATATAAAAGAGACGCGTGATTGACTGACTGGCTGATCAACGCCCAGCCCAAACGGCTTAAGACAGAGTCCTGAAATTTGGCACGAATGTGGGTTTTGGTTCGTAGGCGCGCCTAAAGGACGGGGTTTTGTGATATTAGTACGTTTAGGTACTAAAAAGTACGAAATGGTAACTTTTTATCCAGCGCGAAAGGATGGGGCTAGAATTATGATTTTAGGCTCAAATTAATGAGCTTGTCAAAAAATAGGATTTGGTGACAAAAATTTCTTAAAATAGTGTCGGAAATGGGGAAATTAGTACCTTTTGGTACCTTGTTAGAGCTTTGAATTTAGGACTTTAGGTACACTATGGCAACCTAAATTGGGATGCCAAAAGAGTTTTTGGACATTTAAAAACAAAAAAGTATCGAAATGGTACGAAATAGGTGAACTTTGCATGGGGCGAACTGGTAGAGCTAGAACTTCGAAATTTATCATAAATGATTGTTGTTGCAAAAAAGGGGAAGAAATTACGTTAAGCACTGTATTTGGTACAACTTCATACTTTCTTTACGGATTGAAATAGAGCTCTGAAATTTAACTTGTAGATTCTACTAAGATACATGTTGGCTGACTAAGTAATTTTGAACAAATCGTACATTTTGGTACCAAAAAGTACGAAATAGCCTATTTACTATTACAATGAACGGAGAAGGGTAAAATTAAAAAATTGCTAAAAATGATCGATGTCTTGACAAATATACGATAAGTTGTACCAAATATGAAATGTTGAATTCGTATTGGGTTGCCCAAAAAGTAATTGCGGATTTTTCATATAGTCGGCGTTGACAAAAGTGCTGTAATTGGTACTATTTATTACTTTCTTTATAGATTGAGGGACAGATCTGATATTTGGGATACAGGAACATCTTGGTAGTATATTCCGGACGTAATCGTCCGATTTTGAGGTATATTGCAATAAAGTGCTCATTTGTTAACCGATTCTCTCGAAATTTGGCAGGAAAGATTTTCTAATAGATTTAAATATAGCTCTCATATAGGTATATCGCCCGATTTTAACTTCTATGGTCACTGCAAGCGCATTTATTGACTAATCTTGCCAAATTTTTAAACAGCGCCTTCTCCGACCACTACAACAATATCTAAGAAGTTTGCTAGAAATCGGTTCAGATTTAGATATAGCTCCCATATATATGTTCGTCCGATTTTGAGAAATATTGCAATAAAGTGCTCATTTGGTAACCGATTCTCTCGAAATTTGGCAGGAAGGATTTTCTTTTGACTTTCGACACTACTGGTGAATTTCATAGAAATCGGTTCAGATTTATATATAGCTGTCATATATATATTTCGCCCAATTTGCACTTTCAAGTTCACTGCAAGCGCATTATTGATCAATATTGCCAACATTTTTTACAGTATTTTCCCCAACGCCTACCACAATATCTAAAAAGTTTGCTAGAAATCGGTTCAGATTTAGATATAGCTTCCATATACATGTTCGTCAGATTTGCAATAATGTTGTCATTTGTCAGCTGAATTTATTACAGTTTGAACATGTTTCCTCGAAATTTGATACAGATTGTTTAATAACCCATCTGAAAACATCCCGAGAGGTCTATCAAAATTGGTTCAGAATTAGATATAGCTCCCACGTTGTACCTATAGTGTAGGTATAGGTTATTATACAGTCGGCACCGCCCGACTTTTGTATTTCCTTATCTGTTTTTCTCTAATTATACCCACCACCGAAGGATATATTCATTTTGTCATTCCGTTTGCAACACATCGAAATATCCATTTCCGACCCTATATAGTATATATATTCTTGATCAGCGTAAGAATCTAAGACGATCTAGACATGTCCGTCCGTCTGTCTGTCTGTCTGTTGAAATCACTCTACAGTCTTTAAAAATAGAGATATTGAGCTGAAACTTTGCACAGATTCTTTTTTTGTCCATAAGAAGGTTAAGTTCGAAGATGGGCTGTATCGGATTATATCTTGATATAGCTGCCATATGGAACGATCGGTCGATTTAGGGTCTTAGCCCCATAAAAGCCACATTTATTATGCGATTTTGCTGAAATTTGGGACAGTGAGTTCTGTTAGTCCCTTCGACATCCCTCGCCAATTTGACCCAGATCGGTACAGATTTCGATATAGCTGCCATATAGACCGATGCTGCGATTTAGAGTCTTAGACCCATAAAAATCACATTTATTTTCCGATTTTGCTGAATTTTGGGACATTGAGTTGTGTTAAGCCCTTAGACATTCTTCGTCAATTTGGCCCAAATCGGTTAAGATTTCGATATATCTGACATATAGACCGATCCTACGATTTAGGGTCTCAGGCTCATAAAAGCCACATTTATTATCCGATTTGGCTGAAATTTGGGACAGAGAGTTGTGTTAAGTCCTTCGACACCCTTCGTTAACTTGGCTCAGATCGGTCCAGATTTGAATAAAGCTGCCATATAGACCGATCCTTAGATTTAGGGTCTTAGGCCCATAAAAGCCACATTTTTTATCCGATTTCGCTGAAATTTGGAACAGTAAGTTGTGTTAGGCCCTTCGACATCCTTCGCAAATTTGACTCAGATCGGTTAAGATTTCGATATATCTGATATATAGACCGATCTTCCAATTTAGGATCTCAGGCCCATAAAAGACACATTTATTATCCGATTTGGCTGAAATTTGGGACAGAGAGTTGTGTTAGGCCCTTCGACACCCTTCGTTAACTTGGATCAGATCGGTCCAGATTCGGATATAGCTGTCATATAGACCGATCTCTCGGTTTTAGGTTTTGGGGCCATAAAAAGCGCATTTATTCTGCGATTTCGCCGACAACATTTTTCTGCAAGTTGGCTGAAATCGGTCCAGATTTGGATATAGCTGCCATGTAGGCCGATATCCCGATTTAAAGTCCTGGCCCATAAAAGGTGCGTTTATAATCCGATTTCACTGAAATTTGACACAGTGTCTTATGTTAGGCTTTTCGACATCCGTGTCGTATATGGTTCAGATCGGTTTATTTTTAGATATAGCTACTAAAAATACCAATATTTTGTTATACACAATTGAACAATGACTTGTACTTCTTAGTTTTTGGTCCAAATCGGAACATATTTCGATACAACTGCTATGGGACCTAAGGTATGCAATTTTCACTGGATTTTGATGAAAGGTGGTTTACATATATACAAGAGGTGGTGGGTATCCAAAGTTCGGCCCGGCCGAACTTAACGCTTTTTTACTTGTTCTTATATAAATTGTTCAACATTTTAGTATATTTCCAATTTTTTTTGAACCAAACTTCTTTCCTATATCATTGTCAACTTTTCTCAAGTCTGTTACATATTCCTGTGTCCAAAGTATTTTGATTTACTGTTTTACCTTCTTTTTGGCAATCGATGATATATTAACCATATTTTGTATTGAATGAAAAAAATCATTCGCGTTTATATGAAGCGAAATCGATCCTAATGCAAAAACTTTTTCTTAATAACAAAAAAATCAATTGTTTTTAATGGTATAGAGAAACTGTTTCATCGCCTTTAGTCCATGGGAAGTTTTGAAATAAATTCTATGCGCTCAATTGGTTAAACACGTATCCATTATCCTCTTGCCAACTAATTTAATAGTTTCAAAGAGAACGCCTCTATTGTGTTTTGCCAACAACCACAACTACAAGGCATTACTTCCGGTTTCTATTTTAAAACGGATTTCGAACTTTTTAAGTGAGTGAAGCAGAAAACAATGGTCTCAAGGAGTGAGCTAAGGCGCGCACTTTATTATTATTATTACTCGAATTGTTATTTGCAGCTATTATTATTTATCTAAAGTTTGTTGCTGCTGTTGTTGTTGGTGTTTACGATGAGCTGCTGGCGGATAGGAATGATTAAGTGCTTGTTTGGGCCTTCTTCATGCAATACGTTCGCCGATTGGTTGTCTGTGGATGGGTTTATGGTGGTCGTGCTTCTCATCTGGTCATCTCCTTTAGTGGTGTTTGTGCAAAGCGCCAGGAGGCCAGAGGAAGTATTTCTTAAATTGCTTTCATAAGAATTCACATCTGAGCTATGGCTGGCTATTCGATGGTAACTTCTCCCATTTATTTGGGTATGATATTTTATTGAAGTTTTATTTGTTGGTATTTTACAATTTTCTGTTTTATGCTTGCCCGCAATGAGTAGGGCAGAGCTTTGTCTGTTTTTAAGAGCATTGCATTTGGTATTCCTGCAGGAGACCGAGTCCTAGAACCTGACCCATTTCCCATACCGTACAAAATGATTATTCAGCTTGATTTTCAATGAGCATTATTCTGATCCATTGTGATGCGTTTGCAATAATGATCCATTTCAGCTGGGTGAATGTTTCAACTTTTTGTTGGAGGTCTTGGCATTATGTTGACCCTCTTGGCATTTGTTTGGCTAGGGCGAATCGTGTCGAGAGCGGTCACGTTTTCTTGTCGTTTGCCATTTTAATCTACTCCAACAATCATATAGATATCCAAATGTTCAAAAGCCATCCAAATCCACATTAGCCGGGAAACGAGTGAAGCTGGGGGTGAACAAAATAAGGGACTCAAATCATCAAATGGGGTTTTGTTAATTTAATCACAGTCTGATTGAATGAATAGCCTTGTGTGGCATACACACACATGTACGAAGGTATGTGTGTATGTATGTTTGGTTGTCTTCACTTCTTGGGATGAAGAATTTAAATTGGATTAAAGCCACTCAAGAAAATATTTAAAATTTGATAATCCCCAGTAAATTGATAGATTCGATGGAAGAACACATACGCTACCCGGACATATCGCCAACAGAAATAATGTTGGCCGTATATATAACACATCAATTAAAATGCCAACACAAAGAGAAAATTAAATCAAGGATTATGTTTCGGAACCAACTCAAGCAAGAAATTGGTATGCAATACGAAAGGATACCAAATTAGAACAATTAAAGCTTTACTTCAAACAAATCTTCTTATAAAATTTAAAGTGTTTTTGTTCGGTTGTTTGCGCGTTGTTGTTATGCCTATAGTCGCACTAATACATATAGACAATGGCTTAGCCGATTTCTTTGAAATTTTCATATGTAGTGTATAATTCATTGATATCGGTAGGGGAGGACCTTCCCGGTAATTCTCCCAAGAAAATTCATTCAGTTCAAATGTGAACGGATCAGGACAATATTGGACACAAGATAGGTATTTGAAAGCAGAATACAAATCTATTGTCAAGGTGCGGAAAACATCCCAAAAAACACAATAGCCTTAAAAGGCCACCGTAGCGCAGGGGTTAGCATGCCCGCCTGTGACGCTGAACGCATGGGATCGAATCCTGGCGAGAACATTATGAAAATTTTCAGCAGTGTTTATCTCCTCCTAATACGGGCGACATTTGGGAGGTACTGTACCATTTGGTAAACATGAGACGAAAGTTGTGGATCTAACAGGCTTAACAGCCATATCGGATGAAAGATATATATGAGAGCTATATCTAAATCTAGAGCGATTTTTAAGAGATTTTGCACACATATTAGGACGTCAAATAAACACCTCATCTGAAGAGGCTATATCTAAATCTAATTGAAATTTAGTAGCGTTTGTCTCTGGGTCACAGAAGTGACTCGTGCTAAATTTTATGACAATTGGACGATAAATGTGACCTGTACCTTGATCATAAAAATACATTGACAAACGGCCATAGGTAAATCGAATCAGGAAGTAATTCTAAGCCAGTCGGTATACTTATCAGTGGGTCCAGCTCTTCTCCTTCTTAGCGTTGCAAACAAATAAACAAAGTTATAATACCCTGTAACACAGTGGTGATGTGGGGTATAATAAAATGTGGTCCCATCGGGGTAATATGGGAGTGCTCGTGTTGGCCTCAACACCCAAATATTCTCCAAAAAAGACGTATATCGATGGAGAGACTTTAACAAACAAAAGCGCGTTAAGTTCGTCATATATATACCCTCTACCATTGATCGCATCTGACAAGTACTTCATAGTGGCTCAAGAAGTCAAATATAAAGGTGGTTTATATGGTAGCTATATCAGGTGATGGACCGACTTGAATTATATTTTTTGCGGTTGTTGGGAGCCACAACAAAACATCATCTGCAAAATTGTATAATAATTGCGCCCTCTAAAGGCTCAAGAAGTATAATCCAAATTTCGGTTTATATGGAGGTAGCCAGGAGATGGACCGTACTTGGCATAGTTGTTGGGAGTCAGTACGAAACATGATTTTCAAAATCTCAGTCAACACGGATAATAAGTGCGCCCTCTAGAGGCGCACTTCTGAAGATCTGATCTGAAGATCGGTTTACATGGTAACTATATCAGGTGATGGGCTGATTTGGACCATACTTAGGACGATTGTTGGGTGTCATAACAAAACATCATATGCGCAAGAAGTATAATCCAGTTTTCGGTTTATATGGGAGCTATGTCAGAAGCTGAAACGATTTGGACCCTACTTGGCATGGTTGTTGGGAGTCAGTACGAAACATAATGTGGAAAATCTCAGCCAACTTGGATAATAAGTGCGTCCTCTAGACGCTGTAGGTTGTTGGGAGTCATAACAAAACATCACGTGCAAAATCTCAGCCAAATCAGATTGTAATTGCTCTCTCTAGAGGCTCAATATAATCGGCAGATCGGTGTATACCAGTTACCAACATCAGGAGGATATATCCCCCGTCGAAAAATTATCTGATGTTCTTGCCAGGAGTCGATCCCAGGCGTTTAGTATCGAAGGCGGACATGTTAACCTCTGCGCTACAGTGGACACTAAGCGCAAAATTTCAACCAAATGGGATGACAATTCCGGCTTCCAGAGCCTTAAGAATTAAAATCTGGAAATCGAATTATATTGAAGTTTTTTTCCAAACCCATTCCCCCTGTACCAATAAGAAGTATATGTGCAAAATTTCAAGCGAATAGCTTCATTTGTTCCACATCTGTCGTGATTTAGACCGACGGACAGAAAGACAGATGGACGGCCGGAAAAGGTTATATCGTCTAAGAATTTAATGTATAAAAACGAGTGCGGAAGGCTTTGCATACATAAAGTTTATTAGTGGCCCGTTCTGGCCCTTATAGCCCTATTAGTCACCGTAAAGATATTGACAGTCGATGTCCTCGAATTAATACCATACCCATAATCATTCTGTACTCGAGCTATCCTCAGAAAAAAATAAATTTCCATCTCACTCTGCGAGACAATCTGTTACTTCATTGTCCTGGTTTTTATAGCCCTAATGGCCATGTCACGGTATGTGACACGTATTCTGTGATCTATCGGCTATGCGCCTGCAGGACCGTTCTGCTTGCAACTATGTCCCACATTCAGCCTCAAGTATCAGCTATGCAATTAAAGACATCTTCGAATCCATCCAGGTCTCCCATCGACGGCTCGATTATGATGGTATGATAAGCTGGAGGCCACCGTGGCGAAGAGGTTATCATGTCCGCCTATGACGCTGAACGTCTTGGTTCAAATCCCGGCATGAACATCTGAAAAATAAAAAAGGAGGCCCCTTTTCATTGAGCGTAAACTTTAATCGGACTGCACTCATATATCCCCTGTTTCTTAGTGGAATTTTCATGGGAAATTTAGTTAGTATGATCGCTTTTATCTTCTATCTACTCTCCCATCACCTAAAAAAATCTCTTTTCCACACTGACTCATGCCTAATCTGTAAGTCTATGAGTGGGACATCTAGAACTGCCTACAGTGCCCTAGTTGGAGTGGTTCTCACCGTTCCTCCTATGTCAAGACAACTTGTTCGGCGAACCTATTGTAATGCCCTTTCTTTGTGCTTCTTCTCCGCCCTGTCTACCAAACCTTAGACGTATGTTAAGATTGGTCTAATTATGTTTCCGTAGAGCCAATGTACTATCTCTTGGATTAAGGTTCTCTTTCGATTATTTGTTTTTTTTTAAGTTGACTATGAAATGTAATTTTTCAAACATATGCTATTTTAGTTAAAGTTGTACTTAATTGTTTTCTAGAAATGCATCTTATCTTCCCTGATTGATAATTGATTGAGCTAAAGGAAATTCCATTTCTTCCATCGAATTCCCTTTATTAAATAATTTTAACTTCCACTTAACTTCCACTCCAATGGCATTCATGCAGTGGTTACTGCATGAATGCCATTGAATGGCAACGCATATTCCATATTCCCTGGCTTTAATGTTCATTGCATTTCTCATTAATTTCTTCCATGTCAATGAGCATATGACCTGTGGTCTTCACAATTTGAGGTCCTTTGTGTGAGTGCTTGTGTGTTTAAGTTCATGTCAACTGCAGAGATATAAGAAATCATCTTTTAAAGGATACTCGAACTATTTAAGAGAAACAAGCATCAATGACTTTGATCAAAATTTAATCGGACTGCAGTTGTGGAGTGTGTTTTTTTTGTCTTCTTATTCTTTTGCAGAGTTCGCTGAGTCAACTCTGATATTTGATGCCCGGGATTTGGTACGGACTTGCTCTTTGTAATTTTCGACTTTTACATTTTTTTTTTTTTTGGCTTTGGCTTGATGCCATTTGAGGAATTAGAATGTTGTTATTTCGTTTACGCTTTACTTTTATCTTCCACCTGCTTCGTCTCTCCACAAAAGAGCAGGATCTTAGATGTTGACACTGCCTTCGTGGTCTGCTTTCTTATTCCTCTTGGACATTGTGGTTGTATAGCCGTCTATCTTCCAAATTTAATGTTGCGGAAATTATCCATTATACAAGTCTCCGCAACAAAGACGTCTTTGGAAAGTTCAGTTTTTTTTACATTTTTAAAGTACATATTTACTTCTTTTGCATATTTCTCTTTCTTTTCGGTCATCACTGGGTTGACAGTGCAAGACAGCACAAGGAGGACCTCATGACTTGTCCTTTAATGGCTGTTGGCATGTCTCTGTTTGTACTGTCAAAGCTCTTGCGGCGTAGGTTTTATTGTGGCCAAATATCACTTTGTGGAATTATATCTGCCCGCTGTGCCCTCCCCAAGTCCGACAAAATGCCATACATGTGTCAGTAGTAGGTATATAAGTCAACATTGGCAATTGTTGTTTATTTTCGTTTAATTTTTCTTTTTGTGTTTTTAGACAGATTCTCTGGTCATTCGTTAAGGTCGAAGTTGTTCACTGTCGGTGAAATATTCTGGAATAATAAATTTGCGTTTATTAAGTATTGACCAAATCAGAACTTGAAAATAAAAGTTTTTTATTCTTATGGTATATTCCCTATGTTACCATAACATAGGGAAATTTATAAATGTTTCTTTATAAACGTATTTTTTTTACATCTAACAAAAGAATCAAATTTTCATCATACATTGAAAATTTTCGTTGAAGTCGATCAAGTGATCTTTGCCCTTTACTTTTGATACCCTCCACCACAAAAGCGGGGTATACTATCTTCATTATTCCGTTTGTCACACTTCGTAATATTCATCTAAGGCCTCATAAAATATATATATTCTTGATTATCATAATATTTCAAGTCGATTCTGCAATGTCCGTCCGTCTGTCTGTCCGTCCCTCCATCTGTCGAAAGCACAACAACTTTCGAAGGTGTAAAGCTAGCCGCTTTATATTTTGCACAAATACTTCTTATTGGTGAAGGTAAATAGGCCAAATCGGTCCATGTTTTGATATAGCTCCATATAAACCGATCTTCCGGTTATGCTTCTTGAGCCTCTACAGGGCACAATTCTTATCCGATTTTCACAAAAACTGCTCCTATTACCATCAGCATACGTGGCAAGTATGGTAGGAATCGGTCCATACTTTGATAGCTCCATATATAAAATCCATATAAACAGATGTACCCATTTTAGTTCTTGATTCCCTGTAGGGCGCAATTTTTATCGAATTTGGGTGAAATTTTGCTCAAAGACTTCAAGTATGATCTCCAAAATCTAAACCAAGTATGGCCGAATCTGTCCATAACCTAATATAGCTCACATAACATAGCAATTTTTAGCAATGTGCCTTTTTATATTGGGTTGCCCAAAAAATAATTGCGGATTTTTTAAAAGAAAGTAAATGCATTTTTAATAAAACTTAGAATGAACTTTAATCAAATATACTTTTTTTACACTTTTTTTCTAAAGCAAGCTTAAAGTAACAGCTGATAACTGACAGAAGAAAGAATGCAATTACAGAGTCACAAGCTGTGAAAAAATTTGTCAACGCCGACTATATGAAAAATCCGCAATTACTTTTTGGGCAACATTTTGGGACATGCAACACCTGGAATATATACATATGCAACCCCATAATTTATATCTATTCTTGATCGTCTTGACATTCTAAGTCGGTCTTGCCATGTCCTTCCACCAGTCCGCTAACCGCTTGTTTGACAACAAAATTTGACACAGATACTTCCTATGGTTAGAGGTCGTTGGGGATTGATGGGCCATAACGGTTCAGATTTTGATATAGCTCCCATATAAACTGACCTCCCGATCTGATATCTTGATCCCTTAGAAGCCGGTATTATTGTCCGATAGAGCTGAAGTTTTGCGCGTAGTGTTTCGTTATGACTTTCAACAATCGCGTTAAGTATAGTAAATCGTTTTGTTACCTGAAATATCTACCACCAGGGACGTAGATAGGATTTTATTATTTGGTGGGTGGGGGGATGGAGGGTTATGTGTGTTGACAAATTAGAACTACAAAACAAAAACAAGTCAGTATACTCATTAACATTCGATAAATAGGAATTTGGGTGAGATGTCTTTAGTCCGATAGACACTCACCTTGCTACGTCCCTGACTTCCACATACACCGATATACCGATTTCACTTCTTGAGCCCTGGAAACCAAAATTGTTATCCGATTGAGCTTTATTTTGCACGTAGTGTTGTTTTAAGACTTCCAACAATTGCTCCAAGTATGGTCCGTCTGGACCCATAACCTGATGTTGGCCCCATATAAAGCAGTTTGCGCGTAGTGTTTCGTTATGGTTTCCATCAATCGTGCCATGTATGGTCCTAATGGATTTATAGCTTCTATTTTTGCCTAATTTCGTAACAATTTGATGTGTATAAATTTTACTTATAATACATTGTAGTGGGTTCGAAAAACTTTACACGTTTTTACCTTTTTTGGTGAGGATCCGAACCAGCTATGCAGAAGGGCCGAAAGAGTCTTGCCGATGATATATGACTGGGTTAGACTTACGCGTTTCAATGTAAACACAGAAAAGACCGAAATCTCAATGTTCACGAGGAATACAAAGGTGGACCAATTAACGCACCACGTTTCCCCAATAGAACGATTTGGATATCTGACAAGTTCCAATACTTAGGAATGATCTTGGACTGGAAACTGAATTGAAAGTGTCACAGATTTTGTAGGCTCAGAATGGACCCTGAATCCGAGGATGGTCCACTGGCTCTAAAGGAGCGGGATTAGACCAATACTAACTTACGCCTCAGTAGCTTGGTGGACTGCGATGGCGAAAAAGTGCAACGTAAGGATAATGCAACAGGTTCAGAGAACATGTTGTTTTGGCCTAGGCTGAGTGATGAGGACCACGCCTACTAGAGCACTGGAGACTATTCTAGATATCAGACCCATAGACATACAGATTCAATGTGTGGCAGCCATTGCAGTTATGAGACTCAAGGCGGGGGGAGACGATTGGAAACCTGGAAGGAATGGAAGAGGTTTCCGATCGGATACCTGAGGTCGAGTACGAGGCATTGCTGACAGCGGCACAGTCTTGAATTGACGGAACGCGGGTATTGCCTTCTGGAAGATCATGATACACGGATGGGTCAAGAAAAGAGGACGGAATGGGCCTGGGGGTTTTTCATTGAAAACCCATGGACTGGAGAGTTTTAGACTGCCTCACCATAATACAGTCCTGCAGGCGGAGATCCGGGCGATCACAAAATGCGTGAGGTGATGTGGTGGTAATGCGAGGACGTCAAATGTGAACATCTTTACGGGTTGTAAACAGGCCAATGGGGCAATAACAATCAGGAGGGTAAGGTCACGGTCTGTGTTGGTTTACCCGAAACCTTTCGAGTCGACGCAGTCCGAGTTGAGGGTGCGGGCTACGAACGTGCATATTATAAGAATTGTAATAATCCCTCTGAGAAACAAAAGAATGGTAAAAACGGACTCCCCTGGATTGTCCGAACTCTTTATAGAGAAGGTGCAGTATACAGGCTGGTGGATGTATTGGAGAAGTACAAGGCAGATATTACCGCCTTACAAGAAGTGCGATGGATCGGGAATGTCGTCACAACCACACCAGACGGTGAAGAACTACTATACCATAGCTGCCATGACACGAATTTGGCTGTGAATTTGAAACATCTTTTTTCCGGATTTACTTACAAAGCCACACGGCTGTCACACGATCAAACCACGAGAAACCAAATGGATCACGTTATGATAGATGGATGGCATTTATCCAGCATGTTAGATGTACGTGGAGCAAATAGAGATTCTTGTTGCAGCAAAGGTTCGCAAACGTATGAGTATGGCGAGAAAAGTACGATCTGACACTGCACGCAAGCTGGACATTGAATACAATAATGAGATACAACTGAGCCGATAAAGAAAATGGAGAAAGTTGGGAACCATAACTTTAAGATAGTCAGCAACCGAAACGAATGACTCTCGACAGACGAATAACATACTATACAAGACACTGATACTACCCGTGTTGTTATATGGTACCGAGGATGGGTACTTGTGAAAGCAGACGAAGCAGTGCTTAGAGTGTTGGAGAGAAAGATTCTTCGTAAAATATAGGGAGCAACGATAGCATAGTTACACATATCGAAATACAACGGTTGCTTTGGCTAGGTCATGATGTCAGAATGGATCTTGAAGCACCAGCAAAGAAGTCTTTTGAAGGCGATCATGGTGGTACACGCAAACTGGGACGACCAAACGCCCGATGGAAAGATCCAGTCCTAGGAGACACCACCCACACTTGGTGTCCGATAGAGAGATCAAGTGGTGGGAGACACCTCAAAACTTAGTGTCAGAGATAATAGAATCTGCACAGAAAATCGAGACGCTTGGAACGCTGTTCTACGTTCGTTATTCATTGCCAAATAAAATAAACTAATCTGGGGTCGCCACTGATCCTCCTTAACGCATATGAATGCCAATCGGGACAATATGGAAGTTAAATTAATGGTGATTTCGATTGCCTATGAAAGTGTAGAGTATTTCCGACATGTCGGACTCGACATCGAAATTTTGTTTTCCTTTGTCCAAAAGAATTTAACCCCACCACCAGGTGAAGTTTTCGTTTGTAATGGTGTTGCCTACAGAGAGTGAAAAAATGCAGCAATATAAAGCAGCGGCGTACACTGAATTTTAAGCATATTGGTGAACGTCAATATTTAGGTAAACTGCGCGTAACTTCACTTATAGAACAGCTGATGGCGTCATTGAAGCAAATTTTATTTGAATATTTGGAAATGTGTATTTTAACCGCGTCCTCTGCTTACCAAAACTTAACGCAACTTTATTGTAGATTTATTCAATAGTTAGATAAAGGAAATCAAAAGTTATTTAAGTTAAGTTAAAAGTTAGTTAAAAAAGAATTTTTAACAAGTTATAGTCAGATTCGGACCATAATGAAATTAATGTTGGAGACCATAGTAGCAGTCATTGTGTAAAATTTCAGCCAAATCGAATAAGATTTACGCTCTTTAGGGGCTCAAAAAGTAAAATAGGTAGATCGTTTTATAGGGGAGCTGTATTAGGCTATAGACCGATTCAGATCATATTAGACATGTATGTTAAAGGTCATGTTGTTTATATGGCAGCTATATCAGGTTATGCACCGATTTTACCCGTACTTGACACAGTTGTTGAAAATCATAACAAAAAATCTCGTGCAAAATGTCAGCCCAAACGGATAAGAATTGCGTCCTCTAGTGGCTCAAGAAGTCACGATTCAAGATTAGTTAAAATGACAGCTGTATCAGGTTATGGACCGATTTAAACCATACTTGGTTACTACATACTACAGTTGTTGGAAGTTGTGACGAAATACGTCATGCAAAATTTCAGCCAAATCGGATAAGAATTGCGCCTTCTAGAGCCTGAAAAAGTCAAGACGGAGTCAAATTTTACCAGAATTGCGTCCTCTAGTAGCTCAAGAAGTCAAGATTCAAAATCGGTTAAAATGGCAGCTATATCAAAACATGGACCGATATGGCTCATTTTACAACCTACACCTATAAGAAGTATTTGTGCAAAATTTCAAGCGGCTAGCTTTATTGCTTCGAAAGTTAGGGTGCTTTCGACAGACAGACGGACGGACGGACATGGCAAGATCGCCATAAAATGTCATGACAATCAAGAATATATATACTTTATCGGGTCTGAGACGAATATTATATGATATATGATTTGCTTTTTTATACCCTCCACTATAGGATGGGAGTATACTAATTTCGTCATTCTGTTTGTAACTACTCGAAATATTCATCTGAGGCCTCATAAACTATATATATTCTTGATCGTCGTGACATGTTATGTCGATTAAGCCGTTCGTCCGTCCGTCTGTCTGTCGAAAGTACGCTAACTTTCGAAGGAGTAAAGCTAGCCGCTTAAAATTTTGCAAAAATACTTCTTATTAGTGTAGGTCAGTTGGGATTGTAAATGGGCCATATCGGTCCATGTTTTGATATAGCTGCTATATAAACCGATTTTGGGTCTTGACTTCTTGGGTCTCTAGGGGGCGCAATGCTTATCGGATCGGAATGAAATGAATGAAATTTTGCACGACGTCTTTTGTTATGATATCCAACAACTGTACCAAATATGGTTCAATTCGGTTCATAACCTGATATAGCTGTCATATAAACCGATTTTGGGTCATGACTCCTTGAGCCTCCAGAGTGCGCAATTCTTATCCGATTGGAATGAAATTTTTCACGACGTGTTTTGTTATGATAACCAACAACTGTGCCAAGTACGGTTCATAACCAGATATAGCTGTCTTATCAACAGATCTGGGATCTTGACTTTTTGAGCCTCTAGAGGTCGCAATTATTATCCGATTTGCCTAAAATGTTGTACGATGGATCCTCTCATCAACACCATCAACATACGTGTTTATTATGGTCTGAATCTATCTATAGCCTGATACATGCACCATATAAATCGATCTCTCTAGTTTACTTCATGAGCCCCCAAAGGGAGCAATTCTTATTCGAATTGGGTGACAGTTTACACCGGTCTCCGGTAATTGTGGTCCAAACCGAACCATATCTTGATATCTCTCTAATAGCAGGGCAAATCTTTTCTTATATCCTTTTTTGCCTTAGAAGAGATGCCGAGAAAATAACTCGACAAATGCAATCCATAGTGGAGGGCATATAAGATTTAGCCTGGCCGAACTTAGCACGCTTTTACTTGTTAGTTCTACATATGGATTGAAAATGTAATAAGTGACACACTTTGAAAGGATTGGAGCGAAATTTGCAAAATGTTGTTGCGAATAAGTGTAAATTTTTTTCTAGAATCGAAATCATTATAAGTAAATTCGGTAGTAGATTACGAATCATACTACCAAATTTTGAATATCGTTGCACCAGTAAGGTCCTGTGGGACTTTAAAACTTCTGTATCGGATGTAGTATGTATTTGAGCAATACATACGATAAACAAATAAAGAAATGTAGATCCGAGGAAAATCCATGGTTCTGGGTACCAGCTTCACAACTTTTAAAGAAACATACAATTTTAAATTGCCCCTTTAGGGTGTAACGAAGCACACCTGGAGACCTAGTCACTAAAAAAAAGAAGGAAATGTTTGTCCCCCAAATATTCCAAACGTTGGATTTTTTTTTGCGTGTAACCTTTTATTTAGCTTCCTATAAACCAATCTGCCGATTTAACCTCTTGTGTCTGTAAAGGCGAATTGTTATACGATTTGGCAAAAATGTCACTTATTTAACCCACTTTTTTCTTTCTGTTTTAGGTAAGCCTTATCTTATGACGAACATAAATTATCATGTAAGTTATAAAATGTGTTTATATGTAATTTATTAGTTTAAATTATATTTTTTTTAATAGAATCAATCAATCAAATTTCTTAATCTTTAAAATTATGTTTCTACAATAACTTATATTACCAGAGGTATTCAATGTAGTTTAGATTTCCAATTGTTATTTATGGGACCCAGTTGTATTGTAAACAAACTAATCACCAATATCAGTCATTTTAGGCTGTGAATTTCACGCTTGTGGGTGGCAAATATTTTCTTTTGCGGTTTGTATTCACTGATTTCTAACGAACACATTTGTGGCATTGGGGTCGTCGTGTCATTATTTGAGGCATTAACATTATCTCCTTCATCTTTGCTACTCAACGTTAAGCTGATTGACTCTTTTATTGAATTTTCATCCTGTGAGCTGTCTTCCCAGTTGCGGATCCCACACACATAAATGAAGTAGGTCGAACAAATTCGAAAAATTAAATAAAACTCACCACAAAACGATACGATTTTCTTTTTTGTGCGTTGGTTTATTGTATTGATGTTTAGCGCGCTATTGATGTTAAGGATGCAAATTCTTGGAATTTCTTAAAGTTGCTTCCTTTTTCTTGGACAGACAGACAGGTCATTCACACAAACAAACAGATAAATATTCGTAAGCTTTTTTCAACGAAAAAAAAAAAAACGATTATATGGCGAAAGGAAATTCATGGCATAAATTAAATTCGATACGCCTTATAATGGCCCTTTTCAAATTGTATTAAAAACGATATTTTCAAGTTGCTTTCATTGTATGAAACTGTCTCCAACTCACTGTCAATATGTATGTATATGCGATTTTTGCTGCTGTAGCTGTTATGTTTACATCAAAAAGGGTAGTTTCTACATTCCATCCATACTAATCACTTGAACTCAAAAGAGCATGAAATTGAAATTATTTCCACGAATATGAAATCCAAATTTCTTTTCAAATTCTCTGTAACTGGCAACAGAGTAATATTGCGCTGCTAAAAATATCTACATAGCTTTGCAAGCTTTTCCAAGGAATTGTAACATAGATTTTTATGCGCTCCACCAGTGGCTGGGGTTATACTATTTGATATGCGACTCTATAAAATACCTGCTGAAAAATCGACAGCTCAAAAATCTACCTACTGTTATATACTCTGTCAAAAGCAAAGTGGAAATTTTTTGTGCATCGCAGACGCACTAAGGTAGACTCTTACTAAATTTTAAGCTATACTCAACCGCACGGGAAATTGTGATCGGATAAATTCCTGCTACCACTGCTGTAAGGTTAGAGCAGCTTTCTCTTTGGTCAAACAGCGCCTACTCTGTGTTAAACGCCATTTTATAAAAAACAAACTGGCCCGGTCCGCTTCGCTACACCCTAAAATTGCTTTTTATGCCCTTCACCATAGGATGTGGGAATACTAATTTCGTCATTCTGTTTGTAACACCTCGAAATATTCATCTGAGACCCAATAAAGTAAATATATTCTTGATCGTCATGAAATTTATATCGATCTAGCTATGTCCATCCGTTTGTCCGTCCTTCCGTCTGTCCCTTCGTCCGTTCGTTTGTCTGTCGAAAGCACGCTAACTTTGGAAGGAGTAAAGTTAGGTACTCAAAATGTTGTTAGTGAAGGTTTGGTTTTATAAATGGTCAATATCGGTCCATGTTTTGATATAGCTGTCATATAAACCGATCTTGGATCTTGACTTCTTGAGCCTTTAGAGCGCGCAATTCTTACCCTATTTGTATGATCCTATTTAATTCCATCAACTGTGATAAGTATGGTTCAAATCGGTCCATAACCTGATATGGTTGCATTATAGACCGATCTGGGATCTGTACTTCTTGAGGGTGCAATTATTATCCGATTTCCCTTAAATTTAGCATTACTTACTCTGACACCAAGTTTCGAGGTGTCTCCCACAACTTGATATTTCAATCGGGCTTTTGGTCTTCCCGGTTTGCGTGTGCCACCGTGTTTGCCTTCAAAAGACTTCTTTGCTGGAGCTTCTTCATCCATTCTAACAACATGACCTAGCCAACGCAGCCGTTGTATTTTGATGCGTGTAACTATGCTATCGTCGTCATACAGCCCGTGGTTCATACGTCGCCTATATTCTCCGTTAACGCAAACTGGTCCATATATTTTACGAAGAATCTTTCTCTCAAATACTCCAAGCACTGCCTCATCTGCTTTCACAAGTACTTATGCTTCAGAACCATATAACAGCACGGGTAGTATCAGTGCCTTGCAATGTGTAGTTTTCGTCTCTCCAGAGGTGGCCTTGTTTCTAAACTGCTTACTTAGTCCAAAGTAGCATCTGTTTGCCAGTATTATTCTTCGCGTTATCTCAAAACTGGTGTCATTCGTTTCGGTTACGGCGGTGCCGAGGTAGGTAAAGTTACTATCTCAAAGTTGTATTTCCCAACTTTCTCCATTTTCTTTATCTGCCCTTAAATTTAGCATAAAGTGTTCTATTTTGTCTCGCAACAACCATGCCAAGTATGGTCTATATCGGATAATGATCTGTTATTTCTCCCTTATAAACCGATCGCCCGCTTATATTTCTTAAGCCTCTAGAGGGCGCAGTTCATGTCCGATGTGGCTGAAATTTTGTACAACGGCTTTTCCCACGACCTTCAATATACGTGCCAAATATGTCTGAATCGGTCTCTAGCCTGATATAGCTCCCATATAAACCGATCTCCCTATTTTAGTTCTTGAACCCCTAAATAGAGAAATTCTTATTCGAATTGGCTGAAATGTTTAACAATGACTTCTACTATGGTCTTTAACATCCAATTCAATTATGGTCCGAATCGGACCACAACTTCATGGGTTCATTTCAGATCCACTCTCATTAATTTGTTAAGTGCATTCTTTGTCTACTTTCAAAATCATATCATAAAGCTACCACATTTTCAACGCAACCATTCTCAGATGGGTGAAATCAAACATCCGCAAGTTCTTCCTATGTCAGTTCTATTTGAAAGGCAACATTTGTACTCTACTACACACAAAAAATTGATTCGTTTGATATAAAGGACATTTTCGCCAAGCAAACTTCTTTTCTGAAAAACGTTTGGCTTTGTTTGGAATAAAAGTAAGTTTTTTTGCGATAAATTCTTGCAAGAATTTGGAGTATGGGCTCTAAAAACTGTGAATATCAAGTTCCACTGTCTTGAAGACCCAAATTGTTTTTGGGGTTGTTATGGAGGTGGGACGTGCCATAGACAGTTGGTCTCTAATGTTGGTATCAGATTCATGGTCTACTCCCAAATACCTTTCATTTGAGACCCATATTTCCATAGTCGGCAAACATGACTGGTTTGGGGGGTGTTTTGGGGGATGGGGCGGCCACTCAGTGACTTGGCTTTAAAAAATTAGTCATATTCGTGTTCTATTCTAAAAAACCTCTTATTTGAGCCTCATATTGCAATGGTCAGCAAATACTTCCTATTTGGGTGGTGTTATGGGGATGGGGTGGCCCCATAGACATTTTTCCCGAATATTGATATCAGATTCGTGCTTGACTTCCAGAGACTTTTCATTTTAGCCCCATATTGCTATGGTCGTAAATTTGTCCTCTTTGGAGGATGTATTCGGGGATGGGCGGCCCCTCAAACATTTGGTTCCACATCTGTATATCAGATTCGTATTCTACACTCAAATACCTTTTTTAAAAGCCCTATATTGCCATGGTCAGTAAATAAGTCCAGTTTGGCCGGTGTTTTGGGGAAGGGGTGGACCCCCAGAACCTTGGTCCCACATTTGGATATAAGATTCGTTTTTTACTCACAAATACCTTTCAATCGATTCCCATATTGGCATGGTCGGTAAATATGTCCGATTTAGGGGTGTTTTGGGGGTTGGGATGGTCCCCCAAACACTTGGTTACCAGATACGTTTTCTTATCTTAAATACCTTACATTTGAGTCCCATATTGTTGTGATTGGTGTATATATATATATATATATATATATATATATATATATATATATATATTTGGTAGGTTTTGGGGTGGACGCCCCCCTAGGTACACCAACCAAAATTTGGCTACCAATTTTTTGTTTTTAGGTTACTATAAGAGAGCTCACAAAATTTCGCTTAAATAGCACCACCCAACTCCGAGATCTGGCGTTTCTGAAAATTAGGGTAAGGGGGAGGGACCGCCCCCATTAGATAAATATAGTACCCTATTTTCACCACGGGATTATTATGCACCATCTGTGAAAATTTCAAGAAAATCGTTTCAGCCGTTTCTGAGTGTATAAGGAACACACAAACAAACACAAATTGATTTTTATAAAAGAAGATAAGATTAATTAAACGTCAAACTTTTAAAAAAGATTGTGCATATTGATAAGGATGCCAATTTAAAGTTGTAACATAATTCGAACTCAAATTTTTTATTATTAGCAGATCTCAGTTGGTAATTGAAACTCTTTCAGTGTTTATTTTAATTTATTTCGATGTTGTGATGCAAAATTATATTAAAAGCCTTTAATTTTCGCACAACTCCATTATGGAGTGGTTTTGTTATTTTTGCACATTTGAATACCTACTATGTTATAGATATATCTTTATCGAGTAAATGTTGTCATATAATATACTTGTCTTAGAAATTTTTGCTGTTTTCTTGAAGTGTACCTGGCAGCCATTTGTGTGTTACTTTAATGATTTTTGTTATTGGACATACTAGAATTTTTGTACCGAAAAATTGTCACTTTCCGATTTTACCTCCGTACTTGTCTGAGCTGCTCAATAATCTGACTGCTCTTTGCTCAGTCAAAAGAGGAAAAAATTTTGTGTGTGAGAATATGTTTACACTAGTGACGAGCACACAATTGCAATTATTTGTTAGCCTATGGGTCTGTTTGGCCTTATTTTCCTGTGTACGTACAAAGTAATGTGCAGTATAGTGAGTATTTTTGCCAGCTATTGGTCACCAAACTGAAATACTCACATTTTCTCTCTAATAGGAGAGACATATGAGAATAATTATTGGTCCAGTTATCAATATTATCGGCAATCAACATACTTTTGCCAATAAATAATAAAAGTATTTCGTTTCTCGTAAAAATGTCTCAAACGTTTTATTATTTTGCGTTTTCTAATGACCTTTTTTGGCAGTCCTTTTTTATCCCGAACGGAATACATTTTCGGGTGATGGTTTTTTTTTGTCATTTGGCCTGGTTGTCCTTCGTTTTTTGTTTTGTCCTAAATTTGGATATCAATTCCTTACTCTACTCTCACATTTCGTTTAAGTACTATATAGTCCCCTTTGGCCAACATGTACGTTTGGGGTCAATCCCTCGTCAAATACCTTTTCCTAGTTATACCATCCACCATAGGATTGGGTATACAAATTTCGTCATCCCGTTTGTAACACCTCGACCCCATAAGGTAATACTAAGATCCCATAAAGTGTATATATTCTTGATCTTCATGACATTTTAAGTCGATCTAGCCGTGTCCGTCTATCCGTCCGCCTGTCTGTCGAAAGCACGCTTACTATCGAAGGAGTAAAGTTAGCCGCTTGAAATTTTTCAACAATACTTCTTATCAGTATAGGCCGATTGTGATTATAATCTGACTGAAATGTTATGTAAGTGATTGTTTTCAACAGTTGTGCTAAGTATAGTATAAATCGGTTCATAACCTGATATAGCTGTCATATAAACCGATCTCCCGATTAGACTTCTTGATGTTCTAGAGGGCCCAATTCTTATCCGATTTGGCTGAAATTTTGCATATGTCGTTTTAGTATGACTTTCAATAACTGTTCTAAATCGGTTAATAACCTTTAATAGCTGCCATATAATCTGATCTCCCGATAAGATTTCTTGAGCTTCTAGATGGCGCAGTTCTTATCCTGTTTGGCTGAAATTTTTCACGTGGCGTCTTATTGTGACTGCCAAGAACTGTGCCAAGTATGGTTCAAATTTTTCCATAATCAGATATAGCTGTCATATAAACCAATCCCAGTTCTTGACTTTTTGAGCCTCTAGAGTGCCGATCTAGCTGAAATTTTGTGTGGAGTGTTTTGTTTTGACTTCTCACAACTATTAGAGGCATGGTCTAAATCGGTTCATAACCTGATATAGCTCCCATAGAAATCGATTTCCCGATTAGATTTTTTGAGCTTCTAAAGGGCGCGGTTCTTAAACGATTTAGCTGAAATTTGCGCGACGGATTTTGTTATGACTTCTAACATTTCTGCTAACTATGGACCAAATGGGTTTATAACCTGATATAGCTGCCATATAAACCGATTCCGGATCTTGACCTCTTGAGGCTCTTGAGAGCGCAGTTATTATCCGATCTAGCTGACATTTTGTATGAAGAGTTTCGTTTTGGCTTTAAACAACTATGCCAAATACGGTCCTTAATCTGATATAGCTCTCATTAAAACCGATCGTTCGATTATCGTTCTTAAAACTCTAGAGTGCGCAATTCGTATCCAAATTGGCTGAAATGTACAACGGCTTCTCCTATGTTCTCTAACATACGTGCCAAATATGGTCTGAATTGGTCTATTATTTGATGTAGATCACATATAAACCGATCTCTGGGTTTTACTTCTTAAATTATGTACAGTACAATGACTTCTACTATGGTCTCTCACATTCAAACTACGTATGGTCCGAATCATCGAATCATATAACCTGATATAGCTCCAACATATCTGGTTGTTGTTGTAGCCACATTTTCATGTGAAAGTGGCGATCCTCGTCATGCTCCTGTAGGTGAGCAAGCTTGTTCCGGTTCAAACCGGTCCGGACCGATCGCCACGAGAACAGAGTTGTCATTGGTAATTTAAAGGCTCCAATATCACGGGCACTCAGTATTTGGGCAAAAGCAGGTGTCGTCCGGCATATCACTGAGACTCCTCGCTCAATACCGCTGATTGTCCGCGACTGCCGTTGCAGCTACTCCGTATGGAGCATTTCACTATCCGCAACCTGTTTACGCGCCCGGCAGCTTGCAGCTCGTGACAGCAATGCATACCACACATATCGGCGCAGCTAAGCTTCTCGTGACAGCAATGCACACCACACATATCCCGTGACGGGACATATCTGGTGATGTGCATTAGCATCACTTTCTACAGTGAGGCTATTTTTCTTGGCAGAAGCGGCTTACTTAAGGCTTGAAGGCGACAGCCCTGAATCTTGTGCCATATATAGGGAAACCAGCCAGTAATGGGATTCCAAGGCTGGCTACTGCCGAATCTTCAGTGTTTAGCGACGGAAGAAGAAAGATATTTAGGCTACTCTTTGCAAGAATATAGGCTCTGTAACTCCTATTCCCCGTACGCTTGAGTAGTTTAAATCCAGCACTTGTTGGTTCCTGAACCATTCCTCCGTGCACCCATTGTTTCTGAAAAACAACCACGTCAATTTATCCTGTCATCAGAAGAACATTTAATGCCTTACAATAACTTAAGGCTTAAAGCCGGCATATCTGAATCGTAAGCCAGCCGGTAAAGAGACTTTTTAATTTCATTGCTGTCTGCTACTGAATCTTCAGTGCTTAGCGATGGAAGAAGAAAAACATTCAGACTACTCCTTGCAAGAATACAGGCTCTGTGTCTCCCATTTTCCATACCCTTTAGTAGTTTAAATCCAGGAATTCTTAGTCCACAAACCATTCCTCCGCACCGCTTGGTTCTTGGACAAGAACCACGTCAATTTCTCCTATCATTAGAAGAATCTTTAGTGCCTTACTGCATATTCTGCAAATGAGGCGTAAGCCTCATTTTCTGAATTCACCAGAAGATGCGTTCGATCTTGTCATTATGAGTTTCTTACACAGTTGAGAAACCATTTGAACCACTCTTTCTCACGACACTGGACAATTGCGGTGTGGATGATTCTTCCCTAGATGCTTCACCATCTGCTGCTGTGAAAGTAGCTTTCGAGTTCCTTACTTCCCCGCTGTAAACACCTTGAGCCCAATCCAACGGGATGACCCCCCACACAGGGCTTTTCGACTTCCGTCTCGACGTCTTCTCCTCCTGTTTCGATCGTGGCAGGGGGATTTCCAGTCTTCTACAATCCTTTTCTCAGACAAGTGTTCAGGAACTACTGCTGAACACGATGACCGCTTCTAACACCATCAGTCTCTGCTTGTTGAATCCGTAGAATACATCTCCTTCAGACTTAATGAGGTATGCGAGACAGCCCCAATTTAGTACGAATCTCCTGTCGCCATCAGCCTCATTCAATCGAACAATCCTTCAGTCGGTGGTTGAAAGATTAGGATTACATTCTTTTAGCCTCCTATGTGTTAATTCAGAATCTGAGGAAATCCTTAATATCCAAGCGTGCGCCATTGGTAGAGAAAGAATATCTTCCTTCTTGACTAAATCCATTGCTGCGCCTGGACAGATCTCGCAAATCTTTGTAAGGGCGCAACGATACATTTCAATTGCGCGTTGATCCCCGAAGGCAATTAGTCGGTCTCGGCCCAGATACCAGCCTGCATCGTCACAAATTGGTGAAGGTCCAGGCAATTCCGAAAGACATCGAGTTATATAGATGACAGTCCATTGACAATCCCACTGCAATTGTTCTTGGGTATGCAGCCCTGTTCTCCACCCTTGTTGACAAATACCAACACCAAGCTGTCCTTAGCGATTTTAGCAAAGGTTCTTGGACCCGTATTTCTTTTGCTCGCCTTAGTTCTTTTGGGCATGGGATGCCCTCCGGGTGACCGCAGACTTTTGGCTGACTGCGGTATCGTTTCCGAATCTAGAAGTGTAGTCTCTGGGGTTGCCTGTGAAACGAATCTACGATCCTTTCTCCTTATCGGCGAAAATTTTAGGATCATTTGCACCAAGCTTCTAAATAAACCTGAGAGCTATGCCTATTTTGTTCAATATCCTCTTTTAGTTCAGCCTAAAGAGAAGATTCCAACCGGGAAGTTATTTATTTCATTTGAAAATTTAAAAAAAAATACACTCTACCAAACAAACTCTTTCATCAAATGGAGTTTAAGATACTGTGTCTGAAATTGATTCAATATTTACTTTCTGCCTCACTCCTGCAAAGGATTCTTCACTTTCCAATTTCATGAATTCATTAATTGCTTTTCGGTGAGTGTATTTACTTTTGCAGCATAACTGATTCACATACATCAAAGATCCCTCTGCCTTTTTTGAAAAGTGCAAAAAAATGTTAAACCTACCTCCCCCAGGGCATATGCATACATATGCAAATAAAGGATGTTGTTTAAATATTTCGAAAATTAAGCGAAAAGTGAAATCACAAGGCCGTATTGAATTTCTTTCTAAACTTGATTATATCTTTAAACTTTCGGGAAACCTCTAAAGGCCACACAGCTTTGAGTAAACGTACTAATCGTTTGTGACACGTTCAGGTGTTTGCATAAATTATGACAGGAAGTGGGAACAGTTTTGATTGAAATGAGTTTGTGAAAGTTATTTGATTTCAATGTAATTAGCAAACAATTAATTATGCTGCAAGTCAAAGAGCCGTCTTTACAACTCCATAGAGGGATCAATGCCGAATCGAAAGCAAAATAATGAAGATTCAAAAAGTTGCTTTGCATTGAAGTTCGCTTGGGGATAACTGTAACTTGTTGTAACAAAAGTTGGATAAGTTTAAATTAATTCTAAACTTTTTGCATTCGTTTACATCGACACAAGCATTCAATGTTGATGGAGGCGTTGGTGTTGATGGGATGCTGTACCCATCAATAGGCAAACAAGGGTGGTTCAAATAGCCTGAAGCTACCTGAAGTCTGATACTCATCATTTAAGACACTCCAGTTGTTTAAGACATGGAAAAAGTTCAAATATTTCATTTAGTTGAAATAAAACTTACATTCTGCATAAGAATTTTTAATTAAGGAAAATAAGACCCAACAAATTGCAAATCTTAATTTCTTAAAGAAACATTTTGCAGCTTTGAACATTTGAAGAAGACCATTTTATTAAAATTGATTTAGTGCAATATCGAGGACAACAGACATAAACACATGCACTCATAGAAAAAATCAAGCACGGCATTGACGAAGTGACCATATTCGTTCATAAAAGTGAACCGACACCCAAAGTCAACACTTCAACCACAAATGTTCATAAACCAACAACAGTTGTTTGTGAATGAAACGTCCACGCACTTTCATATTCTGAGAACGTCTTGTGGACAGTTTTAATTAAATGATTGCAAAAAGTTTTTGTGAGCTGCTGAGTATCGAATTGAATATCCCATTGAATGTTTAGAAACGCCTTACCAAATTGCAACACAGCCGGCAATATTTTTGGATTCATTTAAACTTAAGGTTTCTATGCAATGTATGAAAACTATGAGAACTACAATGAGAAACAAAGGAAAAGTAAAACGGACATCTCCAATGTTGATGACCCACGCAAACGAAAAAAGGACCATGATTTGTGAATCTGCACCTGGAATGTCTGGACTCTTTATAGAAAAGGTACAGTATACGCGCTGGCGGATGTATTAGAGAAGTACGAGGCAGATATTACCGCCTTACAGGAAATGCCATGGACTGGGAATGGCGTTACTACAACATCAAACGGTGACGAACTATACTATAGCTGCCATAACACGAGGCATGAATTTGGCTGGGGATTTGTGGTTAGTCGGAGACCCAAAAGCTTTACTGCGGTGGATGATAGGCTAGCCACAATCTGCATAAAAGCCAATTTCTTCAACATCAGCCTTATTTGTGCCCATGTCCCGACGGAAGACAAAGATGAGCAGACCAAGGATATTTTCAACGAGCGCCTAGAGATAAAAAGATATAAAAATCGTTCTGGGCGATTTTAATGCAAAGATAGGGAAGGAAGACATTTTTGGTCGAACAGTCGGAAAGTTTAGCCTCCACGAGATAACGTCCAGTAATGGGTAGAGGTTGATAGATTTCGCCGCGGCAAAAAACATGCAGTTAGTCACTGGCTGTCATCCGATCAAAACACGAGAAACCAAATTGATCACGTTGTGATAGATGGAAGGCATTCATCCGGTGTGTTAGATGTACGATCGATCCGTGGAGCGAATATAGATTCAGATCACTACCTTGTGGCATCAAAGGTTCCCACCCGTTTGAACATGGCAAGGAAAGTACGATCTGACACTGCACGGAAGCTGGACATTGAAAAGCTGCAAACACAACAGATGGCAGCGGCATACTCCACTCGCCTGACCCAATTGCTTGATGAAAGCACTCCTTGTTCCAATGATATAATGGGGCAGTGATAAACTATTGCCAACTCCATGAAAAAAGCCGCAAAATCCGTACTTGGGTACCGGAAGCCACCTCCAAAAAACCCGTGGTACGACCAAGAGTGTCGAGATGCTACTGAAGCCAAGAATGCGGCATATAGGGCAACGCTGCAATCAGTAGCAACGTATCGGGAGAAAAGGATGGAGGAGAAACGTCTATTCCGCAGAAAGAAAAAAGAAATGGAAAAGCGCGAGTGTGAGCGATTTGAGATGTGCAGGAGTCAGAATGAAGTCCGGAAATTTTACCAAAGAATTAAACATCAAACCGATGGCTTTGGTGCCTCCTGCAGAGACAAAGATGGAAATCTGGTAACCGACACAGATAACATGCTGAGGATATGGAAAGAACATTTTACCCAAATGCTAGTGTCCGACGTTGGCGACAAAGAGGATTCCGCAGAACCAATCAATGATGATGGTATAGAATATTTACCTCCCTGTCAGAATGAGGTCCAGGTAGCAGTGACCCGACTAAAGAACATCAAGGCAGCAGGAGCCGACGGGTTACCCGCTGAACAAATTAAGACCGGAAGCGACACGCTGATAAGGCGTATACATCAGCTTATCTGTGCAATCTGGCTAGAAGAACGCATACGCGATAATTGGAACCTCAGCATACTATGTCCCGTTATGTGTGCCAACTTCAGAGGAATAAGTCTCCTCCCCATCGCATACAAGATACTCTCGAGCGTGCTGTGTGAAAGATTAAAACCTAAAGTCAATGAGATAATTGGGCCCTATCAACACGGCTTTAGACCTGGTAAATCCACCCTGGACCAGATATTCACACTGTGCCAAATCCTTGAAAAAACCCGAGAAGGACAAATCAACACATACCATCTATTTGTTGCCTACATTTCGATACTCCTTTACGTTCAAATGTATTTCAAGCCATGTCTGAGTTTGGTATCCCTGCAAAATTAATAAGACTCTGCAGGATGACACTTGCTGATACACGTTCCTCAGTAAGAATAGGATAGAATCTCTCCGAACCATTTAATACCAAATGAGGTTTCAGACAAGGAGAAAGCCTATCGTGTGATCTCTTTAATATCCTGTTGGAGAAGATTATACGAGATGCAGATGTGAATATATATGACAAGAGAGATAAATATATATGACAAGAGATGAATATATATGCTGATGTGAATATATATGACAAGAGAACATATGTTATTCGCCTATGCCGACGACGTTGACATCATAGATCGGTCACCGGAAGTAGTAACTGCAACCTTTGAAAGAATCGAAAGAAAGTCAGTGAAAAGTAAATGGAGATAAGACGAAATGGATGGTTTCAACTCCAAAAAAGCCTTGCAAAACCGAGCAGATAAAGAAAATGGGGAAAGTTGGGAACCACAACTTTGAGATAGTCAGTAACTTTATTTACCTCCACCCCCGTAACCGAATCGAATGACACTAGTTTTGAAATAAAGCGAAGAATAATACTGGCAAACAGATGCTTCTTGGGACTAAGTAAACAGCTCAGAAAGAAGGCCACCTCTCGACAGACGAAGATTACACTATAGAAGACACTGATTCTACCCGTGCTGTTATATGGTTCTGGAGCATGGGTACTTGTGACAGCAAATGAATCATAGCTTGGAGTATTTGAGAGAACGATTCTTCGTAAAATATATGGACCAGTTTGCGTTAACGGATAATATAGGCGAAGTATGAACCACGAGCTGTATAAGCTGTATGACGACGATAACATAGTTACACGCATCTCAATATCTCTTTCTCAAGATCCGACATCGGTTTATATGTATGCTATATAAGTTAATAAGCTGATTTATACCATACTTGGGAAAGTTGTTGGAAGTTAAACAAAACACTTCATGCAAAATTTCATCAAAATCGGATAAGAATTGCGGCGAGCTCAAGAAGTAAAAATCTAGGATCGGTTCATATGGCTGCAATATCAAAACTTGGAACGATATAGCTCATTTACAAAGTTTTAAACACCTTTATTTCTTCGAAAAGCTTAGGTTAGGTTAAAAAGAAGGTGCATATATTAATCCGCCCCATGCCACTATGGACATACACCTAAGCCAGTAATCGGCTGGTTGTGCACTCTAAAAACTATAAAGTAACCTCTAAAAAGAAAATTTTAAGTTAGGAATTCCCTGCTACTTAAAAAATCCTTAATTGTTATCAATACCACTCCCCTAAGTTGGTTCATGACTGATATTGTGTCTCCACCTAAGTACCGGTATCTGTTGGACGCGAAAGCCGGGCACTGACAAAGGAAATGCTCCAACGTCGCATCGTCTTCCCCGCATGCCCTACACATGCTATCACTTGCCGCACTGATTTTACATATTTACGGATTTGATTTAAATACTTTACCCCATCCTATCACCCCTATATTTCGTGTCGAAGGTAGTCTAGATCCGACCATAGTGCAATAGAGCTGTTTTAGCTCTTTGGTGAATTTTTCGTTGGATTCATGTGAAAAATCGATGATCAATTAACATCGACCTCTAAATGCTATACTCCCTTTATATTCGTGGTGGTGGGTATCCAAAGGTCGGTGTAATAGGTCTTTATTATTATTATAATTTTTTTTTCTCAGTACATTCTTCCACAATGTTGAACATAACAATATGCCTTATTTTCTCAGAGTTACCGAGGTGACTTGACTAGATGTTTGTAGTTTGAAATTCTTACACATATTTCGCTGCGTCCTAAATTACCGCCCAACTTCTTGCAATCTTTCGAAACTTGCTAATTCTAAGGATGCGCACAATCATCATCACCTCAAGTAAAGTAAACAAAAGCGCTCCTCCATGCACAACATCGCGATGAAAAATTTGAATAAAAGAAATGGAAGTGGCGTAGCGATAGAACCAACAACATTCAGCAAAACGGAAAAGTAAATGGTGGTAGCCTTGGGTGTGAGTGTGTGTGTGTGCGAGAGTTCAGCATACCATACAAGCGAATTTCAATTCTGAATACTAAATGCCAAGCAACAATAAAAAAAGGAACGACGAAAAAATCCATGTAAAATTTGCATAACTTTTATATCAACAAAATCATTGAAAATCATTTAATGGCAATAATTCCATACCAGACAACTTGTTGTTTATGAAGGCGGATAGGTAATATACTGAAAGCTTTAGGGTGCTTAGGGCCTTTACAAGGGCCATAAGTTATTTTAACAGTTTATAGAGATATTGAAATTTCCACATAACAACCGGTAACGAAAAAGTTACGCAAATACAATTAGTTTAAATTAACATTTTCTTGAAGAACTTATATCGAAGAGCCATGATGTCGAATGGTAGGGTCCGTTGGTAACATCTATATACCCTATCTGGACTGAACATGTTCTTAAAAGGCGTAAGTGTGCTTCATTTACGTCCAAACAATGCCATGAACATTCCATTAAGGAACAGGGGCAAATTTCTCACATATCATTGAGTGCTGTCCGATTCAAGTTAAAGCTTAATGATAAGCGACCACCTTTTTATAACCAAACTCGAACGGTGTGCCGCAGTGGTACACCTCTTTGGGGAGAAGTCCTTACATGGCAAAGAACTTACAAATGTCGCCAGCATAAGGAGGGGATAATCAAATGAAAATTTTGTCCATGAACATTCCACTAAGAAACAGGGGCAAACTTCTCACATATCAATGAGTGCAGTCCGATTCAAGTTTAAGCTCAATGATAAGGGGCCTCCTTTTTATAGCCGAGTCTGAACGCCGTGTGACACCTCTTTGAAGAGAAGTTTTACATGGCATAGTACCTCACAAATGTTGCCAGCATTAGGAGGGGAAAAGCAATTTTTTCGGATGGTCTCGCCAGGATTCGAACCCAGGCGTTCAGCGTCACAGGCGGACATGCTAACCTCTGCGCTACGGTGGCTTCCAGGAGAGGAGGAAGGGGGAGAGTTGATAATCACCGCAGGAAATTTTTTTTCTGATATTCTCGCCAGAATTTGAACCCCGTTCAGCGTTAGTCATAGGCGCACATGCTAAACTCTGTGCTTCGTTGGACTCCTACTTCATATACACTTTGGAAAAATTAAGGCTTTGGAGTCATGCAGACATGGTAGCAGCTGCGGAGCATGGCTATCGGGTGAATGTAGTCCTTAGGGAATAACCGCCTCCCATTGCACCTAAAGAAATTGACCTCCCCCGGCAAACCAGAGCAGTTCTGCCTCAATTACGTTCCGGTATATGCAGCCGCCTCAACTCACACAGAGCAAGAATTGATGCCGACGTGTAAGATGTATGTCCTGATTTTGACCAGGGACCACACGACACACGTCGCCTGTTTAACTGTCCAGCCAGACCCACTCTACTCCGACCCAGAACCCTCTGGACGCACCCCATCATAGTCGCAGAATTCCTAGATCTTGACACTCAACAGAATCAAACAGACGAAAGATAGAACACAACAAAAACAACAACAGTCAAGAATGCTAATATCAAACGATATAGATCATTGGGTATTAATGGGGTTATATCAGGGCATTGGCTGACATAGCCAGTAGTCGATCATGAATTTAATCAAACTAAATTTAGTTACCTCCATAGGGAAGTCTAAGAACTCTAAAAATCACATTTTAAAATTAATTTTTCGTTATATTACTGTACCATCCTATCCTGCTGAGTACAAGTCAAAATCAAATATTAATCTCAACCTGGGCCCTTAGGGTGAAGGCCTTGTTTATATTACTTTCATAAATAAGTTATTTGCCCATTTCGCACACCTACCACCATAGGATGGGGAGTATACTAATCTAGTCATTCCGTTTGTAACACCTTGAAATACCAGTTAACCCATAAACTATAAAAATTAGGAATTTTTAAGAGCTATAGGAAAGTTTAACAAAAGAAAATAAAAAAATAAAATCAGAAAAATGCATGAAATCTTTATTTGAATCGATTTCATGCAAATATTGAACGTGACTGCGCTTCAAATGGTCCATCCGCTTTGTCCAATTTTGGCATACTCTTTCCAACATTTCGCCCGGTATCTCACAAATAAATGCTTCAATGTTGTCTTCCAATGCGTCAATTAAAGTGGGCTTGTATGTATAAACATGAGCTTTAACATAGCCCCACAAAAAATAGTCTAAAGGCGTTAAATCGCACGATCTAGGCTGCCAAATGACCACTCCCGAACGTGAAATAATATATTCACCAAACTCGCCTCTCAATAAATCCATTGTTTCGTGTGTTGTGTGGCATGTCGCACCATCTTGTTGAAAAAACATGTCATGCATGTCAAGATCCTGCGTTTTGGGCAAAAAAAAAAGTTGGATATATCATTTCACGGTAGCGCTCACCATTCACAACTACGTTACGATTCGCATAATCTTTGAAGAAGTACGGTCCAATGATGCAACCAGCCCTTAAACCACACCAAACTGCGACTTTCTCTGGATGCATTGGAAGCTCTTGCAATGGTCCTGGCTGATCTTTACTCCAACATCGACAATTCTGTTTGTTTACGAACCCATTGAGCTAAAAATGAGCTTCGTCACTGTAGAAGAAGAAGATGCGCGATGAACTTGCTTAACAGAGCCCGCATTTTGATCATAAAATTCAATAGTTTGCAAGCGTTGGTCGTTTGTAAGACGATTCATGGCTAAATTATAGACCAAACTGAAGATATTTGACAGCGAAACAAAACACGTAAAGTGTGTGAGCTGTTTAAACCAGTGCTGCCAAAAATATAATAGTTAAAAATCACCCTTCATATTCTTTATCGTCATAACATTTTAAGTTAATCTAGCCACGTCCGTCCGTCCGTCTATCTGTCGAAAACACACCAAACTTTCGAAGAAGTAAAGCTAGGCGCTTGAAATTTTGCAAAAATGGGTCCTATTAGTGTAAGTTGGTTGGAATTGTCAATGTGTCAAATCGGTCCATGTTTTGATATAACTGTCATATGAACCGATCTAGGGTATTAACTTCTTAAGCTTTTAGAGGGCGGAATTCTTATCTCATTTGGCTGAAATGTTGCACATGGTGTTTTGGTAGCACTTCCAACAATTATGTTAAGTAAAAAAAAAGATTTTATTTAATTTACATACAAAAAAATCTTGAAAATAATAATAATATAAAAAAGGCCTCGCAAATTATATAAATTCTTGATAGTCATGAGATTCACAGTCGATGCAGCCATGTCCGTCCGTCTGTCTGTCGAAAGCACGCTAACTTTCGAAGGTGTAAAGTACGGCGCTTGAAATTTTGCACAATTACTTTATATTAGTGTAGGTCAGTTGGGATTGCAAATGGGCCAAATTGGTCCATGTTTTCAAAAAGCTGTCTTATAAAGCGACCTTCGATCTTGATTTCTTGAGCCATTAGAGGGCGCAATTCTTACCCGATTTGGCTTTTAGTTTGCATGAGATGTTTGTTATGATTTCCAATAACTGTGCTACGTATGATTGAAATCGGTGCATAACCTGATATGGCTTTTATATAAACCGATCTGGGGTCTTGACTTTTTGAGCCTCCATAGATCGCAGTTCCTATCCGATTTAGCTGAAATTTTGCGTGATGTGGTTCTGTTATGTCTTTCAACAACTGTTTTAAAAATGGTTTAAATCGGTCCATAACCTAATATAGCTACCATATAAACCGATTTGGGATCTTGACTTCATGAGCCCCTAGATTGATTTGGCCGAAATTTTGTACAACGATATTCCCATGACACTTAACCTATGTTTTAAATATGGTCGTAATCGGTCTATAGCCTGATACAGCTCCCCAATAAATCGATCTCCCTTTTTTATTTCTTAAGTCCCTAAGTGGCGCAATTCCTATTCGATTTGGCTGAAATTTTACACAAAGACTTCTACTATGGTCTTCAACGTTCAATTCAATTATGGTCCAAAAGCATAGCCACTCCTTCTTTTAGCCTTTGTTTGCCTAAAAAGAGATATCGGGAAAAGAACTCCACAAATGCGACCGGGCCGGCCGAACTAGGCACGCTTTTACTTTTTTTTTATACACACCACCATAGGATGGTGGTATACTAATCTAGTCATTCCATTTGTAACACCTCAAAATGTTCATCTAAGACTCCACAAAGTATATATATTCTTGTCGTCTCGACGTGCTGAATTGATCTTGCCATGTCCGTCCGAAATTCGAAAATTTGCACTTTATTAAACCACAATTTTCGTCCAATTTGGCTGAAATTTTGCATGTCGGTCCAAATCGGTCTATAACCTGATATAGCTCCCATATAAACCGATCCCCCGATTAGTTTAGGTTGAAAAGAGGGTGCAGATATTTATCAGCCCCTTGCCACTATGAACATACACCTAAGCCAGCAATCGGCTTGTTGTGCGCTCTATATACAAAAAAAAAGTAACTTCGAAAAAGAAAATCTCAGTTAGGAATTCCGTGCTACTAAAAAACCTTCATTGTTTTCCATACCAATCACCTAAGTTGATTCATGTCTGATATAGTGTCCCCACGTTAGTGCCGTGATCTGTTAGACGCGAAAGCCTGGCAATGACAAAGGAAATGCACCAACGTCTCATCATCTTCCCGCATGCGCTACACATACTATTACTTGCGTCATCGATTTTACGTAAGTGAGCTCGTTGTCCTGTGTCGCGTCATGATACCCATTGCTATATTGACCTTCTTCTTACTTACTTTCAGTAATAGCGTCGTTTTCTCACTATCTGGATCCCCCCATATAAGATTTTCGCCGTCCTACCGACCGTTTCGCTGTTCCACAATTTATTGAAGGCAGTCTTTTGGCCTTCACCACCAAATCGTCGCCCTTTCATTCGCTCTTCCGCCGTTATGGCCCGGCACGGATTTTACCATCCTCAGAGAAGGCGTTGATCTCCTTCTTACACTGCAAGATTGTTTGTGACCTTTCCATCCTGGTTGTTATTACACTCATGTCATTTTTACTATCCGTAAAGATGTTCACACTCGAGGTCCACGCGTTAGCACCACACCACTTCATGAATCCCGTGATCGCCCGGATCTCCGTCTGCAGGTCCGTATTATGGTCAGGCAGTCTAAAACAGATCTCAGTTCCTGGGTTCTCAATTCAGACCCCCAGGCCCACTCTGTCCTTTAGCTTTGATCCATCCGAGTGACATGATCTTCCAGATGGCAATACTAGGGTCCCGTCAATCCAAGACTGTGCCGCTGGCAGCAGTGCCTCGCACTCGACCTCAAGGTTCATCTCAGGTATCCGATCATAAACCTTTTCACATTTAATCTCTATATCTATGAGTCGGATATTAGAATAGTCTCCAGTGCCCTAGTGGGCGTGGCCCTCATCGCTCTGCCTATGCCAAGACAACATGTTCTCTGAACCTGTTGTATGGTCCTTATGTTGCATTTTTTCTCCATAGCAGTCCACCAAACTACCGAGACGTAAAAAAGTATTGGTATAATCACGCTCCTGTGGATCCAGTGGACTAACCCTGGCCTCAGGCCAGGGCAAAATTTTGTCTTCGGACAATTACGAGAAATTTGCAGAAAAATTTCAATTTTCAGCAGATTTTTCTACTTAAAATAGCAGATTTTGTTTGCTGATTTAGCTGACCGAAATGTTTGCTAATACAGCAACCCTATTTTTGCTGAAACAGCGGTAATGTCTGCTTTCCCATTTTCAGCAGACAAAATCTGCTGTTTTTGCTGTTTTGAATAACAAATTGGGTTGAGTATACATATAGACTAGTCCGAACTGCGTTCCACACTGCGACATATATTAGGGAGAAGTTTTTACCCCATTTTTGTATGGTACCTCACATATGTCGTCAGCATTAGGAGAAGATAACCTACGCTGAAATGTTTTTCTGATGTTCTCGCCAGGATTCGAATCCAGACGTTCAGTATTATTGAAGAGGACGCTGCGCTACGGTGGCCTCCTTTAACCTGATAAATCTCCCATATTAGCCGATCTCCTGAATAGCCTTTTACGGCATCTAGAAGCTTCTACGGCATCTTTTGCCTAGTTGGACAGAAATTTGGTACATAATGTACAACTAGGTTCTTCAATAAAGGTAACTTTTGGTGACCCCATGCTGATGAATTCCCAAGATTCGGCCCAGCCGATTTAATTCACTACGGCCCAGTTTTTCACAATCGCTCACCATCAACACACAACGGTAATAAAAATAAAATGAAAATTACACAACAGCATCCTAACACAAATAGGGTGTTTATTTACTTTGCTTAAGTTTATTTTTTGTGCCATGATGTAAATTTTAGTAAATTTTTAGCAGAACCCATGGTGGTGGGTTCCCAAGAATCGGCCCGGCCGAACTTAGCACGTTTTTACTTGTTTACGGCTCATTTTTTCACAAACGCCCACCATCAGTATACAATGGCAAGCAAACGGTAACAAAAATAAAAGGTTGGTACCTTTTCCAAAAGGAAATAACACAGCAGCACCCTAACACAAATAGGGTGTTTATTTACTTCGCTTGAGCTTATTTTTCATCCATGATGCCCTTGTTGTCTAACTTTATGCATATAATTCGCGTGAAAAACTGGGGGCGATAGCGAAAAAATTCAATGAAAATATGAAAAGCATATAAAAGCTGAGAGTTAAATCTCTTAGTACACAAAGATGATGGAAAATTTCCATTTTCGTCACTTGCTTGCTATTCCTGTTGAATCTACAGTAACGTTCGATTTTATGCAACATCATGGTGACAATGGAAATACACGGTCATGTAGATACACATTTTACGTAGGCACATTGAGTTTTGTTGGCATTGCCAATTTTATGGCTTACATGCATGCTTATATGACCGCACACAACTAAACGTACGTATATTATGCCAATCAATCTACGAATTATGTATAGGAACAAAAAAATTTGATTTTTGTTTTAATATTTTTTATTTGTTTTAAAGAGATAAGACAGACGACGGAAGATTACTGCATGATAGAAATTTTTTGCAATAACATTTTAAAAATTAGAAAAAATATTTTTTCTACTTCGGAAAACTTTTTTAAAGCATTTCGGTTTTTCAACAAGCAAAAGCGTGCTAAGTTCGACCAGGTCGAATCTTGAGTACCCAACATCATGGATTCTGCAAAAATTAACCCTTGTCAACTCGGTTTGTATTTGAGTTTTTTTGAAACATTCAAATCGTGTATTTACTGATAGGTATTGGAGGACACAAGTGTACTTAGCGTACCAAATTTTAGCAACATCATGTAAAAATTAGTGCCTTTAAGGCTTCTAGGAGTGAAAGCCGGAGATGGGTTAATTTGGGGTCTATATATTGGGTTGCCCAAAAAGTAATTGCGGATTTTTTAAAAGAAAGTAAATGCATTTTTAATAAAACTTAGAATGAACTTTAATCAAATATACTTTTTTACACTTTTTTTCTAAAGCAAGAAAAAAAGTCAAATTCAATTATCGTTTTATATGGGCGCTATATCAGTTTATAAACCACTCCCAATCCTACTTGACACAAAAGTTAAAATACTGAGCAGAATTTTAACTTTACTCAAATTGGCCATTACAGAAAATTTATTCCTCTGGCGAACGCTGATTAGATGCCCAAACCTTTCGATCTTCTGCGCTTTTTTTTCCAATTTCTGACACCCAATTTCAAGATGTCACACTCAACTTGGTCACCTCATCCTTTTGGTCTTCCCCTTTTACATTTTCTTATATGGTCACCTTCAAAAGACTTCTTTGCTGGAGCTTCTTCATCCATTCTGACAACATGGTCTAGCCAACACAAACGTTGTATTTTGATGCGTTTAACTATGATATCGTTGTCATACAGCTCGTTATTCATACGACGCCTATATTCTCCATTAACGCAAACTTGTTCATATATTTTACGAATAATCTTTCTCTCAAACACTCCAAGCACTACCTCGTCTACTTTCACAAGTAACCATGCCTCAGAATCATATAACAACACGGGTAGTATCAGTGTCTTGTATAGTGTAAACTTCTTCTGTCGAGAGGTGGCCTTGTTTCTTCGTTTTATCTCAAAACTGGTGCTATTCGTTTCGGTTACGGCGGTGTCGAGGTAGATAAAGTCGGCGAGCCTCCCCCTTACCGTAATTTTCAAAAATGCCAGATCTCGGAGATGGGTACACCGATTGAAGCGAAATTTTTTATGCCACGTTATGGTATCTGAAAAACTCTACATCGGTATAACATTTTTAGGTCAAATATGGGGGGACGCCCCATCTTAAAACCCACATGAACGGACATGTTTACCGATTGAGACAATATGGGTATCAAACAAAAATTATTTAAGAGTAGAGTTAGAACAAGGTACACAAATTTCACCCTAAGTCTACGGGGGGGTCCCCCACCCCAAAAAAATCCCAATAGGACTCTGTCATCGCTTTGGGAAATATGGGAATTTAAAAATTTTAGTACAAATCTGACATACAAATTTATTTTTTGGTGTAAGGGGGTCCAGGTCTGATGGATTCAAGGGCCTTACGTTACTATGTTGTATTTGAATCGTATTTATTGCGAAAATGCCTCTATGATACAAACACCACATTTACCACGCTAGACAACCCTGTCTATTAGCTATACTTTTCCCAATGCAAGTGTTTTCGTGTAATGACAGAATTTGTTTGTCTGCGACAAGTACACTACTTCCAAGGTACACATAATTCTGTGAATCTGTTGGAAGTTGTATTGATGGCTTCGAAAGCTAGCAAATGGCAACGGCTCTCGCTGTTGCTCCGTGTGCCCAGGTTTGAATCCCGGCCGAGCTCCGCCCAATTTTTTCATTTTCAAATTTTTTACCTGCTAGGGCCATCATTAAATTTCACAATTTTTTCTTTGGTTCTCTTTTGAGACGAGTTCAATGATCGAAGATTTTCTTTGCAAATGGAAAAGGAAAGCCATAGCCAGATTTTATAAATCTAAAAAGCTGATAAACTTTTATGGAAATAAAATATTTGTTGGTTTTATAATTGTACGCACTTTTTCGTTGAAAAAGGAAAAGCACTTCTGAAATTGTTTGCATTCCCTTTTAAGAGCTATTTGCCTTGCTTTTTTTTCAGTAGAATCAATTAAGTTTTTTCAGAAGAGACAATAAACTGATGGCCGACCAAGTTCTGTTGATTTCGAAAGATGAGGGTTCAATTTTGCCAGAAATTCATTGAACTTGCATGCCGAAATTTGTGGAGATTATGAAAGTAATCGCAAAGTTTGATAAGTTATTCCATGCATTAGATATTCAATTTTTTAATATAAACACTCTAAATACCCATACCATACTAGTAAAAACGTTTTTGCTTCACTTTTTGCATACGTTTATTAGGATCCCAAATGAACCCCTGCTGCTAATGGCAATACAAAACCCATTCCCCATATGCTTCTACTACAATAACTTTGCATGCACAAATAGTGTGGTATGAAGGGAAAAGAAAAAGTATTAAGTATGACATCACTTACCTTATAAATTGACTTAGGATAATCCGTATGAAATCCAATTGTCAACTGTGACACAATTTTTCTTTTAGTTTTCTGCACTTATTGAATAGCATGATTTATGTATGGAATTGTGGGGTGAACATTTTCCATAAGACATTACTTGTGATGCCTTGGCATATGGTTGCTGTGTATAGTATAATTTTTTGTTTTTCTTTTTGGTTTCGGTCTTTTTTTTACTTATATTTAATTTGTAAATTGGATTTTCAGCTTTTGTTGTAGAGGAGGATAAGATGATTGGAACACTTATAAACAGACAACTTTTGAAAAATATTTTTTTTTATATATGTGTATAATTTCTTTGATTTTTTTTTGCTTTATTCAGCTTCAAATGAACACATTTTTGTGTTTTTTTTTTCAATTTTCAATAATTGTTTACTGATTTCATTTTTCCTGTAGAAATGAATATTTTATTAGCAATTTATCATAATTTATATATATTTTTTTCTATGGCACATAATTAATTCTGAAATAATAGTAGTAATTAATTAAATTTGTCACAAGTTCATTCAGGCATAAAAAGTGTTGTGGACATGTGATGATTGACTTCATTAATTTCAGGTTTAACATCACTCATACGCTGTCAGCAGTGAAGATGAATGCTTTCATTTGCTTTATTGAGGTAAATGAATTCATGAATGAAAACATGAATTCAACAAATCGTTCAATGATTACATATTAAGACGCATAGATTTTTATATCCTCCCCACATAGGAAGAAGAAAGAATATATTAATCAAGTCATTCAGTTTGTAACACCTCGAAATATTGATCTGAGGTACTATAGAGTATATAGATTCTTGATCGTCGATCTAGCCATGTCCGTCCATCTATCTGTTGAAATCACGCCACAGTCTTTAACAAGTAAGAGCGTGCTAAGTTCGGCCGGGACGAATCTTATATACTCTCCACCATGGATCGCATTTGTCGAACTCTATGCGCGGTATTTCTTTTTAGGCAAACAGAGAATATTGAATAATAACTGTTATGCTATTGGAGTTATATTAAGTTAAAGTCCGATTCGGACCATAAATGAATGATGTACATTGTAAAAGTCATTGTGTAATATATCAGTCCTCTCGCATAAGAATTGCGCCTTGTGGGGGCTCAAGAAGCAAAATCGGGAGATCGGTTTATATGAGACCTGTAACAAGCTATAGATCGATTCAGACTATTTTGGACACGTATGTTGATATTGTATGGTATATATTGGGAGGAGCCGTTGTACGAAATTTCTGACAAATCGGATAAGAGTTGCGCCCTCTAGACGCTCAAAGAGTCAAGATCCTAGATCAGTTTATATGGCAGCTATATCAGGTTATATACAGATTTGCGCCATACATAGCACAGTTATTGTCATAACAAAACACTTCATGCAAAATTTCAGCCAATTCGGATGAGAATTGCGCGCTCTATTGGCTTAAAAAGTCAAGATCCAAGATCGGTTTATATGACAGCTATACCAGATTATGAACCGATTTCAACCATACTAAGCGCAATAGTTTGAAGTGACACCAAGACACGTCGTGCAAAATTTCAGCCAAATCGAATAAGAATTGCGCCCTCTAGAGGCTCAAGAAGTCAAAACTCAAAATAGGTTTATATGGCAGCTATATCAAAACATGGACCGATATGACCCATTTACAATCTCAACCGACCTACACTAACAAGAAGTATTTGTGCAAAGTTTCAAGCGGCTAGCTTTACTCTTTCGGAAGTTAGCATGCTTTCAACAGACAGGCGGACGGACAGGCGGAAGGACAGGCGGACGGACCGACGGACGGATATGTCCAGATCGACATAAAATGTCACGACGATCAAGAATATACATACTTTATGGGGTCTCAGACGAATATTTCGAGTAGTTACAAACAGAATGACGAAATTAGTATACCCCCCAGGGTATAAAAATATACAAAAAAATACAATTTTTGACCATGAAAATTCCACTAAGGAACTGGGGCAAACTACACAGATCCTTTTTTTTCATAAGCAGGTTTAGTTCCTATAAGATGGGCTATATTGGACTTTATCTTGAAAAAGCACCCATATATACCGATCTGACTATTTAAGGTCTTTAGCTCATTAAAGCCACATTTATTATACGATTTCCCTGAAATTCGGGAAAGGGTGTTATGTTAGACATCTTGACATTCATACGGCCTAGATCGGTCCAGATTCTGATATATCACTCATATATACCCATCTCTTGATTTAACTTAACTTGGGCCCATAAAAGGCGCATTTTGTTTTCCCCAAATACATGGTCCCACATTTGGATATCAGATTGGTATTCTACTCCCAAATACCTTATTTTGAGCCCCATATTGCGAATGTCAGTAAATAATTGCTGTTTGTAGGGTGTTTTGGGGAAAGGTTAGACCCTCAGAAAATTGGTCCCGAAAGTGGGTATCAATTTCGTGCTCTACTCCCCAATACTTTTCATTTGAGCGCCACAATGACAAGATCGGTAAATATGTCAGTTTAAGGACACTGGAAACATATCAGCATTGTGCTCTATTCTCATATATCATTTAATTGAACCCCATATTGCCATTGGACTAAAAATTGGATATCAAGTTCGTTTTTTAATCTCATATATCTTTCATTTAAACCCCTCATTGCAAAAGTCAGCAAATATGTCAGGTTTGGCTCCACTCTCTTTAAGACCAAAATTGTCATGGTGAGTAAATACGTCCTATTTGGGGGTTGTTATGGGGGTGGGACGTTCCCTAGACAGTTGGTCCCGAATGTTGATATGAGATTCGTGATATTATCTCAAATTCTTTTCATTTTAGACCCATATTTCCAAATATGACCAATTTGGATGGTATTTTGGGGGATGGGAGGTCAATCAGTGACTTGCCCTAAAAATATGTATCAGATTCGTGTTCAACTCTAAAATACCTCTTATTTGAGCCCCATATTGCAATGGTCAACAAATACGTCCTATGTGGGTGCTGCTATGGGGGTTGGGTGGCCCCATAGGCACCTTTCTCCCCAAATATTGATATCAGAACATCTTCGATATGACCAGTTCTAGATCTTTAGAGTACACACCAAAGCCAACGTGGAACCATCCTGTTACCAGGGATATCGTAGTTCCAATCGGTTCTTTCAGGAATAGTGGTACAGTTGTTTTTATCAAAAAGCGGCTCAGGTAGGGTGTAATCCACACTGCCGTGGCCGCCACATGATCAATCAGAAAGCTCCCTTAACTTCACGGCAGTGGTCGCTGCAATTTGGGTAGCCACAATTTCCAGAGGCATAAGATGTAGCATTAAATTCAGTGCATCAGATGGTGTATTCCTTTGTGTATTGCACAAACAAGACAACATTGGAATCCAATTAAGTATTGAGCAGTAGGTGGATTTTTGAAGCGCCGTCCACCAGACCATAAAGCATAATAGGTCTGAAAACTGGCTCTCTTGCAGGTGTATAGGGCAAGAGTGGCAAGAGAACTAATTCAGTCTTGTACGGATTTATACCTAGACCACTTTCGGTAGCCCACTTTGCTGTTGCACGTAGAGCTTCCTGAAGTATATTCCTTAGAGTGCTGGGAAAGTTTTCCCCTAACCGCAATTGACACGTCATCAGCATACGCGAACGCTTTTACGCCTTTTTCTTGTTAATGGCTATATTCCAAAGTAGAGGAGACAATACACTTCCTTGAGGAGTTCCTCTGCTGACCCATCTTTTTAGATCCACAGAACCCAAGCCTGTCGGCTTGGAGTTGGTGCCTAGAAACTCCAACTCCTTCATGATTGACGTCGGTTTTACATTATTGAAAGCACCTTTAATGTCAAGAAATACTACCATTGTATATTCCTTGACAGCGAGAGAGCCCTCTATGTAGCCAACTAGGTCGTGAAGGGCTGTTTCAGTGGATTTGCCTTTGCTGTATGCATGCTGATGGGTTCCCAAGATTCGGCCCGGCCGATATTAGCACGCTTTTACTTTTTAAATATAAGAAAAAGTCACTCATAGAAGAAAGTTTGCTGAAAATAGCAAACACTGTCTGCTGCATATTAGTAGTTAATTTTGCTGTTATTAAAGCAGTAGTTCTGCTAATACAGCAGTTGTTCTGCAATTTCAGAGCAGCAGGCTGATTGATGAAAGGTCTGTTGTTTGCTGAAATTGACTGCTGCTTAGTTAAGAATGGGTTGTAAGAAGAAAATACAAAATACCAATATAAATGTGTGTCTCAGTGGATTTTTAAAATCCCCACTAAATTTAAACTTTCCATAATCTTTTTATACCCTCCACCATAAGATGGGGGAAATATTCGAAATATTCGTCTGAGACCCCATAAAGTATATATATTCTTGATCGTCGCAAAATTTTATGACGATCTAGCCATGTCCGTCCGTCCGTCCGTCCGTCCGTCCGTCCGTCCGTCCGTCCGTCTGTCTGTCGAAAGCACGCTAACTTCCGAAGGAGTAAAGCTAGCCGCTTGAAATTTTGCACAAATACTTCTTATTAGTGTAGGTCGGTTGGTATTGCAAATGGGCCATATCGGTCCATATTTTGATACAGCTGCCATATAAACCGATCTTGGGTCTTGACTTCTTGAGCCTCTAGAGTGCGCAATTTTTACCCGATTGGAATGAAATTTTGCACGACGTGTTTTGTTATGATATCCAACAACTGTGCCAAGTATGGTTCAAATCGGTCGAAAACCTGATATAGCTGCCATATAAACCGATCTTGGGTCTTGACTTCTTGAGCCTCTAGAGTGCGCAATTCTTATCCGATTGGAATGAAATTTTGCACGACGTTTTTTGTTATGATATGCAACAACTGTGCCAAGTATGGTTCAAATTGGTTCATAACCTGATATAGCTGCCATATAAACCGATCTTGGGTCTTGACTTCTTGAGCCTCTAGAGTGCGCAATTCTTATCCGATTGGAATGGAATTTTGCACGACGTGTTTTGTTATGATACCCAACGACTGTGCTAAGTATGGTTCAAATCGGTCTATAACCTGATATAGCTGCCATATAAACAGATCTGGGGATTTGACTTCTTGAGCTTCTAGAGGGCCCAATTCCTTTCCGATTTGGCTGAAATTTTGCATGACGTATTTTATTCTTACTTTCAACAACTGTGTCAAATAACGTTCAAATCTGTCCATAACCTGATATAGCTGCCATATAAACCGATCTGGGATCTTGACTTCTTGATTCCTAGAGGTCGCGATTATTATCCGATATGCCTGAAATTTTGTGTTTACGTGTTTATTATGGTCTGAATCGGTCTATTGCCCGATACAGCTCCCATATAAATCGTTCTCGCTATTTTACTTCTTGAGCCCCCAATGGGCGCAATTCTTATTCGAATTGGCTGAAATTTTACACAGGTCTCCAACATATAATTTAATTGTGGTCCGAACCGGACCATATCTTGATATCGCTCTAATAGCAGAGCAAATCTTTTCTTATATCCTTTTTTGCCTAAGAAGAGATGCCGCGAAAAGAACTCGACACGCTTTTACTTGTTTATTTAAATTTAGATCCGAAAGCCCATGCCAGTCATGTACACATAGGTAGAGCAATAACAAAAAATGCGAGCGAGTTCAGTCACATTTCGAAATGTATAGCAATGGATGGATCAGGTAGCTTCTTTACAGTAATATTCCACAAATTAAAAACATCTCTTCCGACATAATTTCTAAAGATATGCCGTAAGTAATCAAAACAAGTAACAGGCAAACGTGGAAATTAGCACACAAATTTTTGTTTAGCAGATATTTGTACTTGAAACAGCAGATTTTGTTTGCTAATTAAGCTGACCGAAATGTTTGCTAATTCAGCAGCCCTATGTTCGCTGACACAGCAGTAGTGTCTGCCATTCCCATGTTCAGCAGACAAGAATTACTGTTTTAGCAAACATTTTTGCGGTTTTAAATAACAAATTTAATTGAGAGTGATAATTTTGATTACAAATATAAGCACATTTTTGTTCTGTGTATTGTAAAAGAGTGTAAGTCGTACCTGGGTGGGTAAGTATATATTATAATAGCTGATCCGGTGTGCTTCGCTACACCTTTAAGTGTTTGCAACCCCCTTTGACATGGTTCAAATTTGAAAATAATTTATATTTGTATTTAACTCTCAAATACCTTTCATTAAAAGTCCGTATTGCAATGTTCAGAATACATGTCCCTTTGGGGCAAATTATGGAATGGGGCTTCTCCCTGGGAATAGACACAAAATTTTTGCGTATGTTTCGTTTTATACACTCAAATGCCTTTCGTGTGAGTCCCATATTGTCCCGATCGATCTACATGTCTTTTTGGGGTAGTTTTTGGGATAGGGTGTCCCCTCTGGGACTTGACCTCAAATGTTGATACTAGGTTCGTATTTCACTCTCAAATACCTATCGTTTGAATCTCATATTGTCTTGATTGATAATCCAGTCTGTTTGGGTGGAATTTGGAAATGGGACGTTCCTCCATACTATTGGGTTGCCCAAAAAGTAATTGCGGATTTTTTAAAAGAAAGTAAATGCATTTTTAATAAAACTTAGAATGAACTTTATTCAAATATACTTTTTTTACACAGAAGAAAGAATGCAATTACAGAATCATATGAAAAATCCGCAATTACTTTTTGGCCCAATATTTGACCCCAAAGTTTTGTACCAATTTCATGATTTGGGTTACCATAAGCCTGCAAAGCAAATTTCGCTTAAATCGGTGCATACATCTCCGAGATATGGCGGTTTTGAAAATTGATGTAAGGGGGAGGGTCCGCTCCCCCTTGGTAAATATCCCAAGGGGGATATTTTTCTTTGCCAAATTAGAATATCTTTACATTGAATTTTACATTGAAAAAAAAAACATAAGCATATGAGAATGAACATTTCAAAGAAATTGGTCTTCATTTAAGTGTGTCATTCCAATTTATTCGTTCAGTTTTTAAGATGAGCTTTTCTTGAATTTCATTGAAACTTGAACTGTCCGAAATCTTCAGCTCTAGCTTAACTTTCTAACACAAACATTCCCCTTCATAATTCTTGCATCTTTGCCCAAGTCAATGCCAATTTTTCAAAGAAATTTCCCCCATTTGTACTAATAACCTGAAATCTCTTTTGTGCCTCCACCATATACATAGCTCTCCAAAGTGCTTAATGGATTCTGGGATACAAAAGAAAGATCTCTGCCTTCTGAATATGATTTGTAGTGGTGGTCATTTTGTCAAATTCTACTTGTTGCTAGCCTTGGTTATCTCATCCATTTGCAGTAGTTCATACTTTCTCTATGCCAACAGCTATGCCTGTCCTTAGCCATGCACATGCATTCAATTGCAGTTTGGAAATAGAAGTAGGAACATTTTCAAAGAGAGGCTTTCAATAAATTAATAATAGCTTCATAAAATCAAAAGCATAAACCATACCAACCATAAAACGTACTGTCAATAGGTATTGTCCTGTTCTCTTTGGCATGTGCAGAAGGAGATGATGAAAGTTTAGATATTTTTTTGTCCTGTTTCCTTTCAAATGTCATTCAGTAACAAAAGTCCTATAAAATCCTCTTTCAAAAGAATAGAGCAAGAGGTGTACAAAAGAGTGAGGCAAAATACAAAAACATTTCTGTTATGCTTTCTCCCTTTACACTTTTTTTCTTCGAGTTCTATTTTCAGTTTGTAAGTTGGCTTAATTCCTTTTTTGCTCCTGGTTTTTTTTTCCTTTGCTGGCTGTCACCTTTTGGTGAATGCCAATTTTAGGTTGACTTTGAAGGCTGGGCTGGGTGATGTTTGGGGAGTGAAGAGAACAAAGACCTCCGGGAGAAGGGCGGAAAACATGACAAGTTTAAAATTGATAAAAACCTTGACAATATGTTGCACCTGTTGTTTTGTTGGGACACCCAGAGGGAAACGTTTACATCGAAAGATTTCAAATTAAAAGATAATATTGAGTTGAATCGAAGGACTTAAGCTGCAAAGAATAACAGACTTAGTTGACAAAAAAGGACAAGGGTTGAGAAAGCCAATAAAATACAATATATAAAAATGAATGTTTGCAATGAATTTTGCTGTAAAGGTAAGGTACATGTGAAAAATTATCCATGTGTTTTCAAGCTGGAAAATCATGTTTTTACTTGCGGCACACTACAACATTCTTCTTTTATTGTTGTTGTTAATAAGCTTAGATTTAAAAGCTTACCGAAACATCTTACAAGAGAGTAGCACTGATTTTTGTGGTCAGATATATTGGCAAACATGTGTAGAATCAAAAATTTAATGTTCTATCCATTATTGTGTAAAAGAAAATCTCTCTTCCTCGCAAATATTGCTACATATTGTTGTATTGTATAAAAAATGTATCGAAAATAAGCAAAAGCGCGTTAGGAATTTAATTGAAAATAAAATCGTTTTTAATTAAAAAATTAATTGATTAATAAATGTATGTGGATCATACTAAGCGCATATTTGGGAAGCCGAAACAAAACTACTGGAAAATTTTTAGCCCAATAGTATAACAATTTCGTCCTATAGAGGCTCCAGAGGCCAAAACGAAAATTCGATTTTCATGGGAGCTATATAAGGAATTAAACCAATTTGGACAACACTTGGCACAGTGGTTGGAGGTCATAGTAAAACAATTCGTGCAGAATTCCATCTTTAGTTACTGCACTCATTCTAAAATCTCTGACACCAAGTTTCGGGGTGTATCCCACCACTTGATCTTTCCATCGGGCTTTTGGTCTTCCCGGTTTGCTTGTACCACAGTGTTTGCCTTCAAAAGACTTCATTGCTGGAGCTTCTTCATCAATTCTGTCAACACGACCTAGCCAACGCAGCCCTTGTATTTTGATACATGTAACTATGCTAACGCCGTCAAAAGGCTCATGCAGTTCGTGGTTCATACGTCGCCTGTTTTCTCGATTTACGCAAGCTGGTCCATATATTTTACGAAGAATCTTTCTCTCAAACACTCCAAGCACTGCCTCATCTGCTTTCACAAGTACCCATGCCTCAGAACCATATAACAGCACGGGTAGTATTAGTGTCCTGTATAATGTAATCTTCGTCTGTCGAGAGGTGGCCTTGTTTCTAAACTGCTTTCTTAGACCAAAATAGCATCTGTTTGCCAGTGTTATTTTTCGCTTTATCTCAAAACTGGTGTCATTCGTTTCGGTTACGGCGGTGCCGAGGTAGATAAAGCTGCTGATTACCTCAAAGTTGTGGTTCCCAACTTTCACCATTATCTTTATCTGCTCGGTTGTGCAAGGCTTTTTGGGAGTTGAAACCATCCGTTTAGTCTTATCTCCATTTACTGCCAGACTTATCTTTACTGACTCTCTTTCGATTCTTTCAAAGGCTGCAGTTACTATTTCCGGTGACCGACCTATGATGTTGATGGCACCGGCATAGGCAAGTAGCATGTGTTCTCTTGTGATTAGTGTGCCATATCTATTCACATTTGCATATCGTATAATTTTCTCCAGCAGGATATTAAGGAGATTCCACGATAGGCTGTCTCCTTGTCTGAAACCTCGTTTGGGTTCGGAGAGATTCTTTCCTATTCTTACTGAGGAATGGGTAACAGTAACTTTGCAGGGATACCAACCTCAGATATGGCTTGAAATACCTTTGAACTTAAAAGGGGTATCAAAAACGACTTTATAGTCAACAAAGAGATGATAGGTGTTGATTTGTCCTTCTCGGGTCTTTTCCAGGATTTGGCGCAGTGTGAATATCTGGTACAGGTTGGATTTACCAGGTCTAAACCGCATTGTTAGGGCCCAATTATTTCACTGACTTTAGGTTTTAATTTCTCACACAGTACGCTCGAGAGTATCTTGTATGCGATGGGCAGAAGACTTATTCCTCTGTAGTTGGCGCAATCCGTCTTGTCTCCTTTCTTGTGTACGGGAAATAAAATGCTGAGGTTCCAATCACCGGGAATGCGTTCTTTCAGCCAGATTGCGCAGATAAGCTGATGCATACGCCTTATCAGCGTGTCGCCTCCGGTCTTGTATAGTTCAGCGGGTAACCCGTCGGCGCCTGATGCCTTATTGTTCTTCAGTCGTGTCACTGCCACCTAGACCTCATTCTGACTAGGAGGTAGCCATTCTATACCATCATCGGTGGGGTGTTTTCTTCGCCGCCATCGTTGGAAACTAGCAGTTGGGTTAAATATTGTTTCAACATCCTAAGCATGCTATCTGTGTCAGTTACTAGATTTCCTCCTTTGTCTCTGCAGGAGGATGTGCTTGCACCAAAGCCATCGGTTTTATATTAAATTCTTTGGTAGAATTTCCAGACTTTATTCTGACTCCTGTTTCGTTTCTCCTCTCTCCTCTTTTCCCGATACCTCTCCTTCATCTGGCGCATTGCTTCTGATTGCTGAGTTGCTCTATATGCCGCATTCTTGACTTTAGTAGCATCTCGACACTCTTAGTCGTACCATGGATTTCTTGGAGGAGGCATCCGGTACTCAAGTAGGGATTTCGTGGCATTTTCTATGGAGTGGGCAATAGTTTGCCACTGCGCCATTATATCATCGGAACAAGGAGTGCTTTCATCAAGCAGTTGGGTCTGTTGATTGGAGTATGCCGCTGCCATTTGTTGTGTTTGCAGCTTTTCAATGTCCAGCTTCCATGCAGTGTCAGATGGTATTTTCCTCGCCATGTTCAAACTGGTGCGAACCTTTGCAGGAACAAGGTAATGATCTGAACCTATATTCGCTCCACGGATCGATTGTACATCTAACACGCTGGATGAAGGCCTTCCATTTATCACAACGTGATCAATTTGGTTCCTCGTGTTTTGATCGGGTGACAGACATGTGGATTGTTGAATATTTTTATGTTCAAATCTGGTGGTGCTAACTACCATGTTTTTAGACGCGGCGAAATATATCAGCCTCAACCCATTACTGGACGTTATCTCGTGGAGGCTTTGTTTTCCCACTGTTGGACCAAAAATGTCTTCCTTCCCATTAAAATCTCTTAGAGCGATTTTAATATCATGGGCGCGGCAGCGGTCATATTATCTCTCTAGGCGCTCGTAGAAAATATCCTTGGTCTGCTCGTCCTTGTCTTCTGTCGGGGTATGGGCATAAATAGGACTGATGTTGAAGAATTTGGCCTTTATGCGGATTGTGGCTAGCCTCTTATCTGCCGGAGTAAAGCAAGGTGTTTCAATCTCCGACCAACCACAAATCCACAGCCAAATTCATGACTCGTGATATGGCAGCTATAGTATAGTTCGCCACCGTTTGGTATTGTAGTGAAGCCAGTCCCAGTCCATTGCATTGCTTGGCGTTTATATCTGCTTTGAGCCAATAGATGGCGCAATTCTTATCCGATTTGGCTGAAATTTTGCATAAGGTGTTTTGTTATGACTTCTAACAACTGTGTCAAATATGGTTCAACTCGATCAATAACCTGATATAGCTGTCATTTAAACCGATCTGGGATCTTGACTTCTTGAGCCTCCAGAGGGGGATTTATTATCCGATTTGGCTGAAATTTTGTACAACGACTTCTCTTATGGCCTTCAATATACGAGTTAAATATGGTCCGAATCCGTCTATAGCCTGATACAGCTCCCATAAAAACCGATCTCTCTATTTTACTTCTTGAGCACCGTAGCGCAGAGGTTAGCATGTTCGCCTATGTCGCTGAACGCCTGGATTTGAATCCTGGCGAGACCATCAGAAAAAATTTTCAGCGGTGGTTTTCCCCTCCTAATGATGGCAACATTTGTGAGGTACTATGCCAAGTAAAACTTCTCTCCAAAGAGGTGTCGCACTGCGGCACGCCGTTCGGACTCGGCTATAAAAAGGAGGCCCCTTATCATTGAGCTAAAACTTGAATCGGACTGCACTCATTGATATGTGAGAAGTTTGCCCCTGTTCCTTAGTGGAATGTTCATGGGCGAAATTTGCAATTTTTGCCCCTAAAGTTCCCAATGGTCCGAACCGGACCATAACTTGGTATAGCTTCAATACTAAATCAATTCTTTTCTTTTATTATTTGTTTGTCTAAAGGAGATATCGGGAGAAGAACTGGACAAATGTGATCTATGGTGGAGGGTACAGAAGATTCGGCCCGGCCGAACTTAGAACGCCTTTACTTGTTACAAGTCCTTTGTTTCTCATAGTTTTCCGGGGGCGGGTTTGCACATGTATCCTCGATGTGGCGAGCTGCTTGCCGCAAGATCCGACGCTCGTCTCTAGCTGCTCCTTACTTGGAAACAGATGCTGTCCATTGGTTATTTGAAGGTGCCAATAACTCGCATTGTCATCTCGAGTATCATTGGCACTCAGTATTTAATTAAGAACCAGTGCCACCTGACTCCTCACTGAGACTCTCCTATCGAAAATCGCTGACAGGTTGCTGCCGCATTTGCAGCTACTCTGCATAAAAACGGAGATTTCCACCATCCGCAACCTGTGGACGCGCCAGGTAGCTTTCAGCTAAGCTTCCCGAGGTAACGATGGATACCACACAAGTCGGAGCTCAAAGTTTCAGCCTGTATGTTGATCATAGTTATTCCGTGTCGGCTGGTCAGAATTCCAGCCACATCACATAAAAATTGCGGCCTCTAGAGGTTCTTGACCCTCTAGATTGTATGATCAGTAGGACTTCCCGTACAAATTATGAAACAATTTTAATAAAAGTATTATGATATCATTGAGAATTTTGTAAATGTAATAGCGAAGAACATGAATTTTCACCTGCGAATAAGGAACATAGTACCAGCCATAATATTGTTATGTTCAGGAAAGGTATGCATTTGGGGTATTAGGTCTGACTCTGAGATCCTTTCAAAACTAGGAACTAACTTACATTCCAGGGCGACAAGCCTCTAGCTAGATTTAAGCAAAGTCTTCAGGATCAGACCCGAAAGGCAACAAATGATAGATGGACTTTGTGACCATCCCGACCACGTCCTGCGAATACTCCAAAATTGTGCGGCTCAATCTAGATTTGAAGAGGTCTATCCCTCTTGGCTGTCGCTGGCTTAAACAAACGACACAGTTATTGTATCATACCTCCAGACTGAAGGTTGCAAGTAATGACTTTTGCAAAAACTGTGAGGACGTCGAGGAAGAAGAGACAATAGAAGATCTGCTGTGTGTAAGCCTTGCAATGGCGTTCAGAATGAGTTCCATTTTAGGTTCTGATTTCTTTGAGAACTTGTCTGATTTATCGCATGTGAATATTCGCAAGTTGTTGGGCCTTTAAAAGCGATCTTGATGGTTCAACGATAGCAACTAGAAGGCATATTCCTTCACCTTTTCCTGTGGTATCACAGTGGACGAAAGTCTAAGTAAGTCTAATGACAGACTAGCCCATAAACCTAACCTAACCTCAGGCACTTTACACCAAAAGTTAATATAAGATTTTTACTATATTGTTTTCAGAAGCTTAAATTTCCTAGTGAAATATTATATAGTTAATTTTTAAGCTACTTTGTTTTATACTTTCAATGTTTTTTTTAAATTGTAAAACTTTGGATACTCTCATTCTTTTTCGTTGTTTTGCGAATATTGATACATCAATACATTATTGGCTTAATAAGAATATTTCATCTATCATGTAGTTATGCTGGCACTCCCAACAACAATATGAGTAACCTTTCTTTTACCTCAGAACTGAAGAAAAAAGAAAAAAGGAAAAAATTAACAAAAAACAGAAATTGAAATATCCTGTGTCACTTATGTACCTCGGGGTGTCAAGAACATCACTCAAATGGTTACCGTTTTATGATGTAGGTCAGACCAAGATAACAGACGGAAAAATAATAAAAAAAAAACAGGAAAACAAAATGCCCTTTGTGTTATACCTTTGCGCCCAACTGACATGAAAGAAACTGAAAATGTATATCACATTGATGAAGAGACATCATAATGAAGATTTTTACGCAGCAAATCAAAAAACAGACAGGAATTTGACCTTATTATGGCAAAGATATTCTTCTTGATTGATCTCATGAATATTTAGCTATTGCCAAATTTACGATACCAATCAAACATCAAATGCAGTAACATTATTATGATTATTATTAGTATTCCAAGCCTCAAGGCCACTAGGAAAATCATTTGAGTGGAAAAACCATTATAAAACTAAAGCTGCTTTTTTTGTGAGTTTGATCAATTTTCTCTTTCAATTGATTGAAATTTATTGGTTTAGTAGGGCCCACAAAAAACAACATGAATGCAAATGTGTTTAGAATTGATTAAAATATGAAAGCATTGTTCTATTTGTATATGGAGGTGGGGAGTACATGCATATATTTATTTGAAGTCGTGCTGAAAATTGGAATGTAAAAAAACCCTGAGAGTTATTAAGTGCACTCAGACAATAAATAAATAAAATTAAATTGTGCTATTTATAGCAATTTATTAAAACTTAAAATTCATAAAAAAATGTTGTTATTATCCAGAACCGAAGGATAAAGGATAAAGTCATTTTGTCATTTCACTAGCAACACATCGAAATACCTATTTCCGACCCTATAAATTATTTATATCTAAGGCGGTTTAGCCATGTCCGTTCGTTTGTCTGTTAAAGTCTTTAAAAGTAGATATATTGAGGGGAAACTTTGCCCAGATTATTTTTCGACCATAGGCAGGTTAAGTTCGAAAATGGACTTTATCGAATTATATCTTGATAAAGCCCCCATACAGACCATCCACATTTATTATCCGATTTCGTTGAAATTTGGCACAGTGAGTTACGATAGGATTCACGATATCTTTCCTCAATACCGTCCGGATCGATCCACATTTGGATAAAGCTGCCATATAGACCGATCTCTCGATTTAAGATATTGGGACTATTTATTGTGCGATTGAAATTAAATTTAAGACAGTGAGTTGTGTTAGGGGAGGCCACCGTAGCGCAGAGGTTAGCATGCCAGCCTATGACGCTGAACGCCTGGGTTTGAATTCAGGCGAGACCATTAGAAAACATTTTCAGCGGTGGTTTTCCCCTCCTAATGCTGGCAACATTTGGGAGGTACTATGTAAAACTTCTCTCCAAAGAGGTGTCGCACTGCGGCATGCTGTTCAAACTCGGCTATAAAAAGGAGTCCCCTTATCATTGAGCTTAAACTTGAATCGGACTGCACTCCTATATATATATATGTGAGAGGTTTGGTCCTGTTCCGTAGTGGAATGTTCATGGACAAAGTTTGCACTTTTTGAGTTGTGTAAGGGCTCTCGACATCCTGGGTCAATTTGGCCCAGATCGGTCCAGATTTGGATATAGCTGGCATATAGACCGATCTCGCTATTTATGGTCTCGGGCCAATAAGCGTAACATTTATTGTCTGATTTCGTTCAAATTTGGAACAGTGAGTTGTGTTAGGGCCCTTGACGTCTCTGTTTAATATAAACCACATCGGTCCAGATTTGGTTAAAGCTGCCACATGTACCGATCTCCGGAATAAAGGTTTTAGGCCCATAAAAGGCCCGATTTTCTTAAATAAAGCACATTAGACCCTTAATATTCATATGGAGTATGGTTAACAACGGTCTTTATTTGGATATAACTGTCATATAGATCGATCACGGTATTGAAGGTTAGGCCGGCGCATTTATTGTCCGCTTTTGCTAAAATTTGGGACAAACAGTTATGTTAGTCTGAAAGTTTAGCTTCCACGAGATAAAGTCCGATAATGGGTTGAGGCTAAAAGATTTCGTTGTGGCATGCTACTTAGCAGCACCAGATTTCAACAGAAAAATATTCACAAAGCCATATGGCTGTCACCCGATCAAAACACGAGGAACTAAATTGATCACATTGTGATAGATGGAAGGCATTCATCCAGCGTGTTAGATGTGCGATCGATCCGTGGAGCGAACATAGGTTCGGATTATTACCTTATTGCAGCAAAGGTTCGCACCCGTTTGAACATGGCGCGGAAAGTACTATCTGACATTGCACAGAAGCTGGACATTGAAAAGCTGCAAACATAACAGATGGCAACAGCATTCTCCACTCGACTGACCCAATTGCTTGATGAAAGCACTCCTTGTACCGATGATATAATGGCGCAGTGGCAAACTATTGCCCACTCCATGGAAAATGCCGCGAAATCCGTACTTGGGTACCGGAAACCTCCCCCAAGAAACTCATGGTACGACCAAGAGTGTCGAGATGCTACAGAAGCCAAGAATGAGGTATAAAAAACAACCCTGCAATCAGTAGTAACGCGCCAGATGAAGTAGAGGTATCGGGTGAAGAGGAGAGAGGAGAAACGTCTATTCCGCAGAAAGAAAAAGGAAATGGAAAGATGTGAGTGTGAGCGAATTGAGATGTACTGGAGTCAAAGTACCAAAGAATTTAACATCAAAGCAATGGTTTTGGTGCAGACACATCCTACTGCAGAGACAAAAAAGGAAATCTGGTTACTGACATAGATAACATGCGGAGGATATGGAAAGAACATTTTACCCAACTACTATTGTCCGACGATGGCGGGGAAGAGGATACCGCAGAACCAATCCATGTGTATGGTATAGAATGTTTACCTTCTAGTCACAATGAGGTCCAAATAGCAGTGGCCTGACTGAAGAACAACAAGACAGCAGGAGCCAACGGGTTACCCGCTGAACTATTTAAGACCGTAAGCGACACATTGATAAGGCGTATGCATTAGCTTGACTGCGCAATCTGGCTAGAAGAATGCATACCCAATGATTTGAACCTCAGCATACTATTTCCCGTACACAAGAAGGAGATAAGACGAAATGTGCCAACTATAGAGTAATAAGTCTCCTCTCCATCGCATACACGATACTCTCGAGCATACTGTGGAAAAGATTAAAACCTTAAGTCAATGAGATAATTGAATGCCTCGCTTCATTGGAGGTTTGTCGGGATGATCCCAATCATTGGCCCTCCAGTAAATGTTGTGGGCTAAACGTGTGCTTCCTGTTCTTTAGGCTGATTTGAGTTTTCTGTCACTGCACTGCCCGTTGTTTAAATATTACGATCTTTGCATATACTAGTCTTCCGCATCTTGTCCCTGTTCCCTGTTCGTTAGGCTGTATTGAGTTCACCTTCCATGCAATGCCTGTTGTTCCAATATTAAGATTTTTGCCTATACTAATCTCCCATATCTTGAGTAAATGGGCTTTTTGGGAATAAGTTGTGGTCTCATCGTCGGCTCCATGTGCGTTAGGCTGCATTAAGTTATCTATAATTGCACTGCCTGATGTTTCAGGATCTTTATCCATCCTAGTCTTCCTAACCTTGAGAAAGTTGTTGATGGTTCCGTCGTCGAGTCCCTGTGTTGGGTCTCTCGCCCCTGCACTGTCTGATATTTAAGTATTAGGATCTTTGCTTGTTCTTGTATTCCTACTCTTAAGAGAAAATTTCATAAAAATTTTGTCTTCTATGACATTTTAAGTCGTTCTAGCCAAGTACATCCGTCTGTTGAAAGTACGTTAATTTTCGAGCGAGTAAAGTAAGGCTGTTGCAATTGTCCACAAATACTTCTTATTAACGGATGTCGACTGGGATTGTAAATCGGTTAATTCGGTTAACAGTTTAGATATAGATCCCATATTAAACTTGAGCCTCTAGAGAACTCAATTCTTATCCGATTTAGCTGAAAATTTGCGTGGTGATTTTTTGTATGATTTTCATTAGATGTACGATGAACAAATCGGTCTACAACCAGATATATCTCCCAAATAAACTGATCTTCCGAATATTCTTCTTAAGCCTCTAGGTTCCGCAATTCTTATCATTATTAGCTGAAACTATACACAAACAACTGTATAACATATAAACCAATTTCGGATCTTGACTTCATAAACCTCTGGCTTACGAAAATTTTTCGGATTTGTGTGAAATGTCGCACAAGGTGTTTTTTTCTGACTTCAAACAACTGTGCTAAATAAGGTTCAAATCGGTTCATTATAGCATAAAGCTGCCATATAAACCAACCTCGGATCTTGATTTCTTGAGGCCTCGGATCTTGATTTCTTGAGGCCTCGGATCTTGATTTTTTTTTTCGATTTGTATGTAATTTTGCATGATGATTTTTCCTTTGTCCTTCAACAGATTTACATAGTACGGTCTCAATTGGTCCAAAACCGGATATAGATCCCAAATAAAAAAAAATTCTCTCGAATATTCTCTTTGATACACTAGAGGGCGCAAATCTTATCGAAGCCTATCATCCACGGGTTTTCCTTGAGGATCATGGCATCCCATAATCCTTTGACAATTTCTGGCTCTGAAGAGAAACCGTCCAAAGAACTTTACAAATTCGATTTATGTTGGAAGGTGTATAAGATTCGGCCCAGCCGAATTTATCACACTTTTACTTGTTTTCTCTCAAATACCGGCACAAGAGATTTGTAATTTACATTGTCTGGAACAACGGACATTGTATTTAGGATATAGGATAGGATTAGGAGTTCCGTGCATCAGATGGTGTCGTTCTCAGGTCGGCTATGATGCATAAACAATCCATTCTTTGAATTCGGCTGAGTATTGAATAATAGTTGGACTTTTGCAGCACCATCCACCATACCACAACACCATACTGTAGTATAATACTCGGTTAAAACCCCATATTTTTACAAATGGCTCTTTTGCAGGTGCATAATGCAAGATTTGGCTTTCTTGTCCGTATTTAATTGTTGGATTTTAAATTCCATTTTCTGTCTTGTAAATCACCCAGATTTTTTACGCTTTCAGTAAATTGAATATTCTCTTCTCCCATGGAGATCAGTTTCAACAACCAACATTGAATAATTTAAATGCAGCTTTGATTGGATTAAAGATGTTATCAGGATTAACCTATAATCGGCTGAAGAGGATATCGAAGATTTAGAAAAACCATAAAAAAGGGATATCATAAGAGCAGTTGGCCAAAGTAGTGAACGTTTTCGCCGATCCAAACTTCTTAAAACAGAACCTGCTTAACCATACAGCCATTAATGCGACAAACGAGTGAGGAACACCAACCAATTCTTTGGCAGAAAGGATGATATGCGTTTCTGATAAGAAGAATTTCCCACATACACTGCAATCGCGTGCATCACAAATTTTTATGAAAAAAAGTTATACGAATTTAGCAGGGGAAACATGCAAACATGCACCTCCGATACACTGTATTCGTCACAAATTCTTTCTTGAATTTGTTGCAAACTAGCTGGACAGGGCCCGCTCCGCTGCGCCTTCTTTCACTCTCTTAATTTATCTGAGCCCTATACGGTCATGTTAGGAAATAAGTCCTGTTTGGCGGTACTGGCACGGCCACTTGGGGGTTTTTTGGGGGTGTGGTTCCCCCAGGTTATTTGACCCCAATTTTTTTTTTTTACTAATTTCGTGTTTTTGGTTTATGTTTATGACCAATGAATTATTTTTTTGGTTGTCGGTTTCGTCTTATTGAAGAGTCTTCTTCAAATTTTTCTTATACCCATCAGTTCATTTACCAATCAGTTCATATATCAATCAGTTTTTATACCAATCAGTTCTGTGTTCGTCCTTTTTGCCCCTTAGTTCTTCAAAATTGTTGACTCTGTCGCTGTTCAGCGTGTTTTCGTTTACTTTACCTAGAACTATAAACAACAGAACAGTTCCTATTCATTGCAAATCAACAGCTAAATCGTTATATTCGCACAAAAAATTCCCTACGTATCAGACAAAAGTTTTTTTAATTTACTCCACTCCCGCTGTGTAGATGCTATCCATCACAGACAATCCAAAAGGGATCTTCTCAATTACACAACATAAAAAGTAATTTGAAACTTTTGTGCTAATTACTTATAATACTCTAGTTGCCTTTTCCGTTGTGCGTTCTCCTTTTGAGTTCTATGTCAATGAAATTGCTGTTGACAACCGGCAGTGAGCAGGCAGAGCGCAAACCCAGCAACTTGGCAAACAAAACATTATATCCGCACAAACAGAGTCAACAAATATCTAAACATTAAAATTACTAATTAACTTTAATAAAACTGTAGTTGCCAATGGTGAAAGCTGATGGTAACGAACTTTGAAGAGAATAACTTAGGAGACTTTTAAAAAAGGACCTGTTGAAATAAGTGCCAAGTCTTTGCGTAATTTTTTCTGTTTCTGTTTCATTCTCTTCAACTCTACGCCTAGAAAGTTTTGCCTAGTATTGGCCTTTCCCTACCCAAACCCCTTTGTAGATGAAAGTGTGAGAAGTTGCGTTGCGTTTAGCAACATATCAAAACCAAGGCTAAATCTTTTTAGACATGAAAAGCACTAAGAGAGCATGTGGTTATACATGGTTGCTGCCCTAAGGCCACACCAACTCCTGCAACATTCCATCACTGTGGTAATTGCGCATTGTGAGTAGAGTTATCAGTGAACAAGAAAAAACTTAAGAATAAATATTTTTCACAATTGATTTAAAAACAAGCAAAAATGTGCTCAATTTGGCCGGGCCAAATCTTGGGAAGCCACCAACATATGCTTTGCAAAAAATTTCCACAAATGCACTTTGTTGAAGACATGTTTATTTTGCCTACCAAATTTCTGCCAAATAAAGTACAAATTGAAGCTTCTAGGGACCGTAGAAGACTAATCGGGAGATCGAGTTATCTGGGAGCCATATAAGGTAATTGACCGACTTGGACAGTACTTGGCACAGTTGGTGGAAGTCATAACAGAACACTATATGGAAAATGTCATTCATATCGGATAAAAATATCAGCTTCCTTCAGTTGTTGAAATACAAAACAAACAAGTAAAAAGGCGTTAAGTTCGGCCGGGACGAAATTTGGATACCCACAACCTCTGGTATATACAGTAACCAAATTTCGTCATAATCCGGTGAAAAATGCTTAATTTGGACCAAATTCGACACGGAGATTGAAAGGTCGAATAATTACAAGTCATTGATTAATTTTGTAGAACAATATATTGGTCGTTTTGGTAGCCATATCCATATATGGACCGAATTGAACCATATACGACACGGATGTTGGAAAGCCTAACATAAGTCACGGTTGGAAAGCCTAACATAAGTCAGCGAAATCGCCATTTATGGGGCCAAGACATTAAATCGAGAGATCGGTCTATGTGGCAGCTATATCCAAATCTGATCCGATCTGGGCCAAGGTGAAGAAGTATGTCGAAGGCCCTAACACAACTCACTGTCCCAAATTTCGGCGACACCGGACAATAAGTACGCTTTTTATGGACCCGAAACCTTAAATCGAGAGTTCGGTCTATATGGCACCTATATCCAAACCTGAACCGATCTGGTCCAAATTGAAGAAGGATATTGAAGGGCCTAACGCAACTGTCTGTTCCAAATTTTGGAGAAATCGTATAATAAATGCGCCTTTTATGGGCCCAAAACCTTAAATCGAGAGATCGGTCTATATGGCAGCTATATCCAAATCTAATTCATATTGCAGAAATATGTCAAGGGACCTAGCACAAGTCACTGTCTCAAATTTCGGCGACATCGGACAATAAATGCGCCTTTTAAGGACGCAAAACCTTAAATCGAGAGATCGGTCTATATCCAAATCTGGACCGATCTGAACCAAATTAAAGGGGAATATTGAAGGCCCTCATACATCTCACTGTCCCAAATTTCTGCAACATTGGGCAATAAATGCGCCTTTTATGGGCCCAAGACCTTAAATCGAGAGATCGGTCTATATGGAAGTTATATCCAAATCTGAACCGATCTGGTCCACATTGAAGAAGGATATTGAAGGGCCTATCACAACTCTCTGTATCGAATTTTGGCAAAATTAGACAATAAATACGCCTTTTATGGGCCCAAGACCTTAAATCGAGAAATCGGTCTATTAGGCAGCTGTATCCAAATCTGGACCGATCTGGACCACATTGAACAAGGATGTTGATTGGTCTAACGCAACTCACTATCCCAAATTTCAGCAAAATCGGATGATAAATGTGGCCTTTATGGGACTACGACCTTAAATCGGTAGATCGGTGTATACGGAGGCTATATCAAGATATAATCCGATATAGGCCATCTTCGAACCTACTTTTGGAAGAAAAAAAAAGGATCTGTGCAAAGTTTCAGCTCAATATCTCTGCCGCCTCAGTGTAAGTGTACGTCCTTTTTGCGTCATGGGAGAAGCACATCCCAGATTGCCTTCTCCCCACGCTTCTGCTCCATACCGAGATTGAAAAGAACTCCGTACATTAGTTCTTTTCGGTTTGCCAGACCGCCTGCATCATCGGTTGTTGTCGATGAGGAGTAACCGGTGCATGAAGTGGGTGAATTTCCGATCTTGCTCCAGCCTCACATCAATACGGCAGTATAGTCACAGTGAATATGTTGCAAGATGCTGTGCGAACATAGACTAGCAGTGGGTCACAAGCGTCGTCACCCTCGTCGTCGGACTATGTGACCCCTTCGAGCTCTTCGTGATACAACAGTCTGTGCTCGTCGCCTGCGCCTGGCGCTAGTGACCCCAACATGGGGTGCATGGGGATAACAGTCAGGTCCGGTACAACGAGCACAAACCGCCGGTTGGATTTGTGACCCAGTTAACGGCCAAGCTTACAACCCCGACATAAGTGGGTTACTATCTGGACATAATCGTCTGGTTCTAGGGGACTTTGATGCGCATCACACTTCATGACATTCTCCCCTAGGTAACCAACAGCGGGGTATAGCTTTGGTAGAGAAGATTGAAAGCTCCACATTTTGCACGGTGAATGAGAATGTCCCCACTAGGATTACGAGGAGGTGCAGCAGCTCGTCAGACATTTCCATGGCACCCCCTGATCTGCTGAGTGACGTATCCCGGCAAACAGTCATTTCTATGGCATGAGACAACCTCCCCATAATTATCACCATTGACCGACAACCCCAACTTCACAACCTCTGAGCACCGGACGATTGGGTCGGCTTCAGAGAGTACACAAATCGCCGCTTCAGTAAACTGACACCCCCTCAAATATGCAAGTTACCGAGGGGAAATTCCGAGACATCATTAACGCAGCAAGCGTTCGCTTTATACCAGCCAGTCTAATACCCCAAGTGCGGCCCAATGTCGCTGCGCAAGCCGTGGTACTCGCCAGCTGAATTCGAAAATCAACAGTGTAGCAAAGGAACATAAGCGAAATTTGTGGCTGGAACACTTGGAGCAATGCAACTTAAGTTCCGATTTAGGCAAGCTGTGGTCTACTGTTAAGTCAGTCTCGAACCCCGCTAATCGAATTGACAAGACCTAAATCACTTTTGGCGACATAATTGTGACTGATCCGAAGAGATGCGCCAGACTGTTCAATATTCAATTTATTGTACATCCCGAGAGTGAAAGGCTTAAGAGGAATGGCATTCGTCTTTTCCATGGTCTCCGAGCAGAAGGAGAGCCATCACAATTAACCGTGACCAAGTTACGAATATCATCAGTGGCGTCAAGTCATTCAAGGCGTTGGGCCCGACGAAATATCTACACTGATGCTGAAGAATCTGCATCTACCTGGAGTCGAATACCTCACAACTGTGCTCAATCTGAGTACACTCTTATAGTACCCGTTGCCTGGACATGTGTAAGGGGGTCGTACAGACCAATCTGCCTTCTCTCAAAAGTAGCCAAAACGCTTAAGAGACTACCAAGCCTCGTTTGAGAATTTCCATTCTCCAATCATCAGGATGGATTTCGACTGCTTTGCAAGCTATCACCGCTCACATTTGCCGTGGCTTCATTCAGCCCAGACCATGTGATAAGGCGGTCCTCAACCTATCAAAGCCATGTCAAACTATTTGAGAACATCGCCCATACGTCCCTCCAGCCAGTCCTGAAACGCTGGGTCACGAATTATTGTTGTGTTTGCCAGTCATTTGTGGAATTTTGGGATAAGAAGTCGAAGCACCGTAGAGTGAAACAGGGAGTTGTCCAAGTCGGGGTGTTATATCCGGCACTGTTTGACCTCTGTCTTTCACTCCACATTTACCCGTATTAATGTAAAAATTTTACGGGACAATCAAAGGTGGGCTAATTTGAGGCGCAAACTGAAGCATTTCCTCTTCAGAATGATTTCAATATCCGACAGTGCCCGATATTAAGGAGTGATTTTGGATAGGAAATAGAACTGGACTTGCCACATCCAGGAACATACTGAGAAGGAACTCAAAGGTTGGGCACAATATAAACAGGCGGTAGGCTCGAAGTGAAGCCTGATCAAATTATAGCCCACTGGCCCTACAGGAGCGTGATAAGACCAATACTTACTTGCTACTCAGTAGTTTGGTGGACTGCGATGGAGAAAAAGTGCAATATAAGAACATTACAACAGGTTCAGCGAATATGAGGCAAGGCGGAGGGGATCACGCCTAACAGGGCACTGTAGACTATTCTAGATATCAGTTTAACTATGAGGCAGCCACTGCGGCTATGAGACTTAAGGTCATGGGAGAATTGATAGAGGATGAGAGCAAGTCATACCTTCGCGGAATAATTGAGGCGACGATAGTTTTCTTGAATTATCTAAACTCCAGTATTGTCATCTGGAAGTTCATGCAACGCGGATGGATCAAAGCTAGAGGACAAAGTAGGACTTGGAATCTTTCTTCAGAATGCCCAACTTCAATACGGTCCTGCTGGGGTAGATCCGGACATCGTGGAATCGACACTTGGCTCCTAATATGAGTCCCATTTCACCGTTGTCGGCTTGCATATTTCATCGGAGTTTTTTGCTGAGTGGACGGCCCTTGGATACCTGAATCTTAAGCATCTTTTATTTGTTCCCATATTTTCCCTACCGGTATATAAGACCGCTTTGAGGTACCTTGTGTGAAAGGGTGTCCCCCGGATGTATTGATCCAATTTTTTATTTCAATTTGGTACTCTACTCGCCACTACTTTTCATTTAAGGTTTTAGATGTTTGGCAGCATCCAATTTTTTTTATCAGATCAGTGTTTTTGAGCTACTATAAAGGTTCAAACTAAAATGCGCTTAAATTTATTCTCCAATATACGAGATCTGGCGTTTCTAAAATTGTGATAAACTTAAATGAAGTACACTGCTTTTCCAAATGAATAAATGTTTAAAAAAAAACAGCGGCAACTCCTTGTACCCATGCAGTGGCCATGTGTACTAAACCAAGGACGCTAACACAGGACGAAAAGTCAACATATTGTTTGCAGTTGTATTAATACCAACACTACTGTTCCACTAACACCGCATCATTCTTCAGTGGTAGTTGAAGTAATAGGATAAAAGTTAAATGCCACAATAACTACAAAAAACATGAACACATTTCCACCCACAATCACACTCACCCCCACAGTCTTCACATAGAGACTGGCCACAGCTCAGCTCAACTCAACTTTGTAACTTCTAACATTCAGAATCTATTCACTACTTATCCCCACATCTTGAGCAGCCATACATTCATTCTCGGAATATCAATGCTGTTGGCTGTCACGCGTCACAGTGGTGCATTTCGATCATTAATGTTTTGCACTAATGCATTTTTTATGGGTGAAATCGATTTTGCAAAAGACATAAGATGATGATGTTTTAAAATATCTCGAAATGTGGAATACATTTAAAAGTTTCTTATTTCCTATTCAGTTAAGAGAAAAATTTAATAAGCTGTAAGAAATAATTATCAAGAAATCTATATCTATAACACATGAAAGAAAAACAAGTGAAAAGACCTTAAGTTCGGCTGAGGTGAACTCGGATATATATTAACTACCTTTCGTCAAAATACTGTGAAAATTGTATCATTTGTGAACCCATAGAAGCTATATGTATATATAGTCCGATCGCCACCTTATTCCGGCAATGTAAGGGTCTAACACAAATCCTTGTACCAAATTCATCGGTTAAAAAATGCACTGTTAATGGGCCTAAGAACCAAATAAAGACCGATCAGAAACATATATCGAAGAACTTAGCAGGGCTTACTGTGCCAAAATTCAGCGAAATAGGGAAATGAATGCGTTTTCTGTACGTCCTAAACCTTTTATCGGAAGATAGGTCTATATGGCAGCTATATCTAAATATAGATCTGGGCCATATAGAACATGAATGGCGAAGAGCTGCGGTGTGCACATTGTTTCTAATTTCAGTCAATCGATCAAATCGAATCGGTAAATATATCCAAATCTGCACCGATCTGGGCCGTATTGAAGAAGGATGTCTAGGAGCCTTACACAACATTCCCCATGAACATTCCATTTAGGAACAGGGAATTCTTCTCTCATATCAGTGACTGCAGTCCGATTAATGCTTAAGCTCAATGATAAGGAGCTTTCTTTTTGGTGCCGAGTTCCGTACGGCGGACCGCATAGCGACACCGCTTGATAGAGAAGTTTTAACTTGGCAGAATACCTCACAAATGTAGCCAGCATTAGTGAAGGGATAACCAGCGCAGAAAATTTTTCTGATGTTCGCGCGAGGATTTGAACTCAGGCGCTTCGGGTCATAGGCGGACATGCTAACCTCTGCGCCAGGGTGGCCTCCATAACACAACTTATTGTGACAAATTTCAGCGAAATCGGTAAATAAATTCACTTGTTATGAGCCTAAGACCATTATTTGGTTCTACAAAATTTAACATTGACTTGTACTATCAATGTCCGTATCGTATTTGGTCCAAATCGGACCATTTTTTGGCATAGCTGCTATGGGGGCATACATTATATATTTTTCTTGGGATTATGGCGAAAGGTGGTTTACATATATACCCAAGGTGGTGGTTATCCAAATTTCGGCCACGCCGAACTTAACGCCTTTTTACTTGTTTATGAGGTGTTTTGTTAGAATTTCCAACTACTGTGCAAAGTATGGCCCAAATCGGTTCATAACGTGATGTAGCTGTCATATAAACCGCGCCTCTAGAGGGCGCAATTATGAGTATTACCCGATTTGGCTGAAATTTAGCATGATGTTTTTTGTTATGACTTCCCACCACTATTCCAAGTATAGTCTAAATCGGTTCATAACCTGATGTAGCTTCCAATGTAAACCGATCACCCGATTATACTTCTTGAGCCCCTAGAGGGCGCAATTCTTATCCGATATGGCTGAAATTTGGTGCAACATCCCAATATCAAAACCAAGTAAGGCCCGAATCGGTCCATATTCTGATGTATCTCCAATAGCATTACAGTTTTTGTTCATTATCCTTTGTTTTCCTTTAAAGAGATACCGGGTAAAGAACTTGTGAAATGCGATCCATGGTGGAGGGTATGCATGATTCAACCCGGCCGAACTTAGTACACTTTTACTTGTTACAGATTTCAGTTCTCATGTACTTTTGCGGTGCGGGAAAAAATCTTAGTTTAAGCACCCATAATAATCTCCCACATCCTTTATACCCGATTTTAGAATTTGTCTTTCTAAGCTCCTGGGAAGCATATAAACTTAATACGCCCATATAAATACTTGTTTGTAAATATCTAAATTCTTTTTCACAAATGCTGATATCTTGACTTTTTCAAGCGTTTCCAATGAAAATATATTACCCCAGGCCTTTTTATACACCAAAACAGAAAACAAGAAACATTTTTCGATAATTGGGAACAATTTTCAAGTAACATATTCTTCATACTGACACAAGCGATTAACAATGAATTATTCGCAGAACTGTTCCAGTAAAATCTGTCGTCAAGAGTATTAAATGTTAGTATTCAATCTTTTTATTTTCAATCTGAAATAAACATCAATATAAAAAATGTCAAATGGCAATGATATAAAATATGTCATCCAAACATATGCCACTGTCCACGGGCAGCACAAAGCGAATGTGTATTTAGCAAAGGGAAAGGAAACATGATGTTAATACAAATACCGGAAAATCAACCAAGGATACGATGAGATGATACCAAAAGCATTCAGGAAATATACATGTTTTTCAAGTGGATATGAGCATTTCGATTTTACCATGATTTTGCCATATTTTATTCGGAGTGGTATGCCATTGGAGGAATGAGTTTTTGCTTATTTTTCTGTTTTTTTTTTAACATTTCGAATATGTTCATTTAGTTATGAAGTTTGTGATGATTGGAAAATCTTATATATAAAACTGATTTTATGTTGTTTGTTTGTTTGTTTCGTATAGACTCAAAAACGGCTGAACTGATTAGCTTGAAATTTTCACAGTTGGTGCATAATGACCCCGTGGTGAAAGGAGGCTACTATATTTTTGATATCTGAAGGGGGAGCAGGCCCTCCCCCTTACCCTAATTTTCAGAAACGCCAGATCTTGGAAATGGGTGGTGCGATTTAAGCGAAATTTTGTGTACTCCCTTATAGTAACCTTTTAACAATGTGCGGAGCGACACAATGATCCAATCCTTAGACCAGTACAGGGAGAAAGTGGCACAGGGCACGTCACAGGGGGGCATTTTATCGCCACTCCTATGGGTGACCACCATAAATGGCCTATTACGGATGCTGACGGAGGGGGGATTTGAACCCGTCTGCTACGCAGACGATGTTATAATACTTCTAAGAGATAAGGATCCGACCGAGCTATACAGAAGGGCCGAAAGGGTCTTGCATATGGCATATGACTGGGCTAGACCCAGAGGTCTCAATGTTAACCCAGAGACGACTGAAAAATGCCTTTTCACGAGGAAGACGAAGATGGGCGAATTTAACGCACCACGTTTCCTCAATAAGACGATTTCGATATCTAACAAGGTAAAATACTTAGGTGTGATCTTGGACAGGAAACTGGATTGGAAGTATCACATTCAGGAGCGTACTGAGAAGACTCACAGATGTTGGGCACTATGTAGGCAGGCCGTAGGCTCGAAGTGGGGCCTGAATAGTCCACTGGCTCTACAGGAGCGTGATTAGACCAATACTTTCTTACGTCACAGTAGTTTGGTGGACTGCGATGGAGAAAAAGTGCATCGTTAGGATAATACAACAGGCTCAGAGAACATGTTGTCTTGGCATAGGCGGAGCGATGAGGACCGCGCCCACTAGGGCACTGGAGACTATTCTAGATATCCGACCCATTGACATACAGATTAAGTATGAGGCAGCCACTACGGATACGAGACTTAAGGCGATGGGAGAATGGATTGAGGATGAGAGCAGTTCATACCATCGCGGTATAAGAGAGAGAGGTTCAGCTGGTTCAAAACTGTGGAGCTAGATATTCATTGTTTTTAGGGTCCATACCCAAACCGTAAATATATTTGCTGGCTTTTTCAATAAGGGGTTTAAGTGAATGGTATTTGAGATTAGAAAACGAATTTGATATCAAATTTTGAGGCCAATGGCAATATGGGGTTCAAAAATATGAGAATAGAGGACGTTGTTGACATAGTTTCAAGGCTTAGTGATTGGGGGACCACCCCACTCCCCATAACACCCCAAAATCGGGTATATTTACCGACCAAGTCAATGTGGAGCTTAAATGAAAGGAATTGGGGTAGAGCAAGAATTGATACCCACTTTCGGGACCAATTTTCTGGGGGTCTAACCCTTTCCCAAAATACTCCACAAACAGCTGTTTTTTACTGACCAAAGCATCACCTCTTCCCCAAAGGTATTTGGGATTAGAAAATGAATTTGATAACCAATTTTGGGACCATGAGTTTGGGGGACGCCTCATTTTGCAAACTCTTCTCAAATCCAATGGCAATATGGGGTTTAAATAAATGGTATTTGAGAGAAGAGCACGATCCTGATATTTTTTCAGGGCCAAGTGTCTGGGGAACCACCTCACTCCCGAAAACACCCCTAAATCAGACATCGTGAGAATATCGGGCTGAAATAAAGTATTTTAAGAATGGAGTACACCTTACATCCAAACTTAAATTGGTAGACCAATAAAGATCCTATGGGGTTCAGATAAAGGCATTTATATTGTTAAACTGTTGGTCAAGTTAGCATGGTATTTCACTAAAAGTTCTTTAATTGCCGAAAATAAATATTCCAAGGAAATTTTTGTTCCATATAAAGTAAAAGCAGGCGCAGCGGAGCGGGCCCGGGTCAGATAGTAGGCTATATAATTTTTTGATATCGGTAGGGGGGCGGACCCTCCCTCTTACCCCAAAAGTACTATCCAAAAATAAAAGTGGACCGATCGGGAGAATATGGGATTCAAATGAAAGGTTATCAAGAGTAGAGTACAAATTTCATAATAAAAGTTGTATCCAAGTACCTGGCGGCCGCTCCAGCCCCAAAACGCCTTAAAATAGGTTTATGTGACGATCATGACAATATGGGACTCAAATGAAAGGTATTCGGGAGTAGATTACGGATATGGTCAGGAAGTAGGAATAGGCTTTATAATTTATTGATAACGGAAGGGGGAGGACCCTCCACCGTTACCCCAAAAAAACGACCCAAAATCAAAAGATGACCGATAAGGACAATATGGGTATCAAAAAACAAAAAAAAATATGCGAGAGTAGATAACGAATCTGGCATACATATTCATGTCGAAGTATAGGGGGTCACCCCCACCTCCACAAAAACGCCACAAATGGGCACACTTGCCAATTACGGATATATGGAACTCGATTTGTTTGTTCCGTATAGACTGAAAAACGGCAGAACCGATTTTCTTGAAATTTTCGCATATTGTGTAGGTTGGTCTGGAAGGAAACATAGGTTATATAATTTTTCGGTATTGGAAAGGGAACGGACCCTCCCCATATGCAAAAAAAACACAACCCAAAGTCAAAAGTGGACCTATCGGGACAATATAGGTATAAAATGAAAGTTATTGGAGAGTAGAATACGAATATGGTATTAAAATTTTAGTCTAAGTACCCATTGGAGCGCCCCAACCACATAACTCCCTCAAACAGACATATTGGACGTTCATTTCAAGATGGGGCTCAAATGAAAGGTATTCTGGATTCTGGTAGATTTCGTATCTGGCATACAAAATCAGATTGAAGTATGGGGGGTTACGTCACCCCTCAAAAACGCCATTAGACCCATTATGACTATAAGATACTTGGCTGAACCGGTTTTCTTAAAATTTTTATAGATTGTATGCGTTTGTCTAGAAGGAAAAATAAGCTATATAATTTTTAGATATAGGGTGTAGGCGGACCCTCCCCCTTACCCCCTAAACGCCACCCATATCCGAAAGTTGTCCGATGGATACAATATGGGTATCAAATGAAAAGTATTGGAAACCAGAAAACGAATATGGTATTTAAATTTGGGTCCAAGTACCCAACGGGCCCCCAACCAAAAACCTCCTCTAAACAGATATATTCGAAGTTCATGTCAATATTAGACTCAAATGAAAAGTATTAGACAGCAGATTCCAAATAAAACATTAGGTCCAAATAATGGGAGGTCGCCCACCCCCAAATACCCTCAAATGGGCATAATAGCCGACCATGGCTATGTGGGACTCAAGTGAAAGGTATTAGGGAGTAGATTACGAATATGACTATAAAATTTTCGTTCAAGTCTAGGTGGTGCTTTTCCTCCTAAAGATACGGCAAATGGGTTATTTGACCCATTATGACAATATGGGATTCAAAAGGTATTTGAGAGTAAAAAATTAATTTAATATCCAATTTTGGAGGCAAGTGTTTTGGGGTACGCCCTAAAGCACCCCCTAAACTGATCTTCATTTCCGTTTGGAATAAAGAACGAATTTGATATCTATCTGATATCAACCCCAAAACACCCGCCAAACGGTTCATATTTACCGACCATGGCAATATGGGGCTCAAATTAAAGGGATTTGGAAGTGCAGCACGAATTTGATATCAGAATTTGAGTAGAAATTTCTGTGGTGCCATCCCTCCCCTTATGAGAACATAACAAGAACCGAGAAGGGGCAAATTCTCTCACATCAATGAGTGCTTAAACTCAATGATAAGGGACATTTTTATATAGCCGAGTCCGAACAGCGTTCCGTAGTGCGACACCTCTTTGCGGAAAATTTTTCAAATGACTATGCATGGCATTGTACCTCGCAAATGTCGCCAACATTAAGAGGGGATACACACCGCTTTGTCCGATGTTCTCGCAAGGATTCGAACGCGTTCAACGTCATGGGCTACAATGGCATTCGATATCCGCAAAGTGTTCCCCACCCTAAAAAGATATTAGAGAGTTATAGAAGGCGCAGCGGAGCGGGCCCGGTTTGGCTAGTATTTTTATAAAAATACGGCTACTGATTTCCAAAATGACTCAGGACATACGTATACATGAATTGCAGAAGATGCATGGTGGAAAGTCTGCAATATTTGACACGGCCGAACTTAAGACGCTTTAAATGTTTATACCTTAAACTATTTAAAAATGAGCATAACTAGTCATAACTCAATCAACTTCCTTACAATAAAATTTTAAACCAAGTAAGTCCGACTTAATTCCTTTTGGGGTGCAGAGATATAACATGTTCGGCCAGGATTTACTTGATTTTGAATTTTTGCTCCTTCTTCATCGTCCCACAAGTGCGTTTGATGTTTGATTTCCTTTCACTCCCCCACATAGAAGGAAATTTCGTTTTTCGTTTTGTTAATTTTTTTTGCTTAGTTTCTATGAAAGTTTCTACTGTTTGGTTATTCTGGTTGGCTTTGTGTGTTGTGGCAAGAACTTTCAGCAACCATTTGTTGCTATTGCCAACATCAAAAGGACCCATGTTGAGTGTGGCCGTGTGAGTGTGTATGTTCGAGTTGCCATGGCAGCAACCTCACTAGCCACTCACACCGTCGGTCAGTGTCCAGTGTAAGCCAGAATGAAACATTATTAACTCGTATTAAATTGTACAAACTATTGCCATTAATTTATTTAATGATTTTTTTTTCTATCTTTTTTTTTACTAGTGTATTGTTGACTGTGTGCTTGCGTGAGTGAGTGGCAGAACTTATTGAAGTGGCCGAAAAACTTTAGCTTTTTTACAAGGGATGATTTTTTGGAAATTTATGATTCCAAGAAACTGAGAACGTCTGAGATTTTGCAGAGTGAATTGAATGCTTAAAGAGATAATACCCACTCTGTTGAGGTTCTTGTAGAAGTTCCTTGATATAATAAATCATACAGTAAGATTGGCCAAGATTTGCTTATTTTTTCATTGGAAATCGTACACTGAATATTAGAAGTCTTTATGGGGGATTTTATTTTAAACTACGTAATAAGTAAAAACTTTAACAAGTAAAAAGCGCTAAGTTCAGCCGGCCCGAATCTTAGGAACCCCCCAGATTGATAGATACAAGATTTGCTTCTTTTTTTCAATGAAAACCGTACATTCTTTATAACAGATTTTATTCTAAACTACGTAATAAGTAACAAAGTTAACTATTTACCAGTAAGGAAGGGCAAAAGTCGGGCGTCGCTAACTGTATAATACCCTACACCTACCCTATAAGTACAATGTGGGACCTATATCCAATCCTGAACCAATTTTGATGGACCCCGGCGGATGTTTTCAGATGGGTTATTAAACAATCCGTATCAAATTTAGATGTTCAAACTGTAAAAACTACGGTTGACAAATGATAACATTATGGCAAATTACCCAAAATATGACGAACATATTGTGGCAGCTATATCTAATTGTGAACCGATTTCGAGCAAACTTCTCAGATAATGTGGGGAAAGCGTTGTGCAAAGTTTTGGCAAAATTGATCAAAGAATTCGCTTGTAGTGGCTCTTGGGGTGAAAATCTGGCGACATACATATATGACAGTTATATCCAAATCTGGGTCTATTTCTATATAATTCACCAGTAATATTCAGAGTCATAAGAAAATCCTTCCTGCAAAATTTCGACAGAATCGGTTAACAAATGAGCACTTTTTTGCAATATTTCTCAAAATCGGACGAACATATATATGAGAGCTATACCTAAATCTGAACCGATTTCGAGCAAACTCCTCAGATAATGTGGCAGTCGTCGAGGAAAGCGTTTTGCAAAATTTTGGCAAGATTGGTCAATAAATGCGCTTGCAGTGACTCTAGAAGTTAAAATCGGGCTATATATATATATATATATATGAGAGCTATATCTAAATCTGAACCGATTTCCATGAAATTAATCAATATTATTGAGAGTCAAGGGAAAATCCCTCCTGCCAAATTTCGAGAAAATCGGTTAACAAAAGACAATTTTATTGCAATATTACTGCAAATCGGACGAACATATATATGGGAGCTATATCTAAATCTGAACCGATTTTGACCAAACTCTACGTATATTGTAGTAGTCATCGAGGAAAGCGTTGGGCAATATTTTAGCAAGATTGGTCAATTAATGTGCTTGCAGTGGCTCTAGGAGTGAAAATCGGGCGATATATGTATAAGAGCTATATCTAAATTTGAACTGATTTCCATGAAATATCACCAATATCATCGAGAGTCGTAAAAAAATCCTTCCTGCCAAATTTCGAGAGAATCGGTTAATAAATAACCATTTTATTGCATTATTACTGAAAATCGGACAAACATATATATTGAAACTATATCCAGATCTGAACCGATTTTTTCCGATTTCAATAGGCTACGTCTCTATGCCGAAAAACATGACTGTACCAACTTTGAAGACGATCGGATGAAAACTGCGACCTGTACTTTGAACACCACTTAACATGGACAGACGGGCGGACAGATAGACAGACGGACATTGCTAAATAGAATCAGAAAATGATTCTGAGTCGATCGATATACTTATCAATGGTTCTATTGGGTTGCCCAAATTTTTTCACAGCTTGTGACTCTGTAATTGCATTCTTTCTTCTGTCAGTTATCAGCTGTTACTTTTAGCTTGCTTTAGAAAAAAAGTGTAAAAAAGTATATTTGATTAAAGTTCATTCTAAGTTTTATTAAAAATGCATTTACTTTCTTTTAAAAAATCCGCAATTACTTTTTGGGCAACCCAATAACTCTCTTCCTTTTGGGTGTTACAAACAAATTCACTAAATTATAATACCCTGTACCACAGTAGTGGTGTAGGGTAATAAAAGTGTTAAGTTCGGCCGGGACGAATCTTAGGAACCCACCATCATTGTTTCTGATAAAAATGTACTCAAATAAAGTTATTGAAGGGCTCAAGTATACTAAACGTAGCAAATTTCGGTTAAATCATGCAAAAATTTGACCTCCTAGAGGCCGTAGAAGTTCAATCGGGAGACCAGTGTATATAGGAGCTATGTCAGATTATAATATTTGAACAGTACATACACAGAAACAAAATTGGCCCAAAAATTAAGATTTTTCATTATTGTAGGATTTTAGCAATGAAAACGAGCTTAAGAACCAAAACTTTAAAATAAAGATGCTATTTTTAAATTAAATTTGCTGTTTACAGATGGACATCCATTTCAAATTTTGATCACTGATTGATTCTTATTTTACTACACAGATGACTGTCCAATTAACATTTTTTGAAAAATTCTTTTGTAAAACTTAGCATAATAATCTATAAAACTAAATATTTAAACAGGCTCCTATTTGTAAGGCTGTTTTGCTTCATTAACTAAGGTACACTGTTGGCTTGTCCCAAAGCCAATTTCCTTACTTTCAAAGATATTTCCAACTATTTAGAATATTGGCTTCAAGTTAAGGATTCATTGATTCAATATTTTTTTAATCGAATATGATTTCTTTTCAATTACAGTCACGACTGAAATTTTTGGCATTTTCAGTTAAAAAATTAATTGAAACAATCATTTTCAAATATGGTGCTTAAGTAAATTCAATTAATGATATTTCGTCCCCTCCAATATAAAGTGAAGAAACTATCAAAACCCATGTGTCCTACATTTCGACAAATGTGTAGCAATACCATGGCAGCCGGTTCTATGTGCCGGATAAACCCAATGGAATTCTTCATCGCCAAAAGCACAACACACTACTACGAAAACAACAAAAATCTAAAGGTCACCCCTATCCGACACCTGACATTTTTGGGAGGGATTTTTTTTATACATAGGGGTGCCCACAGAACTTTGGCCAAACAACGCACTTAAAGTTCATGTTTCTAGAGGTGAACATCTGTGTACCGAATATACTGTGTGCCAAACACACTGCTGGAATTGGAATTTTTGTTGTTTCCTAAAGCTGAGTCTTTTAATCGTTACTACTATGAGTTTACCTACTGTGATTTTAATTTGTTTAATCAACCCATTGCAAATATTGATTGGCCCAATATTTTTTTAAATCTTTCTCTGGAATATTGTTAGTTCAGCTTTGTTAACATCATTGATTCGTATTTTCATGAGGAATGGATGCATAAATTGTCATGGTATAAGCCAGGGCTAAAAAGGTTATAAAATTTAAGAAATACATATCAAAAGCTTTGTAAATCCACAAATGATAGTGAAAACGAAAGGCTTTATAATCACTACTAGCTGACCTGGGCCCGCTCCGCTGCGCCTTCTTTTACTTTATATGGAACAAAAGATTCCTTGGAATATTTATTTTTGACAATAAAAGATGTTTTAGTGAATTACCATGCTAAGAAAATAGTATATCGCTTGACTAAGAATTTAATAATATATGTGCCTTTATCTGAATCCCATATGATCTTTATTGGTCAACGAATTTAAGATTGAATGTAAGGTGTACTCCATTCGTAATATACCTCATTTCAGCCCGATATTCTCATGATGTCTGATTTAGCGGTGTTTTCGGGGAGAGGTGGTCCCCCAGATACTTGGCCCTGAACTACTTGGCGTCCCCCAAACATATGGCCCCAAAATAGGTTATCAAATTCGTTTTCTAATCTCAAATACCTTTCATTTGAGCCACATATTGGCATGGTTCAACATTTGTTTCCCTTTGGGGGTGTTTTAGGAAAGGGGTGATGCTCTATATACATGGTCCTACATTTTGATATCAAATTTGTATTGTACTCCCAAATATCTTTATTTGAGCCCCATATAGCGATGGTCACTAAAAAGTTTCTGTTTGTGGGGTATTTTAGGTATCAATTCTTTCGAAAATGGGTACCAATTCTTGCTCTACCCCCAATACCTTTCATTTAAGCTCCACATACGTGGTCTACTCCCACATACCTTTAATTTGAACCCCATATTTCCATAGTCGACAAACATGACCGGCTTGGTTGGGTGTTTTTGGGGATGGGCGGACACTTAGTGAGTTGGCCTTGAAAATATATATCGGATTCGTGTTCCACTTTAAAAACCCTCTTATTTGAGCCTCATATTGCAATAGTCAGAAAATACTTACTATTTGGGTGGTGTTGTGGGGGTGGGTTGGCCCCATAGCCACTTTCCCGAATATAGATATCAAATTCGTGCTTTACTCCCAAATACCTTTTTTTTGAGCCCACTATTGCTAGGGTCGTAAATTTTTTTCCTTTGGGAGATGTTTTTGGGGAGCGGAGGCCCCCCATATACTTGGTCCCATATTTGGATGTCAGATTCATATTCTACATTCAAATACCTTTTATTTAAGCCCCATATTCCCATGGTCAGTAAATAAGTCCTGTTTGGGGGGCGTTTTGGGAAAGGGGTGGACCCCCAGAAACGTGGTTCCACATTTGGATATTAGATTCGTATTCTACTTGCAAATATTCTTCATTTGAGTCCCATATTGCCATGGTCGGTAAATATGTGTTTAAGGGTGTTTTGGGGGTTGTGGTGGTCCCCCTAACACTTGGTCCGACAATTGGATATCAGATAAGTTTTCTTATCCTAAATACCTTTCATTTGAGTCCCCTATTGTCGTGATTGGTCTAAATATATGTTTGGCAGGTTTAAGGGTGGGGCGGCCCCCCTAGGTACCCCATCCGAAATTTGGATACCAAATTTTTATTTTTAGGGTACTATATAAAATCACACAAAATTTCGCTTAAAACGCACCCCCATCTCCGAGATCTGGCGTTTCTGAAAATTAGGGTAAGGGGGAGGGTCCGCCCCCTTCAGATATCAAAAAATGTAGTACCCTATTTTCACCACGGGGTCATTATACACCATCTGTGAAAATTTGAAAAAAATCGGTTCAGTCGTTTCTGAGTTTTCAAGGAACACACAAACAATGAACACATTTCGAACCGAACACTGATTTTGGTAATAAAATTCAATGATTTGCAAGCGTTGCTCGTTAGTAAGTCTATTCATGATGAAATGTCAAAGCATACTGAGCATCTTTCTCTTTGACACCATGTCTGAAATCCCACGTGATCTGTCAAATACTAATGCATGAAAATCCTAACCTCAAAAAAATCACCCTTTATAATCACTATTCACGTGAGTTTAAGTTCCTTAATAAACTTCTTTATAAGCAATATATTCGTCATTTTAATGATAAGATTGTAAGTAAATCTTCTAGAGATTACCCAGAAGTTTTTTACTTGAATGGTAACTCTGCAAATACGACTTTCGAAATAGTAAATTTATTTACAGATTACTTTTAAATCGAACTTTGACTATTATTGAATTCAGTTAAATAATGCTTTGATTTCGGCTTATACAGTTGGACGTAGATGATGTCTATCAGGGTATTATGGAACTCAAACGTTCCCATAAACTGGATATTGATATGTTTTCACCCATCCTTTTAAAGAACATAGCCCCTTCAATATGTTCGCCATTAAATGCAATTATTTATAAATTATTGTCAACAGGTCTATTTATTGACCAATGGAAAATTGCTTTTATAACTCCTGTTTTTAAATCGGATGATAAACCCAATATTCTTCACTACCGTCCTATTGCCAAGCTTCCTTGTGTGTGCAAAACTTTAGTGCATATTATGTATCGTAAGATGTTCTCAACTATTAAGCCACTTTTTAACCGATTATCAACATGGGTTTGTTGAAGGTCGTTCTACGCAGACGAATCTTTTAATATTCACAATTTTTTGTATTATAAGCTTCGATAAAGGTAGCCAAGTCGATTATTGATACATAGACTTTTCAAAGGCTTTTAACAAAGCTGCACAATCTATTTTAATTTCCAAGCTATCTTAGATTGGTTTTCATTCCCAAACATTGCTTTGGTTAACTTCCTATTTTCTTCCTATATATTATGATTTTACAGTGTCAGAATTGATGGTTATTCTTCATACCCATACTTATGTACTTCGGGCGTTCCCCAAGGCAGTGACTTGGGGCCCACTGCTCTTCTACATTGTTATTAATGATATTTGCTCTGTCTATACACATATGACATGAACATTTTTAAATGAGCGCCTCTCTCTTACAATGCGATCTTTTCTCTTTAGTTAAATGGTGTGAGATGAACAAACTGTGTTTTAATATTGACAAGTGCTTCCATGTTTACTTTGGCAGAGTACATTGTCCTATATTTATGGAATTTTATATCAATAATAATAGTAAGTCCATGAAATTCTTGACTTGGGGGTCATATTTGCTTCGAAACTTTCTTTCAAATTTCATATTGATTTCATCTCACCTAAGGCCTATAAGGCTTTTATCAAACGCCATTCTTCATATTTCATTGATCCGCATGTGTGTAAAACTTTATATATATTATTTGTCCGCTCTAAATAAGAATATGCCCAAATCATTTGGAACCCTTCGTCTCCATTATCAATTGGTAGAATTGAAATGGTGCAACGTAAATTTAAAATTTTACCTTGTATTTTTTGCATTTTGATCATTCAATTTCAGCCTATGAATCACGGTGTGAACTAATTCATCTCATATTATCGAACCGTAGAAGCTTTCAGTCCATTGTTTTTTTTTGGACAAAATTTTTTCTGGATATATAAACTGCTCTAATCTATTAAGTTTAATCTCTTTTAATGTATCCCCTCGTAGATTAAGGGATTTTGAAGTATTAAGCTTTCCGACCCATAGAACTAATCATGGTATGAATGAACCAATTCCTAGATTACTTAGAGAGTTTAACAACAGACCTAAATTAACAAATCTGGATTTCTTTATTAGAATTAATGATTTTAAAAGTATTTTAGAATTAATTTATTATTGAGCAATAGTCTGCAAAGGAATTGGAAATTCCATAGACTGAAATAAATAAATAGTGCAGGGTTTGTAAATGGTCCAAATCGGTTCGTGTTCAGATAGAGCTCCCACATAAAACGCTCTCAAGATTACACTTCCTAGAGAGTGCAACTCTTTTCCTTTGACCTCCAACAGATTACCAAGTATGGTCTGAATCAGTCCAAAACCGTATAGGGTTCCCTTATAAAATGATCTCCAAAATATACTTCTTGAGTCTTAAGAGGGTGCAAATCTTTTTTCGACTTAGCTGAAATAGAATTTCCTATGACCTCTAACAGATTTTCATGTAAGGTCCGAAACGGTTCAAAACCAGATTGAAACTCCCATATAAACCAAACTCCCAAGTAAACTTCTTGAGCCTCCAGAGGGCGTAATTCTTATCCAAGCATAAAAAATCAATGGAGATTTCTCGCAGTTTCCTCATGACCTCGCAGTTTCCTTTTAAGTTGCTTCCTATAAAGAGAAACCTTGCAAAGAATTTGACAAATCGAATTTAACAATCTTTTTCTTGTTGTTTTTTTTTCGGTAACACATATTATTGGCGATTATTCAATTATTATTAAATTTTCAAAAAAATAAAAAACATGCTAAAGTTTAGAAAAACATTTAAAACCCATTTCCCCTATTGATGACAGAAAAAAATTGCTTTGCTACACAATTGGCAATTAAGCGGCATAATATTAGTTTTTGCTAAATCAATTACACCCATATCAATTTTAAGAGTAAGCCACTAAAATAAAATTCTATTTAATTAAAAACAAATTTGATTTGCCTAAAGACAAGTTAAAACTTCAATAGTTTTACTTCCATTTATGCATGTGATTTTCCACTTATACATTTTTAAAATATTTCCCAGAAATATCAATCACCAATCCCATATTCATTGCAAAAAGTATTACTTGTCACAAATGTATATGGCATTTTTTTGTATTTTTTAATTTCGTTCTACAGACTCAATTGCATTAACCACAATGATGACTGCGTTAAATGAGAATGGTAAAATCATATATTAAAATTTTAATAACTGAAATTGTAGCCGAAAACAAGTAAAAAGGCATTAAGTTTGGCAGGGCCGCACTTTGGATACCCACCGCCTCGGGTATATGCTGCATTTCGTCAAAATCCGATGAAATATACGCCATTTATGAACCCATAGTATTGAAGTTATCTCGAAGTATTATCTGTTTTGAACCAATCTCACCACTATTCAATGTTCCAAATTTCAGTAAAATTGGGTAACAATTGGGTCTTATAAAGGGTGATTTTTTTGAGGTTAGGATTTTCATGCATTAGTATTTGACAGATCACGTGGGATTTCAGACATGGTGTCAAAGAGAAAGATGCTCAGTATGCTTTGACATTTCATCATGAATAGACTTACTAACGAGCAACGCTTGCAAATCATTGAATTTTATTACCAAAATCAGTGTTCGGTTCGAAATGTGTTCATTCACCTTAACGTTGCGTCCAACAGCATCTTTGAAAAAATACGGTCCAATGATTCCACCAGCGTACAAACCACACCAAACAGTGCATTTTTCGGGATGCATGGGCAGTTCTTGAACGGCTTCTGGTTGCTCTTCACTCCAAATGCGGCAATTTTGCTTATTTACGTAGCCATTCAACCAGAAATGAGCCTCATCGCTGAACAAAATTTGTCAAAATTTGAACACATTTCGAACCGAACACTGATTTTGGTAATAAAATTCAATGATTTGCAAGCGTTGCTCGTTAGTAAGTCTATTCATGATGAAATGTCAAAGCATACTGAGCATCTTTCTCTTTGACACCATGTCTGAAATCCCACGTGATCTGTCAAATACTAATGCATGAAAATCCTAACCTCAAAAAAATCACCCTTTATGAATGCCAGACCGTAAATCGAAAGATCGAAATATATAGCAGCTATATCCAAATATTATCCTATCTGCGCCATATTTAACATAGTTCTGTGTATCACATTTCGGCCAAATCGGTTAATAACTATGCCAGTTATGCGAAAAAGCCCTTCAAGGGGAAGATCGGTCTATATGGGGGACATATTGTCGAAACCTTGTTTTAATAAAAATTGCCAAAATGAAGTGTCATTTAAGCACTTAACGGAAAGTACCACTCATTTTTGGTGTTATATAATGGAAATGTGTTCGCTTAAATGAAAATCAGTATTTACACCCCAAATTCCGTTTTTATACCCTCCACCATAGGATAGGGATATACTAACTTCGTCCTTCTGTTTGTAACTACTCGAAATATTCGTCTGAGTATATATAAAGTATATATTTTCTTGATCGTCGTGACATTTTATGTCGATCTAGCCATGGCCGTCCGTCCGTCTGTCTGTCGAAAGCACGCTAACTTTCGAAGGAGTAAAGCTAGTCGCTTGAAATTTTGCACAAATACTTCTTATAAGTTTAGGTCGATTGGGATTGTAAATGGGCCATATCGGTGCATGTTTTGATATAGCTGCCATATGAACCGATCTTGGGTCTTGACTTCTTGAGCCTCTAGAGGGCGCAATTCTTATCCGATTGGAATGAAATTTTGCACGACGTGTTTTGTTATGATATCCAACAACTGTGCTAAGTATGGTTTAAGTGGGATGATAACCTGATAAAGGTGCCATATAAACCGATCTTGGGTCTTGACTTTTTGAGCCTCTTATCCGATTGGAATGAAATTTTGCACTACGTGTTTTCTTATGCTATCCAATAACGGTACCAAGTACCTGATACAGCTCCCATTTAAATCGATCTCTCTATTTTACTTCTTGAGGCACAATTCTTATTCAAATTGGCTGACACTTTACACAGGTCTCCAACATATAATTGTGGTCCGAACCGGACCATATCTTGATATCGCTCTAATAGCCGAGCAAATATTTTCTTTTATACTTTTTTTTTTGCCTAAGAAGAGATGCCGGGAAAAGAACTCGACAAATGCGATCCATGGTAGAGGGTATATAAGATTCGGCCTGGCCGAACTTATCACACTTTTACTTGTTTTTTTTTTTTATAAAAATGAAATCGTCTAAGTGAAAAAGTTATTTCTGGGGAGTTTATGGGGTGAGATACCCCCAAACACTTGGTCTTAAAATTGGATTTCAAATTCAATTATTAAATACCTATTATTTGAGCCCCTTATTGCCATAGTAGACAAACATGGCCGGTTGGACGGGAGCTTAGGGGACGGACCCTGAAATAATATCAGCACGATCTGAATCCTTCAATGTCAAACATTTTGATGGTGGCTATCAAGATATTCAGGGCAAAGGGTCCCATTCAGATACACACAAAAAAAAATTTTTGTGTTGGTTATCTACATTTAAAATCATATTTCAAACCTACCACTTGGGATAGCACCTTTTTAAAGATCCGCAGGTTATCCTGTGTCTCTCCCAATTTGATGGTTAAAAGTGTACTCTCCTACCAAAATCCTATTATTGCTGTCCTATTCTATCTTTTTTTTGGGTAGGATAGGGGGAGGATATTCTCGGTCGTCCTACTTGACAGTTTTGTGTTGTTTTTATTGGGAGAAGAGGGTCGCTCCCCCGACATTAATACCCAAAATACAATTTATTTTAGTTTTTAATGTCCCGATATACATGTCCTGCTGAATGGCAGAACAGCTGGGCGTGACCCAGATTCTTGAATGTTTATATCAACAATAGATTTGAACTTTACTGACATAGACCTTTCTTTTAATTCACATATTATCCTGCTCGAACTACATGTCCAATTGATTATTTAGTGGGTGGACCGGTCCTAGAGTCTATTCCAATTATGTATACCAGATTCATTTGATACCCATTTTGTGACGTTGGACATTCATGCCCAATTATATGGTTTTGGGGTTGGGGAGGCACCGTAGACACCTTGGACCAAATTCTTATAAGAGAAGTGTACTCAACTTCCAAAACCTTTTCATTTGATATACACATTGTCCCAATAGGTGAATAAGCCCTGCTGGGGGGTTTTGGAGGGTGGGGAGGCGCTTAAGATACCTCGAAATAAATTTTTATATCAGATTCTTCTACTCTACTTTTAAATACCTTTCAATTTGTATACCAAGTTCGTACTCCACTCTTAAATGCCTTTCGTTTGATACCCATATTGTCCAAATCGGTAAACATGTCCTTGCGGGGGAGTTTTGGGGGTGGGGAGACCCCCAGACACAAAGGAATAAATTTTTATGTCTGATTTGTACTTTACTTTTAAATACCTTTCATTTGATATTACCCACAGCGGTGAAAGACTCCTGTTAGGGGGTTTTTTTTTGGGGGTGGGAGACCTCCCACCCCCGGAACACTTTGAGCGAAATTTTTATACCAGGTTCGTACTCTCCTCTTAAATACCTTGCATTTGATACCCATATTGCCCCAGTCAGTAAATATGTCCATTCGGGTAAGTTTTGAGATGGGGCGTTGACAGCAAGGACATCCTTGCTGAATATGTTAAAGATCGAACTCATTTTGGTTACAGCCGGAACCGAATACGTGAAACGTTTAAAATACATCAATTTGGCTTCACTTATCCGTAATTTTCAGTTAAGGGTAGTTCGGATAAGAGGAATTACTTTCTAGTTAAGCGACCCTCCCCATACTTCAATTTTCAAAAACGCCAGATCTCGGAGATGAGTGCACCGATTTAATCGAAATTTTGTATGCCATCTTATGGTACACCAAAAACGCGAAATTGGTAAAAAAATTGGTCAAAAAACCTGGGGGGACGCCCCATCTCAAAACCCACCCGGATGGACATAAGTCCTAAGGCCTTAAATCTGGATATCGGTCATAATGAGGACTATACTAAGATATAATCCGAACTAAACCATAGTCGGCAGAAACATTGGGGCTTTTGCGCAATGCAATGTGCCAAATTTCAGTGAAAGGTAAAAAATTCTACTTTTGTGGACCCAAATTCGTAAGTCCGGTCTATATGGGACATAAATTAGGATAAAATTCAATCAAGACCATACACGACGCTCATATTGGGGGTCTTAACACCACTCACTTATAATTGCGGCTTATAAATGAGGCTTTTATGCCTAAGACCATAAGTATGTTGATCAGTCTATATGGGGCTTACATTTATTGTAGATGTATACCGATCAAGAATATGTTCGGTACAAGTCGATGTGCCGAATTTCAGCGAAATTGGCTTAAATGCGCCTTTTATAAGCCCTTAAATCGGGATGGAGGCCACCGTAGCGCAGAGGTTAGCATGTCCGCCTATAACGCTGAACGCCTTGGTTCGAATCCTGGCGAGACCATCAGAAAAAATATTCAGCGGTGGTTTTTCCCTCCTAATGATGGCAACATTTGTGAGGTACTATGCCATGTAAAACTTCTCTCCAAAGAGGTGTCGCACTGCGGCACGCCGTTCGGACTCGGCTATAAAAGGGAGGTCCCTTATTATTGAGCTTAAAACTTAAATCGGACTGCACTCATTGATATGTGAGAAGTTTGCCCATGTTCCTTAGTGGAATGTTCATGGGCAAAGTATGCATTTGCAAATCGGTATATAATACCATCAACAGCACATTTGGCTTGTTGGGGGTCTAAACTCCTTTGAGAAGTACAAAATTTACATCACATTACAAAATTCTGAAGAAAACAACGAAGTTTTTTAATTTCTGCGGAGCTAATACTATTCTGGGGGAGTTTAGTTTCAGCTCAGTATATTCATTTTTGATGACAGTAGCTCGATTCGAACAGATATACGAACATAGCTAGTAATTCTTAAATTTTTATGGCGACCAAAATATATTTACTTTAGAGGGGCGGAAACAAATATTTCGATGTGTTGCAAACGGAATGACAAAATGAATGAATTCACATCCTTCGGTGGTGGGAATGGAAAAGCACATAACAAAAAATAATATTTGCTCGGGTTTTTTTACTCTTCACTTCTTTGCAATTGGCAAATATTTGAGTACTGAGAGTTGCTTCTTAATTCACATACATTTTCATGTCATAAACTTTAATTGGATATTTAAAGCAAAGTGCCCCATGAGTATGACTTGTTTAATTTACAATAAGTAAGAAGACCATATGAGGAAGGATACTGCAGCAGTTGGAGCACAGTATTTTATTTATTTTTTGCTATATGGACTGTAAATGACCAATCGTTTTAAATCATGGATAGAAAGGGGTGGACAAGTATCCAAATAGACATGCCTTTACAAAAATTCTAGCTCGAGTTAGGAAGGTATTTCAATTAATATTGCCGTAAAGTGGACGAATGAAACTAGTTAACCACATATTTGGCAACCAATATTGAATTACAACCAAATTTTTGTCTATTATTTATAAATTTTAAGAGTTGAAATTTCATAAAATCCTCAGGTGTGCTGTAATAAGTGAAATTGTTAAATTAGTTCGACCGGGTCTAATCTTATATACCCCCCACCATGGATCGCATTTGTCAAGTTCTTTGCCCGGTATCTATTTAAAGACAAACAAAGGATAACGAATAAAATTTGCCATGCTGTTAAAGCTATATCAGGTTATGGAAACTTGGTTTCAATCTTGGAATATAGCGGAAGTCATTGAGCAAAATTTCAGCCAAATCGGATAAGAATCGGGAGATTATATGGGAGCTATAACAGGCTTTAAACCGATTTAGACCATACTTGGCAAGTTGTTGGAAGACGAAACAAAATATGCAAAATTTCCAATTTGGGTAATATTTGCGGCCTCTAGAGGCTCAAGATGTCAAGATCCATTATTGGCTTATATGGCAGCTGTCCGTGTCCAATATGGCTCCCATCGGTCTATATTTGGATATAACTGTCATATAGACCGATCTTCCGATCTAACGGCTTGAGCCCATAAAATGAGTATTTATTACCCGATTTAGCTTAAATTTGGCACAGTAAACTATGTCAAATCCTCCAACATCCGTGTTCAATATGGCTTCCATCGGTATCTGATTTGAATCTGATATATATTTTCAAGGCCAAATCACTGAACGGAACCCCCCATATTGATCATGTTTGCCCACTATGTATATATGGGGCTCCAATGAAAGATATTTTGGAGTAGACCACGAATCTGATATCAACATTCGGGGCCAACTACATAGGGGACGTCCCACCGCCATAACAACCCCTCATATAGGACGCATTTGCTCACCATGACAATTTGGGTCTTCAAAGGAGTGGATCTCGATATTGATAGTTTTTAGGGCCCGTACCCAAACCTGTGGCATTTGTTGACTTTTGCAATAAGGAGTTTAAATGAATTGAGAATACAAAACTAAATTGAAATCCAATTTTGAGGGCAATGGCGATATGGGGTTCAAATAAATGATGTTTAAGAGTAGAGCACGATGCTGATATATTTTTAGGGCTAAGTGTTTGGAGGACCACCCCACTCCCCAAAACACCCCAAAATCGGACATATTTACCGACCACGTCAATGTGGGGCTCAAATGAAAGGTATTGAGGAGAAGAGTACGATATTGATAACCACTTTCGGTAGCAATTTTCTGGGGGTTTACCCTTGCTCCAAAACACCCCACAAACAACAATTAGTTACTGACCATCGCAATATGGGGCTCAAATTAAGGTATTTGGAAATAGAATACGAATCTGATATCCAAATTTGGGACAATGCATTTGGGGCACCGCCCCTTTCCGAAAACACCCCCCAAAGATTAAAATTTTTGGGGCCAAGTGTTTGAGGACGCCTCATCCCATAAACTTCCCTTAAACCAATGGTAACATGGGGTTTAAATAAAAAGTATTTGAGAGAAGAGCACGATGCTGATATTTTTTCAGGCCCAAGTTTCTAGGGGACCACCTCTCCCCCGAAAACATCCCTAAATCGGACATCATGATAATATCGGGCTGAAATAAAGACTTTGAAGAATGGAGTATATCTAACGCCCAAACGTTAATGACCCTAACCCCTCCAAGCGAATTCATAGACCAATAAAGATTATACGGGATTCAGATAAAGGCATTTATATTGTTATACTGTTAGTCAAGCGATAAACATATACTATTTTTGTAGCTGTTACTTCAATTGTCGAAAATAAATATTCTGTGGATAATTTTATTCCGTATAAAGTAAATAAAGCGCAGCGGAGCACGCCCGTTCAGCTAGTGTATAAATAAAATAAAATTTTTGATCTTGTTTTAACTTTTTTCCATTTGAAAGCAACAGAAAATGTTTGCTGTTTCAGCAAAAAATTACTGCTGTCCCATTTTCAGCAGACTTTCTGCTGTTACTGCAAACAATTTTGCTGTTTTTACTAACAAATTTCTTTGAGTGAAGCAATCCGCTTGTTGTCACACTATTTTTAATGGTTTCCATTATACGCTCCATTGTTTTGAGTAGAAAAGTCTACGGACATTTTCTGATGCTTAACTTACTTCGGGCTTGGGTATAAACAACACCATTGCCTCCTGCCAGAGTTTTAAAGTATATTTAAGTCCAAGTCAAGTAGTCCTCCTCCTTCTATAGTATGCAATGCTGGAAATACTATATCAGGTCCGTTGACTTTAATAGATGCTTCCTTAACCATATATTACGTAGTGAAAAGCCTTCTGTCAACCTCATTACTCCCAGATTGCGTTGTGTTCCGCCGTATCCTGAGAAAATACCATTGTCTTCAATATACTCAATATGTCCTCCATTGCCCCTGATCTTGCTTACATGTTATGTACTAACATCTCTGTTTGGACATGAGTTTATGAGAGAAAACTTTTCATCTTGGCGGCTTCATTAACGCTTTAGAACTTTACAACGAAAAGTTCCCTTGCGCCGAGTCTTATACACATCCCAATATACTGCCGCTCTTTTATGGCGAACTGTGTTATAAAGTCAACGCACCTCTTTCCTAAAGTTGTGAATCTCCCCGGTTATCCTGGGTTTTCCTAGACCTGATTTCTTTTTTCGAAGAGGAAAACTGTCTTCGCAAGTCTCCACTATTGTAGTCGTAACATTGCTGTTAATACCCTATAGGAAATGTGTAGTCAATTGCCATAAATACACCGGTCCTATACTGCAGAATTAGTTACATGTCACAGAACATATCCTATAGGGAATGAAAAGTTTCAACTGTCATAACTAGAGAGCGAATATATATGCACTTTTTGTTTATGTACCGATTTTGACAAAAATTTTATTAAGGCAATATTTGGTGTAAGAAAACGAATTTTGACGTCATATCTGATATATGCAAAAAATATGCAGTGTCATATAGATAGATACGTTTAGAACCTTAAATGATTTAACAGTTTGGGTTCAAAGTACTTTTGTGGGTATTTATGTCCTCTTTAAACGCACTTTCCTCTAATTGTATCCTAAGAACCTACTAGGTCTAAATTTGTAACGGTCTCCCGATTTAGGGTCTTGGGCATATGAAAGGCACATTTATTATCCGATTTTGCTGAAAATTGGTACAACGAAATGTGTTAAGATTCCAAATATCTGGTTCAGATTGGTCTATATCTTAGTATAGGTTCTATATACTCCGATTTAAAGTTTTAGGCTCATAAAAGCCGTATTTATTACCCGATTTGGCTGAAATTTGGCGCAACGAGTTGTCTTTAGATCTTTGTGCCGAATATGGTTCAGATCGGTCTATATCTATGCATAGCTCCCATATAAACCGATCTCCCGATTTAAGGTCTTATACCCTTAAATGCCATATTTATTTACCGATTTCGCTGATTATTGAATTATTGATATCTGTGCCGAATATGGTTGAGATCGGTCTATATCATAGCATAGCTCCCATATAGACCGATCTCCCGATTTAAGGTTTTAAGCCCATAAAAGCCGTATTTATAACCCGATTTCGCTACGAGTTGTGTTTAGATTTTTGATATCTGTGCCGAATATAGTTCAGATCGGTTTATATCTTAGCATAGCTCCCATATAGACCGATCTCCCGATTTTAGGTTTTTAGCCCATAAAAGCCATATTTATTACCCGATTTGGCTGAAATTTGGCACAGCGAGTTGTGTTTAGATCTTTGTTTTCTGTACCGTAACATTGTTGTTAATACCCTATGGGAAATGTGTAGCCAATTGCCCCAAATATACTGGTCCTATACTGAGGATTTAGTTACCTGTCATGGAAAATATCCTACAGGTAATGAAAATTTCAATTGTTATAATTTATGATTCTTATTTTTGTTTTAAAGTCGCTTAATTATTGTTAAAAATTGCTTATCTGTTAAATATATTTGCTAACTAATGTTATTTCTCATAAATATACTTGCAAAGTATACTCATCCCATTCGAACTGTCCCAGGACCTACCCTATGGTGTTAGAATGGTGGCAATTTGTCACCTCGAGCGACAAACCCTTATAAAAGTGATAAATTTTTTCCATGTAAGAGGATGAGAACTGGGACCGATGCCTATAACCAGAATACCTATCCCGTGACAGGTTTGAGACCTGTCCCATTTCCCGTAGGGTACCTTCTATGCTCGTCCAATCCAAAGTATCTTGCCCAAGCCGTCTTCTAATTAGTCTTCCAAGTTTGGTTCATTTGATTTCTCGCATGTTAAGTTTTACAATTTATCAAAGAGTGTCTACTTCTTTGATTTGCTCATTGCAATCTCTCTCCTATAACATTTTGAGCATTTATACAACCAGACATTTGCTTTAGCCAAATCTGTTTAATATCTGTTGCAGTTAACTTAGTTGCTGTTCTTCCCACCATCTACTGACTTTACTTGCCATTTAGCCAAGAAGTTTAATTCTATAACCATTTTTATTGGGTTACCTTACAACAAATTTGATTATCAGAAATAATTTTCGAAACCTCATGCCAACAAAAAATGCTAACACAACCTTAGCTTACCTATCTATAAGCAAAAAAACAAGAAAAACATTAATACACATATATGTTGTAAACATTTAAAGTGTGTGCTAGCATACTCTCATCCCTTCTCCCATGGTAACGCCAATGCGAGGCGTTTCTGCCTAATCAGATATAAGGGAAAACTACATCCTTAATGGGTTAAATTTACCATATCATGTTGTGATGAAAGAGAGGGGAAAAAGAAGGAACACAACTCTCTAGTTCACTTCACATAGCTAGCAAAAAGGATAAAAAGCATGCCACACGAAAACGATACAAATTTCGACTTATGCCCCCAGTGCATAAGATAGTGCGAGACGGATGAAATTCTGCGGCCGGATGTTGTGAGAGTGTGTAAGTATGGGTCTGTATTATGTGAGTATTGTAAGGATGTTCTTATTATCAAAACATCCAATTGTTTTTGTATGTTGTATGGATCTCACAATGGGAAAGGATTACTTTAAAATTAATTCACATAATCTCCTAAAGTGGTTGCTTGCTTGGTTGGGTAGATGGTTTATTATAAGCTCCTTTGTTGTGTGCCGCCATGGTCGACATGGCTGTTTTTACTGTTCAATGGAGGAATAATGTACCAAAGTTTATAAATTTTGGCGTTTGCTTGCCACCACAATGTTTGTCGAAGAGTTAAAAACAGTTTAATGTTTTTCCAAGGGTTATTGCCAGTTTTGTTGCTATGTGTCTGGAAGGACCTGGCATATGAGGATGGTTGTTTTCAACGCTTTTTCCCCCAACTACCTGCACCATTCAGACGGCAATTACATGGATGACTGCTGCTTGATGATGATACAAGCACTTCATATATGATAGTAGCACTTCAACATCACAATGGAGCATTTTTGGGGAGTGACGTCAGCTGTTTGTCTTTAAGTCATATGCAAATCATCTTTCTCAGCATTCCAGCCAATGCCAATACATTCCACGTTGAAATTTTCATATAACAAAAATTTAAGCTTATATTGAAATATCTTATTTATGGAATTTTGTATATTTTCTGAAAGCTGATTTGTTTATGTGCTTACAAAAAATAAAATAACATTTGAAACAGCTTAGCAGGTTTGTTTTCGATATTTATTTTGGTGTATTGAAGAGAATATTACATGAGGAGAGAAAAGAATCGTAATATATGTAGCCAAGAAATTGGATAAGCTTAACATACCGAAATTTCAACAATAAACAAAAACAAAATGAGGATAATATATCAACTATTATGAAAGTTATGAACTAAGATTTCATAGACTATTCGCAAGCCTTAGGTTAAGTTAAAATACCGATTTATACAACAGAGGTCTGCACTTCGGCACTCCAATGCAGCTTTAACTCTACACCCATAAAATAATTCATTAACCACAAACGAATCTTTCAACTAGAAAACTTCTTTTAAGAAAGTCGCTGGGACTTTGTTTGCTATGGTTTAAGTTAGGTTGAATTTGTTGTCCATCATAGGTGAGTTTACTCGGAGGCCAGCTTGGTCCATTGTGATACCCTAGAAAGACTGAGAAGAGAACGAAAATGTGAGACCTCGGACTTTTTCCTATACAGGAGGAAAGCAGAACCAGAGCGAAAGGTGAAACGCCGATACCCACGCAAGCACGTATGTGCCTTCGCTGCAGCTTATGGCATCCCCCGTTGGAACCATCCCATTCCGTCAGCAAATCTTAGAAGACCTCATACAGCATGATCACCCATACAACAGAAGAACCACCTCATCAGAAAGGAGAGGCTGCGTCATTGCGTCCTCATCATTTTTAGGGGTATACTAATCTAGCCACTCGGTTTGTAACACCTAAAAATATTCATCTAAGACCCCATAAAGAATATATATTCTCGATCATCTTTTCGTTCTGAATCGATCTAGCCTGTCCGTCCGTCTGTCGAAATCACGATAGAGATCGAACGCGTAAATCTAGCCGCTTGAAATTCTGCACAGATACTTAATATCGATGTAGATCGTTGCGGTTTGAGAGATATTGAGCTGAAACTTGGCACAGATTCTTTTTTTTTGTCCATAAGCAGGTTAAGTTCGAAGATGGGCTATATCGGATTATATCTTGATATATCCCCCATATAGACCTATCCGCCGATTTTTGGTCATAGGCCCATAAAAGCCACATTTATCATCCGATTTTGCTGAAATTTGGGACAGTGAGTTGTGTTAGGCCCTTCGACATTCTTCTTCAATTTAGCACCGGTCGGTTCAGATTTGGATATAGCTAACATACCGATTTCTCGATTTAAGGTTTTGGGTCCATAAAAGGTGCATTTATTGTCCGATTTCACCAAAATTTGAGATAATGAGATGTGATAGGCTCCTCGAAATTTTTCTGAAACTTGGCCCAAATAGGTCCAGATTTGGATATAGCTGTTATATAGACCGGTTCGTCGATTTAGGGTCTTAGGCCCATAAAAGCCACATTTATTATCCGATTTCACTGAATTTTAACGCTGTGGCTTATGTTAGGCTTTTCGATATCCGTATAGTATATGGTTCTGATCGGTTTATTTTTAGATATAGCTACTAAAAAGACCAATATTTTGTTATACACAATTGAACAATGACTTGTACTTATTAGTATTTGGTCAAAATCGGAACATATTTCGATATAGCTGCTATGGGGCATTTTTCACCAGATTTTGACGAAAGGTGGTTTGCATATAGTGATGGTGGTTTACAAGCCGGAAAATATTTGGATATAGCTGCCGTATAAACCGATCTACCGATTTTGAGTGTTAAGTCACAGGCGCAATTATTATGCGACTTCGCTGAAATTTGGAACAGTGGGTTGCTTCAAGACTCCCAATATATTTGAGATCGCGCTATATTTAGATATAGCTGCCATAGAGACCGATTTTCAGCTTTAGTGTCTAAAGACCATAAAAGGCGCATTTATTCTCCGATTTTTTGAAACAGTGAGTTGGGGGCTTGGACATCTGACCCGAATATGGTTTATATCTGACCATATTTATATATAGCAGTCATATAGACCGATATACTGATTTATGGTATTAAGCCTATAACAGACACATTTATTACCCCACTTCGTTGAAATTTAGAACAGTATGTAATAGTAAGAATCCAAACACCTGTTATGAAAATGGTCCATACCAGGCTATATTTAGATACCGCTATAATTAGAAATAATGTCCAGACAGGGCCATATTTACATATAGCTGTCATATAGATCGATCATTCGAATTAGGGCTTTATCACATGAATAAAGCGCAACACTTTCATACTTATATACTAAATACCCACCACCATAGGATGAGGGGAATACTAATCTAGTCATGCCGTTTGTAACACCTCGAAATATTGATCAGAATCCTGAGTATATATGTTCTCCATTGTCTTGACAATTGGAGTCGATCTAACATTTCCGTCCGTCCGCCCGTCAGTCCGTCCCTCTGTGGAAATCACGAAAGCGATCGAACGAATAAGCTTATCCGCTTGAAATTTTGCACAAAGACTTCTTGTTGATGTAGGTCGTTGGGAATCGCAAATGGGTCATATCGGTTCTGCTTTCATATAAACCGATCTTTCCATTTGATTTTTTTAGCCCTTAAAAGCAGCAATTTTTGTCTGATTTGGCTAAAATTTTGCATGTGGTGTTCCGTTATGACTCCCAACAACTGTGCCAAGTACGGTCCAAATCGGTTTATAGCCGGATACGGCTCCCATTTAAACCGATCTCCCGATTTGATTTATTGAGCCTTTGGAAGCCACAGTTTTCGTCCGATTTAGATGAAATTTTGCACGCAGTGTTCTCTAATAGTTTCTAACAATTGTGCCAGGTATAGTTCAAATCGGTCTATAACCTGATATATTGGGTTGCCCAAAAAGTAATTGCGGATTTTTCATATAGTCGGCGTTGACAAATTTTTTCACAGCTTGTGACTCTGTAATTGCATTCTTTCTTCTGTCAGTTATCAGCTGTTAATTTTAGCTTGCTTTAGAAAAAAAGTGTAAAAAAAGTATATTTGATTAAAGTTCATTTTAAGTTCTATTAAAAATGCATTTACTTTCTTTTAAAAAATCCGCAATTACTTTTTGGGCAACCCAATAGCTCCCATATAAACCTATCTCCCAAATTGCCTTCTTGAGCCCTTACAAGCCGCAATTGTCGGCCGATTTGGGTGAAATTTTGCATGCCGTGCTCTGTTACGACATACAACAACTGCGCCGAGTAAGACCTAAATCGGTTTATAACCTGATATAGCTCCCATATAAACCCATCTACCGATTTGACTTCTTGATCCCTTGAAAGCCGCAATTTTGGTCCGATTTTGCTACAATCGTGTTTTGTTATGACTTCCAACAACTGTGCCAAGTACAGTTCAAATCGCTCTATAACTTGATATAGCTCCCATATAAAACTTTCTCTCTCGTATCCTTTTTCGGTTCGTAGAAGCTTTAAGTATCGCCTGGTTTGGCAGAAATTTAGTATGTAGAGTAAAATTAATTTTGTGTAAATTTTTAGCCGAATCCATGGTGGTGGGTTCCCTAAATTCGGCCCAGCCGAACTTAGCACGTTTTTACTTGTTATTGTTTTAATACTGTAACGGGCACCATTCTCCACAAATCTATCGCTTGTCGTTGTATTGTGTGTTTTCATGTCAAATACCTTTGCAATGTTCAAGCTATTCGTTACCAATAATAAAAAGGTGTGAATAACTGCTCAAATTCAACATCGCTCAATTCTGTGGCTGTTCTCATAGACACATAAATAACAAACGGCAACATACGCGAAAAGAAAATATTTCCCTTTGTTTGTATCCCTTGACAAATTCAATTACATTGTTGAGATAAACCCAATTATGTTTATCCAATTTATGCTTGTATGTGTGTGTGTGTTGGTTATTTTTATACTTTACACTTTTTCGATTTTTTTTTCAAGCACAAAGTATAGACATTTTATAAAGCTAGCTATGTGGGTGCATTTTAAGCAACTTAAACTTTGCAAAGAATTTAATTTTAAAGTAATTTCCTTGAACGCTTCAATCAAGCCACGATTTATGCATCCCCTCAAAGCAATGCCATTCATCCAATTTGTTGTGCTATTTAGGACAAACAATACAATTGCCAAATCATCTATCGCCCCCAACGAAAATGGCAAGCATTACCATTCTCATCATAATTACAGTCTTGGTGAGTTGGCTCCTGGGAATTTCTAATTATTGAAAATTGTGTGAAAGATTGTTAAAGGGTAATGTTCGTCATTGTTCTCTTTGGTCCAGTGAGTCAATTATTTAAATGCGGCAAATTGTAAATGCTTTTAGTCAAGGTAAACAAAATTGAATGAATAATGAATGGGTTAGGAACAGTGATGCAAAAGGAGAAATTGCTGAAAAATGTATTCAAAGCTTTAAACTTAAGCTCCTGTATGCAGAAAATGGAGTGAAGTTTGAATATGGACAGTTGCTCTATGTTTAATGCTATGTCATAGCGTAACGTATCGATATCACACCAATCACCCACAGTTTGACAGACTCGAGGATATTTCTAGAAAATGAATATTTCATTGTATTGCAAACAGGATGATGAAATTCATATACCCCCCCATACATTTGTCGAACATTATCGACTTTGCCTGTTTTCCAATGATAATCAAGTTTGTTAGCTTCTCATATCTCTTCCCTAAGTTCAAGACTTTTCTTTTTTCTGCAGGTTTTTATGGTGTAATGTAAACCAACTATTAGTTGGTCAATTCCTTAAACACTTGTGGCAATTTGTGTCAGCAACAAATGTTGAAAGTTTCCCCCTACATCGTCTTCGATTAGTTAATGCTATCATGAAAGTATTGTTAGCAATTACTAGTGTTGTATTGTTTTCAACGGAAATAAGATAAACGGTAGATAACGCCTATGGCCATGGGAGGAAGGTGAGTAGCATAACTCTGTGTTTGTTTTAAACTTTACGAACATTGAAAGCTTTTCCCATGAAGCGTTACTATTTAACAAATCAATGCCCCCAAACTATTGTTTTACCAGTTTGTGCATCAATTCTTTTGTAACTGGGATGGACATCGCCATTAAATGCTAGCAACAGATCAAACATTTCCTCTGTTTGAGAAGGACTTGTAACGGTGATTTGTATTTGAGATAAAACTAAGTTATATAAAAGAACATATTTTTAATGAAAAATTTTCACTCAAGGAAATGTTTTAGGGAAAATTTTTGTAAGAGCCAAATTTTTATGATTTTGATTTTTACGACGTGTTTTTTTTTTTTTTTTTTGATAAAATTTTAATGAAATTTTGGTTAAATTTAAGTGGCAGTCTGCCATCAGGCTCTCTGATGTTTTCGTTTATAGTTATACCACAGCAATAGGTCGAAGGGCTTCACTTAACTTACTATCCCAAATTTTGGCGATATCGGACAATAAATGCGCCTTTTATGGGCTCAAAACCTTAAATCGTGAGATCGATTTATATGGCAGCTATATTCAAATCTGGAACGATCTGGGCCAAATTGAAGAAGGATGTCGAAGGGCCCAACACAACTCACTGTCCCAAATTTCGGCGACATCGAACAATAAATGCGCCTTTTATGGGCCCAAAACCTTAAATCGAGAGATCGGTCTATATGACAGCTATATTCAAATATTGATCTATCTAACCCAAATTGCAGAAATATGTCGAAAGGCATAACTTAACTCACTGTCCCAAATTTCAGCGACATCGGACAATAAATACGCTTTTTATGGGCCCAAAGCCTTAAATCGAGAGATCGGTGTGTATGGCAGATATATCCCAATCTGGACCAATTTGAAGAAAAATGTCGAAGGGCGTAATACAACTCACTATCCAAATTTCAGCAAAATCGGATAATAAACGAGCCTTTTAAGGGCGCAAGACTTTAAATCCGGAAATCGGTCTATATGGCAGCTATATCCAAATCTCGACCGAGTGGCCTAACACAACTAACTGTCCCAAATTTGAGCAAAATCGGTTAATTAATGGGGCTTTTATGGGTCTAAGACCCTAAATCGGCCAATCGGTCTATATGGCAGCTATATCCAAATCTGGACCGATTTATGCCAAATTGAAAAATATGTCGAGTGGCCTAGCACAACTAACTGTCCCAAATTTCAGCAAAATCGGTTAATTAATGGGGCTTTTATGGGTCTAAGACCCTAAATCGGCCAATTGGTCTATATGACAGCAATATCCAAAACTTGACCGATCTTGGCCATATTGAAAAAGGATGACGAAGGGCCTAACATAACTCACTGTCCTAAATTTCAGCAAAGTCGGATAATAAATGTGGCTTTTATGGGCCTAAGACCCCAAATCGGCAGATCGGTGTATGTGGAGGCTATATCAAGATATAGTCCGATATAGCCCATCTTCGAACTTAACCTGCTTATGGACAAAAAAAGAATCTGTGCAAGGTTTCAGCTCAATATCTCTATTTCTAAAGACTGTAGTGGACGGACGGACGAACATGGCTAGATCGTCTTAGATTTTTACGCTGATCAAAAATATATATATATATTTTATAGGTTCGGAAATGGATATTTCGGTGTGTTGCAAACGGAAGGACCAAATGCCCAAAAAGTAATTGTGGATTTTTTAAAAGAAAATAAATGCATTTTTAATAAAACTTAGAATGAACTTTAATCAAATATACTTTTTTACACTTTTTTTTCTAAAGCAAGCTAAAAGTAACAGCTGATAACAGACAGATGAAAGAATGCAATTACAGAGTCACAAGCTGTGAAAAAATTTGTCGACGCCGACTATATGAAAAATCCGCAATTACTATTTGCAATTATCCAATTTGAAAAAAGCGACTATATTTAACTCCTTTCTTATCATATTTTCTTTTCATTTCCATATGGCAGCAGGATATATCTCGCCTCAATAGGGACCTATGGACTAAAGTGCAATATTTTTACAATACTAATAAATCTTGAATAAATCGTCCAAAAATGTTCAACAGAAAACTTCAGGATGATACGGGTTAAGTCAAAATATATTTAGAATTATTTTTAAAACGACTAATTTTGTCACTTTCCATTACATTTTTTCAAAGACAAACTTTAATGAAATTTACCATTGAAATTTTTTTAAGTAAAATTTTTTCTGAATACTTAATTTCAGTAAAATTTTCTCCAAAGACAAAATTTTAGTGATATATTTGATAAATTTTCTCCAACCAAATTCCCATAAAATTTTCTCTAAAACGAAATTTTCGTTAAATTTTACCCAAAGTCGAAATTTTATTGAAATTTTTTGAATTTAAATCTAAAAGAAATTTCCCTTGCGACAAAACTTATGTAAAATTTTCCTTATTTTTGGAAAAAATTTTCTATATTTTCAGTGAAGTTTTCTTTATTTTCAATAAAAATTTCTTAATTTTCTGTGAAATTTCCTTTATTTTTAGTATAAATTTCTCTATTTTCAGAAAAATTTTCTTTATTTTAAGTAAAATTTTCTTTATTTTCAGTAAAATTTTTCCTAAAACTATAATTTCTGTAAAACGTTCACTAAACACAACATTTCATTCAAATTACTGGAAAGACCGAATTTCAATAAAATTTTCTCTAAAGACAAAATTTTGAAGAAATTTTCCTAAATAAACAAATACAGAGAACTAATTTTTGCAATATTTTGCTTAGTGACAAAATTTCAGCGAAATATTTCTATAGATAAAACTCCAATGACATAAATTCTAAAGACAAAATATCAGTGAAATTTCATAAAATTTTACCAAAGACAAAATTTTAGTGAAATCTTTTCTGAAGACATAGTTAGTAAAATTTTCTCCAAGGACAAATTTTCAGTGAAATTTCTGAAAAAATTTCTCTAACAAAATGTCCGTGAAATTTTCACTTAAAAAATTCAGTGCTTTTTTAGCTAATACAAAATTTTCGTGAAATTTAAAAAAACGAAATTTTAGTGAAATTTTCACTAAAACAAAATTTCTGTGAAATTTTTACTAAAAACAAAATTTCTGTGAAATTTTTACTAAAAACAAAATTTCAGTGAAATTTTCATATTAAATAAAATTTTCTCCACAGAGGAAAATTCAGTGAAATTTTCTCCTTAAAAAAATCCAGTGAAATTTTCTCCTAAAAAAATGTAAATGAAATTTTCTCCGAACACAAAATTTTAGATATTTTTTTTATTTCAACAAAATTTCATTAAACTTTCTGAAAAAAACCAAATTTGAGTAAAATTTTGTCAAAAGACAAAATTGCGGTGAATTTTCATAGGTAAACAAGTTCAGAGGAATATTCTCTAAAGACAGAATTATGGTAAAATTTTCCTAAAGACACAATTTCAATGGAATTTTCTCTGAAGACACATTTATAGTAACTTTTTGTGAAGTACAAATTTATTCTTTAAAAAAAAAACTTTTTTCTTTTAACATTTTTATATGTTTCGTATCACTATTTCCCATCATTTCTTCGTTAAACTTTTTTTCCCCATCCTAATTATAATTTTTTTTTGCAAGTTTCCCTTTTTCCTTTATGTGGGATTTTTTTTGTGACTTGTTTGTGTGTTCTCTAGTTTGAGTTGGATGTATAGTTTCATTACCCTCTTTATAATTTCTAATAACGTCGAAGTTGAAACAGAATCAGAATATTTGACGTATGAGGGATTTCTGTGTACATACAACTGCTGCACGGGCATTCATTTGTGCTATGGTTGCTGACAGCTACGACTAAAATGGATTATAAGGAGCATCGTCTAAAAAGAAAGGTCTTTATTGCGAAAATTGATAAAACAACAGACGTTCGTTGTTTTCCACGTCTTCTTCTTCTTCATCATCTCAGGTCATCAGTGAAGTAGACAAAAATCCAATGCAAACGCACCAAAAAAAAAGGAAAGAAATGACTCAAATGCCACTCAATATTCGAAAAGAGAAAAATTTCATATCCAACATTGGGAAAAATACTTCAAATGACTGCAAAGACACTTGAAAGTCAATTCCTGCTACGTTTACAAGAGTTTGCCTTAGTTCACTTCACTTGGATGTTCACCCGTTTTATTCGATTTTTTGTTTTTGCTTTTTCTTGTTCATACTTTTTCGGGGAGTTTGATTGTCTGGCTGGGGAGCTGTCACTGTTCACAGCGAGTAGCTAAAGGGGATATTTGTTCACCCCCCGCCCCCCATCCCCTCTTTTATTTTGTACTTTTATTATCATTATTTGTTTTTTACTTTTGTTGCTGTGTAATATGGCAAATACACTTGCCAACACACATACAATCATATGCGTATTTGTTTGTATACTGAAAATCTGTGGCCTACTTTAAGGGGCCCTACAAGAGAAAGTCTTTCATCCAATCTTGGCCATCCACCTTTTCGAATTCTAGGAAATATTCACTGAATTGGTGTCAGTTTCGGTGAGAATTATATTAGCTATGTATGCAATAAATGTCAATTGCAAAGGAATAAGTGTCCTTCGAACACAAATTGTTATCAAGAGTGTTTCTTGGGGAAGAAAATTTGAAGACAAGTGAAATAATAAGGCCCTTCTAATGTTTCTTTTAGACTATCACCAAAGGTTCAAACTTCCTTTAATCCTGTAAAATATTTCTTTAGGCTTCTTACAATTAAGTTTGATGAAAAACTAGCTTTCCAACTATATATTAACCGGTCGCCTATGACTGTGCAAAAGTTGGAAAATGTCTCCTAATGGGACATGCAGGCCTTTGCCTGAAGCAAAGACAATGTCTATGAGGGCCCATTAACCACCATTTCCACACCTGTGCTTATCCTTACGCATGGTATGAGCAAGTAGTGGCGGTTTATTTGTTCATATGCTTATCTGAAAGTTCAATAGAATTAATACGTTTTCGTTGGTTGTACACTCACACACCCACATCTTATGGCTCGAAGCTTATCACCCAATAAACTGTGGTTGTAATACCCCAAATTTTATCGACAAACTTCAATGCACTTCATTTCATTTTGTACCCTTTTCAATGCCAACGTAGTCTCCCACTAATTGAATGGAACATTTTGTGACATTAAGTCGTTTCGAATTCGGATAACATGGATATAAAGTTTGATACATTCTAGATTTTTCTTAAGAATACTTATATTCCAAATGTGCACGAATATGAGCTTCAAATCCTTGTATATGGAATGTAATTTCGGAGTGTTTAATGTTAATCATACTAAAAAAAGTAAAGAAAATAAGTAAAAATATGCCAAGTTCGGCCAGGACTAATTTTGTAAATCCACCGCCATGGATTTTGCTTAAAGTTTACACAAATAACTTATTTGAAGGGCAGGTGTGTACTCTGCGTACAAAATTTCTGTCAAATCATTCAAAAATTATAATTTACATGTAAAAAAATAATTCGTTTCATATAAAAAAAAATTTCGTTTACGATAAAAGTAAATGCCTTTTTGCGATAAATCATTGCAAGAATTTGTGGCAAATATGGTTTTTATTCCCACCACCATAGAAGGGGGTATACTAACCAAGTCATTCCGTTTGTAACACCTCGAAATATTGGTATGCGACCCCACAAAGTATATATATTCTGGATCGTCTCGACATTTTGATTCGATCTAGCCATATCCGTCCGCCCGTCTGTCGAAATCACGATAGCGGTCGAACGCGTAATGCTAGCCGCTTGAAATTTGGCACAGTTACTTAATGCCGATGTAGGTCATTGGGGATTGCAAGTGGGCCATATCTATTCAGATTTAGATATTGCTCCCATATAAACTGATCTCTCGATTTGATTTCTTGGGCCCCTGTAAGCAGCAATTTTTGTCCGATTTGGCTGAAATTTTCCATATAGTGTTCTGTTGTGACTTTCAACAACTTCTCAAGTACGGTCCATATCGGCATTTAACCTGATATAGCTTCCATATAAACCGATCTCCTGATTTGACTTTGTGATTTGAAGCCACAAATTTCGTCCGATCTGACTAAAATTTTGCAGTTAGTGTTTCATATGACTTTCAACAAATGCCGCAAATACAGTCCAAATCAGTCTGTAACCTGATATATCTCTCATATAAACCGATCTCTCGATTTCACTTCTGGAGCCCCTGAAAGCCACAAATTCCATCCGATTTGGCTGAAATTTTGCACATATTGTTCTACTATAACTTCCAAAAGCTGTGTCAAACTGTGTCAAGCTGTGTGTACGGTTCAAATCGGTCTACAACCTGATATAGCTCCCATATAAACCGATCTCCTTATTTGACTTCTTGAACCCTTACTAACCGGAATTTTTGTCCGATTTTGCTGAAATTTTGCATGTCGTGACTTTCAACAACTGTGCGAATTTCGGAAGGTCCGATTAGGTCTATAACTTGATATAGTTCCTATGTAAACCGGTCTTTCAATCATCCTTGTTCGGTTCCTAGAATCTTAAATTTTTGCTGGTTTGACAGAAGTTTGGTATGTAGAATAAAATTATGCCCTTCAACTAAATATATTTTGTATACATTTTTAGCATGGTTGTGGGTGTCCATGAATCGGCCCTGCCGAACTCAGCACCCTTTTGCACATTGAAAAGGATGCGAAGTTCTATCTAATGGTAATAATTCTAACTAAAATTTTTACCAACTATAGGAAGATCTTGGTTTTATTTTGTTATGATACACATTTTCATTAAAAGAGTTGCTCTAATGATTTTTGTCATTAGACGTAACTATGGCGAAACTTTAACATATTTCAATTTCTGAGTTTACCATCCGCCCATAATTTTGTATCCATCATTGGTCTATACGCTTAAATGTTCACCCTCTCTCTCTCTCTCCCTAGACACAAGAGAATAATTATTTGTCCGGTAAACAAATAATGGTTTGCTGCTATCGAAACACTTTTGCGGTTAAAGGGTTTTTGGTTTTACAGTAATTGAAATGTACTTTTACTGTATGCAAAGTTGTTAAAGGGTTAACAATAAACAAAGTTTGTTAATAATGCCACGTTTATGGCTATCGTTTAACAGTTGAAGCGAAACTTTACATAATTACAATAAAAGTATAAACTTCGTAATAAAAGTTCTTTGTTTCTCGTAAAAATAACTCAAATGTTTTATTTTTTTGCGTGCGGCATAATAATATGACATGATATGTTTGGGGGTCATCCTTTTTCCTTAAACCACCTGTCATGACAATGTTGGTTTATCAAGTAGAGTACGAACCTTACTTTGAAATATGGGTTCAACTTTCAGAAAGTTTTACACCAAAAGGAACCAACGAGAATGTAGCCTTACTTTGACAATATACGATTTTATTTCTAACAATATGGGGTTCGAATTCCAGGTATTTGAGAATAGTGTAGGAATTTGACATCGAAATTTTGGACCAACAGTCTCAAGGACCTCTAAACCTGGGAAAGGGTTTTAAGAGTAGAGTACGATCGTAACATTCCAACATTTAACAAGTGGCTGAGAGTCCGCCTTTTAGCGGGCTTGTTAGTACAGACATGAGATTTAACATAGCCTTACAAAAACTAATCTGAAGACGTTATATCCCACGATCTAGGCGGCCAATTGACCGGTCCCGTACGTGAAATATAATGTTCACTGAACTCGCCTCTCAATAAGTCAATTTTTACGCGAGCTGTGTGACATGTGGCACCGTCTTGCCACATGTCCTGCAAGTCAAGCTCTTTCATTTTTGGCAAAATAAATAGATGGATTTTATCTTACGGTAGCGCTCTCCATTCAAAGTTACATTACGATTCGCATCATCTTTGAAGAAGTACGATCCAATGATGCCACCAGTCCATAAACCGCACCAAACTGTGACTTTTTCTGACTGCATTAGTAGCTCTTGCAATGCTTCTGACTGATCTTCACTCCAAAATCGACAATTCAGCTTATTTACGTACCCATTGAGCCAAAAATGAGCTTCGCCGCTGAACTCAATTTTTGCAAAAAAAAAAAGAGGATCTTCGTCCAACTTTCCAAGTTGTTGTTGGTGGGTAAATTATAGACAATAGTGAGGATGTTTGACAGTGAAACAAAACACGAAACATGAGTGAGCTGTTTAAACCAGCATTGCTAAAAAGATAACAGCTAAGAAGTCACTCTTTATATGTATCAACCGATTTGCACAAATCTTTTTCTATGATTTTAAATCGCCGATTTGGGTTAAAATATGTTAAGATTTAGAGTTCTCATATATATTAAGGTCCGATTTTGATTAATATTGCATTTGTTAAGTGGTCCTCTCAAAATTTGTCACTTAGGTTTCTCATATGATTAATTTTATGAAATCTGTTAAAATTTAGATGTAGCTGCCATATATATTTATCTCCCGATTTTCACTTTTAAAGCCTTTGCTAACGGATTTATCAACCGATCTTACCAATATTTTGCACTACGATTTTATTTCTAACTTCTATATATCCGGATTTTGGTCCCAATTCTACATTTAAAATGTATGCTCATTTTGGTTTCGACGACTTAACCAGCATACCCAGTGCGATGTAAGGTATCAAAGTAAGGTAGGTAAAGGTCAGCTTAGCCCGACTTTAGCCCGCCCTTACTTTATATAGTTGTTATCCATTATCCTTTGTTTGCCCATAAAGAGATACTGGGCAAAGAATGTGACAAATGCGATGCATGGTATAGGGTATATAATATTCGGCCCGGCCGAACTTAGCACGCTTCTACTTGTTACTTCACATTTTCGTGTAAACTCACCTTCGTAACCTTCAACGATTACCTATTTAGAGTCTTCGGTATTTATATGTAAACCTTTTATTATTTGTACCTATTTTTGTGAGCCTCATAAATTGGTATAACATGAAAGAGCTTTTATCTAATAAATAATATTACTCATTTTTATTATTATTAGCAAAATACTTTTTACAAGCTCGTATTTTGGGTAAGGCAGTTATTGATTTATATTTTAAGTCCTTAACCACTGTCTTCTCCATCGTTAAATTAAAGTCGTTGACAAGTTATACGAAGATTATGCCCCATGGCATCTTAAGCTTTCTTTGGCGGTTGTTTTCCACATAAAACCCCTCCATAATATGCAGACATCCCTTTGATGTGACATCTTCCCACAACGCCTCATCGATACGCAACTTCTATGGTGACTTCTAACGCATCGCATAGATTTTTATTGGAACCATTTAGGTTGTACCATTGATGCCTTTTAAACTCTGCTTTATAAGAGGAGAAGCGAGCAGTGCTCGTTGCGTTGTCTGATTTGAACATGGAATTATCAGTGTGGAATTATGTGGTAAATGAAGTCAATTGTTAAATTCTTGAATTCTTAAATACTCAAAATGATGCTGTTGTCAAATGTCTTTGGGGTTGTTATCCCCATAAAGCGCATAGTTTTGTGACAAGCGAGATTTTTGTTTGCTGTAAACATTTTATTTATGGAGTGGTTTTGTTTATTTTTTCAGTTTGTTTGCTTATTTTGCTTTTGATATTTTTGAAATTCATATGGGAAATGTTTGTTAATATAAAGAAAAAAGAGAGAGAGATTTGTCTCTAAGACAATATTTTGATATTTTTTTAAATTCTTATGGGAATTGTTGGTTAATATAAAGAAAAAAGAGACAAAATTGTCTCTAAGAAGTCGGAATTGTGTGTAAGGTGTGGATTTGAAGTATTCTGGCCAAATTTGGTATCATTTTTATACCCAAACCCCTACTATGCTACAGGGTATTATAAATTGTGCATTTTTTTGCAACGCTAAGAAGGAGAAGAGCTAGACCCATTGATAAGCATAGGCATGTCCATCTGTGAGTCCATGCATTCTTCTAATCAAGGAACAGGTCGTATTTGTTGTCCAATCGTCACCAAATTTTGCACACGACTCTTTTTTATCTCAAGGAATAAATACTCAATGTTGTCTTCCAACGCGTCAATTAAAGCGGGCTTGTTTGTATAGACATGAACTTTTACATAGCCCCTCAAAAAATAGTCTAAAGGCGTTAAATCGCACGATCTAGGCGGCCAATTGACCGGTCCCGAAAGTGAAATAAAATGTTCACTGAATTCGTCTCTCAATAATTCCATTGTTACGCGTGCTACGTGGCATGTGGCAGCGACTTGTTGTAACCCCATGTAATGCAAGTCAACCTCTTGCATTCTTTAACTTATGGGAACGCTCCCCATTCACAGTAACGTTACGAATCGTTACGATCATCTTTAAAGAAGTACGGTCCAATGATGCCACCAGCCCATACACCGCACCAAACTGTGCATGGATGCATTGGTAGCTCTTGCAATGATTCTGGCTGATCTTCATTCCAAAATCGGCAATTCTGCTTATTTACGTACCCATTGAGCCAAAAATGAGCTACGTCGCTGAACACAATGAAGCGAGCGATGATCTTTCTCAACAGAGCACGCATTTTGATATTAAAATTCAATAATTTGCAAGCGTTGTTCGTTTGTAAGGCTATTCATGGTTAAATTATAGACCAAACTGAAGATGTTTGACAGTGAAATAAAACACTCATAATACACAACACTCAATAAAACACCCATATTAACCGATCTTCCTCTTTGACTTCTTTAACCATCCGATTTGAATGTAATTTTTCGTGTAATGTTTTGCTATGAGTTCTAACAGCTGTATCAAGTATAGTCGAAATCGGTTGGTAACCTGATATAGCTGCCATATAAACCGATCTCTGGATTTAACTTCTTGAGCCTCTAGAGGGCGTACTTATAATCCGATTTGGCTTAAATTTTGCGCGTTACGTTTTGCTATGACTTCCAACACCCATGCCAAGTATGGTCCAAATCGGTCTATAACCTGATATGGTTCTCATATAAACCGGTCGCCCAATTTGACTTTAGTCGCTAGAGGTTGCAATTACCATACGATTTGGATGATATTTCGAACGTGGTATATTTGTTTGACTTCTAACTGTCATGTCAAGTACAATACATATCGGTCTATAAATTGATAGAGCTTTTAGATATTTGAAAAGGATCCATGTTATCCATGGCGGAGGTAATATAAGATTTGACCCGTCCCCAACTTAATGCGGCTGTGGCCCACAGTGCTGTGGGCCTATCTGAAGCTCCATGTTTCCTTAACAGGAAAATTTCTATTTTCGACAAAGACCTATATTTCGGAGTGATCCTGGATAGGAATTGAACTGGAAGTGCCACATTCAGCGGCGGAATGAGAAGGTTCACAGATGTTGGACAACCAGTAAACGGGCCACCACCTCCAAATGGTGCCTAGTACCGAGGATAGTCTTCTGGATCTACGGAACATGGTTGGACAAATAATACAATACACTTGGTGTACGGCTATGAGACCTAAGACGATGGGAGAATTGATAGAGTATAGGATCAAGTCATACGAGATAATGGAGGCGATGATAGCAATAGGAATGGAAAATTGAAGAGGTTTTGAATCGGATACCTGAGACGACACTTTAGGTTCAGTGCTACACAATGCTGCAGGCGGCGGAGCTCTGATATTGTCATCAAGAAGTTCACGCTTGAAGACAGAGTTGGGAACCCAGGGACTGATATCTGTTTCCGACTGTCTGACCATAATACAGTCCTGCGGAGATCACGGAATGTGTGGTAGTATGGTGTTGCAAATTGCAAATTTTGCCCATGAACTTTCCACTAAGGAACAGGGGCAAACTTCTCACATATCAATGAGTGCAGTCCGATTCAAGTTTAAGCTCAATGATAAGGGGCCTCCTTTTTATAGCCGAGTCCAAACGGCGTGCCTATTTGGAGAGAAGTTTTACATGGCATAGTACCTCACAAATGTTGCCATTAGGAGGGGAAGAAAATTGAAAATTTTTTTTGATGGTCTCGCCAGGATTCGAACCCAGTCTTTCAGCGTCATAGGCGGACATGCTAACCTCTGCGCTACGGTGGCCTATGTAGCGCTACGGTAGTATGGTGTTAGTAAGAGGAAATATGATGTTAACACTGGGCATCTGGGCTATAACAATCAGGATGGTAAGGTCACAAACAGTGTAAGGAGAAGATTTGAGTGCTATCTGAGGATAGCACGATCCGCATCGTTCGGTTTCCGGGCAAAAGCGGAGTAAGAGAAACGAAAGGCAGACGAATTGCCAGTAGGGGCCAGTGAACTGCAATCAGTAAACTTGCTGAATGCGAAACCTTTTGGGGCGACGCAGTACCAGTTAAGTGACAACGAAACAGGAATCTGTCGCTTGGACGACGAAAATCCAATGGAAGGATATGGATCGCGAGCAGACGAGGCTATTAATAAGAAGGAAGTCCGTATGAATTGTAGGGTATTTTGGGGCATGCGAGGAAGATGATGAGACATTGGAACAGTTCCTGTCAATGTCCGTCTTCGCAGCTAACAAGCTCCGATACTTGGGTGCTGTAATAATACCAGACTTGAACCATCTTAGGAGTATAGAATGGAAAACGATTATCGAAGAGCAAAAATTTTCTTTGGGGATTTTTACGCATTAAGAGCGCACAACAAACCGATAACTGACAAAGGTGTATGTCCATAGTGACATAGGCGTCCATAGTGACATTCGCACCCTCCAAGATGTTTAGGGTAAATTCACCCCTATTGACACAAATTACCGGTCATATCACCAGTCATTTTAAGTAATTGCGTGGCTGCTTGGCGTATTTTTCTTTTTGCAGAATAAACCGGTGAAAACTCCGGCATAAATGTCTCTATGTTGGGGAGAGTTAGTTTTTTTCTCATAAGTACGCATTCGTTGTGGTTGGTGCTTTTCTTCTTTTATTTATGAAACAAAAATTCTAAATGAAAGCAAAAATTAAATTAATTATTAAAAAATTGTCCAAACAGGTGAAGTTATGTGTAGGTCTTAACGGGGGAAATGACTGGTTATTTAAACCGTTGAAGTGGTGGGTTTTTTAACCGGAGAAATGAAGAAATTTTCAAACCGGTGAAATAACCGATATTTTTAACCAGTGAAATGACCAGTGTTTAAAGCCGATGAAATGACCGGTTCAAAGTTATTGGTCCCTAGGTATGACATGCCCGTATAAAAATCACCGGTAATATGGATTGTCGGGGGACCAGCCAATGGTCACTTAAAACCGGTGAAATCACCAGTTTGGGACCTGTTCAAAGTCCTGCAGGGAACAGTGCATTCGTTTGTAACATCCAGAAAGGGGAGATATTGTGCCATAGAATACGGATCCGATTATAATCATTTTCTTATGCTATTTAGCTATGTCAGTTTGTATGAAATTTTTATTCTGTTTAATTTTACGAGTATAAGTTAAGACACTGGTGGCTTCACCTATTTATACCTAATTTACTACTTGCGGTAAGTCAATAAAATCTTTTCCCTCATAGTACTTAAAAATCAAACTACCATTTTATGTACTTGACAATATATTGCAATGTCAAATATTTTATTTCTTTTCTTCTTACGATTTACTTATGAATTTAGACCCTGCTCTCATCTCTTAGCATCCTTATCTCCTTCTCAGAATTGAGAAAAAAAATAAATAAATAAAATGATTTATAAAGCTGCATACGTAACCTAGCTGTAGTGTGTGGATAATAAGAAATAGGGACAATAATATAATATCCAAGGATTTCGCCCTCATCTCTTTGTTTTTCTTAAAAAATATAATAAATGATTTTCTTTTCGCATGACATCAGGTGTATTACTTTATTAAAGGTCTTTCAAGAGAATTTGTTAAATATTTAAGTGTCTGATGGATTTAATGGCCCAAAAAAAAAGATAAATTCTGCCAAAATAATAACAGATACGAGCATTAAGAATTATAATTAATTGCCTTGAAAATTAATTCATTGCTAAGGCTATTTTGACATTGGAACCTAATAAGAGATATACATACACTCATATTTTGTTCATATATAAATATTTTTCTGGCCATAAAAGGTGAAAAATTTATATATGACAATTTAGTTTAAAAGCTATAATTAAATCAAATTAAAATTTCCAGCAATCCCAAATGATATGAACAAACTTTTTTTTGATATTCACTGGAGAAAGATTGGAGTACATTCATTTTTCATTTCATTCATATGAAATGTTTTGGTTTGACCATCAACAACTGCGCCAAGTATGGCCCAAATCGGTTCACAACCTGACATAGCTTCCATATAAACCAAATCAAGCAAATCTTATCCGATTTGGCCAAATTTCGCACAACGACTTCTTGTATGACCTTTCATACCGTAGCGCAGAGATTAGCATGTCCGCCTATGACGCTGAACGCCTCGGTTCGAATCCTGGCGAGACCATCAGAAAAAATTTTCACCGGTGGTTTCCCCTCCTAATGCTGGCAACATTTGTGAGATTCTATGCCATCTATGCCACTTTTCTCTAAAGAGGTGCTGCACTGCGGGACGCCGTTCGGATTCGGCCATAAAAAGGAGGCCCCTTATCATTGAGCTTAAACTTTAATCGGCCTACACTCATTGATATGTGAGAAGTTTTCCTTCTTCAATTTGGCCCCGATCGGCCCAGATTTGGTATATATCTGCCATATACACCGATCTTTCGATTTGAGGTCTTGGGCGCATTTATTCTTCGATTTTGCCAAAATCTGGGTCAGTGAGTTGTGCTAGTCCCCTCCACATATTTCTTCAATTTGGCCCTGATCGGTCCAGATTTGGATATAGCTGCCACATAGACCGATTTCTCGATTTAACGTGTTGGACGCATAAAAGGCTCACTTATTCTCCGATTTGGGACAGTGAGTTGCGTTATGCCCTTCGACATCTTTTTGCAATTTGGCTCAGATCGGTCCAGATTTGGATATAGCTTTCATATAAAAGGATCTCTCGATTTGAGGTTTTGGCCCCATAAGAGTCACATTTATTGTCCGATGATGCTGAAATTTGGGACAGTTGCTTGTGTTAGACTCTTCGACATCTTTCTGCAATTTGGCTCAGAACGATTCGGATTTGGATATAGCTGTCATATAAAACGATCTCTCGATTTAAGGTTTTGGGCCCATAAGAGCCGCATTTTTTGTCCAATGCCGCCGAAATTTCGGACAGTGAGTTCTGTTAGGGCCTTCGACATATTTCTTCAATTTGGCCCATATCTGTTCAGATTTGAATATAGCTGCCTTATATATTGATCTCTCGATTTATGGTTTTGGGCCCATAAAAGATGCCGATGTCGCCAAAATTTGCTACAGTGAGTTCCGTTAGGTCCTTCAACATATTTCTTTAATTTGGCCCAGATTCGCCCAGATTTAAATATAGCTTTTAAGGTTTTGGGCCCATAAGGGCGCATTTATTGTGCGATACCGCCGAAATTTGGGACAGTGAGTTGTGTTGGGGCCTTCGACATCCTTCTTCAATTTGGCCTAAATCGATTCAGATTTGGATATAGCTATCATATAGACCGTTCTCGCGATTTTAGGTTTTGGGACCATAAAAAGCGCATATATTGTCCGATTTCGCCGAAATTTGGGACAGATAGTTACGTTATGCCCTTCAACATATTTTTGCAATTTTTTCAAAACGCTCTTTAAATTGAGCCCAAAATCAAAATTCCATCCATCAGTTCGTGCTGGGTAAAAACTCACAATTTCGTACTATTTTGTACCTAAAAGTACGAAATAGTACGAAATCTGGGGCCAAATTAAAGAAGGATTTCGAAGGCCCCAACACAACTCACTGTCTCAAATTTCGGCGGCATCGGACAATAAATGCGCCTTTTATGGGCTCAAAACCTTAAATTGAGAGATCGGTCTATGGCAGCTATATCCAGATCTTAACCAATTTTTTCCAATTTCAATAGGCCTCGTCTCTAGGCCGAAAAACATGTCTGTACCAAATTTAAAGACGATCGGATGAAAACTGCGACCTGTACTTTGTACACAAATTAACATGGACAGATGGACAGACGGACATAGCTAAATCGAATCAGAAAATGATTCTGAGTCGATCGGTATACTTATCAATGTGTCTATCTCTCATCCTTTTGGGTGTTACAAACTAATTCTCTAAGTTATAATACCCTGTACTACAGTAGTGGTGTAGGGTATAATGAGAAACAGTAATGGAAACGGAAGAAACGTACGTTTAGTACCGTATTTGGTACCATTTCATACTTTCCTTACGGATTGAACTAGAGCTCTGAAAATTATCATGTAGATGCTCCTAAGAAATATATGTTGGCTGACTAAGTAAATTTTAACAAATCATACTGTTTTTTGATATTCGTTCATTTTCGTACTAAAATGTACAATGTGGTACTTTATTTACAGACTGAGCTACATCTATGACATTAGATATACAGGTACATCTTGGCAGTATGTAACGGATGACCAGAAGTTAGTTTTGAAATTTGTACATTTAGATGCTAAAACGTACAAAATTGTACTTATTTAGAGATTGAGTTAAAGATCTTAAAATTGCGATACAGTTACACCTTGACAGTATTTATCGGCCTACTAGAGGTTTTTCTTTAGTTCGTACATTTAGACAATAAAACTTTCCAAATGTTCTTTCTTTATGGATAAGGCTAAAGCTATTGAAATTCCCATACATTTACACCTTGATATAGGGTTACCATTGGGGGCAGCGAAGTGACCGGGCATATGCTAGAAAACTCATAGTTTAGATAAATTATATTGAGGTAGCATTATTTTCAAATATTTTGAAAAAAATCTTTTTATTTACTAAGCCCCTACAACAAAAAAATCATTTTCTTAATATTTTATTGCCATTTAGCGAAGAAAGCTGGATTTAATAATTTTTGCCATAAAATAGAACGTGCTGTCAAAAGAAGAAGGATTATTGCCACAAATTTATTTTTTATGGAAGCCATCAAATGCAGCACTCAATAGCTACCACAGATTTCAAAAACAATAAATGTATCTTTATCAATTTCACAGTAACAAGATTTTTTCAATTTTCGATTTAAAAAAATGTGGGGCGGGAAACCCCCCCCCCCCAAAAAAAAAAAAAAAATAAATAAAATTCTGCCTACGCCCCTGGTTGCTATACATACTGATTTTCCGGTCTATGGCTTTTATTTGTAAAAAATGGTTGTATTGCCCAATTTTGCTAAAAATTTTTGCTCGGGGCTCGGTGTCTAAACTTAATATAATTCAGATCGACCCTATAAGGATATAACTATGGTTTAGTAGAGTTATAAAAAATAGGATTATTAATATATCCATGATGGTGGGCATGACCGAACCTTATGTGTTTTTACTTTTTAATCATTTGTTGTACAAGTTACCATTTGCGGTATCGGAGAACAATTTGCAATCTGCAGATATTTTTTTCACAAAGACATTCCTTAAAAAAAATCTAAAATATGATTGCATACACATACACAGTTATATTTCAATCTTCAAACAAATTGTAATAATTTCCCCAGAAATAGTAGCTTTGTGCCAAGCTCCATATTACTTGTGGAGTATATTTCATTTTCATTTTTTCCAAATTTTTTTGTAAATTCTCTGTGGCACAGCGTATGAGTAATATTAAACTTTACGGTTGCACACATTTCATTACATTACGTTTCGTGTTCACTTTGTGTTTTAGAGATAAAAAAATAAACCTGAGCATAGAAACTTTTTCAAAAAATGTTACAAAGAAAACCAATTTTCCCGGAAAAACGGAAATATGTTTTCATTTTGTTGGATTCATTTATAGTAAAAATAAAATGTCAAACATACACCAACACACACGAAATGAAGTGGCACAAGTGAACATCTATTTTTGAAATGTCATTTAGGATTATAATTTAAGGACATTATTTTTTGTTGTTTATTTATAAAATTTAATCACCTTTTTTATCAAATAATTTTTAAGACATAAAGAGGATTAATTTTATTTTTTTTTGAGATTTTTTTAAGACATTTATAATTTTTTTTTTCTCTCTTGCTGCTATTCCACTTTTAATCACTTGCTCTGAAATCATTATTGATATGACAGATATATTTTTTTTTAAATTTTTTATTACTTTCATTGCCTCATTATTACCCACTGAAAAGCACTAACACACTTACACTAACACATGCACACACTCATAGACACTCAAACAACACCAAAATAAAATAAAAAAAAACCGACGAAATTATTCAAATATCTTGAACCGTTACGGAATGCAAAAACAAAATTCTAAACTCGCGCCGTCTGCTGCTGCTGCTGCGTAAAAAAGTCCATAAATCGCTATCGACGACCGCTGCTACATTTACACGCGCTTTCGCCAGTGCGTACGGTGCTACGTTCGTTTGGAACTGATAAAAAATATCCCCAGCCAAAGTAATTTCAGGCGAAGAAAAATTGTTGTCAGTCAGACGAGAGGACCACAACGGCAACGACGGCGAGACGAGGCGACTTCGTTTGCCAGCAAGAGAGGGCAAGGAGATAACACCAACTAAACATAACAACAAGTCACTGGCTTCGTACATCGCAGAGGGTGGTGCTGATAGTGGGTGCTAAGGTTGTTTGACTCCTCATCAGGTTGTCGATGATGGAAAACATATGGCAACAGTTGCTTCTTTACTATGATTTCCAATGATTCATTCCCCTCCCTCCATAATGTTGACTGCCTTGCTCATTGCGTTTCTCCATCGTCATCATCGCTGCTTTGAAGCAACAATTGTGTGCCTGGTAATGTATTGTGCATTTTTGGCGGGAACAGGAAATGCCAGAAATTCGCCGTATTTTCTGGAATATGGGAATTTAGTCTAAGGGGAAATTCGCCTGGTGAACGAACAAAGTTATATTGGCATATGGGGTAATTTAGTTGTTTGTTTATGGTGCGATAAGAATCTGTGCAAACATATGTTAGTCTAACACTTCTATTTCGCAGAGATGGAATGGGTTATTGTGTCGGGGTTAACACATTTTGATTGATAATGGTTTGGCAAACTTTGAAAGACATAGCTTTTATTTGGCTGTTTGAAGGAAGACTTCAAATAGTAAAAGTATTACTATAGGGAGGATATATTGAGAACTACTATATCTAATTACAACAAGAAAAGAAGGGCTAGAGTCGGACGAAGCTGACCTTTCGGTGTATCAAAAAGTTACGTTCGTCCGACCAAATTGGGTATGCAGGCTAAATCGTCGAAACTAATTTTTTAGAATGCAGAATTTCGATCAAAATCTCGGCATATTGTAGGAGTCATAGAGGAAATAGTTGTGCAAAGAAAAAGAAAAGAACGAACAAATAATGGAAGAAGATATTATGCAAAATTAAGAGAAAATCTTGTGAGAAATACTTTAACAAAGGCTCTAAAAACGAAAATCGGTTCATTCATATGCGAGCTATATCTGAATCTGAAGGAAATCCTTTGTGTCATGCCATGTCATGCGAATTTGTTTACAAATGGTCACATTATTGCCACATTAGTCCAAATAGGACGAACCTATATATGAGAGCTATATCTCTGTCTTAACCGATTTGTTTCAAATTCACACTTATTTCGAAACTCATAAAAGACTGCCTTGTACAAAATTATGTGGCAATCAATTGACAAATGACGCTATTTTTGTAGTTCACTCAACCAAATTTGTTATTCAAAACAGCAAAAATTTTTGCTTAATCAGCAGTTTTTGTCTGCTGAAAATGGGCTGATATATAAGGAAAAATTTCTTACTGCTATTTCAAAATCTGTATGTGTATGGTACTTGTTATGGTCGCCTGTTACATGTTTCGAGTACTTTATGTATTTTCTTGACTTGTTTTGAAATTTTGTTGGAGGAGATGATTTTATTTATGGAATATTACTGCAAAGATGCTACCTGATCCATCCGTTGGTATACATTTCGAAATGTGGCTGAGCTAGCTCGCATTTTTATACCATCCAACATAGTGTGGGGTTGCATCTGAGACCCCATAAAGTTTATATCCGTCTGACCGCCCGTCCGTCTGTCTGTCGAAAGCACGCTAACTTTCGAAGGAGCAAAGGTAGCCACATGAAATTTTGCACATGTACTTCTTAATAGTGTAGGTTGGTTGGGATTATAAATGGTTCACGTTTTGATATAGCTGCCATATAAACCGATCTTGGATCTTGATTTCTTGAGCCGCTAGAGGACGCAATTATTATCCGATTCGGCTGAAATTTTGCATGAGGTTTTTTGTTATGACTTTCAACAACTGTGCTAAGAATAGATCAAATCGGTCCATAACATATATTGGGTTGTCCAAAAAGTAATTGCGGATTTTTTAAAAGAAAGTAAATGCATTTTTAATAAAACTTAGAATGAACTTTAATCAAATATACTTTTTTTACACTTTTTTCTAAAGCAAGCTAAAAGTAACAGCTGATAACTGACAGAAGAAGGAATGCAATTACAGAGTCACAAGCTGTGAAGAAATTTGTCAACGCCGACTATATGAAAAATCCGCAATTACTTTTTGGGCAACCCTATAGCTGCCATATAAACCGATCTTGGGTCTTGACTTCTTAAGCCTCTACAGGGAGCAATTCCTATCCGATTTGACTGAAATATTGCATGAGGTGTTTTGTTATGACTTTCAACAACTGTGCTAAGAATAGTTCACACCGGTTCATAACCTGATATAGCTGCCATATAAACCGATATGGGGTCTTGACTTCTTAAGCCTTTACAGGGAGCAATTCCTATCCGATTTGGCTGAAATATTGCATGAGGTGTTTTGTTATGACTTTCAATAACTTTGTTAAGAATAGTTCACACCGGTTCATTACCTGATATAGCTGCCATATAAACCGATATGGGGTCTTGACTTCTTGAGCCACTAGATGGCGCAATTTTTATCTGATTTAGCTAAAATTTTGTATAACGGCTTCTCTTATGACCTTTAACATACGTGTCGAAAATGGCATGAATCGGCTTATACCCTAATGCAGCTCCCCCATAAACCGATCTCATTATTTTACTTCTTCAGCCCCTAAAATTTGGCTGAAATTTTACGCAGGTCCATGTTTTGATATAGCTGCCATATAAACCGATTTTGGATCTTGACTTCTTGAGCCGATAGAGCCCGCAATTCTCACCCGATTTGGCTGAAATTTTGCATGAGGTGTTTCATTATGACTTCCAATAACTGTTTTATGTATGGCGCAAAACGGGACATAACCTGATATAGCTGCCATATAAACCGATCTGGGATCTTGACTTCTTGAGCCTCTAGAGGACGAAATTCTCATCTTATTTGGAAGAAATTTTGTACAACGGCTTCCCTCATGACCTTCAACATACGGGTCTAATATGGTCTGAATGGATATAATAGCTTGGTACAGCTTCTATATAAACCGATGCTTCTTGAGCCCTGACTTCTACAATGTACAGCATTCATTATGGTCCGAATCGGACTTTAACTTGATATAGCTCCAATAGCATAACAGTTCTTATTCAGTGTTCTTTGTTTGCCTAAAAAGAGATACGGCGCATAGAACTCGACAAATGCGATCCATGGTGGAGAGTATATAAGATTCGACCCGGCCGAACTTAGCACGCTCTTACTTGTTTATTATTGCTCTAGTAATGTGCACATGACTGGCATGGACTTTTATATCTAAATTTAAAGAAAAAAGGTTATGGAATGTATAAATTCAGTGGTGATTATAAACATCCACTGAGACACACATTTGCATATGTGTACTATTTTTTTCATAATTAAGCAGCAGTCATTTTCAGCAAACAACAGACTTTTCAACAGCAAGTCTGCTATTCTGAAATTGCAGTACTGCTGTAGTAGAAGAACTACTGGTACAAAGCAGCAAAATTAACTACTCATATCCAGCAGAGAGTGTTTGCAGCAAACTTTTTACTATGAGAGTTGATCAGTATACCTCGTAAAGGTTCTGGCTCTCTTCTTTCTTGGTGTTACAAGCAAATGCAGTAGGTTACCCTGCATGGTAAAGAAAGCCATAAGCAGCTTTCAACAATTTAAGTCCCTCGAACCTGAGGGAATTTTTCCGGCCTTCTACAGAAGCCGCCCCATCTGGCCACTATTTTCAAAACTCGTCTAGGACTAGCATATACTCCGAAAGCCTAGCAGGTTGCAAGGGTGGTATTTATACCCAAGACCGGCGAGGCACGTTATGAGACAACAAAGACGTACAGACCTATAAGCCTTACATCCTTTCTATTGAAAATAATGGAATGTATTGTGGACACCATGGTATAGAGTTGGACACCCAGCGAACTGCTCAAATACAAACATCATGCCTATGACAAAGGAAGGTCGGTAGAGACTACCCTGCACGAGGTTCTGCATAAAATAGAAGAATCCCTCGATGTCAAGACATACACATTGACGCTATGCATTGACATCAAGGGGGCATTTAACAATGTGCGGACCGTCACACTGATCAAATCCTTGGAACAGTACCGTGGGACCGGGTCATTAGAGACTCGATAAACCATGTGCTAAGAAACAGGTAGATAATTTATGGGTCCCATGACATAAATATACAGACATAAATGTGGGATACCACATTTTTAAAGATCTGCAAGTCCTCCTGTGTCTATCACAAAAAGTGTACTCACCTACCTATTATATCCTGATCAGCCTTTGTTTATTATTTAAAATTTTTTTTTTTTTGGTTAGGATGGGGGGGGGGGGGGGGGGATTGCCCTCTTAAACGTCCTTTCATATGAATACAATATATTCTCAGTCGTCCTACATGAAAGTTTGGTCTTGTTTTCATTGGGTGGTGGTATTTTTGGGGGTGGGGACGCCCCCCGACACTTAAGGTGAAATTTTTGTGCTACGTACGTACTAATCTCTTAAATACCTCTCACTTGTGGGTATATATATGGGTATCTATATTGCTCAAAGCGGCAAAATTGTCCTGTTGGGTGGTGTTTTTGGGGGTGGGGACCATCCCTGACACTACGGCTGACACTTTTATCGCAAGTTCGTACTCTCCTCTTAAATAAATTTTGGGATGGGGCGTTCCCCAAGGTTAGCTAACCCCAACAATTTATACCAATTTCATGTTTTTGGGGTACCATAAGGTGGCATGCAAAATTTAGCTTAAATCGGTGCACCCATCTCCGAGATCTGGGGTTTTTGAAAATTGGAATAAGTGGTCTCGTCTGGTCCCTCGTTTTTTCATGATCCGGATCTCCCCATAGGATTTTCGCCGTCCTATCGTTTGTTTCACTGGTCCACAGTACGTCGACCACGCCCTTAACTCGAACTGCGTCGACCCGAAAAGCTTCGGTTAAACCAGGTTTATTGCCGGCAGTCCTCTGGCATTCACTGTCAAATCGTCTGCAATTTAATTCCACCTTACTCCGCTATGACCCGCCACCAAAACGATGCGGATTGTGCTATCCTCAGAGAAGGCGTTAACCTCCTCCTTACACTCCAAGACTGTTCGCGATCTTATGGTGCTGGTTTTTATTGCCCTGATGGCCAGATTACTGTCCGATCTCGCGTGGACACTACACCACCACACCCATTCCGTGATCGCTCGGATCTCCGAATGCAGGATCGTATTATGGTCAGGCAGTTGAAAACAGATCTCTGTCCTTGGGTTTTCAATGTAGACCCCTAGGCCCACTCTATCCTCTAGCTTTTATCCATCTGTGAAGCATGATCTCCCAGATGACTATACCATAGGTCCGTCAATCCAAGACTGTACCTCTGGCCGCTATGTCTCGCACTCGACTTCAAGTCAAACTCAAGTATCCGATCGGAATCCTCTTCTTATCATTGTCCCATCGCCTTACGTCTCATAAGTGCCTCACAATTAATCTGTATGTCAATGGGTCGGACATCCATAATAGTCTCCAATGCCGATGTTCATGCCTTGATTGGAACCCAAGCATTCGGCCTCCACCGAAAATGAATATTCGCTTTAAAAACCTTATCGGTATAGCTTTTAAGTATGAGTATGTAGATTCAATAAAACTTTTCTGTGATTTTATCTATTTTTGGCACTCGCCATGCATTTGGTACTCAACAAGTTTAATGCACATTTGCTGTACAAATAACATGTTGTTACCAACATACCTTTTTCGCGTACCCGCAGACCTTTTTCTCTTTTTGTTGTCAACAGTGAATCAAAGTTTATATGAATGTTTTTAATCCGTGGAATACCAAATGTGTTTTTTAAATTTTAGTTTCCTTCATAAAGAAAATGGGTAGCCGCAAACTTAGTGTGACCACATCTGTTTAGAGGGGGGTGGGGTTGTTTTATGTTGCATTTTACTCCTACTTATGAGTATATTAAGTGAATGCATTAGGTACGGCTGGAGTAATACTAGTTGAAACTAGGTTAATTCATTTGTGGCTCATTCCATGAGTTGGGAAATCATTGCGTGCATCCACATACATTTGAGATTATAATGAATGCGATTGCTGTTGGTATGCATTTTTCCGCAGATTTAGTCCAAATTAGAATTAACATGATTTACCACACTGAAAGAAAATACAAATAATACAAATAACATAAATAAATAATAATACAAATAAATAATAATACAAATAACCTCTACCGAGCAATAAAATTTCTAAAAAGATCAAAGCGCAGAATCATTCCTATAAAAAACTCGAATGGTATTTGGAGTAAATTTGACAAAATAAAAGTTTCTGCTTTTAAAAAGTAACAAAAGATTGCAATTACCCCGTTTTCATTCCGTTCTGCTGAACATAAGACCCCATAAAGTATATATATTCTTGATCGTCGTGACATTTTATGTCGATCTAGCCATGTCCGTCCGTCTGTCTGTCGAAAGCACGCAAACTTTCGAAGGAGTAAAGCTAGTTCCTTGAAATATTAGGCAGTGCAGCACTGGAAACCCAATTCAGACAAAGAGACCATAACACATTTACATTTACTGGAGGGCCAATGATTGCGGTCATTCCGACAAACGTCGACCGAAGTAAGGCAGCTACACATGCTCTGATGGAGAACATCAGTAAGGGTAAGAGTTAAATTGACTTAATTCAGGACTCTTGGACGACCCGGAACAAAGTTTCTGGACTTAACCATATCAACTACCAATTATTCAATGGTAACACTAATACTCGGACCAGCATTATTTGTCATAAAAATATGAATTATATATTTTCACCAGAGTTGTATACAACGCACAGTGGGAGAAAATTGAAAAAATACTAGTAAAAAATATGCCGCGTGAGAACGGGTAGAAATATCTCTTTGAAATTTGAAATGGTTAGAGTTGAGGCGTTAGCGAGCTTAGCTTACTTTGGTAAATTTTCTATGAAGACTACAAATATTGTTTTTCTTGTTGTTGTTGTAACCACATTTTCATTTGGCGATCCTCGTCAAGCTCCTGTAGGTGAACAAGCTCTTTCCGGTTCAAAGGACTGATCGCCGCGGGAAAAGGGTGCCCATTGGTTATTTAAAGGCGCCAATAACTTGCCTTGTCATATCGAGCATTGTAGGCATTCAGAATTTGTGCAAGAGCCGGTGCCACCAGACCTCTCACTGAGACTCTCCGCTCGATATCGCGGATGGAGCATTCCACTATCCCCAACCTGTGGACGCACCCGATAGCTCGCAACTAAGCTTCTCGTGATAGCAATGAAAACCACACAGATCGGACCTCAATGTTTCAGCTTGTGTGGTGCTCACAGCTATACCGTGCCGCGTACAAATATTGTTTGGTGCATGGGTTTAGGGGGAATATGGAGAAAAAAAGTGTGCCAAATTGGGGACCTTGGCTTTGGAATTTTTTCGGAGGGATTTTCCAATTTTTCATTAAGAAATTGCCCATTTGGAAGTACTTAGGTTGACAAATCTTGTTAAAATTTCACCTTAAAAGAGTCTAAAATATGTCCTCTTTACAAATAAAGTTTTTTCAATAGCGACTAATCAATGAAAGGTCACCTTATCACATTTTTTGTCTTCCAAGCTGCATAACTTTTAACTGAATAATCAGGTGTGTAAATTTTTTGTGCACAATTTTGTCTCAAATTCAAATCATGCATTGTATTAAAAATCGAGACATACATGCATTCGTAAACTGTAAAATACGAAACCGATCTCGTCCAAAATTTTAACAAATAAAAATTAAAACTCGTATATTCCCAAAAGCAGTGTAGATATTGTACTCCTTAAGGAAGTAGGACCACAAATGAAGATTTGGCAGCCCGAAAAATTTTTCGAAATACGGATTTCGTCTAGAGTTGGTCACTCTAGAGGCCTGCCAAAAGGCGCCCGGGCAACCTAGGGCCTTGAAATGCAGACAATCTCGATAACACCTCAGCTTTAACCATTTAAAATTTCAAAGAGATATCTCCACCCATATTTTTTGCTAGTTTTTTTTCGATTTACTCCCACTGTGCGTCGATTGTTATTGTGATGAGACAAGGAAACGGTGGATCATACCTGACATCACCTTATCTTCCTTTTGACACTCCGAACCGCCACCCACGTCGAAGCTGCTACGGTTGGTGAGGAAGGCATTACAGACAGGAAACGAGATACTAATAGGGTACGATGCGAAATCCACCACATTTCCTGCGGTAGTACCAACATTAAGAATTAAGCCCTGGCAGAATTCTTAAAACTATTGACCCAATAACAATTAATATTGGTAATACCTTTATTAATTGGATATAGGGAGGATAGGGAGAAGGTTTTGGATGTGACGATATGTTCCATGGGGCACTCCTTCTCTGAACATCGCTACATTAGGTTTAGGAAAGCGCGGCCAGCGCCGACTCCGACAAGCTTCCGTAATAAGTTGAAATCCAACTGGACAAAATTCGGAAGACTACTCAAAAGATGACTTGGGCAATGTAATCTAGATTGTCCAAGCTTTCTACAGACAGACAGATAGACAGACGGACAGACATGGCAAGATCGACTTAAAATATATACTTTATGGTAACTAAGATCAATATTTCGATATGTTATAAACGGAATGACCCCCTTTCTATGGTAAAGCGGCTGAACAAAATGCGTTTTTGTTTTTCTTTATTTTTATTACTTTATTCAATATCGCCCGCCCACAAATGAGTGAGAAGGTTTTCTATTACACCTAATTTCATTGCTTTATCCCAATTTAGCAGACTTCGTCAAGGGAATTCTAGATATTGAAGCAACAAATTAAGGTACCTCACCAACCAAATAGTTTCAACATAAATGCCTGTTTTATACCATTTTTACTTATTCAGAAATAGATGATATGCGACCCTCCAGTTTGTGAGCATAGATAATATTATTAGCAATAGCAAAGTAATTAGTAATGTTTCTACAAACACATGCAGACAGGCAGACATACACTGAAACAGTGAAATAAAGACAGTTTTTATGACAGATGGACGGGATGTTATGCCCACCAACACTATCGTTGTGCCGACAGAAAAAAAGTTCTCTTGCCAATGAAGTATTAAATATTAGCACCCTCTCATAGACCAAACGAGCAATCGACCCCAATGTTTTATAGGACCAGTAGTCATTTGTCCAGCCATACGCGTAGCATGAACATAGCATCAAAGTTGTATCCTGCACAGGAGCATTAATGCAAATTTATTCATACAAACGCATCAGTGGGCTTAGAGCATTCAATTAGAATACCCACAATTAATTAAAATCAAATAATTTAACAAATGCACACAATATCATGACGGTAATGGCGAGGTGGACCCATTTCATGCTCAGACCCTCTTCTTTGGTGGCGGAGGCGTTGGTGCAGTCCAACATTGTTGCTGGCTAATAACATTTTATGAGCACGGTCGCTAAGTGACATTAGAGTCACGCACCGTATGCACGAACGGCAAGTGAGTGGCAACAGACAGACATCGGAGAAATCATCAAACGACAGAGTGCCAGACAAAGTCAAGGGACAGCGTACTCGTGGCCATAACAACGCCATATACTAAATGTCCGTTTGTTCGCTATTCCTGTCAATTGTGGGGGAATTGTGTTTGAAATAAACTTAAGATGTTATGACTACTGGCTCATGACTTGTGATAGAAAACAAATGAAACAGTGCACAACAGTTTAGACTCAGATGGACCTGCACACAGTGGCTTTATTCCAATTAAATAAATAGGTAAAAAACAAGTAAAATAGTGATCGGTCGGGACGAAACTTAGGAACCCACCACCATGAATTCTGGTAAAAATGTATACAAAAAAAATTTTGTTGAAGAGCATAATTATTGGGTTGCCCAAAAAGTAATTGCGGATTTTTCATATAGTCGGCGTTGACAAATTTTTTCCAGCTTGTGACTCTGTAATTGTATTCTTTCTTCTGTCAGTTATCAGCTGTTACTTTTAGCTTGCTTTAGAAAACAAGTGTAAAAAAAGTATATTTGATTAAAGTTCATTCTAAGTTTTATTAAAAATGCATTTCCTTTATTTTAAAAAATCCGCAATTACTTTTTGGGCAACCCAATATATTCTACATACCAAAATTCTGTCAAACCAGTAAAAATTAAAGCTGCTAGGAACCGAACAAGGATGATCGACAGATTGGTTTACATTGGAGCAACATCAGGTTGAAAACTGATTTGGACCGCATTTGGCGCAAAATTGCGGCCTTAAAGGGCTCAAGAAGTCAAATCCGGCGAGCGGTTTATGTGGGTTCTATATCAGATTATAGACAGATTTGAACCGTTCTTGGTACAGTTGTTGGAAGTCATAGTAGAACACCACGTGCAAAATTTCAGCCAAAATCGGACAAAATATTGCGGCTTCCAGGGGCTCAAGAAGTCATCGAGAGATCGGTTTATATGGGAGATGTATCCAAATTTGAACCGATATGGCCCATTTGCAATCCGCAAAGACCTACATCAATATTAAGTAGGTGTGCAAAATTTCAAGCGGCTAGTTTTACGAGTTCGACTGCTATCGTGATTTCGACAGACGGACAGACGGACGGACATGGCTAGATCGACTCAGAATGTCGAGACTATCAAGAATATATATGCTTTATGGGGTCTTGGATTAGTATACCCCCACCCTATGGTGGCGGGTATAATAAACAAGTGCTAAGTTCGGCCGACCCAAATCTTATATACCCTCCATGGATCGAATTCGTTAAATTCTTTGTACGGCTTCTCTTTAAAGGCAGCTCCTAAAAAGGGGATATGAAAGGTCGTGGTGTAATTTATATATATATTCGATTTGAAGATCATTATTCCTGTTCATAAAGAATATGTGGATCTAGTCATGTCCGCCTCACAGTCGTTCCGTCTGTAGAAATCACAATAATAGGCTCCCAGTTCAATATTAACGGAATAACTAGGCTAAATCACCTTCATTCTATGATGAAGGGTTTGAAAACGTATAAAGTTCGGTCCGCCGAACTTTGATTACGTAATACAGCGGATTTGTTTCTAACATCTTGACTCTTTTTATGAGCTCATGATGTGGTTCTACGTGGCTACTATACTAAAATACCAACCGATTTGAACCATAAATCATTTTTGGATATAGCTACTAAAAATATCACTATTTTGTTATACACAATTGAACAATAACTTGTATTGGGTTGCCCAAAAAGTAATTGCGGATTTTTTAAAAGAAAGTAAATGCATTTTTAATAAAACTTAGAATGAACTTCAATCAAATATACTTTTTTTACACTTTTTTCTAAAGCAAGCTAAAATTAACAGCTGATAACTGACAGAAGAAAGAATGCAATTACAGAGTCACAAGCCATTGAAAAAATTTGTCAACGCCGACTATATGAAAAATCCGCAATTACTTTTTGGGCAACCCAATAGATAGGTAGATAGAAGACAGAGGGATAGTAATCAAAGGTTTCATTTTGACAACGCCATGCTTCATGTGTTCTCTGGGTGTTGGGAAAATCTCATAAAAATGTATGTTACACAAAATTGTTTTTTTGATAAAACTGTCTGTAAAACTTTGTCATTTAAAAAAATGTCATTAAAAGTTTGTTTTTAAACAAAATGCCATTAAAATTCAATTTGTGATGATAGTTCATCTTTACAAAGTTTCTAAGAAATTTGGTCTTTATAGAAAATTTCAAGGAAATTTTATGTTAAGTGACAATTTTTTAAAGTTGCTGTTTAGATAAAACTTCAACAATATTTTCTCTTTGACATTAAAAGTTTGCTTTTTGAAAAAATTTTATTGAAATTTTGTTGTTACAGAAAATTTTATTTAAATTTTGCCTTAAGGAAAAATTTTTTTAAAACGGGTTGTCTTTAGAAAAATTTCAGTTTTTATGTTTAGAGAAAATTTCCCTCAAGTTTTATCTTAAAGAAAATTTAATTGAAATTTTTCGCTAAGAAATAATTCTTAATTTCTTTTTTTTAAATTTTGTGTCTGTAAAAAATTTTACTAAAATTTGTTCGATATAATCGATTTGGAAAAGTTGTTATCTTTACAATTTTTTTTTTTTTGAAATTTGTACGTCAAAAATGCTATTTTGCGAGCTCAAGAATGCAGGTCATACATACGGTTTTAATAATGTTACATTTTTATGAGAGCGACGCTATTCCGTTTAAGTGCAGATTTCCATGCCCAGATATGCCTGCATCCTGAGAAAATATGCATCAACAATTTTACTTCTTCTATGCCCTTGGCTAAAAGGAAATCACTGTTGACTCCTGGTTTGTTTTTATTTCATTCATTAAATGTTCGCTGTATCTCAGTTAAATGGTTTAATTTGTAGAGAAATTAAAAGGGAACAGTAAGCAAGGTACAAAAAAAAAATACCTACCACATACTACAACAGTCGTGGACTCTTAACCATCATTGCTTCCTTGCCCTACACTACACTACAGTTAACATATACTTCATTAGAAGAGGCAGAAGACCCTCATCATTGCAGTCGTGCAGTTTGTGTATGATTTCATAACGTTTTCACACTGTGTTTTTTTTTCTTATTTTTATTGCAGGTCCCTTTGCATTTGGTGAGGAATACCCTCAAGTTTTTGTTAATTTGTTCCCGGAATTACATTCCTATTTGGGGTGCTTCAAAAGAGAGTTTCACAAAACCATATACACATCTGCACACAATCATCCTGAAAGGAGCATAAAGTCAGAGGCGTTGGAATATTAGGTGAGTTTTTCTTTAACTTTCACCCACAAAGTTAATTAAAAAACAATTAACTTTATACATATATTTTTTCTATGCGTAAATTTATTTTATTTACTTGGTTGACTAATTTTATTTTAATTTAATAAAAACATTAAAAGTTCTCTCAAATGGCAAATGCTGGCCACAGAAACTCGTATGATACACATGGAACTGCATGAGCCATGGCATTGAGAGAACTCATGCTGTACATGCATTCGTTGAACATATCCTTCAGTTGCAAAAGCACCCATCCTTCGAGTGCATATCAACAATAAATGTTAACAAAAGGCTGTATGTTCTGTGAGCTGATATTCCAGCTACCCAGAACGATTTCAGTCCAATGGATAAAGTTTGATGTTTATATTTAGCTCCATATTTCAATTCTCATCAATTTTTATGAGAGTATAGCATGTGGAGCCCATAACAATAGGATCATAAAAGCAGGCACCAATCTTGAATTTTTATGCAGGCATAAAGTAAAGAAAAATTGCAAATTTCTCGTGACTTCAAAACACTTTCACTGGAAGAATATATTGAAAAGTTAGCAATAGCAATACAACTGCTTAAAATTCAACTAGAACATAATGCAATTGAAGTCGGTAGTACAGGGACAGCATTTATAATTAGACATAACGACATTACAACTAGACTAATTATTCTTCAATGAAATCTTCTCTTCGCTAAAGACAAAATTTAAAGAAAATTTCTCTAAAGAAAAAATTTCTATGAAATTTTCTCCTAAGGAAATATTTTTGCTAAATTTTCTCTAGAAAATGTCTTGAACAAAAAGACAAAATTTCTATGAAATATTTTGTAAAGACAAAATTTCGACGAGATTTTCGTTTAAGACAGAACTTTCTATGATACGCTCTCTAAAGACACATTTGAAATTTTCAGTCTAAACCAGATCTCATTCCCTGGGTTCTCAATGTACATATTGTAAAAAAATGGTCACAAAGTTGTGTGACCCACGTTACAAAAAATTTGAGTGTCTTTGGAGATTAGTATATATTTAGGTAATTTCAAGCGAATTTGGCGTAGTTAACCTCAAAACTGATATTGTATGATTTAAATATGAAAAAACGACAATTTGAAATTTTTGTCTCAACAACCCAAAACGTTTAAAATTTTTTGTCTAAAGCTGTGAACTTTATGTGACGAACGCTACATTTTTTCCGCTAACTCATAAATAAACAAGTAAAAACGCATTGAGTTCGGCCAGGCCAAACCTCCCCCTTACCCCAAAAGTACTGCCCAAAAATAAAAGTGGACCGATCGGGACAATATGAGAGTAGAGTTCGAATTTCATAATAAAAGTTGGGTCCAAGTATACGGGGGGACGCCCCAGCCCCAAAAAACCCTCAAAATAGGTTTATTTGACGATCAATGGCAATATGGGACTCATATGAAAGATATTCGGGAGTAGATTACGAATATGGTCAGGAAATAGGAATAGGCTTTATAATTTATTGATAACGGAAGGGGCGGACCTTCCACCGTTACCCCAAAAACACCACCCAAAATCAAAAGTGGACCGATAGTGGAATTGCGTCTTGTAGGGGCTCAAGAAGCAAAATCGGGAGATAGGTTTATATGGGAGCTGTATCAAGCTATTGATCGATTCAGACCATATTAGACACGTATGTTAAAAATCATGAGAGAAGCCGTTGTACAAAATTTCTGCCAAATCGGATGAGAATTGCGCCCTCTAGAGGCTCCTGAAATCAAGATCCCAGATCGGTTTATAAGGCAGCTATATCAGGTTATGTTCCGATTTGCGTCATACTTGGCACGGTTATTGAAAGACATAACAAAACACCTCATACAAAATTTCAGCCAAATCGGATGAGAATTGAGGGCTCTATTGGCTCAAGAAGTCAAGATCCCATATCAGTTTATATGACAGCTATACCAGAATTAGGACCGATTTAAATCATACACAGTTGTTGGAAGTGATACCAAAACACCACGTGCAAAAATTCAGTCAAATTGGATAAAAATTGCGCCCTCTATAGGTTCAAGAAGTCAAGACCCAAGATCGGTTTATATGGCAGCTATATCAAAACATAGATCGATTTGTACCATACTTAGCGCAGTTATTGGAAGTGATACCAAGCCACCAAGACACAGAATGACGAAATTAATATACCCCCATCCTATGGTGGAGGGTATAATAACAAACTTTTTTAAATTTCAGCGAAATCGGGTAATACATAAAGCTTTATGGCCTTCAGACCCTCTGTCGGGAGATCGGTCTATATGACAGTTATATCTAAATATAGTCCGATCTAAACCATATTTACGTCAGATGTCGGGAGGCTTAAAATAACCCACTGTTGCAAATTTCAGCGAAATCGGGTAATAAAGAAAGCTTTTATGGTCTTCAGACCCTTTATCGGAAGATTGGTCTATATGGTAGCTATATCTAAATATAGTCCGATCTGAACCATATTTTGGGTCAGTTGTCGGGAAGCCTTAAACTACTCACTGTTTCCAATTTTAGCAAAATCGGATGAAAAATTAAGTTTTTATGGGCATTAGGCCCTTTATCGGAAAATCGGTCTATATAGCAGCTATATCCAAATATGGTCCGATTTGGCCCGTTCAAGAACTTAAACAGCGTGCATCGAAAAGACGTATCTGTGCATATTTCAACTCAATATTTCAATTTTTGAAGGCTCTAGAGCGATTACAACAGACGGACGGATTCGTGAAATTCAATATCTATTCTAACATTGTGTTAACCAAAAAATAAATTTGGATTTATTTCAAAATTTGGTGGTTGGTAAACTGTTTCTGCGATCTGCCCATATGGCACCCATTAAAGCCTTCATTATGCAAACTACAAAGTTATAAAGGTGCCCTGTCGAAGGTGGTTTGTTTCCAAAATATCGCATTTTTAAGTTTATTCGACTATGGTGGCCTAGTGGCCTGATTAAAATTCACTTCCGTTCACTGAATTAAGTGACTTTGCTAAAAATGCAGCCACACATTCAAGTGAACTCACAAACAGTAGCTCCCATATTTGCAACTAGATTAACATCTGGCTACCCGCACATCAGGATTTGGTTAAAATCTACATGGACGATGGCGTATCGTGTTTAACGTGTTCAATTCCATTAAAATGCAAATGATTTAAGCCGGTTGTCATTGGTTTAAATGTGTTCGCCACCCCACACCAGTTTTTTGCTGTTCTTGTTGATGTGGGAAAAGTGAAAATTTCAAACAACAACACAAACCATATTGTGGACCCATAAACTTGACTGACAGTTGATGTTTTGAGGGAATGATTCAGCGTGTTTGAAAAGGCAGTCTACTCAAGGTGTGAAAGTGAATTTTAATTTTTATTTCTCCAAAAGGGGACAATTATTGCATGTGACGACTTGATTCCTTGCTAGTTTCCGTTTCCTGTACATGTTCGCATTCATCTACTAAAAAAAAATCTTTGGGATTTATATACCTATATGAGTAGAAGCATATGTATGATTAGGCACAAATTGTGAAAAAAAAATGTTCGCAAAATGGAGTTAAAAAGTTTTGTGTAGACTTTAAGCCATGACAAAATAAGCATGGCTTGAATCCAGTAATGAAAAGCAAAAGTCGGGCGGAGCCGACTGTGTAATACCCTACCCCACATAGTCTACATTCTACTTTTAATACATAAAACCCATGTCGAAATCTAGTCAGACTATAATTTAGCTTTTGTTACGATAGGACCTAAATTGCGGCTACTTCAGCCTTGAAAGGCCATATCGAATGAAGGATATATATGTGAGTTAAATCTAATTCTTAATCTGTATCGATTTTTATGAGTTTTTGCACATGTATTGGAACGTCAGGAAAAACATGACTTGAAACATTTTATAAAGATCAAACCAAAATTGAGGTTAAAAGTCCACATAGGATGAAATATATACATGGGAGCTATACCTAAATCTGAGCCCATTTTTATGCACACGTTTTGAGACATCAAATAAAACATCTCATGCAAAATTTTGTAAAATCGGACCAAACTTGTGGCTAGGCGGAGATCCTTGCAATTAAAGAAGTGGTGAAATGGCTAAGATATAATGTCTTAAAGACGATTGGCCTAAATATTTTCTCAGACGGCCATTAAATTCCTCCAGAACGTATTTCTGAATTTAAAAACCGCCATCGACTGTCGCAAACTGAAGTTTGCAAAAAGTTTAAAAAAGCTGTGAGGACGTCGAGGAATAGGAGACTATAGAACATATGCTGTGTATATGTTCTGCCCTGGTTGTCAGAAGGAGTTGCACTTTAGGTTCTCAATTCTTTAAGAACTTTTCTGATTTAGCGGATGTCAATATTCGCAAGTTGCTGGGCTCAACGGTGGGAACTAGAAGTGGATGGTTCAACAGTAGGAACAAGAAGGCATCTTCCTTGTCCCGACTAGTAAAATTCGAAATGTTTTCTTCACTTACGAAGATATTAAAGACCCCAAAAGCTATTTTGTATGATTCTAATTATGTTTTAGTCATGTTCGTTAGTGTCACCATCATTTATTCAAATTCAGTTTGCATTGTGTCCTCTCATGCAAGAAAGTGTGTGGTTCTTCAATCAATCATATGCACATTCACTTCGCTTGGGCTTGCTCCGTATATCTAATGGTAACCTGAATTTACGGAACACTGAGTTTCACAGACATCGAACTGTTTTAGTGTGGAAGACCAACAGCACGAAATCTGCTGTATATACAAGCCAACTTTAATCGTTAACACCACCACTGCAATAAGCCGAAAATCACAAATTACTCGAATAAACACATGGTGGTTTCCACGCCACTTGTTAAACAATGTGCTATTATGTGTGCCTAGCACCCTTGGCTACACGGATGCTGAAAAATACATTCACACACACACACACTCACTGAAACCGTTCGTACGATATTTGGACCCAACTGCCATCTACGGTAGAACATTAGAGGTTTATTTTGTGTGTGTGTGTGTGCGTGTGTATGCGTGACATTGACTGAACATTGTTCGCCTAGGCGTATACGCATTTTGACATCCGAACATCACATGTGCGACTGTGTGCTGTTAACTGTCTATACCAAACAAAGTACTTGGTATGAACAGAGAGCATTGTATCAACACATATCAGAGACTTAATGTTTGTCTGTGTGCTTACGTGTATGGGTATACGTGCATTTGAGTTCACATTTAAGGTTCTAAGACAAAAAAAAATTATACCCAATGACACTGTGGGTTGATACGAGGAAAATTTTTTCAAAGTATTCTCAGTTTAAACACTGCACCTCAAATTGGGTTTTTTTGGTGTGTTAATTTTCAGTACTTGCAGATGTAAGCATGTGTCTATGACGCTGAAAGCTTGGGATCGAAAATTGGCAAAAACATCACAAAAACAAGTAAAAGCGTGCGAAGTTTGGTCGGGCCGAATCTTGGGAACCCACCACCATGGATTCTGCTAAAATTTCTACAAAATAAATTTAGTTGAAGGGCATAATTTTGTTCTACATACCAAACTTCTATCAAACAAGCAAAAATAAAAGCTTCTAGGAACCGAACAAGGATGATCGAGAGAACGGTTTACATGGGAGCTACATCAGGTTATAGACTGATTCGGACCGTATTTGACATAGTTGTTGGTAGTCGTAACAGAACACCGTTTGCAAAATTTCAGCCAAATCGGACAAAAATTGCGGCTTGTAAAGGTCTCAAGAAGTCAAATCGGGAGATCGGTTTATATGGGAGCTATATCAGGCTATAGACCGAATAGGACAGTACTTGGCACAGTTGTTGGAAGTCATAACAGAACACTACATGCAAAATTTCATCCAAATCGGACAAAAATAGCATCCAGGGGCTAAAGAAGTCAAACCGGAAATCGATTTATATGGGAACTATATCAGGTTATAGACCGATTTAGACTGTACTTAGCACAGTTGTTGGAAGTCTTAACAGAATACTACGTGCAAAATTTCAGCGAAATCGGACAGAAATTGTGGCTTCCGGGGGCTCAATACGTCAAATCGGGAGATCGGTTTATATAAGAGCTATATCTAAATCCGAACGGATATGGCCCATTTGTAATCCCCAACGACCTACATTAATATCTGTGCAAAATTTCAAGCGGCTAGCCTTATGCGTTCGACCTCTATCAACAAACGGACGGCAAGGGTTTTAGACAAATATTTCGAGGTGTTACCCACCACTCCTATGGTGGTGGGTATAATCGGCGATGGTTTTTCCCCTCCTAATGCTGGCGACATTTGTACTGTACCATTTGGTAAGGCAAATACAAATGCAAATTTTGCCCATGAATATTCTACTAAGGAACAGCGGCAAACTTCTCACATATCGATGAGTGCTGTCCAATTGAATCGGAATGGACAGCACTCATTGATATGTGAGAAGTTTGCCCCGGTTCCTCAGTGGAATGTTCATGGGCAAATTTGTAATCCTCAGTACAGCCACTCCAAATTTGGAACCCAAATTTGTATACCCAACATCACTACTGTGGTAATATAGCATAGTGCATTTGTTTGTAACATAAAGAAGTAAAATAGATAGACCCATTGATAGGTATATCAATCGACTAAGAGTCTATCACTGATTCCATCCAGGTATGCCGACCATCTTAAAAACTTGCACAGACTTCTTTTTTGAGCAAGAGAAATTCTGAAATTCCAAAAAATCGGTTCACATTTATTTATTGTGGTCATTTGTTATACAATCCTCTCGAAATTAGGTATGAAAGTTTCCCTTATGACTTTTTTGAGACTTATAGAAATCGTTTCAGATTTAGATATAGCTCCCAAATATATGTATCGCCCAATTTTGACTTCTGGAGCCAATGCTAGATCACCCGTCAACCCATCTTAAAAATTTTGTAAAATTTCTTCTTCTATTGTTTCTACTAGTGTATTGACTTTGCCCGAAATCGGTTCAGAGTTACACATAGATCTCTCTCGTCCGATTTTGAGTCCTATTGCAATGAAATGATTAACTTTTAACCAATCCTAACGAAATTTGACACAAAACACTCTCTTATGACTGTTGAAGTTTTAGTCAATTATATGGAAATCGTCTCAGAAAAATATATAGCTCCCATATATATGCATCATTCGTTTTGAATTTACAGAGCCTAACCTATTTTTGAATTTTTGCACAGATTTTCCCCAAACTTGGTTTGGATGGTTTTATTACCCATCTAAACACCTATGCTGTAGTCCATCAAAATCGGTTCAGAACACGAATCTGCCAATTAAGGTGTAAGGTATTCTATAGTCGCCACCACCCGTCTTTGGCTTTCTTGACTTGATGTTTGAGTTTGTTAAGAAATAAATGTGTCTTGCATTTCCTACTCATTTCCAGAGGAACAGGAGAACCATCAAGATCGCTTTAAAAAGCCCAACAACTTGCGAATGTTTACATCCCCTAAATCAGACAAGCTCTTAAAGAAATGAGATTCTAAAGTGGAACTCCTTCTAAATGCCAGTGCGGGACTCAAACACACAGTAGATGTTCCATAGTCTCTTCTTCCTTCACGTCTTTACAGCTTCTGCAGAAGTCGTTACTTGCCGCATTCAGTCTATCAGCTTATTTTCTGATCACACAATAACCTGTCATGGAGAACACTATGACTGAGACGTCAGTTCTAGCTAGATGCAGGAAAGCGATAAACTTCTTAAAGCCCAGATTTGGCCATATATATTTGGAATGTTCACAACCCACCCTTTGGACCATCTGTCTTTTCTTGCCTTTAGGGCCTGATGCTGAACACTTAGCTCACATGTCGCCAGAGGCATATCCACAGATTCCAGATCACCCGGAATGTCTAAGGTTGTTTCTAGTCTCACAAGCTTATCTGCTCTACAATTCCCAAGGATAGGATATCTTTATAGCGCGGCACCCAGAACAGAGGAATTTTTGAACTATTTAGGCATTTCGTTCAGAGATCTGCTACAGCTGAGAGCGATTTTTAATTTCATTAATATGTTCCCCAGAGATTAAATGGCTGCATGGCCATCTGAGAAGACACTTATGCCAGTTGTCGTTATGCCATTATATCGTAGGCACTCCACCATTTCTCTAATTGCAAAGATCTGAGCTTGATACATACAACTCCTCGATACGACCAGTCCTAGTTCTTCAGAGTTCGCTCCAAAGCCCTTCTGTTTGCAAGAATACAGACTCTATGTCTTCCATTACCCGTACCCTTGAGTAGTGTAAATCCCGAAATTCTTAGGCCACGAACTATTCCTCCTGGTTCCTGGATAAGAACTACTTTCCTGATAAGAACCACATCAAAGCCCCCTGCCATCAGCAGGACCTTTAGTGCAGCCGAAGTGGTCTTTCAATGTTGGAGATTTATCAGCAGAAACCTGACCATTGCCAGGATTCAGAATTCCCACCACAGTTGCGTAAGCCTCGACGAGTCCGCCAGGAGTTCATCCTCACAGGGTTTGTGCGATCTTGTCATTATGAGTTTCCTTACTCATCCAGGGGCATCATCATCTTCCCCAGGACCCTGCAACTTGTATGGACGATTCCTCCACGAATGCTTCACTCCCTGCTGCTGTCGAAATACCTTTTGAGTTCCGTTCTTCCCCGCTGGCGCACATCTTGGGCCCAATCCAAACGGGTGACTTACTCATTCAGTGTTTGTCGGGTCCCGTTTCGACGCCTTCCCCAACTGTTTTGATGGTGCAGGGGGATTTTCAGTCCCTTCGAAACCGCCAGACTTTACATTTTGTCGCTAGTTCCTCAAACAAATACTCAGCAACAACAGCTGAGTCATCTGCTCATTCTCCAATCCAACCGCTTCTATAAACTTTCAGCTTCAACTTGTTGAATCCGTAGCATACAACTCCTTCAAACTGATTGAGAAAGCCGGAGTTTAGTACAGTACTGCATGTCTCCGCTCGACATCAACCACATCCAATCTATCAATCGTACAGTCGATGGTTGAAAGATTGGGACTTCATTACCTTAGTTTCCCAAGTATTGATTAAGGATCTGTGGGAACTCTTGGTATCCATGCATCTTAAAGAGCGTTTTAGAGAATGCCGATAGCCTAGGCACATTATAGGCATACGGATTTAAAAAAGGTTTGGCCTTGTTCTTAAGATTCGGATCAAGTGTCTTCATCAAAAGCTCCTGCTGACCAGTCGTTTGTCGGCTAGTGAATCCTGGCAAAGTCGCCTAGTCGGCTAGTGAATCCTGGCACGGTTCGGCCTTGTTCTCAAGACTCAAAAACTCCTGCTGACCAGTTGTTTGTTAGCTGTGAATCCTGGCACTGTCGCCTAATGGATAACACTATCATAGCTTTTCTTGAGTGACTTAAAATTTTTTCCAAATATAACTACCTTTTGTGAGTTACAGAATATTCTTGCGGATCGAAATAACAAAACTCCATTCGCTCCATTCTAATTAAGTTCCCCTTTATAACATTTGGATTATTTCACAGCCCAGTATGTCGCGGAAATTCGAAAGGTAGATTATTTCAGTCCCTTCCAAATCTACTCCATTTTTTAAAGTTTACCTCTCTGTAAAGCGAAGTTTTATTTGGAGTTTGTCGTTTTAATCCGAAAGCTAAGATCCGTGATATCTCTGGAAAAAGTCCGTGGTTTAAATCTATGATCCGTGGTTTCTCTGGAAAAACTTTGGAGAATTTTTCCTAGATTTCAATTTTGAGTAGTGCCAAAATTGACACATCCTAATGAAAATCGTGATAATCTGAGATTCCATATTTTGTATCTGGTTTCCGAAAGAAGTTTATCCCCACTGTGCTAAGCCAGGCAAATTCAGAAGTTATACACTTTGGTAATTTATGCATGTGTGGTTCTTTTCTACCCAGACAGGCATTGCCTCTCATTTACATACCGTTCGCTTAAGGCACTTTTAGCCTTAAGACAAACAGCAAGTAACAAACACTTTGTGGCAAAAAAAAGAACAAAATCCACTAATCGATGAAAATAAATTTATATCTTTATACAAATTTAATTTATCTCAATGATTGATTGGCTGTTGTGTTTTTTTTTTCTTCCAATGTTCTTTTATTTTTATATTTTGACATCACATATCAATCTCTGCTTTTGTTTTTCTGTATTAAAAGAGCTCCCTTTACAGAAATGTCTTAAGGTCAGAAAGCAAACACAGGAAGGAACGTCACACACAATACCATAAAACAGGATAAGGAAGAAATTATATAATAAAGAATGAGCATTTAAAATAAATCAAAAAATTTGGTTTGGATGATTGGTTTTCAATGAAAAGGATCTAGGGAATGCGTAAGTCGTGAAGGCTAGGTTTTAGTGGCAGTCTGCCATCAGGCTCACTTAGATGTTATCGTCCATTGGGATACCACAGGGACAGGAGAAGGAAGATGCCTTCTAAGATTGATTTTTTAGCTATTATCTTTTTGGCAACACTGTTTTAAACAGCTCAAGCAAGTGAACCATCTTCAGTTTGGTCTATAATTTAACCATGAATCGTCTTACAAACGAACAACGCTTGCATTATTGAACTTTATTATCAAAATGCGTGCTCTTCCATTTTATGGACGAAGCTAATTTTTGGCTTAATGGGTACGTAATAAGCAGAATTGTCGATTTTGGAGTGAAGATCCGCCAGATGCATTGCAAGGGCAACCAATGCGTCCATAATAAGTCACAGTTTGTTGCAGGTTATGGGCTGGTGGCATCATTGGACCATACTTCTTCAAAGATAATGCGAATCGTAACAAAACTAAGAATGGTTTAACTTTAACTGGCTGTGACAGAATATTTGATCCACTAGCCCAACGTAGAATAGCGTTCCAAATGCCTCGATCCTCTGCGCTCATTCTAAAATCTCTGACATCAAGTTTCGAGGTGTCTCCCACCACTTGATCTTTCCATCGGGCTTTTGGTCTTCCCGGTTTGCGCGTACCACCGTGTTTGCCTTCAAAAGACTTGTTTGCTGGAGCTTCTTCATCCATTCTGACAACATGATCTAACCAACGCAGCCGTCGTATTTTGATGCGTGTAACTATGCTATCGTCGTCATACAGCTCGTGGTTCATACATCGCCTATATTCTTCATTAACGCAAACTGGTCCATATATTTAACGAAGAATCTTTCTCTCAAACACTTCAAGTACTGCTTCATCTGCTGTGACAAGTATCCATACCTCAGAACCATATAACATAGTGTAATCTTCGTCTGTTGAGAGGTGGCCTTGTTTCTAAACTGCTTACTTAGTCCAAAGTAGCATCTGTTTGCTAGTATTATTCTTCGCTTAATCTCAAAACTGGTGTAATTCGTTTTGGTTACGGCGGTGCCGAGGAAGATAAAGTTGCTGACTGCAACTTTATCTACCTCGGTTGTACAAGGCTTTTTGGAGGTTGAAACTATCCATTTCATCTTATCTCCATTTACTGCCAGACCCATTTTCACTCTCTTTTGATTCTTTCAAAGGCAGCAATTACTACTTCCTGTGACCGACCTATGATATTGATGTCGTAGACGTAGGCGAGTAGCATGTGTTCTCTTGTGATTAATGTGCCATATCTATTCACTTCTGCATCTCGTATAATCTTCTCCAGCATTATATTAAAGAGATCACACGATGGGCTGTCTACTTGTCTGAAGCGTCGTTTAGTATTAAATGGTTCCGAGAGATTCTTTCCTATTCTTACTCTTATCAGCAAGTGTCATCATCATACAGACTCTTATTAATTTTGCAGGGATACCAAACTCAGACATGACTTGAAATACCTTTGAACGTAAAGGAGAATCAAAAGTGGCTTTTTTGTCAACAAAGAGATGGTAGATGTGGTAGATTTGTCCTTCTCGGGTCTTTTCCAGGATTTGGCGCAGTGTGAATATCTGGTCTAGGGTGGATTTACCAGGTCTAAAGCCGCATTGATAAGGCCCAATTATCTCATTGACTTTAGGATTTAATCTTTCACACAGTACGCTCGAGAGTATCTTATATGCGATGGGGAGGAGACTTTTTCCTCTATAGTTGTGCACATTCCGTCTTGTCTCCTTTCTTGTGTACGAGACATAGTATGCTGAGGTTCCAATCATGGGGTATGCGTTTTTCTAACCAGATTGCCCAGATAAGTTGATGCATACGCCTTATCAGCGTGCCGCCTCCGGTCTTAAATAGTTCAGCGGGTAACCCATCGGCGCCTGCTGCCATGTTGTTCTTTAGTCGGGTCACTGCTACTTGGAACTCATTCTGACTAGGAGGTAAACCTTCTATACCATCACCAGGAATTGGTTCTGCGGTATGCTCTTAGCCGCCAACGTCGGACACTAGCAGCATGGTAAAATGTTCCTTCCATATCCTCAGCATGTTATCTGGGTCAGTTACCAGATTTCCTTCTAGTCTCTGCAGGAGGATGTGTCTGTACCAAAGCCATCGGTTTGATGTTTAATTCTGTGAATCGTTACCGTGAGATAATATCCAATTTTTTTTTGTCCAAAATGCAAGAGCGTGACTTGCATGACATGAGGTCTCAACAAGACGGTACCACATGCCACTCGGCACGCGTAACAATGGACATATTGAGAGGCGAGTTCAGTGGACATTTTATTTCACTTTCAGGACCGGTCAATTGGGCGCTTAGATCGTGCGATTTAACACCTTTAGACTATTTTTTGTGGGGCTATGTTAAAGTTCATGTCTATACAAATAAGTCCGCTTCAATTGACGCATTGGAAGACAACATTAAAGCATTTAATTGTAAGATACCGGCCGAAATCTTGGAGATAGTATGCCAAAAATGGACTAAGCGGATGTACCATTTGAGGTGCAGTCACGGTCAACATTTGTATAAAATAACCTTCTAACATTAAATTCTATGGACCGTACTATTGATTCAAATAAAGATTTCATGTATTTTCTGAATTTTAGGCTTTTTTTTTGTTTTTGAAAAAATTTCCTATAGCTCTTAACAAGTCACCCTCTAAATCTTCATAGTATACCTCAAAGCCCACCGGGTCGTCCAGTTTGGAACCATCCCCATAGAAGTCTTTGAAACTTCTATTACCAAACATATTGCAGTTCTAATCGGTTTTATCAAGAATTGTGGTGTAGTACTTTTCATCAAAAAGCGCCTAAGACAATGTGTAACCACACTGAATCAAAGATAACTCAATATCCGTATCCGCCACATGACCAAAGATTAGCCTACGCTCCTGAATGTGACACTTCCAATTCAGTTTCCTGTCCAAGATCACACCTAAGTATTTGACCTTGTCAGACATCAAAATCGTCTTATTGATGAAACGTGGTGAGTTAAATTCGCCCACCTTCATCTTACTCGAGAACAGGCATATTTCAGTCTTCTCTGGGTTAACGTTGAGACCTCTGGGTCTAGCCCAGCATATGCCATATGCAAGACCCTTTAGGCCCCTGTGCATTGCTCTTTCGGATGCTTACCCCTTAGAAGTATAATAACATCGTCTGCGTAGCAGACTGGTTCAAATCCCTCCTCAGTCAGCATCCGAAATAGGTCATTTATGGTGATCACCCATAGGAGTGGCGATAAAATGCCCCCCTGTGGCGTGCCATATGCCACTTTCTCCCTTATATTTATGCCATGGGTCACACAATTTATACACCTGTTCTTTAGCATATGGTTTATCCAGTCTCTAAGGACCAGGTCCACCCGGTACTGTTCTAAGGATTGGATCAGTGTGTCGTTTCGCACATTGCTAAAAGCCCCCTCGATATCAACGCCAGGGTGTACGTTTTGTCATCGAAGGATTCTTTTATTTTATACACAACCTCGTGCAGGGCAGTCTCCACCGACCTTCCCTTGATATAGGCATGCTGTTTGTATTTGAGCAGTTCGCTGGATGTCCTACTTTTAACCATGATATCCACAATACGTTCCATGGTTGTGAGTAGAAAGGACGTAAGGCTTATGGGTCTGTATGCCTTTGTTGGCCGCATAACTTGACTTGCCGGGCTTGGGTGTAACCACCATTGCCTCCTGCCAGGCTTTCGGAGTATATGCAAGTCCTAGACACGCTGTGAAAATATTGGCCAGAATTATGTCCATTAATTAAAATTATTTTGTATACATTTTTACCAGAATCCTTAGTGGTGGGTTCCCAAGATAGGGCTGGGCCCAACTTAGCGCGCTTTTACTTGTTTCAAATGGCATAGTTCCTCACAAATGTCGCCAGCATTGGGAGGGGACAACCACAGCTGAAAATTTGTTTCTCATGTGCTCGCAAGGGTTCGAACCCCGGCTTTCAGCATCATAGGCAAACATGCTAACCTTTGGGCTACGTTAGTCTCCAACTATTTTCTGAAATCTACATTGTGCTAATAAAAGCGTGTCAAGGTCAATGGATTCTGCTAAAGGTTTTGTTGAAGGGTATAGTTGTACTCGGTAAAAGACTAGGTTATCAGATAACAGACCAATTTGGGCCGTACATGACACGATTGTTGGCAGTCATTACATAACACTATGTTTGTTTGCTCTACACCGGAATACCTTTTAATTGAGCCGCATATAACACGAATCGGACTACTTCTGATTGGGAGCCGCTGGGCACACTGACATTTGGTGCTAAATTTTGCTATGGTATACCAAATCTAGAAAGCAAAAATTGCTAATTTTGCCCATAAACATTCCACTAAGGAACAGGGACAAACTTCTCACATATCAATGAGTGCAGTCCGATTCAAGTTTAAGCTCAATGATAAGGGGCCTCCGTTTTATAGCCGAGTCCGAACGGCGAGCCGCAGTGCGACACCTCTTTGGAGAGAAGTTTTACATGGCATAGTACCTCACAAATGTCACCAGCATTAGGAGGGGAAAACCACCGCTGAAAATTTTTTCTCATGGTCTCGCCAGGATTCGAACCCAGGCGTTCAGCGTCAGAGGCGGACATGCTAAGCTCTGCGCTACGGTGGATCCTCTAGGAAGCAGCTTGACTTCTTAAATTCTGTCTAAAGCCTGACTACCTGCTGGAACTGGACCATAATCAGGGTTCAGATTTTCCTCCAATTTTGCATAGACACAAGTTTCTTTTTTTATCTTGTCAAGCCGCCAGTCTTCAGCAACAGCTGCCTCAACCCCACGGCTTCTAAACGCCTTTAGCTTCACCTTGTTGTATCCGTTGGACATAACTCTTGTAACTCTTTATACTTATTGAGGTATTCGAGGCAGCCAGAGTTAAGTACTAACATTGTATATCCCCGGTTTCCTTGAACCTTCCTACCTTCATCCCATCTAACTATTCTTCATTTGTTTCCATAATTGTAATTTCTATGAAGTTGAAGCTACTTTTTACAAAGCATTAAGCCCTTTTGGTACCCTTCTTAAATCGTTGCGTTTAAACATTAACATTTATTGATAGATACATCGATATATTGAAATAAAATAGTTGAATAGCAAACTTCCCTCAGAATATTGACAAGTCAACTCACGAGCCTGAAAATTGATGAAGACGTACCAAAGTAATTAATTCCTTTTTCGCAAATTTCTCAACACAAAGCCCAAAAGTACACAAACCCATTCCCACGTTCGTTCTACGAATGTTGTCAGATTCTGACGCCTTTTACAACCCATAAACACAAACAAACTCATGCACATACACTCAATCTTGCAGAACTTTGACGAGTTCCTCTTGTTCTCCTAGGTAATCTGATGCATACTTCGTAGGCAGCCAACGCCTCCTTACGTGTGTTGCCGTTTGTTGTTGTTCACTTATGTTGCGGTTGCAAAAGATGACAGTAACACTCACCACCGGCATACCACCCACACATTGGTTTGTGCTCACTACTGAATGTAATTGTAATGTTTGTATATGTCTTGTGTTATGTGTGTGTGTGACTGTAGTATGTGTCTCTCAGATGTGCGTGCACCGGAAGTGAAGGTATTTTACTCTTTATTACCTTTGATACACAACATTACAAAACATATTTTTTTTGTGAATGTACATTGTCGAGATAAAAATGATTTGTACGCGTCAGGAATATCTTATTAATGCAGTACATGACGAGCCTTCGTGGTGACGATGACTGAAATGAAATACAATGTCCATTTCATTTAGCATGGAAATTGAAATAAATGCGAACAAAGTATTGGAGGCCACCGTAGCGCAGAGGTTAGCATGTCCGCCTATGACGCTGAACGCCTGGGTTCGAATCCTGGCGAGACCATCAGAAAAAATTTTCAGCGGTGGTTTCCCCCCTTTGTGCTGGCAACATTTGTGAGGTACTATGCCAATTAAAACATCTCTGCAAAGAGGTGTCGCACTGCGGCACGCTGTTCGGGCTATAAAAAGGAGGTCCCTTATCATTGAGCTTAAAACTTGAATCGGACTGCACTCATTGATATGTGAGAAGTTTGCCCCTGTTCCTTAGTGGAATGTTCATGGGCAAAATTTGCAATTTTTGCGAACAAAGTGTCGCGTATGTGTGTGTGTCAATTGAGGTTGAATTGAATTAATTGAATTAAATAAAAGAGATGGAGTTATTTGGAAAAATGTGAAATTTCGAAAATTTGGACATAAATGAAACTAATGCTGCCGAAATCAGCTTTCGAAGGCCAAATTTACCCCTTCTTCAAGGGCCCCACAACAGGTCACGTTTACTGAAATTTCGCACATAATCTGTTTTAGCACACTGTTCGACGTATTCGTGTGAGATTCTGTCTCCAAAAATACCACAACATTTTATTAATTTCACATAGGTTTGCGACATTTTTCATATTCCTTCACCTGTTATCAAAATTAATGTCTGGAATCTATTGTTTTAGTATATTCAACTTCCAAATGCAGACGAAAAACAAATATATATGCCTATTTCAGAGTAACATTTTAATTTTTTTTTTTCACAACTAAAGTTCTCTAATGTACTGGTAAGTCTAGAGAATAGAACAGCCATCTCAATGCATATCCACAGACCACACTGGACTTTGGATGTACCACCAAAAATGGTGTTTCGCTCATTTGAGTGCCAGGGTTTTTTGTTTAAGAATTCCATTTAGCCAACGGAAATCCTTTTTCCGACCATAGCTGCAATACCAAATACGTCATGAGTTACAAGGACCTCATGGAAGGCTAACACCATGAGCATGAACAAAATACCCTCAACTAGAATGTCATAACAGACATGGTGAAATGACAAAAAGTGAGAAGTGGTGGTGATGGTGATGGTAGTATTAGTAATGTTGGTAATGTTCATATCCCGGCCCAGTGGTCGGATGGATGATGGCTTGTCGGTTTGGCAAGTCCTTCCCTCACAACGGAAATAACACTGAAATTTCATTTTGATATTTAAACCATAAAAGAGGAGTACATTTGTTTTGGTGTTTTTTTAAAGCGAAGTATGCTGAGATTCGGTTAGGTTGAAAAGAGGGTGCAGATATTAATCCGCACCATGCCACTATGGACATACACCAAAGCCAGTAATCGGTTTGTTGTGCACTCTAAAAGCTATAAAGTAACCTCTAAAACGAAAATTTTAAGTTAGGAATTCCGTGCTACTTACAAAATCCTTAATTGTTTTCAATACCACTCCTCTAAGTTGGTTCATGTCTGGTATTGTGTCTTCACCTAAGTGTCGGTATCTGTTAGACGCGAAAGCCGGCCAATGGCAAAGGAAATGCTGCAACGTCTCATCATCTTCCCCGCATGCCCTACACATGCTATCACTTGCTACACCGATTTTAGTTAAGTTAGCTCGTAGTCCCATGTGTCCCGTTATGATACCAAAAGCTATACTGACCTCCTTCTTGCTTCCTGTAAGTAATAGCCTCGTTTTTTCATAATCTGGATCCCCCCATAGGATTTTCGCCGTCCTCTCGACCGTTTCGCTGTTCCACAATGTTGCATGCGCATTCGTCGCATCCCAACATGCGTTCCGTTGCAAATTTACTGCCCCATCCCTTGAAGAAGACCGTAGCCTTTGTGGGTCTGGGAGATATCCATCTTTCTCACCAGGTCGAGCTTTGCGCCCTCCCAGGGAGCGTGAATACCTCCAAACATGTTCAAAAATCCGATCGTTAACCTGGCTTCCTTGCCATTGTCCGATTTTGCCAAAATTTGGAACAAGGGGTTGTGTTAGGTCCTTCGACATCCTTCTTCAATTTGGCCCCGATCAGTCCAGATTTGGATATAGCTGCCATTTAGACCGATCTCTCGATTTAAGGTCTTGGGCCCTAAAAAGGCACATTTATTGTCCCATTTTTGCCATAATTTTGAACAGTGAGTTATATCCCATTTTCTGCAATTTGGCGCAGATTGGTCCTGATTTGGATATATCAGTCATATAGACCGATCTTTCGATTTAAGGTCTTGGACCCATAAAAAGCGCATTTATTGTCCAATCTTTTATATTCCGAAATTTGGGACAGTGAGTTGTGTTAGGCCCATCGACATTATTCTTCAATTTGGTTCAGATCGGTCCAGATTGGTATATAGCTGCCATATGGACCGATGCGCCCATTTAAGGTCTTAGGCCCATAAAAGCCACATTTATTATCCGATTTTACTGAAATGTGGAACAGTTAGTTGTGTTTGGCCAGTCAAAATCCTTCTTCAATTTGGCCCCGATCGGTCCATATTTGTATATATCTGCCATATAGACGAATCTCTCGATTTAAGGTTTTGATTTCGCCGAAATTTGGGACAGTGAGTTGTATTAGGCCCTTCGACATCTTTCTTCTATTTGACCCAGAGTGGTTCAGATTTGTATATAGCAGCCATATAGACCGATCTCTCGATTTAAAGTCTTGGCCCCATAAAAAGCCCATTTATAATTTGATTTTGCTGAAATTTGACATAGAGACTAATGTTAAGCTTTTCGACATCCGTGTCGTATATGGTTTAGGGCGGTCTTCTTGAGAGTCTATACGGCGCAATTCTTATCCAATTTGTTGGAAATTGTGCATACGTAATTTCGGTATGACTTCCAACAAGTCATACTAAATCGGTTCATAACCTGATATAGCTGCCATATAAACCGATCTCCCGATTAAATTTCTTAAGCCTCTATACGGCGTAATTTTTTTTTTATTTTTATGCATTTTGGCTGAAATTTTGCATATGCTGTTTCGGTATGACTTGCAACAACTGTGCTAAGTGAAGTCCAAATCGGTTCATAACCTGATATATTGTAACTACCATGTAAACCGATATCCCAATTTGATTTTTTTAACCTGTGTTTAAAAAAATTAGTACTCGATTTGCCTGAAATTTTGTTTGCCCAAAATGCAAGAGCTTGACTTGCATGACATGTGGTTTCAATAAGGTGCCACACAGCATTCGTAACAATGGACTTATTAAGAGACGAGTCCGGTGAATATTTTATTTCACGTTCGAGACCGGTGAATTGGCCGCCCAGATAAAGATTTTATGTATTTTTTTTTAATTATATGTGATTTTTTTTGAGAAACTTTCCTATAACTCTTAAAAAATCCCTTAATAACATTCGGCCCATTCGAATTTAGCACGCTTTTACTTTATTTTATTGTATTTATTTTATTTTATTGTATTTTATTTTTTTTTATTTTATTTTATTTTATGTTATTTTTTATCTTATTTTATTTTATGTTATTTTATGTTTTTTTTATTTTATTTTATTTTATTTCATTTCATTTCATTTCATTTTATTTTATTTTATTTTATTTCATTTTATTTTATTTTATTTTATTTTATTTTATTTTATTTTATTTTATTTTATTTTATTTTATTTATTTATTATATTATATTATATTATATTTTATTTTATTTTATTTTATTTTATTTTATTTTATTTTATTTTATTTTATTTTATTTTATTTTATTCTATTTTATTTTATTTTAATTTAATTTAATTTATTTTATTTTATTATATTTTATTTTATTTCACTTTATTTTATTTTCTTATATTTTCTTCTATGATATTTTATTTTTTTGTTTTATATATTTTATTTTGGTTCATATTACTTGAGGTTTGGTAATTTAAATTTTTATATTTTACCTTATCTATTTATTTGTTTTCTACTTTTTTCGGCTTAAAACCTCTTTCCCCTAAACTGTCAATGCTTCGTTGTACAATACATTGTTGTTTTGGATTAAAAATAATACCCATTGCTCCCTGTGTTTTCACTGTGTGGATGTTAGCTCCCTAAGGTATGGTTTATTTTCTATTGAAATTTAATACTCACCATATGTCCATAACACCTACGCATCACGTACAGTACTCCTCTGGCAAGTTGATATAATACAGTACATATATGTATCAGAAAGAGTATATGTGCAAAAAATAGAAACAAAGTGACACCTTAGTTGGTGAAAAGATTAATTGCTTTCCTACTACACCTCCCACTCAATGGCAGCAACAATTTGACCCAATTACTCTTGACAGGTTAAGCATCAAGGTGAAGGCACAAGAGTAACAATAGAATTTAGTCACGTTTTAAATGATTTTTTAAAATCAACTCTCTTTGAAGTTGATCCTTGAAAGTCTACACTGGATAACCTTCGTGGCTGCTAGAACGACAAATTTCTATCTCTCCCCAAAAATTAGCATTCTTAAATCAATTTGTGTTTCACAACTTTTTCTATACTCTGTGACAACTCAAAATTCTTTGCCAACAGCCAAGAAAAGGAGGCATGTTGACGAGGCTTTACTAAGAGTAAACTTCTCGCTAAACTATTGCAGAAAATGTATACAACACTTTCAGAGTGTCAACGGATGGAAAATGGAAAAACTTGTTGACTTCCTTGCAAGACGTTTTGTTTTTTCATCGTCGTTGGACACGTTGTTGCCATATGTTGAAAATTCGCTCCACATGAGTGTGGTAGTAAAGTGTTGTTAGTTCTTCCAAATACACAATGAAATTATCATCGTCGTCGTTAAGGGTGTATAGGGACGTGAAAAAGGCAACAAGTACACAAAGAATTTAAAGAGAAACTTTGATATCACTTTTAAAGAGGTGTTCAAAATATGGTACGAGCGCTGCTTTATATATTTTCGGCATAGTAATGCCTATGCAAATGTTTAGCACAAAAATGGTTTTATTATTTTTAAAAGTATTCTTCAGCATGATCTATAGACTTTTGCATGCGCTCAAACCAACTATCGAAGACAATTTTCCGATCCGGTTGGGACACCTCCAAAACATGGTAATTGAACGCTTCAACAGCCTTTTCTGGCGGCGAAAATCATTTGCATCTTAATGTGGGGAAATAAAATTAATCCATTGGGTGCCAAGTCAGGTTTTGGACGGTCTAAAATGCCCTGATTTGAGTCGATGTTTGAGAGCTCGCATTGTCAAGGGGAACAATGATTCGTCTTCTCTTATTCGTTTTTCGAATTTCTCGCAAATCTTTTTTCGTTTGTTTCTCTTTCGAGACGAGCTCAATGATCGGAGATGCAAATGGAAAAGGAAAGCCAAAGATAGCGACACACACCAACCACTATGGGACGCGTTTCGTCTTTAGTTAGAAGACTTTTCAACCATATTAGGTGTGATACCTTCAAGGGCCGTGCGTTGGTATGTTGTATTTGAATCGCATTAATAGCGAAAACTCATTTATGATACAATTACCACATTAATCACGCTCGACAACTCTGTCTATTAGCTGTACTTTTTCCCAATGCATGTATTTTTGTGTAATGACAGACATTCTGTCTGTGGCAATTTACACTTCTTCCGTACTACACATGATTTTGTTCATCTGTGGGAAGTTGTATTGATGGCTTTGAACGCTAAGACAACGGCAATGGCTCTCGCTGTTGCTCCGTGTGCCCAGGTTCGAATCCTGGCCGGGCTCTGCCGAACAAATCTAACCAAAATCTTCCATTTTAAGTTCAAAAATCGGCTGAAAAAATGTGTGTGCTTTTTTTATACCCACCACCATAGGATAGGGGTATACTAATCTAATCATTCCGTTTGTAACACATCGAAATATTGATCTAGGACCCCATAAAAAATATATATTCTTGATCGTCCCGACATCCTGAGTCGATCTAGCTATGTCCGTCCGTCCGTCGAAATCACGATGTCGGTCGAACGCAGTGAGCTAGCTGCTTGAAATTTTGCTCAGATGCTTAATATTGATGTAGGTCGTTGGGGATTGCAAATGGGCCATATCGGTTCAGTTTTGAATATAGCTCCCATATAAACCCATCTCCCGATTTGATTTCTTGACCCATGGAAGCCTCAATTTTCATCCGATTTGGCTGAAAGTTTGCGCATAGTGTTCTGTTTTGACTTCCAACAACTGTGCTAAGTACAATCTAAATCGGTCCACAACCTCATATAGCTCCCATATAAACCTTTCTCCCGATTTGACTTCTTGAGTCAAATTTTGCAGATAGTGGTTCACTATGACTTCCAACAACTGTGCCAAGTATTGTCCAAATCGGTTTATAATCTGATATAGCCCCCATATAAACTGATCTCCCGATTTGACTTCTTGAGCCTATACAAGTCACAATTTTTGTCCGATTTGGCTGAAACCGGTTTCTTTTATGACCTCCAACACTTGTGTACTTGTTGAGCCCATAGAGGGCTCAATTCTTATTCAATTTAGCAGAAATTTTGCATAATTTCTCCATACACCTTGAACTCCCGTATAATCCGACCTCCCGGTTTTACTCCCTAAGCATCTAGAGGGCGCAATTATTATTTTATTTGACCGAAATTTTGCATAGTGCCAACAGCCGTGCCAAGTATGGTCTGATTCCGTATCTACATATCTGCGCCAAATTGCGGAAAGTTGTCGAAGAGCCTAATGCAACTAACTGTCCCAAATTTCGACAAAAGCGGACAATAATGCGCCTTTCATGGCCCCAAAATATTATATCGAGAGATCGGCTCGAGATAAATGCTCCTTTTATGGACCCAAGACCTTAAATCGAGAGATCGGTCTATAAGACAGCTATATCCAAATCTGAACCAATCAGTGCTATATTTCAGAAAGATATCGAGAGGCCTCATTTAACGCACTGTCCCAAATTTCGGCAACATTTGACAATAAATGTCCCTTTTATGGCCCCAAAACCTTAAATCGAGAGATCGGTCTATATGGTAGCTATATCCAAATCTGGAGCGATCTGGGCCAATTGAAGAGGGATGTCAAAAAGCCTTTCACAACTTACTGTCCCAAATTTTGGCAAAATCGGACAATAAACGCGCCTTTTATAGGCCCAAAACCTTAAATCGATATATCGGTCTATATGGCAGCTATATCCAAATCTGGACCGATCTGGGCCAAATTGAAGAAGGATGTTGCTGGCCTAACGCAACTCACTGTCCCAAATTTCAGCGAAATCGATTAATAAATGTAGCTTTTATGGGTCTAAGACCCTAAATCGGCGGATCGGTCTATATGGGGGCTATATCAAGATAAAGTCCGATATAGCCCATCTTTGAACTTAACCTGCTTATGAACAAAAAAAGAATCTGTTCAAAGTTTCATCTCAATATCTCTATTCTTAAAGACTGTAGCGTGATTTCCACAGACTGACGGACAGACAGACGGTCGGACATGGCTAGATCGTCCTAGATTTTTGCGCTGATCAACAATATATATACTTTATAGGGTCGGAAATGGATATTTGGATGTGTTGCAAACGAAATTACAAAATTAATATTCCCCATCCTTCGGTGGTGGGTATAACAAGTAAAAATGCATTAATTTCGGCTGTACCGAACTTTGGAACTTTATCATCCTATTATATATTTATCATTTATCATAGTTTATTAAAAACCTACTATATCTATATTAAGGTCCAGGAATGCGCTGATTTGGATCACAATCGGTCCAAGTACCGAGAAGTGTACATAAGTTACGGTTAAAAAGTTCAAGGAAATCGGCTTATAAGTGAGGATTTTATGGCTTAAGATTCCAGATCTGCAAATGGTTCCATATGGCAGCTATATCCAAACATGGTCTGATATGGACCATACGCGGTTTGGATATCGGGTGGCCTAGCGCAACTCCATGTTCCAGATTTATATCAAAGTATGGTTTGGTTCGATCTGGACCAAATTAGTTTCGTACAATGGGAAACCTAGCCCAACCTACTCCTCTAAATTTCAGCGAAATAGAAAAATGCGGCTTTTTATGAGCTTAAGACCCTAAATCGGTAAATCTGTCTATATAGGCCACCGTAGCGCAGAGTTTAGCATGTCCGCCTATGACGCTGAACGCCTGGGTTCGAATCCTGGCGAGACCATCAGAAACAAATTTCCGCGGTGGTTTTCCCCTCCTAATGCTGGCAACATTTGTGAGGAACTAAGCCATGTAAAACTTCTCTCCGAAGAGGTATCACACTGCAGTTTTGCTACTGATACAAACATATCTGCAAAATTTCATCAAAATCGTTTCAGATTTAGATATAGCTCCCATATATATGTATCGTCCGATTTGCACTTAAATGGCCGTAGTAGCAAAAATTTTCAACCGATCTGGAAAAAATTTGCTATGGACAGTTTGGCTACTGATACTAACATTTTTGTAAAATTTCATCAAAATCGGTTCAGATTTAGATATGGCTCCCATATATATGTATCGCCAGATTTGCATTCAAATGGCCGTAGTAACAACAATTTTCAACCGATCTGCACAAAATTTGGCGTGGATTATTTTGTTACTGATTTTAAGATATCTTCAAGATTTTACGAAAATCGGTTCAGATTTAGATATAGCTCCCATATATATGTATCGCCCGATTTGCATTTAAATGGCCGTAGTAACAACAATTTTCAACCAATCTGCACAAAATTTGGCGTGGATTATTTTGTTACTGATTTGAACATATCTGCAAGATTTTACGAAAATCGGTTCAGATTTAGATATAGCTCCCATATATATGTATCGCCCGATTTGCATTTAAATGGCCGTAGTAACAACAATTTTCAACCAATCTGCACAAAATTTGGCACGGATTGTTTTATTGCTGTTCTGAACATACCTGCGAAATTTCACGAAAATTGGTTCAGATTTAGATATAGCTCTCATATATATATATATATATATATATATATATATATATATATATATATATATATATATATATATATATATATATATATATATATATATATATATATATATATATATATATATATATATATATATATATATGTATATATATATATATATATATATATATATATATATATATATATATATATATATATATATATATATATATATATATATATATGTATATATATATATATATATATATCGCCCGATTTGGACTAAAATTTTAATTATATCGTCATTTGTAAACTGATTCTTACGAAATTGTGAACAAGGGGCTTTCTTGTAAGTTTTGTCATTACTGCTGAATTTCATAGAAATCAGCTCAGATTTAGATATAGCTTCCGTATATATGTTTGTCCGTTTTGGACCAAAATTGCAATTATATCGTCACTTGTTAACCGATTCCCACGAAATTTTGCTTTGGCGATTTTCTTATAAGTCTCGACATTATTGGTGAATTTCATAGAAAGCACTACAGATTTGGATATAGCTTTAAATAAATTAAATATGATTCAAATCGGTCCATAACTTTATGTAAAATTTGCCTATAAACATTCCAAAAAGGAACGGGGACAAACTTCTCACATATCAATGAGTGCTGTCCGATTCAGGTTTAAGCTCAATGATAAGGGGCCTCCTTTATATAGCCGAGTCTGAACGGCGTGCCATAGTGCAACACCGCTTTGTGGAAAGGTTTTTCCATGGCTACCATACCAAATGGTGCATTACCTCCAAATGTCGCCATCATTAGGAGGGGATAACCATCGCTGAAATTTTTTTATAATGTTCTCGCCTGGATTCGAACCCAGGCGTTCAGTCTCATAGGCGGACAACCTATAGTGGTCTACGTTGGCCTCCTAACGACTACCTTATGTAGCTCCCATATAAATCCATCTTCCAATTTAACTCTTTGAGCCTTTTTAGGCGGTATATAAAATTTTGACCGATCAAGCTTAATGCGTTTTTAATTTAATTTAATTAATTTATTCTTATAGCTAATATTTCTTTTCACTAAGCAAACATTATGTGTGTTCTCATTTGTTTCTTACTAATATAATCGGTCTCTTGCCGTTTAACCTCTTTATCAACCTTATAAGTCGATTCCTTCGTATTTGCCTCAGCCTACGTATTCTTCGTCGCTGAGCTGCAGTTAAGGTTTTTTTCGTAGGACTTGTGGTTGTTGTACTTGTTGTTGAGGACGTTGGTGTTGAGGAAGTTGTTGTCGATGAAGTTGTAACTGTCGTGCCATCATTAAGCGAAATGGAAGAAGCTAAACCTCTACGGGAAAAACTCATTACGCTATCCTTCATTAGTGGTACTCGGGAAAGTTCTAACTCGTGCGGCATTTCTATTCCGGATAAATTCTCTTCAGGCGGAAATCTGACAAACCCATCGCCTGGCCCAGTTTCTTCTTCGGGAATTTGTCCATCTGGCAGAGTTTGTTCCCCTTCGGGTGTTTCTTCTTTATAGTCAGCAATGTCTTCGTAGTCGGGAAGACCTTCTAAGTCAGGTAGGCCCTCAAAGCCATCAGGATAAGTTTCCGAATCATATGACTCTACGTAGTCGGGCATCTCTTTTGCTGCTTGAAGTGTAGCTTCTTTTAAGGTAGGAATATATTCCTCGGCAGGAATATTTTCCTCAGCGGGAACATTTTCCTCTGCAGGAATATTGTTCTCTACAAGGATATTTTGGTCAAAGGCCCTAAATTTACCTTCACTCACGGTCAATATCATAAAAACGAACAAGAGTATCAGTTTCGGCCATCTCATTGTGGGTGCTTTTACGTTTTCACTGCCAACAAGAAGTGTCTCCTAATGGAACCCAATGGGGTTTGATACTTTCCATGCTTTCCAACTCCATATTTATACAAAATTTCTGTTGGGCCATTCAGCAGAAAAATATTCGTAGCATATAAAACGGTTTGAAAAAAAAAAACAACAACATGCAATCCGTATTGAATTGAAATTTCAAAATTTTCATTTCTTTCAAGCCAAGCAGACAAAGTAAACAAGACAATAATTTTTATTTAACCAAAGATAGTTTATAAACGTTGAACATGTGAAATTGTTGCATATGTTGCGTGCAGAATTAGAAATATGAAATTGAACAGAGTTATAAGAGAATCCTTTGAACAAAATTTGATAAAGATTGTTTGAAAATATCCAAGCTGTTGCAATATTTGTCCAAATCGGGAGATCTTATACATGGACGAACCTATAGCTGTACCAACTTCTTCGCTATGTCTCTAGCCCAAAAAAAGCTGAAGTTTATTGGGATGTGTATAAAACACGGCTCAAGGAGTAAGATTATCAGAGCGGCAAAATGTGCCTCCTGACAGCTTTTCTGCGAACAGATCGATAGCGTTAATGACGCCGCTAGGATGAAAAAGCTTCTCTCAAAAAACCATGTGCAAACGCAAACGTCAACGGAGGACATGTTAAGATTTTTGATAAAAACCAATTTTCCACAGGATATGACGCCGGAATCTTGGAATAATGCGGTTGATTGAAGGCTTATCATAACTGAATTTATGGTCAAGGAAGCCTTGAGAAGCTTCAAACCGATTAGGGTACTATGCCATGTAAAACTTCTCTCCAAAGAGGTGTCGCATTGCGGCACGCAGTTCGGACTCGGCTATAAAAAGGAGGCCCTTTATCATTGAGCTTAAACATGAATCGGACTGCACTCATTGATATGTGAGAAGTTTGCCCCTGTTCCTTTGTGGAATATTCATGGACAAAAATTGCAATTTACTACAGCAGGAGACAGACTATCTGGCGCCTCACCTGCCTTATATTTGCACAGCGTGCCTGGGACTGGCATATACTTCGAAAGCCTGCCAGAAAGCAAGGGTGGTATTTACACCTAAGGCCAGTTATGCGACTGCAAAGACCTACAGACCTATAAGCCCAACGTCATTTCTACTCAAAACCATGGAACGTATTGTGGATATCATGATAAAGAGTAGGACATTCAGCGAACTGCTCCAATACAAACAGCATGTCTATTTCAAGTGAAGGTCCGTGGAGACTGCGCTGCAATAATTTGTGCATAAAAGAGAAGAATCCTTCGATGCCAAAATGGCAGTATGGCATGGGCAGTATGTTTTGACATCGAAGGGGCTTTTAAAAATGTGCGAGCCGACACACTGATCCAATACTTAGACAAGTACCGGGTGTACTGGGTCCTTAGAGACTGGATAAACCATATACTAAGGAACAGGTGTATAAACTGTGGGTCCCATGGCATAGATATAAAGGAGAAAGAGTCGGGGGCACGACACAGGGGGGCATTTTATCGCCACTCCTATCGGTGCTAACTAATGAGGGATTTTAACACGTCTGCTATGCAAACAATGTTATGATGCTTCTAAAAGGTAAGGATCCGAATCAGCATAGGGGCCGAAAGAGTCTTGCAGATGGCATGCTAGGCTAGGCTAGACCTAGGAGTCTCAATTTTAACCTAGAGAAGATTGAAATTTGCCTGTTTGCGAGTAAGACGAAGATGGGTCAACTGGGCGCACCTCAGTGGAACGGTTCTCATACCTGACAAGGTCGAATAACTAAGAGTGATCTTGGATAGGAAACTGAATTGAAAGTGTTCCATTCAAGAGCGAAGACAAGAAGCACTATGCAGATGGGCTGTAAGCTCACAATTGGGCATAAATCCGAGGATAGTCCACAGGCATAAATCCGAGGATAGTCCACAGGCTCTACAGGAGCGTGATTGGACCAATTCCTACTTACGCCTCAGTAGATTGATGGACTGTGATGGAGATAAAGGGCAGCCTAAGGATAATACAATGAGTTCAGAGAACATATGTTCTTGGTATAGGCGGAGCGATGAGGACCACGCCAACTAGGGCACTGATATCCGACCCATTGACATACAGATTACTGCAGCTATGAGACTTAAGGCGATGGAAGAATGGATAGAGGGTAGGAGTAGGTCTCATCATGGAAGAGGCTTCCGATCGAATACCTGAGATGACACTTAAGGTCGAGTGTGAGACACTGCTGCCAACGGCACAGTCTTGGATTGATAGAACCCTGCAATTCCTAACCGATTTGGGTGAAATTTTGTGCAACGACTTTCCCTATAACCCTCAACATGCATGTCAAATATGATATGAATCGGTCCATAACCTGATATATTGGGTTGCCCAAAAAGTAATCGCGGATTTTTCATATAGTCGGCGTTGACAAATTTTTTTACAGCTTGTGACTCTGTAATTGCATTATTTCTTCTTTCAGTTATCAGCTGTTACTTTTAGCTTGCTTTAGAAAAAAAGTGTAAAAAAAGTATATTTGATTAAAGTTCATTCTAAGTTTTATTAAAAATGCATTTACCTTCTTTTAAAAAATCCGCAATTACTTTTTGGGCAACCCAATAGCTTCCATATCCAATTTGGCTGAAATTTTGCACAATGACTTCTAATATGGTTTCCAACAAACAAATCAAGTATGGTCCGATTCGGTTCATAACTTGATATGGCTCCAAAGCATAGCAATTTTTATCTATTGTCCTTTGTTTGCTAAAAAAGAGATACGGGGCAAAGAACTCGACAAATGCGATCCACGGTGGAGGTTATATACGATTTGGCCCGGCCGAATTTGGCACATTTTTATACCCACCACCACAGGATGGGGGTATACTAATCTAGTCATTCCGTCTTTATCTCCTTGAAGTATTGATCTGCGACCCCATAAATTATATGTATTCTGGGTCCTCTCGGCATTCTGATTCGATCTAGCCATGTCCGTCCGTCTGTCGAAATCACGATAGCGGTCGAACAGATAAAGCTACCCGCTTGAAATTTTGCACAGATGCTTAATATTAATCGTGGTCGTTGGGAATTGCAAATGGGCCATATCGGTTAAGATTTGGAGATAGCTCTAATATAAACCGATCTCCCGATTTGTCTTCTTGAGCACCTGGAAGCCACAATTTTCATCCGATTTGGCTTAAATTTTGCACATGGTGTTCCCTTATGGCCTTCTCCATCCTCGTTGTCGGACTACCTGACCCCCCCGACCTCTACCGTGCGGCAATATACGCAACATCAGCATTCCAGCCCAAATATTGCCAGGCCAGTGCCGGGAAGCGTATCATTTTCGCAATTGAATTGCAACGGTCTCCGAGGCAAGATCGACGAGATAGTGGATTTTATGAGTAGGAAGAATATATTGGTTACAGCGATCCAGGAGACAAAACTAACCAACACCTGCAGCTTCAACAGTTGTCACGGATAAAATGTGCTCCGTAAGGATCGCTTAAGAAATGGAGGTGGCGGATTGGCCTTCCTGATACACTATTTCGTTCAGAATTGACCTATCTCGCCTGCACCTGGCGCTAGTGACCCCTACACCGAGAGCGTGGGAATAGCAGCCAGGTTCGCTACTGCCGAGATAGAGCTACACAACATGTATATATCGCCGGTTGGTGGCGATATAGACCGATAGAAGACCAATATAAGTGGACTTGTATCTGGCCATAATTATCTGGTTCTAGAAGACTTATCCGCATCACATTTTATGGCATTCTCCCCTTGATAACCACCAACGGGACATAGCTGTGGCAGAGCCGATTGAAGGCTCCACGTTTTACACGGTGAATGAGGATGCCCCAGTAGGATTACGAGGAGGTGCAGCAGCTCGCCAGACATTTCCATTGCATCCCCTGATCTCCTGAGTGGCGTAACCTAGCAAGCTGTCATTTTTTTTTTTTTTTTTGGAATCAGACCAACTTCCCATAATTCTCACCATCGACCGACCACACGACTTCATAGTCTCTAAGCGCCGGACGTTTACCAATCAGAAGAAGGGCTGGCTTCAGAGAGTACATCAATCGTCGCATTAGTGAACTGACACCCCCTCGAATGTGCTAGTTGCCGAGAGGAAATTCCGAGACATCATTAACGCAGCAGCCGCTCGCTTTATACCAGCCGGTCGAATACCCCAAGTGCGGACCAAATTCACGGCGCAGGCTGTGGTACTCGCAGACGAGCGTGATGAGATTCATTGTACGGACCCCACTAACACCAGAATCAGCGAGCTGAATCTGCAAATAAACATGATAGTCAACGAACATAAGCGGAATTTGTGGCTGGAACACTTGGAGCAATGTAATTTAAGCACCGGTTTAGGCAACCTGTGGTCTACTGCTAAGTCAATCTCAAATTGTGGTGGACAGGATGACAGAACCTCAGCCACTTTTGGCGAAGTAACCGTGGCTGATCGAAAGAAATGCGCCAGATTGTTCAACTCTCAATTTATTGTGCATCCCGCGATTTACAGGGCAAGGAGGAGAGCCATTTGTCGTATTCGTGGTCTCCGAGCCGACGAACAGCCATAACAATTTACCGTGAGCGAAGTTACGAATGTCATCTGTGGCGCAAATCATTCAAGGCGTTTGGCCCCGACGGAATCTCTACACTGATGCTGAAGAATCTGGATCAAACTGGAGTTGATTCCCTTATAACTGTCCTCAGTCCGTCTTTGAACACTCCTATAGTACCCGATATCTGGAAAAATGAGCAGAGTGATCCCGCTATTGAAGCTTGGAAAGTACGATTACACGAACATGGAGTCGTACAGACCGATCTCCCTTCTCTCACCGGTAGCCAAGACGCTTGAGGCATAACTCCTCCCGAACCTCATAGAAGAATTTCCTTTCGCCGAGCATCACCTTGGATTTCGAAGACTGCATAGCACAACAACTGCTCTGCATGCCATCACCGCACACATTTGCCGTGGCTTCAATCAGCCCGGGCCATGTGACAGAACGGTCCTCGTAGCACTGGAACTATCGAAGGCAGCCAGGCCTGAAACGCAGGGTCGTGAATTATACGTGTGGTCATTTCTCAGTCATTTGTGGAATTTAGGGATAAAAAGTTGAAGCCCAGTAGAGTGAAACAGGTATTTTCCGAAGGCGGGTAGCTATCTCCGGCACTGTTTAACATCCACCTATCCTCCATTAATCCCCCCTCCCCCACCCCATACGGCATAGAGATCGTATCATATGCGGACGATTACACGAACATGGCATTAAGCCCCCGACCCATTGATGACATCTGCGATAGGTTGAACGTCTTGCTCAACGAACTTGCCTCATATTTCGCAGCAAGAGATCTGAAAATATCTGCCACCAAATCTTCAGCTACATTGCTCACTACAAAGATGACATGAGGCGAATGCTGAGATGAAAGTGCTGGTCGATGAAGAAATGATTTTGACCATCAATAGTCCCAAAATACTTGACGTCACATTTGACAGCTCTTACACATTCTCCCCACATGACACAGCAATTTGCGATAAAGTCAAAAGTAGGAACAAGGTCCTCAAGTCACTTGCCCGCAGCATTTGGGGTGCAGACCAAGAAACCTAGTTGACCACGTACAAAGCAATTGGCCGGTCTGTAGTAAGCTATGCAGCGCCAGTGTGTTCTCGTCAGCTCTGTGACACGCAGTGAAATAATATTCCGATTTGTCAACATGCCACCCTTCGAACTTGGATATAGCTGCTATATAGACCGATCTGCCGATAAGGGTCTGATGTCCATAAATGCTTTTTTTTATCCGATTTCACTGAAATTTGAAAAGTAGGTTATTTTCCCCCTCCCGACATCTGACCTAAATATTGTTCAGATCGGACTATATTTAGATATATCTGTCATATAGACCGACCTGCCGATAAAGGGTCTGAAGCCCATAAAAGATTTATTTTTTAACCGATTTCGCTGAAATTTTAAACAGTGAGTAATTTCAGGTCTCCCAACATAGGACCCAAATATGGTTCAGATCGGACTATATTTAGATATATCTGTCATATAGACCGACCTGCCGATAAAGGATCTGAAGCGCATAAAAGCTTTATTTTTTTAACCGATTTCGCTGAAATTTTAAACAGTGAGTAGTTTTAGGCCTCCCAACATAGGACCTAAATATGGTTAAAATCGGACTATATCTAGATATAGCTGCCATATAGACCGATCTCCCGATAAAGCGTCTGAAGCCCATAAAAGCTTTTTTCTTACCCTATTTCGCTGGAATTTGGAACAGTGAGTTGGTTAAGGCCCCCCAACATCCGACCCAAATATGGTTCTGATCGGGCTATGTTTAGATATAGGCGCCATATAGACCGATCTCCCGATAAACGGTCTGAAGCCCATAAAAGCTTTATGGGTTTTGATATGGTTCCGACATCCGAACTTAATATGCTTCAGATCGGCTTACATATGGATATAGCTGCCCAAAAATACCAATATTTTGTTCTACAAAATTGAGCAGTGACTTATATTTATTAGATCACTCAATGTCCGTGCCCAATTTTAGTGCTTAAGTTATTCAATTTTCACCCGATTGTAACAAAGGGGGGTTTACATTTACACCCGTGGTGGTGGGTATCCAAAGTTCAGCCCGGCCGAATTTAATGCCTTTTTACTTGTTTTCCTTTTTAACTTAGCATCTTAACGTAAAAAAAACTAAACATTTTAAGACTCTCCTATTTGTAAGGCTATTTTGTGACTTTAAGTACAGTACACTGTAGCCTTTTCCCAAGATCAATTTCCTAACTTTCAACGATGTTTTGTTTTGTTTTCATTTTAGATTTTTGTCCTTGGTAATTATTTAACTACAATTTAAAATAAAAAATTCTTAATATTAAAGAAAATATTTTTCACCAAAGGGAATGTTTCCTTGAAAATTTGGAAAATTTATCATCTTTCAATTATGTTTGCAAATCTTTGGCTTGAATCTTTAAAATTGGGGAAAAAATTTATCTACGTACAAATGCTCTCTTTAGTCGAAACTTTTCGACTCTGGACCACTGTACATCCAATTGACGTTCGACCATTACTAGCCCGACCTAGACTTAGGAATTTATAATTCATATATGTGCTTAAAACTGTAGTAGTGGTAGTAGTAACAGTGAATTGTATCTTAAAAATTCCACCACTACTACTGTTTTACAGCTCTTGTTCGGATACCAAATCTAAGACTTTTGCAATTTTGCCAATATTTGTGAAGCTTTTGTTGTGATCGTGCGCCAAATACGTCAATGAACACGCTGACGCATTAAAATGTACGAACAAATACAAATAACAAATTTTGAAAAATTCCAAAAATCAACCCACATAAAAATAAAAAATCCAAAACTGCATTAAGTTTGGTTGAACCAAATTTTTGCACACACGCCATCATAGATCTATGCCGTACCGTATGTCGACACCAAATATGGGGCTTGGTTAATATGTCATCAAAGACTGTACTTGCAAACAGAAATTCGAATCAATCACCCAGATTGGGCTAAGTCGAAATATCAACAAAATTTGAAATAAGGATAAAATTTAAAAAAATAATCTTTAAGGAGAACAATTCAGTGCAATTTTATCTTCATACACGAAAACTACAACATTTTCTCTACAGATGAAATGACAATAAAAGTTTCTCTAAAGTGAAAATTTTAATGAAATTTTCTGTAAAGACGAATTTTTTACAAAATTTCTTCACAACACAAATTTTTCTTTTCAAAAAATTAAAAAAACAAATTTTAATAAAAAATTTTAAAAGCCAAAATTTCTTCAAGGAAATATTTTTAAGAGACAATATTTAAATGACAATATTTAAATTTCAATCCAAATTTCAATGAATTTTTCAAAGGCTAAATTTTAATTACATTCCTTTTTAAAACAGATTTTCAATGACATGTTTTCTTAAAACAAATTTTCCTTAATTTTTCTAAAGACAAAATTTCAATGGAATATTTTCTAAAAAAATTTCAATAACTCTAAATTCTAAAACCAATATTTGAAAGAAATTTTCTCCTAGGACTAAATTGCAATAAAATTTCTTCTAATGTTAGGTTAAGTTTAAGTAGCAGTCTGCCATCAGACTCACTTAGACGTTTTCGTCCATTGTATTACCACAGGAAAGAAAGAAGAAGGAAGATGCCTTCTAGTTCCTACCGTTGAACCATCCAGATCGCTTAAAAAAGCCCAACAGCTTGCGAATGTTCACATCCGCCAAATCAGCCATGTTCTCGAAGAAATGAGAACCTAAAGTATAACTCCTTCTGACTGCCGGTGCGTGACACACATACAGACGGTTTTCTGTAGTCTCTTCTGCTTTGATGTCCTCACAGCTTCTGCAAAAGTCGTTACTAGCAACCTTCAGTCTATCAGCATGTTTTTCGATTAGACAGTGACCTGTCATGACGGACACAATGATTGAGACGGTGACAGTGACAACAAAGCGGTAGACCTCTTCAAGTCTAGATTTGCTCACATAGTTTTGGAATGCTCACAGCCCAATTTTTGTGATCATCTATGATTCCTTGTCCTTTGGGCCTGGTCCTAAAAACTTAGCTTACACGTCGCTAGAGGCATACCCACAGATTCCAGTTTCTCTGGAATGTGTAAGGTAGTTCCTGGTCTCGCAAGCTCGTCCGCTTTATAATTCCCTGGGATATCTCTGTGGCCCGGAACCCAGAAAAGGTGAATTTTGAACCGCGACAGTCGAGGGAGGTTTTTGTATTCAAAAATACGTTCTACAGTCATTTAATAACTGTCTGCATGTCTGAGAAAATATTTATGCCAATTTTCGTTATGACATTATATCTTAGCAATTCCATCACATCCTTAATTGCAATGGTCTTCGCTTTATTCACAATGCAGTGGTCAGATAACCTTTTCGATATGACCAGTTCTAGATCTTTAAAGTACACCCCAAAGCCCACCTGGTCGTCTAGTTAGAAACCATCTAAACAGAAGTCTTTATAACTTCTATTACCAGGGATATCGTAGTTCCAATCGGTTCTATCAGGAATGGTGGTACAGTACTTTTTATCAATAAGCGGCTCAGCTAGGATATAATCCTTTGTGGCTGGAACATCGGTCATTGCATCAAGAATAAAACAGTGTCCGTAGCCGTCATATGACCAAAGAGAAAGCTCCCTTAGCCTCACGGCAGTGTTCGCAACCATTTGTCCACAGGCATTAAAGGTAGCATTAAATTCAGTGCATCAGATGGTGTCGTCCTCAGTGCGGCTGATATGCACAAACAAGCCATCCTTTGAATCCAGTATAGTATTGAACAGTAGGTGGACTTTTGAAGCGCCGTCCATCAGACCACAACACCATAAAGCGTTATAGGTTTGACAACTGCAGTATATACCCAATGCATGACGCGCGGTCTAAATCCCCAACTTTTGCCAATAGCTTCTTGCAGGTGTATAGGACAAGAGTGGCCTTTCTTGCCCTTTCCATAATATTGGATTTGAAGTTCAGTTTCCAGCAAAACACCCAGGTATTTAGCGCTTTCTGTAAATGGAACATTCTCTCCATCCAAGGAGACAGGTTCCACTGTCGGCAACTTGTATCTCCTGCTGAAAAGAACTACTTCTGTCTTGCACGGATTTATACCCAGACAACTTTCGGTAGTCCACTTTGCTGTTGCACGCAGAGCTTCCTGAAGTATATCCAATTGCTACGTCATCAGCATACGCGACCATTTTTACGTCTTTTTCTTCCAGAGACAAATAATTATTGTTAATGACTATATTCCAAAGTTGAGGAAACAGTACACCTCCTTGAGGAGTTCCTCTGCTGACCCATCTTTTTAGATCCACAGATCCCAAGCCTGCCGTAACTTTCTTTGATGCCTAGAAACTCCAACTCCTTCATGATTGACATCGGTTTTACATTATTGAGAGCACCTTCAATGTCAAGAAATGTTACATATCGGTCCATGTTTTGATATAGCTGCCATACAAACCGATCTGGGATCTTGACTTCTTGAGGACGCAATTCTTATCCGATTTGGCTGAAATTTTGCATGAGATGTTTGTTATAGTTTCTAAAAACTGTGCCCATTATGGTTCAAATCCGTCCTAACCTGACATAGCTGTCATATAAACCGATCTAAGGTCTTGACTTCTTGATCCATTAGAGGGCTCAAATCCTATCCGATTTGGCGCAGTATGGCGCAAATCGGTACATAACCTGATATAGCTGCCATATAAACCGATCTTTGATCTTGACTTCTTGATCCATTAGAGGGCGCAATTCCCATCTAATTTGGCTGATTGTTTTTGCGTGAGGTGTTTTTTATGTCTTCCAACAACTATGCCAAATATGGTTCAAATCGGTCCATAACCTTATACAGCTGCCATATAAACCGATCTGGGATTTTGACCTCTTGGGTCTCTAGATAGCGCAATTCTTATCTGATTTGGCTGAAATTTTGCATGACATGTTTTGTTATGTCTTCCAATAACTGTGCTAAGTATGGCGCAAATCGGCACATAACCTGATATAGCTGCCATATAAACAGATCTGGGATCATGACATCTTGAGCCTCTAGAGAGCGCCATTCTCATCCGATTTGGCTGAAATTTAACATGAGGTGTTTTATTATGACTTCCTATAACTGTGCTATGTATGGCGCAAATCGGTGCATAACCTAATATAGCTGCCATATAAACCGATCTGGGATCTTGACTTCTTGAGACTCTAGAGAGCGTAATTCTCATCCGATTTAGAAAAAAATTTTGTACAACGGCTTCCCTCATGACCTTCAACATACATCGGTTTATATAGGAGCTTAATACAGCTTCCATATAAACCGATCTTCCGATTTTGCTTCTTGAGCCACCACAAGGTGCAATTCTTATCCAAATGAACTGAAATATTACACAATGACTGCTGCAATGTTTAGCATTCATTTATGGTCCGAATCGGACTATAACTTGATATAGCTCCAATGGCAAAACAGTTCTTTTTCAATATTCTTTGTTTGCCTAAAAAGAGATGCCGGGACAAGAACACGACAAATGCGATCCATGGTGGAGGGTAAATAAAATTCGGCCCGGCCGAACTTTGCACGCTCTTACTTGTGTTTTTTTTTACTTAATTCTTTATTTGTAATCTATTCGTATACAAACATTGAGCACATTTTATAATGACTAGACAATGACAATTTCTAAGTCTAAGTTCCTTTGAACTTACATACAGTATAAACATTATAATATTTCAAGTATAATTTTTTAATTTTTAAATAATTTTTGTAAGTTATTCTAAGAATGGTGATTTAAGTACATGGCGTCTTTTAACTTCAAGACTATCATCTAATAAATTCAAACTTAGCAAGTTAGGATAAATACTTAATCTATTTCAATAATTTGTACTGAACTTTCTAATTTCGGTTCTAACTTTTAGGACACCGCTGTGCCCCATAATTGAATTCCTCCCTCTTTTGCAAAATATGCTTTCACCAGTTTAGTCTACTGTCAATATGTAAACTTAGGTACTTTATCGACATTGATTGTGGAATTGGAATGGAATTTAAACTCACGGCTGGAAAATCCCCATTTCTCAGCGTATCGATTACGTGTACGGATTTCTCCTCACTCACTTTAATTTTATTATCATTACAATAAGATTGATCTGTGCATATTACTTTAAGGACTAAAATTATTCATCTTCTGAATTCGTAGTTATTAAGTGTAGTTGTATATATTGAATATAGTCCAATTCGTAAGGATTAAAATACCTATAGATTAAATATAATAATAAAAAACAAGAACAATAAAATAGACCTTTTAAGCCAAGTACACTTGACTCTTCGTAGTCAGGCATCTCTTTTGCCGCTTGGAGTGTAGCTTCTTCTAAGGCAGCATTATATTCATCGGCAGGACTATTTTTCTCCACAAGAACATTTTGGTCAAAGGTTCTTAATTTACCTTCACTCAATGTCAATATTATAAAAACGAACAGGAGTTTCAGTTTCGGTAATCCCATTGTGGGTGCTTTAACTTTTCACTGCCAACAATAAGTGTCCCCTAATGGAACGTAATGAGATCTGATACTTTCCATACCTCCTAAATCCATATTTATAAAAAAATTTGTATGGATCAAATATTCGTGGCATATAAAAAAGTTGGAAAAAACCCAAACAACATGCAATTCATTTTGAATTGAAATTTCAAAAATTTTCATTTCAAACAGACAAAGTAAATAATTTACTATCAATAATTTATATTTAATAAAAACAAGTATAAGCGCAATACATGGGAGATGGTTGCATACGTTTAAATTCCATACAGAATAAGATATATGACCTATTAGCCGAAGAAAGCTCAAGACATATCGAAAAATACTTTTTGTTTGTTCAGATATTGTGCATGGCAGTACGTATATTACCAATAACTAACTAAAACTGCTCAGACCATCGCTACATAAGGTTTAGAATCGGACAGCCAGCGCTGAAACCGATAAGCTTCCGGAATAAGTTGAAAACCAAGTGGTCGAAATTCAGAAGACTTGAGCAAGATCATTTAGAATGTCCAAGCATAGAATACATTGACAACAATGTCAACAGGATTACAACTACACTGGTGGGGTCTTTTGAAGGTAGGTGTCCTCTTCGGAAAAGGAAATCAGCCCAAGAAAACCCCTTGATGACCGGGGAGATTCGCAATATTGGGAAAGAGGTCCGCAGACTTTTTAACAGAGCACATTGTAAAAAAGCGGAAGTCTATTGGGATGTATATTACACACAGCTCAAGGAATAAAATAAACTTGGCAGAGCGGCAAAACGTGCCTCCTGGAAGCTTTTCTGCGAACAGGTCGATAGCGTTAATGACGCCGCCAAAATGAAAAAGTTTCTCTAAAATTTCCATTTTCAAACTGAAATGTTAGTAGAAGACATGGGAGTGTGACAATGGATGACATGTTGAGGCTTTTGATGAAAACCACATTATCCACATCAGCATCTTGGAATAATGAGGTTGATCGAAGGCTTATCATCCTGCAATCCGTGAGGAGCTTCAAACCATTTAAGTCACCCGGATCTAATGAAATATGTTCGGCGTTTCTACAGAAGAAGGCAGACCATCTGGCGCTACAATTGGCCATTATTTTAACAGAGTGCCTGGGACTTGCATATACTCTGATAGCCTGGCTGGAGGCAAGGGTGGTATTTATACCCAAGCCTGGCAAGGCAAGTTATGCGACACCAAAGGCCTACAGACCTATAAGCCTAACGTCCTTTTTACTCAAAACCATGAAACATATTTTGGATACCTACTACGGATACAGGCTGAGGAGGGATTCTAGCCCGTCTGATACTCCGACGATGCACAGTGTTGCAGAATCGAAAATTCTTGGAAATAATTCTGGAACTTTTGAACGGATGGATAGATATTTGTTCGCCCCATACCACTATGGACATACACCTAAGCCAGTAAACGGCTTATTGTGCGCTCTAAATACAAAAAAAGTAGCCTCGAAATAGAAAATCTAAGTTAGGAATTCCGTGCTACTTACAAAATCCTTTATTGTTTTCCATTCCACTCCCCTGAGTTGGTTCATGTCTGGTATAGTGACCCCACCTAAGTGCCGGTATATGTTTATATACAAAGGAAATGCTCCAACGTCTCATCATTTTCCTCTATTTTACATAAGTGAGCCCCTAGTCCTATGTATCCCGTTATGATACCGAAAGCTATAATGACCTCCTTCTTACTTCCTTCCAGTAATAGTCTCGTCTTCTCACGATCCGTATCGCTGTTCCACAGGGTTGCAGGCGCATTCGTCGCCCACGTCCTTAACTCGGACTGCGTCGACCCGAAAGGCTTCGGGTTAAACAAGTTCATTGACGGCAGTCCTATGGCTTTCACCGCCAAGTTGTCTGCCCTTTCATTCCCCCTTACTCAGTTATGGGCCGGTACCCAAACTGTGCGGATTTTGCCATACTCAGAGAAGGCGTTAATCTCCTTCTTACACTGCAAGACTGTTCGTGACCTTACCGTCCTGGTTCTATTGCCCTTATGGCCATTTTACCGTTCGTAAAAATGTTCACACTCGACGTCCTTGCGTTAGCATCACACCACCTCACGCATTTCGTGATCGCCCGAATCTCCGCCTGCAGGACCGTATTATGGTCAGGCAGTTTAAAACATATCTCAGTCCCTGGGTTCTCAATATTTTCTAGCTTTGATCTATCCGTGTAACATGATCATCCAGATGGCAATACTAGTTTCTGTTTTACTGTTTTCCAATAAGTGTGCAAAATTTGGGGAACCTAATGGGTCCACAGGCTGATTTATGGGGTTTGAAAGTTGGTCACCTCGAATGTGTCAAATTATGTTATGCTTGCCAAGCAGTCATTTATGTAGCGATGAAATGGATTTTTTTTAAAGATAGACCCCGTAAAACCCTACAAAAACATGCAGAAATGTCCAGAAGATCTCTAAAGGTTTGAGTGTAATTCGATTGAAAATGTTTAGACATCGTTATAAAGGTTACAAAATTCTACGAATACTACAACTACGCAAATTGTCTTTTTCCATCAAAAGTTATTCGCTTCAGAATCTAAAATTTCCGAAAAAAGTAACATATATGTTTTTTTGCAACAAAAAGTTACATAATTATTTCCATCATAACTTTTTATACTCTACACCACCACTGACAGACTGAAGATTCCCAGAATCGACTTTTGCAGAAGCTGTAAGGACATCGAAGAAGAAGAGACTATAGAACACCTTCTGTGTGTGTCCCGCACTAGCAGTTAGAAGGAGTTTCACTTTAGGTTCTCATTTCTGTGAGAACCTGTCTGATTTAGCGGATGTGAACATTCGCACATTTGAATATGCTGACTGACTTAAGCTTCCCAAAAACGACTTTCGCAGATGCTGTGAGGACATCGAAGAAGAAGAGACTATAGAACTCCTTCTGTGCGGGACACACGCACTTGCAGTAAGAAGGAGTTCCACTTTAGGTTCTCATTTCTGTCTTATTTAGCGGATGTGAACATTCGCATAATCTAACCATAGTCCATATCTTGGTGTAGATCCTACATCAACTTGTCTCTTTTTTTTTTGAAAAATTCATTCAAAGGACTTGTCAAATGCAGTCAATTTTTTTGTTTTATTATGAGAGTATTTTAGTCGTGCTTACAAAAATTATCCGCTTCTTAATATAATAACTGGTCTTCTGCCTCCTAACCTTCTTATCAACCTTCTAAGGCGATTCCTTCGTATTTGCCTCAGCCTTCGAATTCTTCGTCGCTGAGCGGCTGTTAAAGGTTTTATCCTTGGTTTGCTGGTTGTTGTAATTATTGTTGAGTTGGTTGTGGCATTTCCATTTGCCGCACCTTCATCAAGCACAATGGAAGAAGCTAAACCTCCCCGGGAAAAACTCATTACGTTATCCTCCATTAGTTCTAACTCGTGCGGCATTTCTATTCCGGATAAATTCTCTTCAGGCGGAAATCTGACAAACTCTTCGCCTGGCCCAGTTTCTTCTTCGGGTGTTTCTTCTTCAGCAATGTCTTCATAGTTACCTTCATAGTCGGGAAGACCTTCTAAGTCAGGTAGACCTTCATAGTCAGTTTGGTCTTCGTAGTTATCAGGATAAGCTTCAGAGTCATACGACCCTTCGTAGTCTGGCATCTCCTCTGTTGCTTCTTCTATGTTAGGAATATTTTCCTCAGCAGGAATATTTGCCTCGCCAAGAACATTTTGGTCAATGAATCTTAATTTACCTTCACTTAAGGCCAATATCATAAAGACCAACAAGTACATCAGTTTCGGCAATCTCATTGTGATTTCTTTTATTTTTCACTTCTTTCAAGAAATGTCTCCTTGTGAAACCCAATGGCTTTTGTTACTTATCACACTTTCCAACTCCATATTTATACAAAATTTCTTATGGGTCATTCATTAGAAAAAAATTCGTCGTGGCATATAAATGGCTGGAGAAAACAAACACATGCATCGAAATTTCAAAAATTTTCATTTCTTTCAAGCCAAGCAGACAAAGTAAATAAGTTAATAATTTGTATATAACCAAAAACAAGTTTATATACGTAAAACTCATCTGGGCATAATTCCAAAACCCTTGATGTGAGATTGTAGACATTGAAATATAGTACAGAAATACCTCTTACATTGTTGTTATTTTAGTCAAACTGGATAACTCAAGGCTTCAGTAGCTTTTTGGGAAGAAAAGATTTGCTCTGCTTTGGACCACAATTAAATTATGTGTTGGAGACCTGTGTAAAATGTTAGCCAATTCGAATAAGAATTGCGCCCTTTGGGGGCTCAAGAAGTAAAATAGAGAGATCGATTTATATGGGAGCTGTATCGGGCTGTAGACCGATTCAGACCATAATAAACACGTATATTGATGGTCATGAGAGGATCCGTCGCACAAAATTTCAGGCAAGTCGGATAATAATTGCGCCCTCTAGAGGCTCAAGAAGTCAAGTCCCCAGATTGGTTTATATGGCAGCTATATCAGGTTATTGACCGATTTGAACCATACTTTGCACAGTTGTTGGATATCATAACAAAACACGTCGTGCAAAATTTCATTCCAATCGCTTTACTCCTTCGGAAGTTAGCGTGCTTTCGACAGACAGACGGACGGACGGACGGACATGGCTAGATCGACATAAAATATCGCGACGATCAAGAATATATATACTTTATGGATAGTGTCTTATACACTATATAAGACACTGATACTACCTGAGCTGTTATATAGCTCCCAAGCATGGGTACTTGCGAAAGCAGACGAGGTGGTACTTGAAGTGTTTGAGAGAAAAATCCTTCGAGAAATATATGGACCAGCTTGCGTTAATGGAAAGTATAGTATACGAGCTGGGAGCTGTATGACGACTATAGCATCATAGTTAAAGGCATCAAAATACAACGGATGCCTTAGCTAGGACATGTTGTCAGAATGGTTGAAGAAGCTTCAGCACAGAAGTCTTTTGAAGGCAACCATAAAAGTAAACGCAAAAAAAGGAAAACCAAAACTCCGATGTAGTGATCAATTGGAGAGCGACTTCTAGAAACTGGGAGTCAAAAATTGGAGAAGAAGCGCTGAAGATCGAGGCGCTGGGGCATAAATTCTACCTTCGGCTATAGGAATAAATTTTCTGTAATGGCCAATTAAGTAAAGTAATACAGGTTATGAACCGATACCAAACTTGGCGCAGTCGTTAGAATACATTACAAAACGCAACGTGCTAAATTTAAGCCAAATTAAAATTGCGCCCTCTAAATGCTAAGAGTCTGATCGGTAGATCATTTTATATGACAGCTATATCAGGTTTTGAGTCGATTTGTACAATATTTGACACTGTTGTTGGAAGTCATAACAAAACTCCACGTGCAAAATTTCAGCCCAATCACAAAACAATTGCGTCCTCTAAAAGCTCAAAAAGTTAAATCGGGAGATTGGTTTGTATGGCAGCTATATAAAAGCTTAGACCGATTCCACCTATTTACAATCTCAGCCGACCTACACCAATAATAAGTACCTGTGTAAAATTTCAAACGTTTAGCTGTAGTCCCTCGAAAGTCATAGTGCTTTCCACAGAAGGGCGGTCACATAGTCGGACAGACGGACGGACCCATGGTCGTACAGACGGATGGACATGGCCAGATCGACTAAAAATGTCAAGACGATCAAGAGCATACATAAATACTTTATGGGGTCTTAGATGAATATTTCGACAATGACCAAATTTGTATACACCCACTTTATAAGGTCGCAAATCAATATTTCGTGTTGCTGCATTGGTGGCTATAAAAAGTTACCAAATCGGTCTATAACCTGGTATAGATACCATATAAACCGATTTCCCGATTTGACTTCTTGAGCCCTTACAAGCCGCAATTTTGTCCGATTTGGCTAAAAATTGAGCATGTATTGTTTTGTTATGACTTTCAACAACTGTGCCAATTATGATCCACATCGGAGTATAACCTGATGTAGCTCTCATATTAACCGATCTCCCGATTTTACTTCTTGAGTACATACAAGCCGCAATTGTTGTCCGATTTGGCTGAAATTTTCCTTGGGGTGTTTTGTTACGACTTTCAATAACTGTGCTTAGTACGGCTCAAATCGGTCTTTAAGCTGATATGGTTCCCATGTAAAGTGGTCTCTCGATTATGCTTGTTCGGTTCGTAGAAACTTCAATTTTTGCTGGTTGTATGTCAAATAAAATTATTCTCTTGAACTAAATTTATTTTGTATAAAATTTTAGCAGACTTCATGGTGGTCGGTTCCCAAGATTCGCCCGGCCGAAATTTGCACACTTTTACTAGTTTTTTATACCCTCCACCATAGGATGGGGGTATACTAATTTCGTCATTCTGTTTGTAACACCTCGAAATATGCGTTCAAGGCCCCATAAAGTATTTATATTCTTGATCGTTGTGACATTTTAAGTCGAACTAGCCAGTCCGTCCGTCTATCCGTCCGTCTATCCGTCCGTCCGTCCGTCTGTCTGTCTGTCGAAAGCACGCTAACTTTTGAAGAAGTGGAGCTAGCCGCTTGAAATTTTGCACTAACCGACCTACACAAATACTTCTTATTAGTGTAGGTCAGTTAGAGACTTCTTGAGTCTCTAGAGGGCGCAATTCTCGAACAACTGTGCTAAGTATAGTTCAAATCGGTTCATAACCAGGTATAGCTGCCATATAAACTGATTTTGTGTCTTGATTTCTTGAGCCTTTAGAAGGCGGAATTCTTATCCGATATCACTTCCAATAACTGTGCGAAGTATGGTCCAAATCGGTTCATAACTTGATATAGCTGCCATATAAACCGATCTTGGGTCTTGACTTTTTGAGCCTCTAGAGGGCGCAATTCTCAACCAATTTGACTGAAATTTTGCACATAGTGTTTTGATATCACTTCCAATAACTGTGCGAAGTATGGTTCAAATCGGTCCATAACCTGATATGGTTGCTATATATCTTGAGTTCTTGAGCCTCTAGAGAGAGCAAATCTCACCCGGTTTGGCACAAATTTTGTACAACGGCTCCTCCCATATACGAGTGCAATATGGTCTGAATCGATCTATAGCTTGTCACAGCTTCCATATTAACCGATCTCCCGATTGTGCTTCTTGAGCCCCGAATCGGTCTATAACTTGATATACTAAACTACTACTTAATTTCCCATTTAGGAACAGGGGATACTTCTCTCATATCAATGAGTGCAGTCCGATTAATGTTTAAGCCCAATGATAAGGGGCCTTTTTTTATGCCGAGTCCGATCGACGTGCCGAGTGGCAACACCCCTTGGTAGACAAGTTTTTAAATGGCAAATGTAGCCCATTAGTAAAGGGATAGCAACCGCTGAAAAATTTTCTGATGTTTCCGCCGAGGTTTGAACCCAGGCGTTCGGCGTCATAGGCGGGTATGCTAGTCTCTGCGCTACGGTGGCCTCCGAGCCTGCTTAGTTACAGTAGCTTATACAAACATGTTTGCCAACTGCGAAGCTTTGTTTTTGTTCGTACGCCAAACGCATCAACGAATTCGTTGACGCATTAAAATTTATGGATTAAAAAAAAACCAAATGACGTGTGACCAACGTGCGCAGAATGCGCTTAGGATAGTTCCACTTTTAGTAGTGGCATTGAGCCTTATCAGATACAATAGCTAATAGTAACATTTTTGCCAATATTTGTGAAGTTTTGTATTGTTCGTACGCCAAACGCGTCAACGAATACGTTGACGCATTAAAATTTATCGATTAAATACAAAAAAAAAATTAAAAAATTTCAAAAACAAATAAAAACATTAAACAAAAACAAGTTAAAACTGCATAAACTTTTTTACACACTACTATGAATTATAGCCGCACCTCATATGGAGACTTTATAAAGGGCTTGGTTTATATATTATATAAAGATGGGCCTATTTGAAGTGTATACACTGCAATTACTTCAAATCATGTTAAGGGGGTATTACGGAGGTGCAACGCCTCCAAATGATTGGACGCAATTATTAATGCCAGAATTGTACTCTATTACCAAATACTTTTCATTTGAGTCCTCCTTTGTCCCGATCTGGCTAAATGCCCTTTCATTGTTTCGAGGGTTGGAACGGCCTCAAGCTCTTCGCGCCAAATTTGGATGTTAGGTTTGTATTTTATTCCCAAATACTTCTTATATGAGCCCAATATTGTCCCACCGCACTACATTTCCCCTTAGAGAGTTTTATAGAGGCCGGCCCTTGACCCATCTAAACTTAATGCTATTTTCACTTTAACAATAACATAAATTTAATATTTTAAGGTGTTATGCATTCAATAAAGCCCTTTGTGAAGAAGTTTGACTCCCAAACAAAGCCTAATACAAAACCTGAATTGAGGTGATAGTCTGCTAACCAAATATAATTAAAACAATTTTCCATTAATCCATTATGACTAAGCTATGTCTTTTTTCTAATTTTCGCCAATATTTATGCAATTTGGGTTGTATTCGCATGCCAAATATGTCAACAAACTCGTTGACGCATTAAAATAAAACAATAATCTAAATATAAAAGACAAATCGAAAATATTTTTGAAACCGAAAATTATATAAACCCGGGACGAATCTTCTAACTATAGATTTTATTCGCCGAATTATATGGAAATGAAAATAACAGAAAACTCGTAAAAATAATTTCCGCATTATAAGACCGATTGATTTTGACTCGGACCACTGTGCAACGAAATGACGTGTGGCCAACGTGCGCAGAATGCGCTTGGGAGAGTGCCAGTCGTGGTAGTGGCGTTGAGCCTTATTAGATACAATAGCTAATACTAACATTTTGGCCAATATTTGTGAAGTTTTGTTTATGTTGGTATGCCAAACGCGTCAACGAATGCGTTGACGCATTAAAATTTTCCAATAAAATACAAAAAAAAACTTTAAAAAAATTTCAAAAACAAATAAAAAAATTAAACAAAAACAAGTTAAAACTGCATAAACTTTTTAATCACGCTGCTATGGAATATACAATGGTAGCATTTCTTGACATTGAAGGTGCTTTCAATAATGTAAAACCGATGTCAATCGTAAAGGAGTTGGAGTTTCTAGGCCTCAACTTTACCATAAGAAAGTTTATTAATAACTTACTTACTAAACGATGCATTACGGCAGGCTTGGGATCTGTGGATCTAAAAAAATGGGTCAGCAGAGGAACTCCTCAAGGAGGTGTACTTTCTCCTCTACTTTGGAATATAGCCATTAACAATTTATTATTGTATCTGGAAAAAAAAGGAGTAAAAGTGATCGCGTATGCTGATGACGTGGCAATTGCGTTTAAGGGAAAGTTTTACAGCACTCTAAGAAATATACTTCAAGAAGCTCTACGTGCAACAGTAAAATGGGATACCGAAAGTGGTCTGAGTATAAATCCGTGCCAGACAGAAGAAATTCTTTTCTGCAGGAGATACAAGTTGCCTACAGTGAAACCTGTCTCCTTGGGTGGAGAGAATTTTTCATTTACAGAAAGCGCAAAATACCTGGGTGTTTTGCTGTACAGGAAATTGAACTTCAAATCCAACATTTTGGAAAGGGCAAGAAAGGCAACTCTTCCCTATACACCTGCAAGAGAGCCATTGGCAAAAGTTGGGGATTAAGACTGCGCGTCATGCATTGGGTATATACTGCAGTTGTCAGACCTATTATGCTATATGGTGTTGTGCTCTGGTGGACGGCGCTTTAAAGGATGGCTTGTTTGTGGCACTTGGAGGCCACCGTAGCGCAGAGGATATCATGTCTGCATATGACGCTGAACGCCTGGGTTCGAATCCTGGCGAGACCAACAAAAAAAAATTTTCAGCGGTGGTTTTCCCCTCCTAATGCTGGCAACATTTGTGAGGTACTATGCCATGTAAAAGTTCTCTTCAAAGAGGTGTTGCACTGCGGCACACCGTTCGAACTCGGCTATAAAAAGGAGGCCCCTTATCATTGAGCTTAAAACTTGAATCGGACTGCACTCATCGATATGTGCAAAGTTTGCCCCTGTTCCTTAGAGGAATGTGCATGGGCAAAATTTGCAATTTGTCATGCATTGGGTACATACTGCATTTGTCAGACCTATAATGCTATATGGAGTTGTGGTCTGGTGAACGGCGCTTCAAAAATCCCCCTACTGCTCAATACTTAACCGGATCCAAAGGATGGCTTGTCTGTGCATCACAGCCGCACTGAGGACGACATCCTTTGATGCACTGAATTTAATGCTACATCTTATGCCTGTGCATATTGTGGCTTCCCAAATTGCAGCGACCACTGCCGTGAAGTTAAGGGAGCTTCTCATTGGTCATATGGCGCCTACGATCATCAAGAATAACAATTCTTGATGTTCCAGGCAGTGTGAATTACACCCTACCTGAGCCGCTTTTTGATAAAAGGTACTGTACCACTTCCTGATAGAACCGATTTGAACTTCGATATCCCTTGTAACAGAAGTTACATAGTCTTCTATACGGTTGGTTCCAAACTAAACCACCAGGTGGGCTTTGGGGTGTTCTCTAAAGATCTAGAGCTGGTCATATCGAAGAGGTTACCCGCCCACTGCAGTGTGTATCAAGCAGAGATCCTTGCAATTAAGGTAGTGATGGAAGGGCAAAGAAAAAATGTCATTAAGACGATTGGTATGAATATCTTCTCAGACAGCCAGGCGGTCATTAAATCCCTGGAGAACGTGTTTCTGGACACGAAAACCGCCCTCCACTGTCGCAGATCTCTCAACGAGATGGCTGAACAGTTCAGAATTCATCTGTTCTGGGTGCCGGGCCACAGAGATATCCCAAGGAATTCTAAAGCAGACGAGCTTGCGAGACTAGGAACAACCTTACACATTCCAGGCAAACTGGAATCTGTGGGTATGCCTCTACCAACATGTAATCTCACTTTCCAGGACCAGACCCGAAGGCAGCGAATGATAGATGGTCACAAAGAGGGCGCTGTAAGCGTTCCAAAACTATGTGGCCTCATCTAGACTTTAAGAGGTCTACTGCTTTGCTGTCACTGGCTAGATCAGTCGTCTCAGACTGTCTAATCGGAAAGCATGCTGACAGACTGAAGTTTGCCAGCAACGACTTTTGCAGAAGTTGTAGGGACATCGAAGAAGAAGAGACTATAGAACACCTTCCGTGTGTGTATCCCGCACTAGCAGTAAGAAGGAATTCCACTTTAGGTTCTCATTTCTTTGAGAACCTGTCTGATTTAGCGGATGTGAACATTCGCAAGTTATTTGGGCTTTTTAAAGCGTTCTGGATAGTTCAACGGTAGGAACTAGAAGGCATCTTCCTTCTTCTGTTCCTGTGGTATCACAATCGACGAAAACGTCCAATTGAGTCTGATGGCAGACTGCCACTTAAACCTAGCTTAACCTAACCTACTATGGATTATAGCCTCTTCTTATGTGGAGACTTAGTAAAGGGCTTGATTTATACAATATATTACTAGCTGAGCCGGGCCCGCTCTGCTGCGCCTTCTTTTACTTTATATGGAACAAAAGTTTCCTTGGAAAATTTTTTTTTGGACAATTAAAGAGCTTTTAGTGAAATACCATGCTACGAAAATAGTATATCGCTTGGCTAACAGTTTAACAATATATGTGCCTTTATCTGAATCCCATGTGATCTTTATTGGTCTACTCTATCCTTAAATTACTTTATTTCAGCCCGATATTCTCATGATGTCCGATTTAGGGGCATTTTCGGCATCGTGCTGTTCTCTCAAATGCAATTTATATTGCCATTGTTTTAAGTGGAGTTTGCAGGATGAGGCGCCCCCGAAGCACATGGCGCCAAAATTGGCTATCAAATTCGTTTTTCAAACTCATATACCTTTCATTCGCCACATATTGGCATGGTCGAAAAATTTTTACCCTTTGGGGGGTGTTTTGGGGAAGGTGTGATGCCCTAAATACATGGTCCTAAATTTAGATATCAAATTCGTATTCTTCTCCCAAATTCCTTTACCTGAGCCCCATATTCCGATGTTCAGTAAAAAAATGCTGCTTTTGGGGTATTTTGGGAAAGGGGTAGGCCCCCCGAAAATTGGTCACGAAAGTGGGTATCAATTTTGGCTCTACCCCCCATACCTTTTATTTAAGCTCCACATTGACATGGTCGGTAAATATGTCTGATTAAGGGGTGTTTTGTTGAGTGGGGTGGTCCCCCAAGCACTAAGCCCTGAAAATATATCAGCAACGTTTTCTTTTCTCATATATCTGTATATAATTTATTTGAACCTCATATTACCATTGGCCTCAAAATTGGATATCAAATTCGTTTCCTAATTGGGGTTGGTATGGTGGTAGGACATCCTCTAGACAGTTGGTCCAGAATGTTGATATCAGATTCATGGTCTACTCCCAAATACCTTTCATTGGAGCCCCATTTTCCATAGTCGGCAAACATGACCGGATTGGGGGGTGTTTTGGGAGATGGGCGGCCACTTAATGACTTGGATTTGAAAATATCTATCAGATACGTGTTCTACTCTTAAATACCTCTTATTTGAGGCTCATATTGTAATGGTCAGCAAATATTTTCTATTTCGGTGGTGTTATGGGGGTCGGATGGCCCCATAAACACTTCCCGAATATTGATATCCCGAATATTGATTCGTGCTTACCTTACCTTTCATATTGCCACATATTGATATGGTCGTAAATTTGTCTTCTTTGGGGGATGTTCTCGGGGATGGGTGGCCCCCCAAATACTTGGTCCCACATCTGGATATCAGATTCGTATTCTACACTCCAATACCTTATATTTAAGCCCCATATTGCCATGGTCAGTAAATAAGTCCTGTTTTGCGGGTGTTTTGGGGAAGGGGTGGACACCCCCAGAAACTTAGTCCCACATTTGGATATCAGATTCGTATTTTACTCGCAAATACCTTTCATTTGAGTCCCATATTGCTGTTGTCAGTAAATAAGTCCTGTTTAGAGCGCGTTTTGGAAAGGGGTGGACCCCCAGAAACTTGGTTCCACAAATGGATATCAGATTCGTATTCTACTCGCAAATACCTTTCATTTGAGTCCCATATTGCCATGGTTGGTAAATATGTCCGATTTTGTGGTGTTTTGGGGGTTGGGGTTGTCCCCCAAACACTTGGTTCGACGATTGGATATCAGATACGTTTTCTAATCTTAAATACCTTTCATTTGAGTCCCATATTGTCGTGATTGGTGTATATATATATATATATTTGGTAGATTTTGGGGTGGGGCGCCCCCCCGGTACCCTATCCAAAATTTGGATACCAAATGTTTGTTTGTTTTTAAGTCGGACTATCCATCTCCGAGATCTGGCGTTTCTGACAGGGTAAGGCGGAGGTTCCAGATAGACAGACGGACGTAGCTAAATCGAATCAGAAAGTGATTCTGAGTCGATCGGTATACTTATCAATGGGTCTATCTCTCTTCCTTTTCGTTGTTACAAACTAATTCACTAAGTTATAATAACCTCTACCACAGCAGTGGTGTAAGGTATAGAAATGTAGTACACTATTTTCAACGCGGGATCATTATGCACCATCTGTGAAAATTTTAAGAAAATCGGTTCAGTCGTTTCTAAGACTATAAGGAACACACAAACAAACACAAATTGATTTTTGTATATAAGATTAAAAGATGGGCTTATTTGAAGAGTATACACCGATTTTTTTCCAAACCATGTTAATACAATATAAAGTCTAATTCGTTCTCTTTTACGAACTACTTTTCATTTGAGTTCATTTTTTTCCCATCTGTCTAAATGCCCTTTCAGTGTTTCGGGGGTTGGAACAGCTCCAAGCACTTCGCCCTTAATATGAATGTTAGGTTTGTATTTTACTCCCAAATACTTTTTATATGAGCCCAATATTGTCCAACCGAACTACATGTTCCCTTCGAGAGTTTTGTGCGGGCCTGCCTTCGGCCCAGCCAAATTTAACGCTATTTTAACCTTAGGTGGGGAGGAGATAACGCCAAGATTTTTGTCTTAGCATTATGACTAAGCTAAGTTATTTTTTTTTTTTTTTTTTAATTTTTGCCAATATTTGTGCAATTTGGGTTTTATTCGCATTCCAAATATGTCAACAAACACATTGACGCATTAAACTATAACAATAACCTAAATATAGACGACGAACCGAAAGAATTTTCAAAGCCGAAAAAATATATACCCGGGCCGAATCTTATGTACTTTCATTCGCCGAATTCTATGGAAAATGAAAATAGCAAACAAGTAAAAGCGTGCTAAGTTCGACCGGGCCGAATCTTATATACCCTCCACCATAGATCGCATTTGTCGAGTTCATTTCCCGGCATCTATTCTTAGGCAAAAAAAAAAACGATAAAAGAAAATATTTGCACTGCTATTAGAGCGATATCAAGATATGGTCCGGTTCGGACCACAATTAAAGTATATGTTGGCGACCTGTGTAAAATGTCACCCAATTGCGCTCTTTGGGGGCTCAAGGAGTAAAATAGAGATATCGATTTATATGTGAGCTGTATCAGGCTATAGGCCGATTAAGACCATAATAAACACGTATGTTGATGATCATGAGGGGATCCGTCGTACAAAATTTCAGGCAAATCAGATAATAATTGCGACCTCTAGAGGCTCAAGAAGTCAAGATCCCAGAACGGTTTATATGGCAGCTATATCAGGTTATGAACCGATTTGAACCTTATTTGGCGCAGTTGTTGGAAGTCATAACAAAATACGTTATGCTATCCCTCTAGAAGTTCAAGAAGTCAAGTCCCCAGATCGGTTTATATGACAGCTATATCAGGTTATGGACCGATTTGGACCATACTTGGCACAGTTATTGGAAGTCATAGCGAAAACCGTCGTATAAAATTTCATTCCAATCGGATAAGAATTGCGCCCTCTAGAGGCTCAAGAACTCAAGACCCAAGATCGGTTTATATGGCAGCCATATCAGGTTATGGACCGATTTGAACCATAATGGGCACAGTTGTTAGAAACTATAACAAAACACGTCGTGCAAAATTTCTTTTCAATCGGATGAGAATTGCGCCCTCTAGAGGCTCATGAAGTAAAGACCCAAGATCGGTTTATATGGCAGCTATATCAAGTTATGGACCGATTTGAACCATACTTGGCACAGTTGGTGAATATCATAACAAAACATGTCGTGCAAAATTTCATTCCAATCGGATGAGAATTGCGCCCCCTAGAGGCTCAGGATGCAAATACGGTTTATATGGCAGCTATATCAAAACATGGACCGATATGGCCCATTTACCTGACCTACACTAATAAGAAGTATTTGTGCACAGTTTCAAGCTACTAGCTTTACTCCTTCGAAAGTTAGCGTGCTTTCGACAGACATACAGACGGACGGACGGGCGGACAGAGGGACGGGCATGGCTAGATCGACATAAAATGTCACGACGATCAAGAATATATATATTTTATGGATTCTCAGACGAATATTTCGAATAGTTACAAACAGAATGACGAAATTAGTATACCCCCATCCTATGGTGGAGGGTATAAAAAATACTCGTTAAAATAATTTCAGCATTATTAGACTGAACTCACATAGCACACTCTATTGATTTTTATTCTAAAGGAAAATACCAATTAAATAATATATCAGAATAAATGGTAGGAATAATTCGCGTTTCAAACTAAAGGCAAGGCTAATACTGTGGTTGAAGCCCTCAGAGAGTAGCTTTTCATATATTACAGAGTGATGCTCATTTAATATTTATCAATCGTATATAAAACCGCTTATTCTTTTTGTACCATCCACCATAGGATGGGGGTATACTAACTTCGCTACTCTGTTGGTCACACTTCGAAATATTGGTCTCAGATCCCATAAAGAAAAAAAATTTTTGATCGTCTTGAGATTTTAAGTCGATCTAGCCACGTCCGTCCGTCTGTCCGCCTGTCTGTGAAAAGCACTCTTGAAATATTGCACAAATACTTCCTATTAGTGTAGGTCCGTTGGTATTGTAAATGGGGCATATCGGTCTCTAGTTAGATATAGCTCCCATATAAGGCGATCACCAGATTTTACTTCGTAAGCCTCTAGAGAACGCAATTCTAATCCGATTTTGGTGAAATTTTGCACAATCACTTCTCCAATGACCTCCAACTTAGGGGCCAAGTACGGTTCAAATCTGCGCAAAACCTGATTTAGCTCCCAATCAATCCGATCTCACGATTTTACTTCTTGAGCCTCTAGAGGGCCCAATTCTTATCGGATTTGGCTGAAATTTGGATCAGTCACTGTATCCATGAGCTCTAACAAATGTGTCAAATATGGTCTGCTAACCTGATATAGCTCCCATACCAGCCGATATCCCCATTTTACTTCTTAGGTCCCTCTAGGGCGCAATTCTTATTCGATTTGGTTGAAATTTGGCAAAATGGGATCTACTATTGTATTTATCATCCAAGCCAAGTATGGCCCTTATAGGTTTATAACCTGACAAAACTCCAAAAGCATAGCAATTCTTATCCATTATCTTTTATTTGCCTATAAAGAGATACCGAACAAGAAACCCCGCAAATGTTCTAGAAGCTGCAATTGTTATCCGATTAGGCTCGAATTTTATACGTACCTCCCATATAAACCGACCTCCCAATTTGGCCTCTCGATCCCTTACATACGGCAATTGTTACCTGATGTGGCTGGCATGCAGTTTTCTGTTGTGACTTCCAACAATCATTACGAGTATGATCCGAATCGCCTGCGAATATTCACATCCGCTAAATCAGACAGGTTCTCAATGAAATGAGAACCTAAAGTGGAACTCCTTCTGACTGCCAGTACGGGACACACACACAGAAGGTGTTTTATAGTCTCTTCTTCTTCTGCAAAAGTCGTTACTGGCAACCTTCAGCGTGTCTGCACGTTTTCGATTAGGCAGTGACCTGTCATGACGGACACAATGACTGAGACGTTTGTTCTAGCCAGTGACAGAAAAGCGGCTAACATCTTCAAGTCTAGATTAGGCCATATAGTCTTGTAATGGTCAGAGCTCCCTCTATATGACCATCTATCATTCGTTGTCCTTCGGGTTGCCTTTCTTGCCCTTTCCAAAATGTGGGATTTTAAGTTCAATATCATGTCCAGCAAAACACCTAAGTATTTTGCGCTTTCTGTAAATGGAACATTCTCTCCACCCAAGGAGACAGGTTCCATGGTAGGCATCTTGTATCTCCTGCTGCAAAGTACTACTTCTGCCTTGCACGGTTTTAAACCTAGACCACTTTCGGTAGCCCACATTGCTGTTGCACTTAGAGCTTCTTGAATTATATCTCTTAGAGTGCTGGGAAACTTTCCGCTATTGCCACTTCATCAGCATACGCGACCACTTTTACCCCTTTTTTCTTCCAGAGACAATAATATATTGTTAATGGCTATATTCCAATTATAGGAGACAATAAACCTCTTGTGGTTTTCCTCTGATAACCCATATTTTTAAATCCACAGATCCCAAGCCTGCCGTAATACAGCTTTTAGTAAGTAAGCAATTAATGAACTTTCTTCTTTCATGATTGACGTCGGTTTTACATCATTGAAAGCACATTCAATGTCAAAAAATGCTACCATTGTATATTCCTTGACAGCGAGAGAACTCTCTATGTAGCCTACTAGGTCGTGAAGGGCTGTTTCAGTGGTTTTGCCTTTACTATATGCATGCTGCTGCCGCGACAGGCGATCTCCAGGGATCTTAGCCCTAAGATATGTTTCGATCAACCTCTTAAAAGTCTTCAGCATAAATTTTTCGCCATCGTGTGCTAGGGTTTTCCTGCTTTCGGAATGAAAGTGACTTTCGTGTTCCTCCGTCCCACAGGTATCTATAACATGTTGATACAAGCAGAGTATATCTCCTTAGGCCAAGGAACCAATCTATGAGACATAGCTTGTAATTCAACCAGTTGTACATCATCAGGGCCTGGCTACTTTAAGCCAGGATTTTCGGCTCATACACAATTTCCCCTATAACCTTCAACGAATGCATACACGTGAGTCTCTAAGAGTCTTATACTTATAGATTTTCGGTTCAGACACAATTTCCCTACTAACCTCCGCCGAATGCATGAAATTGACAACCTTTTCTGGCGCCACGTTATCCGTTGAAGAATTTCCCGGGAAATGTATATTAACAAGTAGTTCTTGTGTTTCCTCACTAGATATTGTCCATACATTCTCTGACTTCTGAATATATCCCACTGCAATAGGTCTCGAGGACAGAATCTTCCTAGATTAGAGGCCTCAGTTGTATCCTCCACGGAGCTGCAGAATTCTACCCAGCAATTGTTCTTAGCCTTTCTCAGCTTGCCCTTGCATTTTCTTAGCTCAGCCTTATAAATTTCTCAATCGTGTGGTGCTCTTGTGGCTTTCGCTCTGTTGAAAAGTTTTCTGCAGTCCTTCCTTCGACCAACCAGCTCTGGGGCCACCATGGCAGTTGCTGTTTGCCCCTTGTCTTGACACTAGGACATACTGACACCAGCGAGTCATTCAGGGCTTTCGTGATCCGCTTGACCATTATGTCTATATGCTGCGAAGTTGCCACTTCCTTTTCTGGTCTAGAAGGGATAGACTAGGCCCCATAAAAGGTAGAATGAAGTCCGGAATTCTAACCAAAGAATTAAATATCAAACCGATGGCTTTGGTCCAGGCTCATTCTCCTGCAGAGACACAGAAGGAATTCTGGTAACTGACACAGATCGCAGGCTGAGGATATGGAACTGCTACTGTCCGACGTTGGTGGGGAAGAGAATACCTCCTAGTCAGAATGAGGTCCAAGAGGCTGTGACTCGACTGAAGAACAACAAGGCAGCAGGTTATGGAAAGAACATTTTACCCAACTGCAAGGGTACGACGACGGCGGCGAAGAGAATACCGCAGAACTAATCAATGATGATGGTATAGAATGTTTACCTCTTAGTCAGAATGAGGTCCAAGTAGCAGTGACCCGACTGAAGAACGACAAGGCATCATAAGCCAACAGGTTACCCGCTGAACTATTTAAAACCGGAGTCGACACGCTGATAAGGCGTATGCATCAGCTTATATGCGCAATCTGGCTAGAAGAAAGCATACGCGATGATTAGAAACTCTGCATACTATGTCCCGTACATTCTTCTCCCCATCGCATACAAGATACTCTCGAGGGTACTGTGTGAAAGATTAAAACCTAATGTCAATGAGATAATTGGTCCCTAGTACTGCCGGTTTAAGACCTGATAAATTCACCCTGGGCCAGATATTCACACTGCGCCAAATCTTGAAAAAGGCCCGAGAAGGACAAATCAACACCAAACCATCTCTTTGTTGACTACAAAGCCGCTTTCGATACTCCTTTACGTTCAAAGGTATTTCAAGCCATGTCTGAGTTTGGTATCCCTGCAAAATTAATAAGACTGTAGGATGACTCTTGCTGATACGCGTTCCTCAGTAAGAATAGAAAAGAATCTCTCCGAACCATTTAATACCAAACGAGGTTTCAGACAAAGAGACAGCCTTTCGTGTGATCTCTTTAATATCCTGCTGAAGAAGATTTTACGAGATGCAGATGTGAATCGATATGGCACACTAATCACAAGAGAACACATGCTACTCGCCTACGTCGACGACATCGACATCACAGTTCGGTCACCGGAAGTAGTAACTGCAGCCTTTGAAAGAATCGAAAGAGAATCGTGCTTCTTACAAAATCCTTAATTGTTTTCAATACCACTCCTCTAAGTTGGTTCATATCTAATATTGTGTCTACCTAAGTACCGGTATCTGTTGGACGCGAAAGCCGGGCAATGACAAAGGAAATGCTCCAACGTCTCATCATCTTCCCCGCATGCCCTTCACATGCTATCACTTGCCACACCGATTTTACATAAGTGAGCTCCTAGTCCTATGTGTGCCGTTATGATACCTATAGCTATACTGACCTGCTTCTTGCTTACTTTCAGTAATAACCTCGTCTTTTCACGATCTGGATCCCCCCATAGAATTTTCGCCGTCCTACCGACCGTTTCGCTGTTCCACGATGTTGCATGCGCATTCGTCGCCCACTCCTTTAACTCGGACTACGTCGACCCAAAAGGCTTCGGGTTAACCAAGTTTATTGACGGCAGTCCTCTGGCCTTCACCACCAAATCGTCTGCACTTTCATTTCCCCTTACTCCGTTATGGCCCGGCACCCAAACGATGCGGATTTTGCCATCTTCAGAGAAGGTGTTAATCGCCTTCATACACTGCAAGACTGTTCGTGACCTTACCGTCCTGGTTGTTATTGCGCTTATGGCAATTTTACTGTCCGTAAAGATGTTCACACTCGACGTCCTCGCGTTAGAACCACACCACTTCACGCATTCCATGATCGCTCGGATCTCCGCCTGCAGGACCATATTATGGTCAGGCAGTCTAAAACAGATCTCAGTCCCTGGGTTCTCAATATAAACCCCCAGGCCCACTCTGCCCTCTAGCTTTGATCCATCCGTGTAACATGATCTTCCAGATGGCAATACTAGGGTTCCGTCAATCCAAGACTGTGCCGATGACAGATGAACTTCAAGGTTCATCTCAGGTATCCGATCGGAAACTTCTTCCCTTCCTTCCAGGTTTCCTATCGTCGCCTCGATTATACCGCGATGGTATGAGCTGCTCCCATCCTCAATCCATTCTCCCATCGCCTTAAGTCTCATAGCCGCAGTGGCTGCCTCAAACTTAATCTGTATGTCAATGGGTCGGATATTTAGAATAGTCTCCAGTGCCCTAGTGGGCGTGGTCCTCATCGCTCGCCATGGGTACATGTTTTCGTTAATGAAGAATATAGGCGTCGTGTGAACGCTGTATGACGACGATAGCATTGTTACACTTGTTAAAATACAACGGTTGCGTTGGCTAGGCCATGTTGTCAGAAAGGATGAAGAAGCTCCAGCAAAGAAGTCTTTTGAAGGCAAACACGGTGGTACACGCAAACCGGGAAGACCAAAAGCCCGATGGAAAGATCAAGGGGCGGAAAACCTCTCGAAACTTAGTGTCAGAGATTTTAGAATGAGCGCAGAAGATCGAGGCGCTTAGAACGCTATTCTACGTTCGGCTAGTGCAACAAATGTTCTGTCATAACCAATTTAAGTAAAGTAAAGTACAAATCCCATTAAAGTTGCTGCATTTTTTTCCTACTATCCCTTGTTGGATAGTAGGAGTTTCAGTTTTGATAGGCTGACTTACTTCTTTATTGGCTCCTAATGCTAATTTGATTTGATTTCAAATTCTTGAGTTGCCATTCGATAAATTATGCTTATCTGGCTGGCTGGTTGACTGACTGATTTGACTTCAAATTCTTGAGTTGCCAGAGAGGCATACTGGCTTTTGCTTATAAAGATAAACACCTTGAAATATGTGAACCATCGCAGTGTGTAGGATAAGGAGATACATCATATACTTGTTTGCATTGGCATTTAATCAAAAGACAAGATTAAATGATCATTTTCACACGAAATGGAATGAATGTATTGATATTATTAAAAATTTTTTTCTTTTATAAACGCCTTAAAGTATGCAGCGATTGCATTCAACCCCTATTTCTTCTTCTCAACCTAATGGCACGATTCCTGGCTATTCTTCTTAATCTCAGGTTTCTTCTACGCTGAGCCTCAGAAATGCCTCTTCTGGGAGGCTGTTTGGATCCCCCACCCCCAGCGGGAGTCTCTTCCTCTGGCGGAGTTTCTTCTTCGGGGGTGTTTCCTCCTCAGGAGGGGTTTCTTCTTCAGGGGGAGTTTCCTCCTCTGGTGGGGTTTCTTCTTCGGGTGGGGTTTCTTCTTCAGGTGGAGTTTCTTCCTCTGGAGGAGTTTCTTCCTCTGGTGGAGTTTCTTCCTCTGGAGGAGTTTCTTCCTCCGGAGGAGTTTCCTCCTCTGGTGGAGTTTCCTCCTCTGGTGGAGTTTCCTCCTCTGGTGGAGTTTCTTCCTCTGGTGGAGTTTCTTCCTCTGGTGGTGTTTCTTCCTCTGGTGGAGTTTCTTCTTCCTGACTCACCACCACTGCCACAAAGGCGAACAGCAGCAATAACTTAAAAAACTTCATTTTGGAATTTTTTCAAATTCCGCAGATGCAAGTAGTATAGCCTACCAGAACCCACTGACTTTTGATACACCATCTGCTCCAAAGTTCGATATTTATACAAAATGCGTTAAGAAACATAAAATTGAAAAACAAAATGCAAATGACATTGAAGAACAACTTGGGGGAAATACATACTTTTAGTGAATTGAAAATTTTCCATTTTATCTGAGCCAAACAGTCTAGGTAAATAAGCCAAAGCTACATATTTATCACCATAACAATGCCTTATTTCGATCATATAGCTAAGTCTGTTAGACATTCGCCAATATTTGTGAATTTTTTTCGCGTAGCAAACAAAAAAATTTAAAAACAAAATTGAAGCGCAGATGTTGGCAGATGATATGCACAATAATAGTTTGAACATTCAAAAACATATTGAATCATTTAAATCAATTTCAAATTACTACCAGTGTGGCAAAACTTAAAATGGAAAAGTTTGTCTGGATCAACAAATTGTCGGTTCTATAGAGTCATAAATGGCAAAAAGTAATTAAAACCCTCTGAATGCGATCGAAGAAGTAAGACTTGCCTTTGCTGAGATCATTTAGTTTGAGAGAGTTAATAGTGCAAGTACTACTTAGATTCACTTGGATCATCAAATTCACTTGGACTATCTTTACAAGGACTACTATGTGAATTTTTGACGTAACCATGAAAAATTTTATCTTAAATAATGGTTTTTTTTCTTATTTTTTCAAAGTAACCTTCTGCATGATTTATACACTTTTGCATGCGCACAAAGCAATTGTTTAAGCACTTTTCCACTCTGAATGAGACTCCTCCAAAGCGCTTCAACATCATTTACTGGCTATGAAAATCGTTGAACACGTATTTTTATCTTAAGTCATTGGGTGCCAAGTCAGGGCTGTTCACGTTCGTGCTGTGGCGTGGTTTGGTCTGCTCTGTGATTTTGATAGCAACCCCGATTTTGGTTTTGAAGTGGCCACTATGTCTTCAGGCGTGGGATATTTCTTCTAATCGTTGCTTACATGGCGCACTCGCTGGATTAGTTTAAGGAAATTATGAATGTTTTGTAATTAAATAGTTACTAGTTGCTATAATCGTTGAAGTGGACGGACGTACATTCTTCAAATAAACAAATTTGTTAATTTCGCTGAATTTGAAACCGCTGCTTGTTATTTCCGACGCGAAAAAGTGAAACACGTTTAAGTTTCCTGGTTTTGGCACGCGCACTAAATAACCGTGTATTATTAAAAGAACCTTTTTTTTTGCCTGGTTTGCCTTTGTTGGTTCCAGTGGTGTTCCACCAGTGTTTGGTTTAATTGTTGTTGGGATTTTGCCCTTTTGTTTTGCCGCGTAACATAGGTCCTTCGAGCCGGATACGTTGGAATACGAGGATCACTTTTAATCTCTCCCACAGATTTTGGCCAAATCAGGTAATATTATCGGTTTATTGGTGCGTACTAACCTTTTTATTAACAAAAGTAAAGTTGTTAATAAAATTTATTTGTTGTTGAGTACCCCATTTTTTAATCCTAAAAGGTGTGGATCTGGCAACGACGTCACAGCTGATCGACGTATTGATACAAAATACCAACAAATAACATTAAATTACTCGTTGGTCTTCTTCTTGTTATTCTGCTTTATTTTGGTTTTTCGCTTTGGAGCAAAATTTCTTTGTTGAATGTTTAATTAAAACAAAGACATACCGCAAAATAAAGGAGAAATGTAAAAAAAAAAAAAAAATATTAATAATAACAAATCTAATTGGTGCCTGTGCAAGATAAATGGTTGTGTTTTTATTTTTCATTTATCTTTGTTGACAGCTGTTGACATTTTGTACTGTTGGTAAAGGAGACTTCTAATAACAAGTTGCTTCGTCCATTACTTTTGGTTTTGGTTTGCATTGAATTTGTTATAATTAAATTGCTATTTTAGTAAAATTTCGCTGTTTTTGGTTGGAAGTGCTACAATTGCAACCAGTGTTTTTAATTCTTGTATGGAAAAGAGTTATTTTTTATATTTTTATCTAGCCGAAGAATTTTCGTTTGTCCACATTCTTTTTAGCAAGCTGTCTAAGTAAAGTGGAGACGTATAATCAGAAGTTGATTCGTCCTTCTCATATATTTCACTTGTATTTCGTGGACAATTATTTAATTTGCTATTTTCCACAAGTTTCGCTATACTTGGATAATTTAGCAAGGCCTTGGTGAGCGTTTTGGGAAAAGTGCTTCAGTGAAAATAGCATACCCCTATATATTATTGTGGAAATTTTTTTTTTTTCTTTTTCTTTGCTAACAATTGGTCTTCGTTTTACATACCTGACATTCTCTGTAGTAAGAGACTTATCATAAGAAGTTGATTCGTCCCGCAATTTTATTTAATTGGTAATTATTTTTATTTGTGGCTTCCTTGCTAGTTTTCACCAAATTTCGTTGCCCTCGGACATTTATCGGGATTCGGTGATCAGTTTGGTCTTGTTTAGGTGAAACATGGCAGAGTCGAAATTTTTCATTAAATTTAGGAAACTTGTGGCAGTATTCCTCGATTTCGAGAATGAATACAATGCTACGAACAACGACGATCATACCATGTTTACTGTGGAACTGCGGAAGGCAGAACTTAACAGGCTTTGGAATAGGATAAACACAGCTTATGAGAGTTTCAGTGTTGAATGCGATGGGTCGGAGAATGAAGAAGAGGCTTCACGTTTATATAGGCAGTGTAGAGAAGCCTACATCAGTTGTGCAGCACAAATGGGTGAGTTGTCCCAGTCATTCGCTAACCATTCCACTTTGTCGTCAACAATGGCTAGTCCTCACCAAGTCCAACGGAGAGAACCTTTGGAAAATAGATTTTTGGACCATCGTTTGCGTTTGCCACCCTGCACCACTGAAGTTTTTCACGGTGACTACTTGTCATGGCCTTCGTTTAGAGATATGTTTACAGCCGTATACATTGATTGTAAATCCATTACACCTGTTGAGAAGCTGTTCTATTTGCGTCAAAGTACTCAGGGGGAGGCTTTGGAAATAGTTAAAAAATCCCCTTTGACGAATGATGGGTTTGAGAACGCATGGTCCAATCTTAAAAGTCGATATGAGAACAAGAGAATATTGGTCAATAGTCAGTTGAAGATTCTTTTTAATCTTGGATCGGTTAAATCCGAGTCAGCAGGGGAGATAAATCGCCTTCAGCGGGACATCAATAATTGTATTACCGCTTTGAAATTGCATGAAATCGATATACACAGTTGGGATCCAATTTTTGTATTTTTGTGCTCAACCAAGTTACCAACTAATACTTTATCGCTTTGGGAGCAGACTGTTAGAAATAAGACGGAGATTTCAAAGTGGTCGGATCTGGACGATTTTCTGACAGCTAGATTCCAGTCTTTGGAAACAGTGTATGACCTGACACATTCCCATGAGGTTAAACCGACGGATACAAAGGATTCTCACGAAGCTTCCCGGTCCAGCAGCAAGGTAAAGTCGTACCAGACTAATATGGATAAAAGATTGTGTTTTGTGTGTTCACAAGATCATGTTGTGAAGTCCTGCCCAAGGTTTTTAGAAATGAATCAAGAGCAAAGGTTTATTACTGTGAAAAGGAATAATCTTTGTTTGAATTGCTTCAGCAGTAATCATAAGCTAAATCAGTGTACAAGCAAATTTAGTTGCTCGAAATGCAAATTGAGGCATCACACTCTCTTGCATAAAGAATCTAGACAGCTGGATACTGAAGACATGGTGAATTTGGAGGCTCAGCCTGGTACGAGTCGGTTTGCGGCCCAGAACGCTGCGAGTGATGAATCCAGGGTACAAAATTGTTTCGTATCTACTCGGAAGCAGGTGCTTTTGGGGACGGCCATTGTTCACATTGAGGTTAATGGAACTGTTTTCTCGGCAAGGGCGTTGATTGATTCTGGCTCTCAGGCTACATTTATTTCCGAGAAACTACAACGACGACTTAATCTCCCTGTAAGAAAGGTCAATGCCAGGGTGTCAGGTTTAAATAATGCATTAGCGGGATCAGCGGAGAAACAATGTGAATTTTCTTTGAAGTCTCCTCATAATGTGGGTTTTGAGGTGCAAGTTTCTAGTTTAGTTCTGCCACGATTAACGGGACGTCTGCCTGGTCACACTCTTGACATTCCAGATTCCTTTTCGTTGGGCGATCTTCCTTTGGCCGACCCGAAATTCGGTAGGAGTGATCAAGTGGACATATTAATTGGCGGTGATATCTATCCTCAGATCTTGCTGGGTGGTGTTCGGCAAAACGTACTCGGGTCTCTTGTGGCCCAGGAAACTATTTTTGGCTGGATACTTACAGGGCCGATTTCTGACTCAAGTCCTGGGACATTTACTACCTGTGTCTCATTTTGCACTGCGGTCGAGCTAGACAGGCTTTTGGAGAGATTTTGGTTAGTAGAGGAACCACCCAAGGTTTTCAAATACAGTCCAGATGATGAATATTGTGAAGACGTCTACAAAAGTACTACTACAAGGTTGCCGGATGGTCGATATGTTGTATCGCTACCTTTTAGACCTCAATTTGCAAATGGGAAGGGTCTTGGTCTTTCCAGGACGAAGGCGTATCGCCAGTTTTTGAGAAATGAGGTGTCATTGTGTAATAAACCGGAATTTAAGTCCACATATGACGGTGTCCTTGATGAATATGTGCTATTAGGCCATATGACGGAGATCCCTAAAATTCAAGAGGATTTGAATTCTTTTTATCTTCCCCATCATGCAGTAATTAAACCTGAGAGCACTTCCACAAAGGTAAGGGTAGTCTTTAATGCCTCTTGTAAAACTTCCACCGGCTTGAGTTTAAACGACACTTTGTACCCTGGTCCCATTCTGCAAAATGACCTACTGTTGTTGATAATACGATGGCGTTTTTATCGGTTTGTTTTTAATGGGGACATCGAGAAGATGTACCGTCAAATTTGGCTACATAAGGAACATACAAGATTCCAGAGAATAGTTTTTCGCAAGGATCCCAAGGCTGTTTTAAAAGATTTTGAGTTAAAAACTGTAACATTTGGTGTTAATTGTGCACCATTTTTGGCCATTAGAACCCTGTTACAGTTGGCCTCAGATGTTGAGAAGGAGCTGCCTTTGGCAGCTAAGATATTGCGTCATATGATGTATGTGGATGATGCTCTCGCGGGAGCACACGAAGTGACACTGGCTATAGCGGCTAGGGACCAATTGATTCAAGCCTTGTCCTCTGCTGGGTTTTCTATGAGGAAGTGGACCGCGAATGATGAAAAAATTCTGCAGGGATTACCATCTGGCCACCGTCTTAGTGAGAATTTTTTGGAAATCGAAGACGAGAGTAATGCCAAGACGTTGGGTATAAGGTGGAACGCCAAGGGTGATTTCTTCTATTTTTCAGTCAAGCCAATTCAAATGAAGCTGAATTTTACGAAAAGAGAAGTTTTATCTATAATTGCCAGTTTATTTGATCCTGCTGGTTGGCTTGGTCCCGTTATTGTTGTTGCCAAGATCTTGATGCAGCAGATTTGGGGTGAAGGAATTGGTTGGGACCAGGAATTGACTGAGAGGAGCCACAATATGTGGAATCAGTTTATTTGTGACTATGTGTCATTGAATCACATTAGGATTCCAAGGTGGGTGGGGTTTCACCCTAGCGCTCAAGTAGAACTTCATGGATTTTCGGACGCTTCAGAAAAGGCTTATGGAGCTTGCATTTATGTACGAGTTGTGGATGGTGGATCCGTACAGGCTCATTTATTACTGGCTAAATCGAGGGTAGCCCCTCTGAAGATTGTTTCGCTGCCGAGGTTAGAACTTTGCGGAGCTCTTTTGTTGGCAGATTTAATGGGAGTCGTTAGAATCGATTTGTGTTTAGATGAGAAGAACACTAAATTTTATTGTTGGTCCGACTCTATGATTGTTCTTGCTTGGCTCCAAAAACCACCTAGCTCATGGACGACCTTTGTTGCAAATAGGGTGTCGAAAATTCTTGATAAGGTTGGAAAGGACAACTGGAGACATGTCCGATCAGAGTGTAATCCTGCTGACCTGATTAGCAGGGGTGTTCGCCCTCAAGATCTTATAGATGAGACCCTATGGTGGCAGGGACCGTCTTGGCTACAATCTCCTAATAGCCAGTGGGACAAGAGCAACGTTGACTTTGCTACAGAGGAGGAGGAACGGAAGGTGAAACTCTTCTCAACTTTCATTAAGGATTATGAGGAAATTCTTGACAGGTTCTCATCCTATGCCAGGGCATTGCGTGTAATGGCTTATGTTTTTCGGTTCATTGACTGTTTAAATGGCCGGAGGAATTTTTCGCAGACATCAGTGAGTTCGGAGGAGCTCCAGCTTTCGAAAGAACGTCTGGTTGTTGTTGCCCAAAAGGTTTATTTCACTGACGATTACTATAGATTGTTGAATAATCAATCGATTTCAAATAGAAGTCATTTACTTTGCTTAAACCCATTTATTGATCCGAAGGGCCTGATGCGCGTTGGCGGCCGGCTGGATAATGCCACTTCTCTGTCGTATAGTGAAAAGCATCCTTTGATTTTGCCCTATAACTGTAGAATATCGAGGCTTCTGATAGTCTTCGTACATCAAATGACGCTGCATGGTGGTAATCAATTGATGCTTAGAGTTTTGAGAACGGAATTTTGGATACCCCGGGTTAAGAATTTGATTCGATGGGCCATAAATCGTTGTAGAATTTGTTCAATAATGGCAAAAAAGACACGTTGTCAGTTAATGGCGTCTTTGCCAGTCTCTAGAACAATACTTGACAGGGCCTTTACTCGAACTGGTGTGGATTTCGCAGGGCCATATGATATAAAGAACTATACAGGTCGAGCATGTTTGATAACGAAAGGATACGTGTGTCTTTTTATATGTTTTGCCACAAGGGCTGTCCATTTAGAAGCAGTTAGTGACTTATCGTCAACAACCTTCTTGGCAGCTTTCTCCCGTTTTGTTTCCCGCCGGGGTTGCCCCAAGGAAATGTATTCGGACAACGGCACTAATTTCGTTGGAGCTTCGAAGACTTTGAAATCCGAGTTTCGGGAATTTCTTAAGGTGATTGGCCCTCAACTAACGGGATCATATGCGACACAGGGCATCAGTTGGCATTTTAATCCAGCAAGCGCACCACATATGGGCGGTTTGTGGGAGGCTGGAGTGAAATCTTTCAAGCATCACTTTAGAAGAATAGCGGGTAGTCTTAAATACACCTTCGAAGAATTTTCAACACTCTTGGCCCGTATTGAGGCTTGCCTAAATTCGCGGCCACTTTGTCCTATATCTGATGATGTATCTTGTTTGGACGCGCTGACACCAGGACATTTTTTGATAGGTGGGCCCATTTTAGCTCCCCCCGAACCAGACATTCGAGAGGCACCTGAATCAATTGTCAACCGTTGGCAAAGGGTTAAGGCTTTAAATCAGCTCTTGTGTCTCCGGTGGAAGAATGAATACTTGAAGGAACTAACGAGAAGAAATAAGTGGAAAAATCCTGACGACAATGTGAAAGTGGAGGATATGGTAGTTATTAAGGAGGACAACATCCCACCGAATGAATGGAGATTAGGTCGTGTCACTAAGGTGTTACCAGGCGTCGATCAGCTGGTGCGTGTTGTAGAGGTCAAGACCGAACGTGGCCTGATAGTGAGGCCAGTAGTAAAACTGGTCGTCCTACCCTCTAATTAGAACTTATTTACTTTATTTTAGAATCATGGTTAAAGCAAAAAAATACAATGTCGACAATCGGGCCGGCAAAAAACGCATAGTTTGCCGTGTTTGCCTTAAGGACCACCCTCTGCGATTCTGTCGTAAGTTTTTGGATATGGATTATGCGGAACGAATGAAAATTATTTCGATATATCAGCATTGCGCTGGATGCCTAGCACATGATCATACATGGCGCACATGTGAAAGTACTGGCAAGTGTCGCAAATGTGGCGATATGCATCACACGCTTCTACACAAACCTGGACCTCGTTCGTCCACTGTGATGGCGTATCATGATGGTGCTAGGCAAGGACCACAACCTTCGTCCAAGACCCCGTCGAAGAAGGGACCTCGTCCGTCCCAATCTTCACATCAGCATGATGGACCTAGTTCGTCCAGACGTGCAACCAATAGGGGACCTAGTTCGTCCCGCGGTAATCGGCACAAGAGACCTAGTTCGTCTCAACATGCCCCCAAGGACAAACCTTCGAAGGAGGTAGTACCTTTCGATGAACGGAGGCGTAAGCCGTACAAAGGTAAAAATGAGATGTCAACAGAGGTAATTCCGGCATACTGCCTACGAGAGACCATACTGCTGAAAGCGACCGCTGTAATAAAGATAGTTTGTGGGGATCGCTACATACATGAACGGGCCGTAATTGACCCAAGCATTGAGAGTTCTATTGTAGCTGAGTCTTTGGTAAGTCGAATGGGTCAAAGGGTGGTCCGAGTCGGAAACAAGACAAGATGTCTTCTTCAAATTCGAGGCAATCACGGGATGTCGGCAACAGTCGAAACATATGCTGAAGTGCGTCGTAATCACACAGTTGTGACTCCAAAGAAGTCCATTGATGTACGAATTGTTGATGAGTTTCCTGGTTTGCAATTGGCAGACGAGCATTTTTATACCTCAGCACCTGTGAGTATCACGTTGGGAGGAGATTTGTACCCAAAAATAATGCGGAATGGGGTCTTTGGTGGTGCACTGGGAAAACCTCTGGCACAATTCACAATTTTTGGATATGTGATATCAGGTTCTTACACTCCCTAGTTTCCTGTAAGACATCATGTATATGCTTTAACCATGGTACGATATAATACAATATTTTAAACCATTGCAGCCTACTTCAATTGGATTTTTTTCTCACTTCGGAACTTGGTGATTTGTTGGATTTTGAATTTTGATTTTTTTTTTCACATGAATGAATTTTGAAAATGCTGTTTTTTGTGTAATATAGTTGAATTGCCTCATGAATTAAATATGAAATCAATGTGCTTTTTCTAGTTGGCACTGATGTGAACAACGCATTAATTCTTTTTTTTTCTTTTTGCTGTTTTATTTTCCTTGCTTTTCGAGTTATTTTCAGAGCTTTCGGATACCGCAAGACTGAAAGGTGGCCGGGATGTTCACGTTCGTGCTGTGGCGTGGTTTGGTCTGCTCTGTGATTTTGATAGCAACCCCGATTTTGGTTTTGAAGTGGCCACTATGTCTTCAGGCGTGGGATATTTCTTCTAATCGTTGCTTACATGGCGCACTCGCTGGATTAGTTTAAGGAAATTATGAATGTTTTGTAATTAAATAGTTACTAGTTGCTATAATCGTTGAAGTGGACGGACGTACATTCTTCAAATAAACAAATTTGTTAATTTCGCTGAATTTGAAACCGCTGCTTGTTATTTCCGACGCGAAAAAGTGAAACACGTTTAAGTTTCCTGGTTTTGGCACGCGCACTAAATAACCGTGTATTATTAAAAGAACCTTTTTTTTTGCCTGGTTTGCCTTTGTTGGTTCCAGTGGTGTTCCACCAGTGTTTGGTTTAATTGTTGTTGGGATTTTGCCCTTTTGTTTTGCCGCGTAACAGGGCTGTACGGCGAATGAACAAGAAATTCAACGGTCAAAACGGAGCTAATTTGAGACGATGTGTGAGAGCTCGAATTGTCATGGTGAACAATGATTAGTGTGCTCTTGTCTATTTTTCGAATTTCTCCCAATTCTTCAGGCAATCAAATTATGATGTGGCACTCAGAAATGGCCGTCCTGCGTTGTTTAAGCGGATCAGTCGCCACATGACCAGTTTTGCCGACGAAACTAGCGACCATTTGCTACGAAGTGCCTCGACCCCGAACAACTTTCGTTAGATATGGCTCGACCTTGAAGACCCAAGCGATCGATTGTGATTTTGTTTCGAGCTCATATCCCTAGATCCACGATTCGCCAATTGTGACGATCTTATGAAAGTATTTTGAAGCACCGCGTACTTAACTTATTCTAAATTTTTTTCCCACTGAACGACACGAGCCTTTTTCTAATGAGAACAAATCTTTTATACGGCAAGGTGTTCATGCAATATCGAATGTATGCTGGTGAAAGAAACGCCCAAGAATGTCTCTTTATGACGGTATGTTGCATGCCATTGTTATACCCACCACCATAGAATGGGGGTATACTAATCCAGTCATTCCGTTTCTAACACCTCGAAATATTCGTCTAAGACACCATAAAGTATATATAATATTGATCATTTCGACGTTCTGAACCGATCTAGCCATGTCCGTCCGTCCGTCCTTCCGTCCGTCTGTCGAAATCACGATAGAGGTCGAATGCGAAAAGCTAGCTGCCTAAAATTTTGGACAGAAACTACGTATCGATGTAGGTAGTTGGGGATTTTAAATGTGCCATATCGGTTCAGATTTAGATATAGCTCCCATATAATCCAATCTTCAGATTTTACGTCTTGAGCCCCTGAAAGCCGCACTTGTCCGATTTAACTGAAATTTTACACGTGCACATCAACTCTGCCAAGTACGGTCCAAATCGGTCTATAAGCTCCGGATTTAACTTTCTTAGCTTTTACAAGCAGCAATTTTCGACCAATTTGGCTCCCGACTTGACTTCTTTAGCCCTTACAAGCCGCTACATTTGTCCGATTTGGCTGAAATTTTGCATGTAGTGTTCTGTTAGGACTTCCAACAACTGTACCATGTTAAGTCTAAATCGGTCTATAACCTGATATAGCTCCCATATAAACCGATCTCACGATTTGACTTCTAGGGTCCTTACAAGCCGCAATTTTTGTCCGATTTGGCTGAAATGTTGCATGCGGTGTTCTTGTACGACTTCCATCAACTGTACCAAATACGGTCCAAATCAGTCTATAACCTGATATATCTCTCATGTAAACCCGTCACTCGATCTTCCTTGTTCGGTTCCTAGAAGCTTTAATTTTTTGCTGATTTGACAGAAGTTTGGAATCTTAAATATAAAAATCAATTTGTGTTTGTTTGTTTGTATGTTCCTTATAGACTCATAAACGGCTGAACCGATTTTCTTGAAATTTTTACAGATGGTGCATGATGATCCGTGGTAAAAATATGGTACTCTATTTTTTTGATATCTGAAGGGGAGCGGACGCTCCCCCTTACCCTAATTTTCAGAAACGCCAGATCTCGGAGACGAGTGGTGCGATTTAAGCGAAATTTTGTGTGCTCTCATATAGTACCCTAAAAATAAAAAATATTGGTATTTAAATTTCGGATGGGGTACCTAGGGGGGCCGCCCCACCCTAAAACCTACCAAACATATATTAACACCAATCACGACAATATGGAATTCAAATGAAAGGTATTTAAGATAAGAAAACGTATCTGATATCCAATTGTCGGACCAAGTGCTAAGGGGATCACCCCAACCCCCAAAACACCCTTAAATCGAACATATTTACCGACCATGGCAATATGGGACTCAAATGAAAGGTATTTGCGAGTAGAATACGAATCTGATATCCAAATGTGGGACCAAGTGTTTGGGGGGCCGCCTCTACCCAAAAAACATCCCCTTAAATGGGAAAATTTACGACCATAGCAATATGGGGTTCAAATGAAAGGTCTTTGGGAGTAAAGCACGAATCTAATGTCAATATTCGGGAAAAGTGTCTATGGGGACACCCCACCCCCACAACACCACCCAAATAGGAAGTATTTGCTGACTATTGCAATACGAGGCTCAAATAAGAGGGTTTTTAGAGTCGAACACGAATCCGATATATATTTTCAAGGCCAACTCACTGAGTGGCCGCCCATCCCCCAAAACACCCCCCAAGCCGGTCATGTTTGCCGACTATGGAAATATGGGGCTCAAATTAAAGGTATTTGGGAGTAGACCACGTATCTGTTATCAACATTAGGGACCAACTGTTAGTCAAGCGATATACTATTTTCGTATCATGGTATTTCACTAAAAGCTCTTTTATTGTCGAAAATAAATATTCCAAGGAAACTTTTGTTCCATATAAAGTAAAAGAAGGCGCAGCGGTGCGGGCCCGGATCAGCTAGTGTAAAATAAATGTATACCCTTCAATTAAATTTATTTTGTAAAATTTTAGCAGAATCCATGGGGGTGGGTTCCCAAGATTCGGCCCGGCCGAACTTAGCCCGCTTTTACATGTTTCAATATATCTTCGCACTGAACGACACGAGCCTTTTTCCAACGAGAACATAGCTTTTATACGGCAAGGTGTTCATGCAATATTGTTTGTATGCTGGTGAGAGAAAAGCCCAAGGATGGCTCTTTATCACGTTATGTTGCATACCAATGTTGCATTATAAGTTCACTCACACGCATCGACATTCTATGGCACAACGGCCATTTGTGGACGACCCCATGGAATTCGATTTTGAGTGAGCGTCATTCACGACTGAATTCATTAAAACGGTGCTAAAGCAGGGTGCTTCATTGCCACACAAAGATGCACTCTTGTCGTGATAATCCACTTCAAACGTTGTTTAAAATGGTCGCAGAAAAATCTTCAAAAATGTTCTCTGTCACAATGACCGTGTGTGGATGACCTTCACGGCATTCAACTTTAAGCCAGCGTCAGTCACGACTGAATTCATTAAACCAGTTCTTCATAGTGCTAAAGTATGGAGCTTCATCGCCATACAAGAATTTCAGATCCGCAAAACACACTTTTGTCGTGATAATCCATGTCGAAGGTTGTTAAAAATGGTCACACGAAAATGTTCACGAGTTACTTCCGTTTTTTGTCAAATACATTTTTCAAGTCACTGTAAACAATACAAGTGATGGTCGTCCGTCAAAATGTCGAACTTTCCAATGGTCATGTCAGATTGCAACTGGCAACATTTAGTGTTGCCTATGTCAAAAACTTGTATAGCAGCCCTCGTATTTAAACATACCCTTGAGGCTAACACAAAATTTTCTAACTTTTTCATGTTGAATACTACCGTACAAATTTTGCGAACCATGGTTAATTTAGGCTTTTATGTGTTTAAATCCAGCGAAACAATTTTTGTTCCAACCCTGCGGGAGATGTGTAGTTAATTGCCCCAAATATAACGGCCATAAACTGGTTACCAGTCACAGTACATATCATACAGCGAATGAAAAGTTTCAATTGTCATAACTTCTGAATTTAAATTTTTTTCAAAAAGTCGTTTAATTATTGTTAAAAATTGCTTATTCATTAAATACATTTCCTAACTAATGTTAATTCCTAAAAAATACTTCCAAAGTATACTCATCCTTTTCGAACTGTCCCAGGACCTAACCTGCGGTGATAGAATGGTGGCAATTCGTCACCTCGAGCGACAAACCCTTATAAAAGTGATAGGTTTTTTCGATGTAAGGTGATGAGAACTGGGACCGGTCTCTATCACCACAGGACCTATCCCGTGGCAGGTTTGGGACCTGCCCCATTTCCTGTAGGGAATTTTAAGGATTCGAGCCAAATATCCTTATTTTAATTGGCTATGACAGAACATTTGGCTCATTTGACGAATGTAGAATCTGGTTCCAAGCACCTCGATCTTCTGCGCTCCTTCTATAGTCTCTGACATATAGTTTCGAGGTGTCTCTCACCACTTGATCTTTCTATAGGATTCTGGGCCCGCCTGGTTTGCGTGTACCATCGTAATCGCCTTCAAAAATCTTCTTCCCTGAAGCTTATTCATTCATTCTGACAACATGACCTAGCCAACGCAATTGTTTTATTGTGATAAGTTGAATCTTTCTCTCAAACACTCCAAGCACTGCCTCGTCTGCTTTCACAAGTACCCATGCCTCGAAACTATACAACAATACGAGTAGTATCAGTGTCTTGTATAGTGTGATCTTTGTCTACCGATAGATGGCCTTGTTTCTAAACTTCGTACTTAATCTAAAGTAGCATCTGTTTGCCAGTATTATTCTTTGCCTTATTTCAAAACTGGTGCTAATCGTTTCGGTTACGGCAGTGCCTAGGTAGATAACATTGCTGACTATCTCAAAGTTGTGGTTCCCAGCTTTCTCCATTTTCTTTACTTGATCGGTTGTACAGGGCGTTTTGGGAGTTGGTACCATCCATTTTGTCTTATCTTCATTTACTGCCAGACCCATTTTCATCGATTCTTTCACCATACTTTCAAAGGCTGCAGTTACTACTTCCGGTGACCGCCCTATGATATCGATGTCATTGGCATAGGCGAATAGCATTTGTTGTCTTGTGAGTAGTGTCCCATATCTATTCACATCTGCATCTCGTATAATCTTCTCCAGCAGGATATTAAAGAGATTACACTATATGATGTCTTTTTGTCTGAAACCTTGTTTGCTTTTAAATGGTTCCGAGAGATTCTTTCCTATTCTTACTGAGGAACGCGTATCAGCAAGTGTCATCCTGTAGAGTCTTATTAATTTTGCAGGGATACCAAACTCAGACATGGCTTGAAACACCTTTGAACGTAAAGGAATACTCCTTTGTAGTCAACAAAGAGATGGTGTTGATTTGTCCTTCTCGGGTCCTTTGCCAGGATTTGGCGCAGTGTGAATATCTGGTCTATGGTAAATTTACCAGGTCAAAAGCCGCATTGATAGGGCCCAGTTATCTCATTGGCTTTAGATTTCAATTTTTCACACAGTACGCTCAAGAGTATCTTGTATGCGTTATGTAGGAGACTTCTTCCTCTGTAGTTGACACATTCCGTCTTGTCTCCTTTCTTGTGTGTTGGATATTGTATGCTGCAGTCTAATCATCGGGTATTCGCTCTTCTTGACAGATCGCGCAGACAAGCCGATGCATACGCCTTATCAGCGTGTCGCCTCCGGTCTCAAATAATTTAGCGAGCAACCCGTTGGCTCCTGCTGCCTTGTTGTTCTTCTGTAGGGTCACAGCTACTTGGACCTCATTCTGACTAGGAGGTAAACATTCTATACCATCATCAGTGATTTGTTCTGCGGTATCCTCTTGGCCACCAACGTCGGACACTAACAGCTGGGTAAAATGTTCCTTCCATATCCTCAGCTTTGACTTTGCACCACGACTTTGACTTTGCACGAGAATGTACCTGTACCGGTTTGATGTTTGATTCTTTGGTAAGAATTTCCGGACTCCATTCTGACTCCTGTACATCTGAATTCGCTCATTATCACGTCTTTCCGTATCCTCTTTCTTTCTTCGGAATAGACGTTTCTCCTCTTTCTTTTTCTCCCCATATCTCTCCTTCATTTGGCGTTGCTACTGATTGCAGGGTTGCTTTGCATGCCGCTTTCTTAGCTTCAGTAGCATCTCGAGACTCTTGGTTGTACCAAGGGTTTCTTGGGGGAGGCTTCCGGTGCCCAAGTACGGATTTCGAGGCATATTCCATGAGTTGACAATGGATTGCCACAGTGCTGTTATATCATCGGGAAAGGGATAGTTTTCATCAAGCAGTTGGGTCAGTCGAGTGGAGTATGCCGTTACTTTCTATTGGGTTTGCAGTTTTTCATAGAGACACATATGTATACGTAAAGATGACATTCCAATTATTATTTTTTGAAAAATTCTTTTTTTTTTCAAACCCTCCACCATAGAATGGGTTTACTTATTTTGTTTTTCCGTTTAGTATACATAATCTTGATTTTTACACTCTTAAGTCGATGAATGCATGTCCGTCCGTCTATCCGTCTAACTTTCGAAGCAATAAAGCCAGGCGCTTTAAGCTTTGCATAAATGTTCCTACGTATAAGTGTAAGTCACTTGGGATTGTAAATAGGCCATATCGGTCCATGTTTTGATTAAGCCATATAAACTGTTTTGGGTCTTCACTTTTTGTCCCCTAGAGGGCGCAATTAGTGTTTTCTTTTGATTTCCATCGTTTTGCCCATGTCCAATGTAGACCATACCAAGGGCATGGAGGGAGGTCAAGGTGGTTTTTATCCCCAAGGCGGGAAGAATCGTTTTTGCTGAAAACAATGGAGAGACTGATTGACCTGAAGGTGAGAGGGAGGCTGACGATGGAGAACTTCAGTGAGGCACAACAATCATTCGTCAAAGGCAGGTCAGTGAAAACGGCCCTTCACGATGTGGTACAGGAGGTCGAGACGTCTCTCCGACGGAAGGTGTACACTTTGGCGGCCTTCTTTGATAATCAGGAGGCCTTCTTTGATAATCGATAGTCGCCGCACTGCACCGCACTGCGAATCACCCCATAATCTTCCAGTGGACCAATGACATGCTTTATGACTTGTTTGTTCCATGTATGGGAACATGGGAGATAGTGTGGTCAGAAGACGGGTGACCAGAGGAACACCCCAAGAAGGGATGTTCTCGCCGATTTTATGGAATCTCATGGCAATAAAAATCCTATTGGATAACGGTGGCGCTGGCACGAGGATTATCGCTTATGCCAACGATGTCGTGCTGCAGGTCCGATGCAGGTTTCTGTCGACGATCGATTGGAAACTCGGAACACCGATAAAAGAGTCCTCAAGGCACTGTGCGCTTTCTACTCTTGCAGGAGGATGTTCGGTAGGAAGTGGGGGGTAACCCTCAAGATGATTTATTGGATGTATAGGGCCTTCGTTGGACCAGTACTGACCTACGGAGCACAAGGATGTTGATAGGCCGCAGAGAAGAGTACGCGTGCGAGCGGGTTCGCAAAAGGTCCAGAGACTGGCCTGCGTCGGGAAGATCCGCATCGCCACTGAGATCCGCATCGCAGCCAGGCCTGGAAGCGATGCTAGATATGTAGTCCATTGAGTCCTATATTCAGAACAACACCGGCCAGATCGCGCTTAGCCTGAGGGAGCTCGGCATGCTGAAAGAGGATGTTTGCGGCCACAGTTTGATTCTGGGCGTCATGGATGTGGAGGTTAGACTGAGGAGGATCTCCGACTACCTGGCACCAGTGCCGACAGGGGTGAGGGCATTTTCCTGGGAACGACGAATGGAGAGCGAATGCTGTACTTGAGGAGAGTGAGACCTCGATCTACACCGATGGCTTCAAGTAGGAGTCAGGGACTGGATTGGGGGTCTACTCTGACCCACACAATATCGGTATGTCTCTGAGACTGCCGGAAAAGTGTATGGTTTTTCAGGCAGAGGTCTGTGCCATTACAGTAGCCGCAAGACAAATTCTGGTAATAGATTTACCGCCCCAAAAACTCAGGATTATTGTGGACAGTATGGGGGCGCTCAAGACCTTAGGGTCGAGGATGGTGAAATCAAGATGCGTGACGGATTGTTTGGAGTCCCTGGATAGGCTCCGGGTTCACAATGTAACGCCGACATGGGTTCCTGGACATGAGGGGATTCCAGAAACAAGAGGGCGGAAAGAGGGGTTCGTCTGCCCCAGGCGGGCCTGCCACCGTTCTTGCCTCGGTGGCGAGATGGGACTCGGTGGATGGTTGCCGGACTGCAAAGGAGCTCTGGTCGGTCATCGACCGGAAGAGAACGAGGGAGTTGCTGGCGTACGATGAGTAACTTAACAGGGGTTATAACCTGGAACTGTGCCATGGCGGCGCGCATGGGAATACCGCACAATGACTTCTGTAGGAGTTGTCTCGATGAGGATGAGACTATTGAGCATTTGCTGTGTTCATGTCCGAATCTGCAGGAACATAAGCTCTCCTTTCTGCGGAGCCGTTTCTTCTGCGATCTGGATGAATTTGCGAGCGTACCTCTGGTAGGTCTCCGGAGATTTGCTGAAGGAACAAGATGGTTCCGACATAACATACCCTGATATAACTCCCATATAAGCCGATCTCGCTATAGTGCTTCTGGAGCTCCTAGAGGGCGCAATTTTAATCCGATTTGGCTGAAATTTTGAACAATGACTTCCACTTTGCTCTCCAACACCCACACCTAAAGTGGTCTGAATTGGCCCAAAAACTGATATAGGTCCAACAGCATAGCAATTCTTATCCATTGTACTTTTTTGTCTCAGGTGATACCGGACAAAGAACTTGACAAATTCGATCCCTGATGGAGGGAATGTAAGATTCGGCCCGGCCAAACTTATCACACTTTTACTTCTTAGACTTAGCATTTTAACATAAAATCAAGTAAAAGCATTCGAAATTTTCGGCCGGGCGGAAGCTAATATACCCTCCACCATTAATCGCATATGTCAAGTTCTTTGTCTTGTATCTCTTTATAGACAAACAAAGGATAATGAATAAAATTTGCGATGCTATTAGAGATATATAAGGTTATGCAGCGATTCTGACCGTATTTGGCACATATATTGGGCGTCATAGGAAAAGTCACGGTGAAAGTTTCAGCCTAATTGGATTACAATATCGCCCTCTATGGGAGCTTTATCAGGTTTTTGATCGATGCAGACCATATTTAGCACATATATTGGAACAAGTTATTGTGGAAATTTTCAGGCAAATCGGATAATTACTGCACCTTTTAGGGGCTCAAGAAGTAAAATCGGGAGTTTGTGTGGAAGCTTTAGCTTATTAAGGCCGATTCAGACCATACTTAGCACATATATCAAAGGTCATTACAGAATTTGTTGTGCAAAATTTCAGCCAAGGCGGATAAGAATTTCGCTCTCAGTCAGTCAGCCGTTAACATCCGGAATCCGTTTATGTGGGAGCTATATCAAAACATGGATCGAAGTGGTCCATGTTTAGCATACTTTTCACAGACAGACGGACGGATATGGCTGGATTGACTTACAATTTCATGGCGAACAAGACTATGTATAATTTATGGGGTCTTGGACCAATATGTCGATGTGTTACAAACGGAGTGAAGAAGTTAGTATACCTAAACCTATGGTGGAGTGTATAAAACTAAACATTTAATGACGCTCCTTTCTATACCTTCTACTACAGGATGAGCGAATACAAGTAAGGCCCGAAGAGGTTTATAATCTAATATATCTCCAATTGCATAGTACTTCTTATTCTTTATCCTTTTCTTACCTTTAAGGAGATACCGGCTAAAGAATTTGATAAACGCGATCCATGATGGAGCGTATATGAGATTTGCTTGGTCGAACTTAGCACGCTTTTAGTTGTTAATTTTAATTTTTTATGGTTGGTAATTAAAAAAGCTTTGTGAAAATTGTGATATCTCTACAAATATTGGTGGCCGCTAAGCTTTTTTAATTTTGTGCGTAAGCGATTTGTAGTAAACGACTCTTGTTTGTATGGAAAATTTTAATGAAATTCATTTATATTTTATTTTTTTTTTCAGAACTATGAAATCCGCTACTAAACGATTGACAGGTAAGTCAAATCTACCGTAAAAACGGGGGCCGAATCTAAACCATTGACTGTTCAAATAAATTTATCAATATTTTATCGGTTCACATTTGGATTAGTTTGAAGAATTCACTTCGGATAATGATGGAATGCATTTAGGGCTCAAGAAGACATATATATTAACTTGGAGGTACATTAGCATAAGTGCACTCCACGTACCAAATTATTTATAAATCGGATAAAAATGAAGGCCTATAAATTTTCAAGTACCCAATTCTGGGGAACGGTTGCTATATCTACTTCTAGACCTATCTGAACAGTATTTCGTGTGGTCAAGGCATAAACGTACTTTACATATCATATTTATGTCTAATCAAAGAAAAATTGAGGCTGCTAGAGGCTGAATAAGTCGAAACCGAAGACCTGTTTTTATTGGACCTATATGTCTTTATGAGCCTATCTACACTCCGAGGAGTTTGTTAACAGCAGAAATTCTGCTGAAATGGGACAATAGTAATTATTTGCTAAAATAGCAAACATTTTCTGCTGTTTTCAAATTAAAAAAAAAAAAAAACTAAAAAATGTGGAAAATATTTCGAAAGTGTCTGTTTGCGCTTTTTTTATTCACAAGCGCAATAGAAATCTAGTAAGGAAAGTCAAAAGACGGACGGTGCCGACAGTACAATGCCCTTCACCTGCACTATAAGTAAAAATTGGGAGCTACAGCTTATTCTGAACCAATTTTGACGGACCTCGCCGGATGTCTTCAGATGGATTATTAAACAATCCGCAAAAATGTTCAAACTGTAATAACTTCGGTTGACAATTTATATAAAGGGTGATTTTTTTGAGGTTAGGATTTTCATGCATTAGTATTTGACAGATCACGTGGGATTTCAGACATGGTGTCAAAGAGAAAGATGCTCAGTATGCTTTGACATTTCATCATGAATAGACTTACTAACGAGCAACGCTTGCAAATCATTGAATTTTATTACCAAAATCAGTGTTCGGTTCGAAATGTGTTCAAATTTTGACAAATTTTGTTCAGCGATGAGGCTCATTTCTGGTTGAATGGCTACGTAAATAAGCAAAATTGCCGCATTTGGAGTGAAGAGCAACCAGAAGCCGTTCAAGAACTGCCCATGCATCCCGAAAAATGCACTGTTTGGTGTGGTTTGTACGCTGGTGGAATCATTGGACCGTATTTTTTCAAAGATGCTGTTGGACGCAACGTTACGGTGAATGAACACATTTCGAACCGAACACTGATTTTGGTAATAAAATTCAATGATTTGCAAGCGTTGCTCGTTAGTAAGTCTATTCATGATGAAATGTCAAAGCATACTGAGCATCTTTCTCTTTGACACCATGTCTGAAATCCCACGTGATCTGTCAAATACTAATGCATGAAAATCCTAACCTCAAAAAAATCACCCTTTAGAAGTCATTGTGTAAAATTTCAGCCAAATGGGTTGCCCAAAAAGTAATTGCGGATTTTTTAAAAGAAAGTAAATGCATTTTTAATAAAACTTGGAATGAACTGTAATCAAATATACTTTTTTTACACTTTTTTTCTAAAGCAAGCTAAAAGTAACAGCTGATAACTGACAGAAGAAAGAATGCAATTACAGAGTCACAAGTTGTGAAAAAATTTGTCAACGCCGACTATATGAAAAATCCGCAATTACTTTTCATAGTAAGAATTGCTAACTTAAGGAGCTGAAGAAGTAAAATAGGAAGATTGGTTTTTAGGGGAGCTGTATTAGGATATAAACCGATTCATGCCATATTCGACACGTATGTTAAAGGTCATAGGAGAAGCTGTTGTATTAAATTTCAGCCAAATCGGATAATACTTGCGCCTTTTAGAGGCTCAAGAAGTCAAGATCCCAGATCGATTTATATGGCAGCTATATCAGATTATGGACCGATTTGAATTATTCTTAGCACAGTTGTTGAGTGACACAACAAAAAATCTCACGCAAAATTTCAGTTAAACCGGATAATAATTGCGCCCTCTTGTGGCTTAAGAAGTCAAGACCCCAGATCGGTTTATATGGCAGCTATATCAGGTTATGAACCGATTTGAACCGTTTTTAATACAGTTGTTGGAAGTCGTAACAAAACGCGTTGTACAAAACTGCAAAACTGCAATATTTCAGCCAAATCGGATAGGAATTGCGCTCTCTAGACGCTAAAGAAATCAAGATCCCAGTTAGGTTTATATGACAGCTTTATCAAGTTATGAACCGATTTCAACTATACTCAGCACCGTTGTTGGAAGTCATAACAAAACACCTCATGCAAAATTTCAGCCAAATCGGATAATAATTGTGCCCTCTAGCGGCTCAAAAAGCCTAGATTCCAGATCGGTTTATATGGCAGCTATGTCAAAACGTGGACCGATATAGCCCATTAACAATCCCAACCGACCCACTCCAATAAGAAGTATTTGTGCAAAATTTCAAGCGGCTAGCTTTACTCCTTTGAAAGTTAGCGTGCTTTCGACAGACAAGCGGACGGACGGACATGGCTAGTTCGACTTAAAATGTCATGACGATCAAGAATATATATTCTTTATGGGGTCTTAGACGAGGAGTTACAAACAGATTGACGAAATTAGTATACCCCCATCCTATGATGGAGGGTATAAAAAAGAGTTTTCCGATATGTTTTGTGATATCTTCGGCTGATAGTTCATATATCTTATTCTGCATGGAATTTCAACATATGTCACAATCTCAAATTCACTACCTTCATGAACTTGTTTTCGTTAAATACAAATTATTGGCTTGTTTCGTTTAATATAAATTATTGATATATAATTATTTACCTTGTCTGTTTGGCTGAAAAGAAATGAAATGTCTTCAAATTTCAATTCAATATGGATTGCATGTTGTTTGTTTTTTCTTCAACTTTTTATATGGGTTTAGGCTAGGTTTCTATTGTCTAATCAATTAATTTTTTTTTTATAATTATGCACTTGAAAATTATCAAAACTCATTAGGTTCCATAAGGACGCACTTCTTGTTGGCAGTGAAAATAAAAGCACCCACAATGAGATTACCGAAACTGATACTCCTGTTAGTTTTTAATATAAACTAAATATAAATTATTGGCTTGTTTACTATGTCTGTTTGGCTTGATAGAGCGGAAGATTTTTGAAATTTCAATTCAAGATGGATTGCGTGTTGTTTGTTTTTTCTCCAACCTTTTTATAGGCCGCAAATATTTTTGCTACTGAATGATCCATAAAAACATCTCTATAAATATGAAGTTGGGAAGTGTGGAAAGTATCAAACCTCATTGCGTTTCACTTGGAAGCACTTCTTGTTGGCAGTGAAAAGTAAAAGCATCCACAATGGGATTAGCGAAACTGATACTCCCGTTCGTCTTTACGATATTGGCCTTGAGTGAAGGTAAATTAAGATCCTTCAACCAAAATGTTATTGTAGAGAGAAATATTCCTGGGGAGCAAAATATTCCTGCCTTAAAAGAATCTACACTCCAAGCAGCAGAAGAGATACCTGACTACCAAAAGGCATATGGTACGAAAGCTTATGCTGACGAAAGCAGGGCCCACCTGACTTAAAAGTTCTATATTTTTGTTTTGTTCTTTTATTATTGTTATTATTATTATTAGTCTATAGATATTATAATTCTTACGATGAAGACTATATTCAATATATACAATTACACTTAATAACTACGGATTCAGCAAGCGAATAATTTTACTCTTTAAAGAATATTTGATTTCACACAGATCTCGCTCTCTCTCTCTCTCGCTCAATCTAAATGAGTCATTGTTCGCAAAATTTGTACGATAGCATTCAACATGAAGAAGTTCAAAATTTCGTGTTGGTCTCAGCGGTACGTTTAACTTAATGTGGTCCAATAGAAACTCAGACTTCAGGTTACCATTTAGTACAATACATTTAATATGAAATTGAGGTTCAACATTGTGCGCCGACTTTTCAGCGTGGGCAATTTGATCGGATTTAATATTTTCTTAAAATGTTGTAAAGTATTAAATGTCCAGCTACGTAGCACGAACTGTCTTTGCACAAACTCAATTGATTTTCGGTGGATTTGATAAAAAGGGGACCATATTATTCAACCATATTACAGAATCAGTTGTACCAGCTTTGTATATAAATTTCTCGTAACGATTCCTAAGGAACCATAGGCTTTATTGACCTTAAATATATATGAAATCTATAGTTTAACCTTTGATCTAACCCATTTGCAATACCAACCGACCTACACTAATAAGAAGTATTTGTGCAAAATTTCAAGCGGCTAGCTTTACTCCTTCGGAAGTTAGCGTGCTTTCGACAGATAGACGGACGGACAGACGGACGGACACGGCTAGATCGACATAAAATGTCACGACGATCAAGAATATATATACTTTATGGGGTCTCAGACGAATATTTCGAGTAGTTACAAACAGAATGACGAAATTAGTATACCCCCCATCCTATGGCGGAGGGTATAAAAATCAATTTGTGTTTGTTTGTGTGTTCCTTTAGGCTCAGAAACGTCTGAACCCATTTTCTTGAAATTTTCACTGATTGTGCATAATGACCCCGTGGTGAAAATAGGGTCCTACATTTTTTAATATCTGAAGGGGGATCGGACCCTTCCCCTTACCCTAATTTTCTGAAACGCCAGATCTTGGGGATGGGTGGTGCGATTTAAGCGAAATTTCGTGTGCTCTCTTATAGAAACGTACAAACAAAAATTTAGTATCCAAATTTCGGGTGGGGTACCTAGGGGGGGCGCCCCACCCCAAAACCTACCAAATATATATATACCCCAATCACGACAATATGGGACTCAAATAAAAGGTATTTAAGATGAGAAAACGTATATAATATCCAATTGTCGGACCAAGTGTTTGGGGGACCACCCCAACCCCCAAAACACACTTGATCGGATATATTTACCGACCATTGCAATATGAGACTCAAATGAAAGGTATTTTGCGAGTAAAATACGAATCTGATATCCAAATTTGGGACAAAGTTTGTGGGGGTTCACCCCTTCCCCAAAACACCCGCCAAACACGAATTTTTCACTGATCATGGCAAAATTGGGCTTAAATGAAAGATATTTGAGTGAAGAATACTAATCTGATATCCTGATGTAGGACCAAGTGCTTGAGGGGCCGCCCATCCTCGAGAACATCCCCCAAAGATGACTAATTTACGAGCATAGCAATATGGGGCTCAAATGAAAGGTCTTTGGAAGTAAAGCACGAATCTGATATCAATGTTCGGGAAAAGTTTCTATGGGGCCACCCGACCCCCATAATACTACTCAAACAGGTCTTTGGAAGTAAAGCACGAATCTGATATCAATGTTCGGAAAAAGTTTCTATGGGGCCACCCGACCCCCATAACACTACCCAAACAGGAAGTATTTGCTGACCATTGCAATACGAGGCTCAAATAAAAGGTATTTTAGAGTATAAAACGAATCTGATATATATTTTCAAGTCAAGTCACTGAATGGCCGCCTCATCCCCCAAAACACCACCAAACCGGTCATGTTGGCTGACTATGGAAAAATGGAGCTCAAACAAAGGGTATTTCGAGTAGACCATGAATCTGACATCAACATACGGGACCAACTGTCTAGAGGACGTCTCACCACCACAACAACAAGTAGGACGTATATGCTCATCAAGACAATTTGGGTCTTCAAGACAGTGGAGCTCGATGTTCATAGTTTTTAGGGGCCATACTCCAAGCCGGTTTAAGGGAATGGTATTTGAGATTTGAAAACGAATTTAATATCCAATTTTGAGGCCAATTGCAATATGGGGTTCAAATATATGAGAATAGAGCACGTTGCTCTATTCATAGTTTTGAGGGCCCATATTCCAACCCGGACATATTTGCTGGCCTTTTCAATAAGGGGCTTAAGTGAATGGTATTTGAGATTTGAATTTGATATCCAATTTTGAGGCCAATTGCAATATGGGGTTCAAATATATGAGAATAGAGCACGTTGCTGATATAATTTCAGGGCTTAGCGATTGGGGGACCACCCCACTCCTTAAAACACCTATAAATCGGGAATATTTACCGACCATGTCAACGTGGAGATTAAATGAAAGGTATTGGGCGGTAGAGCAAGACTTGATACCCACTTTCGGGACCAATATTCTGGGAGTCTACCTCTTTCCCAAAATACCCCACAAACAGCAATTTTTTACTGACAATCGCAATATGGGGCTCAAATAAAGGTATTTAGGAGTAGAATACGAATTTGATATCCAAATTTAGGACCATGTATTTAATGCATCACCTCTTCCCCAAAACATCCCCCAAAGGGTAAAAATTTGTCGAACATGCCAATATGTGGCTCAAATGAGTTGAGATTAGAAAACGAATTTGATAACTAATTTTGGGACCATGTGTTTGGGGGATGCCTAATCCTGTAAACTTCCCTCAAAACCAATGTCAATATGGGGTTTAAATAAATAGTATTTGAGAGAACAGCACGATGCTGATATTTTTCAGGGCCAAGTGTCTGGGGACCACCTCACCTCCGAAAACACCCCTAAATCAGACATCGTGAGAAAATCGGGCTGAAATAAAGTATTTTAAGAATGAAGTACACCTTGCATCCAAATTTAAATTCGTACACCAATAAAGATCATATGGGATTCAGATAAAGGCAGTTATATTGTTAAACTGTTTGTCAAGCGATATACTATTTTCGTAGGGTGGTATTTACCTAAAATCTCTTTAATTGTCGAAAATAAATATTCCAAGGAAAATTTTGTTCCATATGAAGTAAAAAAAGGCGCAGCTGAGCGGGCCCGGTCCAAGCAGCTTTTTTTTTTTGGATAAAATTTTTATAAAAGTGTTATGTTATCAGTGATTTCTGTTGTTTTTTTTTTCAAAAACTTATCGTGGAAAACATGGGCACTTCACTGTGAAATGCGAACTTAATCGCCATGTTTAGGGAGCTTGGAATTTTGTTAAAAATGCAATTTGACTCGTAGATTTTCATTAAAGTTTTTTATACATAACACTTAAGGAAGTACGGTGTAGATCACGCTTTTGAGTTTGGCAATGTTCATGTGCTGGTTGTTCTTAGCATTGAGGATTAGTTTGTATCGGAATGGTGGAAAGTAAGGCTTTCTTCTCTCTTGTTAAGGAGAGTTAGAGGACTTATTGAGCCCTGTTTCAATACAAAAGCGTGCTCCACACCGTACTCAATAGTCATCGGGTATGTAGAGCACCTTAATCAATTTGACAAAGGTGCTGATGAAGTTACATGGCGTAACAGATATCGCGATCCACTAACCAGTCAAAGTGTTTTGAATATTAACACACAATTGCTCAAATTTTTATAAGTTCTTTGCTATGCTATTCTTTGAATAGAAGGCATTGAATATGATCTCGAGCCGGAAGATGTTCGAAAAATCACAAAAAAATATAAAATTTCACTAAAATCGGATCAGGAGTAATGGGTTAAAATTTGGTCTTTAAAAAATTTTGAAATTAGTCTAATGATAAAATTTGAGCGGGCACAAAAAAATTAATTGAAATTTTGGCTTTAAAATATAGTCTCTAGATTAGGTTGTCTTTATAGAGCTTTTTGCTGCGATTAAGTTCTTAAAAATTTCATGGTTATTTATTCTAAAAAAAAAATTTTATAGATTTTTTTTTTTTTAATTTTGTCTTTAGAAAAATGTAAATTAATATGTTGTCTATAGAGAAATTTTAAAGAAATTTTGTCTTTAGAAAATAGTTTCGTGTGGGGTCCGACACGTGCTGAAGGTTTGTCAGCGAAATATATTCGCTGATTATTTTTTTTTTTTTTTTCAAAATGTTGTTAAAATTTTTTAGCAAAAATTTCATTAAATTTTTGTTTTTACTAAGAATTTTGATTCAATTTTCTCCATAAAAAAAAAATTAAGGCGGCCCTGGCCGAAGCAAAATGTTGCCTTTGTAGAATGTTATAATTATAAACTATTATCATTTTAAACTATTGGGTTGCCCAAAAAGTAATTGCGGATTTTTTAAAAGAAAGTAAATGCATTTTTAATAAAACTTAAAATGAACTTTAATCAAATATACTTTTTTAACACTTTTTTTCTAAAGCAAGCTAAAAGTAACAGCTGATAACTGACAGAAGAAAGAAGGCAATTACAGAGTCACAAGCTGTGAAAAAATTTGTCAACGCCGACTATATGAAAAATCCGCAATTACTTTTTGGGCAACCCAATATGTTACTAAAATAAAATAAATTCAATTAAATTTTTTTTAGACAAAAAAAAATTTTGGGCCTGGCTTCGAGCCCCCTGGCTACGTCCCTGCCCCCATATGAACCGACCTCCCGATTTGAATTCTTGAGCCTTTACAATCCGTAGTTTTTGTCTGATTTGGTTGAAATTTTGCATATAGTGTTCTGTTATGACTTCCAATAGGTGTGCAAAGTACGGTCCAAATCGGCCTATAACATGATATAGGTCCCACACAACCGATCTCCCGATTTCGCTTTTCGAGCCCTTACCAGCCGCAATTTTTGTCCGATTTGGCTGAAAATTTGCATGTAGTATTCTGTTAGCACTTCCAACAACTCTACCAAGTACGGTCCGAATCGGTCTTTAACCTGATATAGCTCCCATTTAAACCGATCACCCGATTTGACTTCTTGAGCTTCCGGAAGCCGCAACTTTTGTTCGATTTAGCTAAAATTTTGCACAATGTGTTCTGTTACGACTTTCTGCTACTATGCCAAGTACAATCCAAATCGGTCTGTAACCTGGTATATCTCCAAAAAAAAAGCCGTTCTCTCGATTATCCTTGTTCGTTTCCTAGAAGTTTTAATTTTTGTTTGTTTGACAGAAGTTTGATATGAGAATAAAATTATGCCCTTCAACTAAATTTATTTTGTATAAACCCACCACCATGAATTGGGTGGTGGATTCCCATGTTTTGGCCCGGCCTAACTTAGGACGCTCCTATTTGTTTTTTCGATAATTCTACATTTATTAAGTATATCCCTTATCTAGTTTTGGAGATATAACACTTGAAATTTACAGGTTCTCTTTTTTTTAACTATCAAAATTTGCTCTCACTCGCACTCTTTACAGCTGGCAAGTAAAGTAAGCGAACGACTTCCAATCAAAATTTATGCAAATTTTCAAAAATTTTTGAGTTCCCAAACATAGCTATAAGCTAAAATAGTTTTAAATTTTAACGGATTTTCTATGACGCCACCTGTAGGTGAATAGCCGCCCTAAACATCGTTGTATTTAAAGACAGCTGTCAATTGTCGACAGAAAAACTCAACGTAGCAACATCAATTCGGTACAGACAGCACACCCAGAAAAATAAATTTGCTGATGTTAGCAAAAAATATCTGCCAATTGTAAATTCAAAATTTTTAACCCTTGAAAGATACATTTAAAAGATTTTCAACATAAAAACAATAGTTAAGATATTTTCTATACATAAAAGTACTTTCTTGAAAATCCAAAGCCTTGTTTTTGGTGTAAATGCATTAAAATGATTTTAATAGATATTTTGCCAGCAGTTTTTGGAAATGTGGCTAGTTTCAATATTTTAGCATCTGAACACAATAGAAAAATTTTGCAAATTTGTCAAAAATAAATCTGTTATCCCATTTAAACAGACTTTTGCTGCTTTTATTTACAAACTTTCATTGATTTTCGCAGTTTGTTAACTGTATAGCACATGATAAATGAAATGAACAGAAGCAGCATAAAACAGCCCTTACAAACCTCAAGCTTAGTCCGATTTGGCAGAAATTAAGCATGTAGATTTTTGTTATGACTTCCAAGAACTCTGCCTAGTACGGTTCAAATCGGTCTATAATCTGAAATAGCTTCTTGAGTCCTTACAAGCCGCAACTTTCGTCCGATTTGGCAGACATTTTTCATGTGGTGATTTTCAACAACTCTACTTTGTACGGTCCAAATCAGTGTATAACCCAATATAAGTCCCATATATAGCGGTCTCTCGATCATCCTTGTTCGGTTCCTTGAAATTTTTAATTTTTGCTGATTTGCCAGAAGTTTGGTATGCAGAATATAATTATGCCCTTTAACTAAATTGATTTTGTATAAATTTTTGCAGAATCCATGGTGGTGGGTTTCTAAGATTCGACGCGGCCGAACTTAACTCGCTTTTACTTGTTTAGTCTTTTGTGAGACCACAGTAGCACCACACCAAGACTTAGGTGGGAATCGAACCCACGACACCTGCACTGGTTATCCGAGCACGCTACCAACCCGCCTACCGGGGCGTTATCTGTTTTCGCTTGAATGAGTCCGCCATTCCCATAAATCTGGTGTTTTTATACCCACTACCGTAGGATAGGTGGTATATTCGTTTAGTCATTCCGTTTGCAACACATCGAAATATCAGTTTCCGACTCTACAAAGTATATATATTTCGGATCATCGTAAAATCCTAAGACCATTTAACGACGTCCCTGTGTCTGTCCGTCTGTTGTAATTACTCTAGAGCCTTCAAAAATTGAGATATTGTGCTGAAATTTGGCACAGATACATCTTTTTGATGCACGCTGTCAAGTTCTTGAACGGGCCAAATCGGACTTTATTTGGATATAGGGTCTAATGCCCATAAAAAATTTATTTTTCATCCGATTTTGCTGAAATTTGAAACAGTGAGTAGTTTAAGGCTTCATGACAACTGACCCAAATATGGTTCAGATCGGTCCATATTTAGATATAGCTACCATATAGACCGACCTCCCGATAAAGGGTCTGAAGACCATAAAAGCTTTATTTATTACACGATTTCGCTGAAATTTGCAACTGTGGGTTATTTTAAGCATCCCGACATCTGACCCAAATATGGTTCAGATCGGACTATATTGAGGTATAGCTGCCATATAGACCGATCTCCCGATAAAGGGTCTGAAGACCATAAAAGCTTTATTAGTTACCCGATTTCGATGAAATTTGCAACAGTGGGTTATTTTAAGCCTCCCGACATCTGACGTAAATACGATTCAGATGGAACTATATTTAGATATAGCTGCCATATAGACCGATCTCCCGATAAAGGGTCTAAAGTCCATAAAAGCTTTATTTATTACCCGATTTCGCTGAAATTTTGAACAGAGAGTAGGTTAAGACCTCCCAACATCCGACCTAAATATGGTTCTGATCGGACTATATTTAAATATAGTTGTCATATTGACCGATCTGCCGATAAGGAGACTGAAGCACATAAAAGCTTTATTTATTACCCGATTTCGCTAAAATTTTAACGGTATCCGACCTTAATGTGTTTCAGATCGGTTTATAATTGGATATATCTGCCATAAAGACCAATATTTTGTTCTACAAAATTGAATAGTGACATATATATTAGACCACTCATTGCCCGTGCCGAATTTGGGTGCTTAAGTTATCGAATTTTCACAGGATTGTGACGAAATGGGGTTTACATATATACCCGAGGTGGTGGGTATACAAAGTTCGACCGAACTTAATGCCTTTGAAAACGCTTATTGCTTAGGGACTACCGTGTGAGCAGCTTTTTGGTTAACAGACGACGAGAACCAGTAAGTCAGGCCTACTGAATGTCCCTATAGAAATAAACCTTTCGAAGAAGTTGCTAAAAGCAATCCTGGCTAATATTTTGTCTCTTTCATTTCTCTCCCTCTTATGTAACAAAAAATTGTTCACTAGTTCAAGTTATGGCCGCAATTCTAAAGGATTTCCATTTTGAAGCACTAGGTGTATTTTTCTTCTACATTTCTTTGCACTTCAAAATATGAAAATCTAGGATATTTTGCTTACTATTGTAAAAGAAAGAATTTTTATTTATATATATATTTTTTTTTTTAATTTACATATTTAACGTTAAATGCAACAAATTGATGTTACAAAGTTTTTAGAAAATTGCAAGATAAAAGTTTTTGTATAATTTTTTTTTTTCTGGTAATTGTACCTTAAAGGGGAGTTTTAGGCTCCTAAGGTGAATCAGGTTTCCATTTAGCCCCTGTTCTTATTCTTATTCTTGTTTCTCTTGTTCTTGTTCCTGTTCTTCCTCCTCTTCCTCCTGTTCCTTCTCCTCTTTCTCTTTTCCTTTTGCTTTTGGAATTTGGTCTTCTTCTTCTTCTTCTTTGTGGGCTTTTTAGTTGGTTTCTTTACAGTAGCTTTAGTTGTTCCCTCTGCACCAGCTCCAGGTTCTGTTGAACCGCCAGGAGCAGTAGTGACACCGGTTTCCTCTTCGGGAACCTCCTCTTCGGGAGTCTCCTCTTCTTCCTCAGGTGTTTCTTCCTCGGGGGTTTCCTCCTCAGGAGTTTCTTCCTCAGGGGTTTCCTCCTCAGGAGTTTCTTCCTCAGGGGTTTCTTCCTCAGGGGTTTCTTCCTCAGGAGTTTCTTCCTCAGGGGTTTCTTCTTCAGGGGTTTCCTCCTCCGGCGTTTCCTCCGGTGTTTCCTCCGGCGTTTCCTCCGGCGTTTCCTCTGGAGTTTCTTCTGGGGTTTCCTCGGGAGTTTCCTCTGGTGTTTCCTCTGGAGTTTCCTCTGGAGTTTCCTCGGGATTTTCCTCGTCTCCTTGACTTGCGGCCATTGCCACAAAGGCAATTAAAAGTAATAATTTTAACAACCTCATTTTGGATTGTTTTTCCCCACTGAATACTGGAAGTAGTATTACCACCAGAACCCAATGATTTTTGATACTCCATTTGGGCCAAAACTCAGTATTTATACAAATCATAATGAACGTCTTGGCCTCCATAAAACACTGACTATTGGCAAGGGTAGCGAAAAAAGATGTGTATGTCAAAGATAAATAGAAATTAACAAAAATTCTCATTTCTTCTAGGCCAAGCAGCCAAAGCAAATAAACCAAAACTGTGTATAAAACCTTAAAAACACTGCTATTAGATGTTATTCTCAGCATTTGTGAAATATTGTTTTTGATACGTATGCCAATAAACCATAATCATTTTAAAGCGCGCTCTGATACTCTCAAATCGAGCGTATTTGCTTGTTTCAATACCAGTACCATGAACAAGTTGACATAAAGAAATGATAAACAATGGCCTATTTAGTTTTCTAAGAAGGTAAAATGGGTCATATATTTGCCCTAGCCAAACTTTAAAATTGGAATAGAATGTATAGAATTTTAAAAGTTAAGAAAAAGGCATTAAGATATTTTCCAACAAAATATATGAAAATTTTTATATACCACTAGCTGAACGGGGCCAGCTCCGCTGCGCCTTCTTTTACTTTATATGGAACAAAATTATCCTTTGAATGTTTATTTTTGCCAATTGAAGAGCTTTTAGTCCCACATTGTCCCAACTACCTTTATCCGCAATTACCCATATTGCGATGGTCTGTAAAAAATTGTTGTTTGTGGGATATTTTGGGTAAGGGGTAGACCCCCAGAAAATTGATCCCGAAAATGGGTATAAATTTCGTGCTCTACTCCCCAATACCTTTCATTTGAGCCCCACATCGACGTGGTCGGTAAAAATGCCCGATTTAGGGGTGTTTTGGGGAAAGGGGTTGTCCCCCAAACATTTAGCCCTGAATATATATCAGCATCTTTACTCTCATATATCGATACATCATTTATTTGAACCCCATATTACCATTGGCCTAGAAATTGGATATCAAATTAGTTTTCTAACTCAAATACCTTTCATTTAGACTCCTTATTGCAATTCTCAGCAAATATGTCCGGTTTGGGGTATGGACCCTCAAAACTATCAATATCGAGCGCTAGTGACCCAAATTGTCTTGGCGAGCTAATAAGTCCTACTTGGAGGTTTTTATGGTGTTGGGACGTCCCCTAGACAGTTGGTCCCGAATGTTGATATCAGATTCGTGGGCTATTTACAAATACCTTTTATTTTAACTCCATAGTTCCATGGTCGGCAAACATGACCGGGTTGGGGATGGGGCGGCCACTCAGTGACTCGGCCCAGAAAATATATATCAAAATTCGTGTCCTAGTCCAAAAATACCTCTTACTACCCTAAAAACGTTTCCCCAATGTTGATATTAGATTCGTGCTTAACTCCTCAAGAACTTTAATTTGAGCCCCATATTAAAATGGTCTTACGACCGGGGGCATGTTTTTGAGGAAGTGCGGCCTCCCAAACACTTGGTCCCACATTTGAATATCTGATTCGTATTCTACACTCAAATGACTTTTATTAAAGCCCCATATTGCCATGGCAAGTAAATAAGTCCTTTTTGGGGGGTGAACCCCCAGAAACGTGATCTCACATTTGGATATCACATTCGTATTCTACTCGCAATTACCTTTCATTTGAGTCCCATATTGCCAAGGTAGGTAAATATGCCCGATTTAGGGATGTTTTGGGAGTTGGGGTGGTCCCCCGAACACTAGGTCTGACAATTGAATATCAGTTGCATTTTCTAATCATAAATACGTTTAATTTGAGCCCCATGTTGTCGTGATTGGTCTATATATACATTTGGTAGGTTTTAGGGTGGGGCGGTCCCCCTAGGTAACCCATCTGAAATTTGGATATCGAAATTTTGTTTTTAGGTTACTATCAGAGAGCACACAAAATTTGCTTCAATCTTACCATCCATCTCCGAGATTTGGCGTTTCTGAAAATTAGGGTAAGGGGCGGGTCCGCCCTTTCCTTCAGATATCAAAAAATGCTGTACCCTATTTCCACCACGAAAAAATTATGCACCATTTGTGAAAGTTTCAATTTCAGATTTAGATATAGCTCCCATATTAACGTATCGCCCGATTTGCAATTTAATGGCTGTAGTAACTACAATTTTCAACCGATCTGCAAAAAATTTGATATGGATTGTTTTATTACTCACTTAATATATCTGCATGATTTCATTAAAATCGGTTCAGATTTAGATATAGCTCCCATATATATGTATCGCCCGATTTGGACTTTAGTGGCCGTAGTTTCTACAATCTTCAACCGATCTGCACAAAATTTGATATGGATTGTTTTGTTACTGATCTTAATATATCTGCAAGATTTCATTAAAATTGGTTCAGATTTAGATATAGCTCCCGTAATTCTGGACCGATCTGGGCCAAATTAACAAAGGATGTCGAAGGGCCTAACACATCTCACTGTCCCAAATTTCAGCAAAGTCGGATAATATATGTAGCCTTTATAGGCCTAAGACCCTAAATCGGAGGATCGGTCTAGGCAGCTATATCCAAATCTAGACCGATCTGGGCCAAATTGACAAAGAATGTCGAAGGGCCTAACACAACTCACTGTCCCAAATTTCAGCAAAATCGTATAATAAATGTGGCTTTTATGGACCTAAGACTCCAAATCGGAGGATCGGTCTATATGGCAGCTATATCCAAATCTAGACCGATCTGGGCCAAATTGACAAAGGATGTCGAATGGCCTAACACAACTCACTGTCCCAAATTTCAGCAAAATCGGATAATATATGTTGCTTTTATGGGCCTAAGATCCTAAATCGGCGGATCGGTCTATATGGGGGCTATATCAAGATATAGCCCGTTATAGCCCATCTTCGAACTTAACCTGCTTATGGACAGGAAAGAATCTGTGCAAAGTTTCAGCACAATATCTCCATTTTTAAAGACTGTAGCGTGATTTCAACAGACAGATGGACGGACATGTCTAGGTCGTCTTAGATTTTTACTATGATCAATAATATATATTCTTTATAGGGTCGGAAATGGATATTTCGATGTGTTTCAAACGGAGTGAAAAAATGAATATACCCTCATCCTTCGGTGGTGGGTATAAAACGAACAAAACAAACAAAAATAGTGCTGGCAATAGTTTCAAATGTTGCCACTACAATAGTTTCTTGCCATTTTCTTCACTATGAACAGAGTACTACTTTTCCGCCTATTTTTAGGCACAGTTTCGCCGACATTTTTTTTTATATGGAGTTTGACAGCATTCCGCTTGAAAAACCGAACAGAATACTCACCTTATTTTAGGTTTAAAAAAGCTTTGTTCAGTGATCATAATTTATGTGTCTACTACAGGTAATCGAAAGAGTTTCGATTGGGCGCGTATATATATTCTGAAACATGGCCCTAGAAGTCTCAAATAGGCAAAAGCAAAAATAAACATTTTTAAATTGGTGTCTTTCATTTTTATTCCCACCACAGAAGGATGGGGTATATTCATTTCGTCATTCCGTTTGCAACACATCGAAATATCCATTTCCTACCCTATATTCTTGATCGTAGTAAAGAGCTACGACGATCTAGGCATGTTCGTCCGTGTGTATTTTAAAATCACACTACAGTCTTTAAAAATAGAGATATTGAGAAATTTTACACAGACTCTTTTTTTGTCCATAGCCAGGTTAAGTTCGAAGATGGGCTATATCGGACTATATCTTAATATAGCTCCCATATAGACCGACCCGCCGATTTGAGGTCTTAGGCCCATAAAAGCCACATTTATTATCCCATTTTGCTGAAATTTGGTACAGTGAGTTGACATTTTTCTGCTCATTTGGTCCAGAATTGCATATATTGGGTTGCCCAAAAAGTAATTGCGGATTTTTTAAAAGAAAGTAAATGCATTTTTAATAAGACTTAGAATGAACTTTAATCAAATGTACTTTTTTACACTTTTTTTCTAAAGCAAGCTAAAAGTAACAGCTGATAAATGACAGAAGAAAGAATCTAATTACAGAGTCACAAGCTGTGAAAAAATTTGTCAACGCCAACTATATGAAAAATCCGCAATTACTTTTTGGGCAACCCAATAGCTGTCATATAGACCTATCTCTCGATTTAAGATATTGGGTCCATAAAAGGCGCATTTATTGTCCGATGTCGCCGAAATTTTGGACAACCTGATGCGTTGGGCCCTTCAACGTCCTTCTTAAATTTGGCTCAGGGACAGCAAGTTATGTTAGGTCCCTCCACATTTTTTCTGCAATTTGGCCCAGATCGGTCCAGATTTGGATATAGCTGGTATATAGACCGATCTTTTGATTTAATGTCTTGGGCCTATATAAAAGGTGCATTTTATATTCGATTTCGCCGAAATTTTGGACAATGAGTTGCGTTAGGCCCTTCAACGCCCTTCTTCAATTTGGCCCAGATCAGTCTAGATTCGGATATAGCTGCCATATAGACCGATCTCTCGATTTAAGGCTCATAAAAGGCGCATTTATTGTCCGATGTCGCCGAAATTTGGGACTGTGAGGTATGTTAGGCTCTTCGCCATCCCTCTTCAATTTGGCACAGATCGGTTCAGATTTGGATATAGGTGCCATATAGATCGATCTCTCGGCTAAGAATCACTTCCTGATTCGATTTAGCTATGTCCGTCTGTCCTTCCGTCCGTCTGTCCGTCTGTGAGTCCAGGTATTATTGTAATCAAAGTGCAGGTCTTATTTGTTGGGCAATCATTACGAAATTTTGCACATATTATTTTTTTGGTCCAAGGACAGACGCCATTGATTTTGGTAAAAATCGGTTCAGAGTTAGATATAGCTCACATATATAAGTATCGCCCGATTTGCACTTAAATGGCCTTTGTAACTACAAATTTCAACCGATCTGCACAAAATTTGGCACGATTTTGTTACTGATTTGAACATATCCGCAAAATTTTATCAAAATCGGTTCAGATTTATATATAGCTCCCATATCGCCCGATTTGCACTTAAATGGCCTTAGTAGCTACCATTTTCAACCGATCTGCACAAAATTTGGCAAGGATTGTTTTCTTGCTGATTTTAACATATCTGCAAGATTTCATCAAAATCGGTTCAGATTAGATATAGCTCCCATATATATGTATCGCCCGATTTGGCCGCAGTAACTGCAATTTCAAACCGATCTGCACAAAATTTGCCAAGGATTGTTTTCTTGCTGATTTTAACATATCTATCGGTTCAGATTTGGATGTAGCACCCATACATATATATCGCCAGTTTTGCAGTTATATGGCCGTAGTAACAACCATTTTCAAACGATCTGTTTGAAAGTCGGTTCAGATTAATATATAGCTGTCATGTACATATATATTTATATATTGCCCGAATTTAAAATTGTAGGGTAGGTGTAGGGTGTTATATATTCGGCTCCACCCGACTTTTGCCTTTCCTTAATGGTTTATCCCATCTGCTTTTGACAAAAACAAGTGCATTTGTTCTTAATGAATTACTGTTTTTGTTTTAATAAATATTACACAAATAAGTTTGATAACATCTGGAACCGATTGTCACAAAACCGACGCACTAACTATTTGTTTCAGCACTAGCACTTAAACAGCATACGGTTACCAAACCAAAGTAAAGAATTATACTTTAGTTATTCAGCTGCTATTGTAGGGTTTTGAATACGAAATGCTATAATGAGTTTTTTGTATCATAATCGTTTAATAACTATTGAGCGTTTTAATGCTTCATTATGCATCTTTACGGACAGTAAATTTGCCATAAGGGCATTAACAACCAGGACGATAAGGTCACGAACAGTCTTGCAGTGTAAGAAGGAGATTAACGCCTTCTATTCGTGAAAAGATGAAACTATTACTGAAAAGAAGTAAGAAAGAGGTCAGTAAAGCTTTTGGTATCATAACGGGGCACATATGACTACGAGCTCACTTATGCAAAATTGGTGTGGCAAGTCATAGCATGTGTAGGGCATGTGGGGAATATGATGAGCGGTTGGAGCATTTTCAATGACATTGCCCGGCTTTCGCGGCTAACAGACACCGGTACTTGGGTGGGAGCACTATACCAGATACGGACCAACTTAGGGGAGTGGTATAGAAAACAATTAAGGATTTGGTTAGTAGCACAGAATATATATATTATTGATCATCGTAAAAATCTAAGACGATCTAGACATGTCCGTCCGTCTGTCTGTTGAAATCACGCTACAGTCTTTAACAAGTAAAAGCGTGCCAAGTTCGGCCGGGCCGAATCTTATATACCCTCCACCATAGATCCCATTTGTCGAGTTCTTTTCCCGGCATCTCTTCTTAGGCAAAAAAGGATATAAGAAAAGATTTGCTCTGCTACTAGAGCGATATCAATATATGGTCCGGTTTGGACCACAATTACATTATATGTTGGAGACCTGCGTAAAATGTCAGCCAATTCGAATAAGAATTGCGCCCTTTGGGGGCTCAAGAAGTAAAATAGAGAGATCGATTTATATGGGAGCTGTATCGGGCTATAGACCGATTAAGACAATAATACACACGTATGTTGATGGTCATGAGAGAATCTGCCGTACAAAATTTCAGGCAAATCGGATAATAATTGTGACCTCTAGAGGCTCAAGAAGTCAAGATCCCAGATCGGTTTATATGGCAGCTATATCAGGTTATGAACCGTTTTGAACCATAATGGGAACAGTTGTTGGATGTCATAACAAAATACTACGTGCAAAAATTCATTCCAATCGGATAATAATTGCGCCCTCTAGAGGCTCAAGAAGTCAAGACCTAAGATCGGTTTATATGGCAGCTATATCAGGTTATTTACCGGTTTAAATTATATTTGGCACAGTTGTTGGATATCATAACAAAATACTACGTGCAAAAATTCATTCCAATCGGATAAGAATTGCGCACTCTAGAGGCTCAAGAAGTCAAGACCCAAGATCGATATATATGGCAGCTATATCAGGTTATGGACCGATTTGAACCATATTTAGCACAATTGTTGGATATCATAAGAAGCTATTACGTACAAAATTTCATTCCAATCGGATAAGAATTGCGCATTCTAGAGGCTCAAGAAATCAAGACCCAAGATCGGTTTATATGGCAGCTATATCAAAACATGGGCCTATATGGGCCATTTACAATACCAATCGACCTACACTAATAAAAAGTATTTGAGCAAAATTTCAACCGGCTAGCTTTTCTCCTTCGGAATTTAGCGTGCTTTCGACAGACAGACGGACGGACGGACATGGCTAGATCGACATAAAATGTCGCGACGGTCAAGAATATATATACTTTATGGGGTCTCAGACGAATATTTCGAGTAGTTACAAACAGAATGACGAAATTACAATAGTATACCCCACCCTATGGTGGAGGGTATAACAATAGAGATATTGAGCTGAAATTTTGCACAGGTTCTTTCTTTGTCTATCAGCAGGTTAAGTTCGTAGATGGGTTATATTGGACTATATCTTGATATAGCCCCCATATAGACCGATCCGCCGATTTAGCGTCTTAGTCCCATAAGAGCTACATTTATTATCCGATTTTACTGAAATTGGGGACAGTGAGTTGCGTTAGGCTCTTCGACATCCTTCTTTAATTTGGGGCAGATCGGTCCAGATTTGGATATAGCTGCCATATAGACCGAGAGGTCATGCGTCCATAAAAGCCGCATTTATTATCCGATTTTGGGACAGTGAGTTGTGTTAGGCTGTTCTATAGTTTTCTTCAATTTGGCCCAGATCGGTCTAGATTTGAATATAGCTGCCATATAGACCGATCTCTCGATTTAAGGTTTTGCGCCCATAAAAGGCGCACTTATTGTACGATTTTGCTGAAATTTGGGACAGTGAGTTGTGTTAGGCCCTTCGACATCCTTCTTCAATTTGGCCCAGATCGGTCTAGATTTGATTATAGCTGTCCGATAGACCGATCTATCGATTTAAGGCTTTGGGCCCATAAAAGGCGTATTTATTGTCCGATGTCGTCGAAATTTCGGACAGTGAGTTGTGTTAGGCCCTTCGACATCCTTCTTCAATTTGGCACTGATCGGTCTAGATTTGAATATAGCTGTCCGATAGACCGATCTATCGATTTAAGGCTTTGGGCCCATAAAAGGCGTATTTATTATCCGATGTCGTCGAAATTTCGGACAGTGAGTTAAGTTTAGCCCCTCGAAATGCTTGTGCAATATGGCTCAGATCGGTTCGAATTTGGATATAGCTGCCATATAAACCGATCTCTCGATTTAAGGTTTTGAGCCCATAAAAGGCGCATTTATTATCCGATGTTGCCGAAATTAGGGACAGTGAGTTGTTTTAAGACCTTCGACATTCTTTTTCAATTCGGTCCATATTTGAATTTAGCTGCCATATAGACCGATATTGACGAAAGGTGGTTTACATATATATCCAAGTTCGGCACCGCCTAACTTAAAGTCTTTTTACTTATTATTAACATGCATTAAATCCACCAAACCCACTGTCGGGGTATTTAACGTAAATCATGAAATAATTTAAATGCCTGTTTGGATGTAATGACCTAATAAAAGATGATCGAATGACCGAATCACGTAATACCTAGAAAATTTTGCAACTCGTGAGTTAATTGGAGCGTATTTATGTCTAGGGTTTTCATTTATTTCTATTTTTGGATTAATCGCTTATTAGAAAATTCAAGTGTAAAGACTAACCGAACAAGACCGAAAAAGGTTAATGATTAATAGATTTAATTTCTGATTTTATTTTCCCGTTAGGACGAAGATGATTTTTATACCCTCCACCATAGGATGGGGCTATACTAATTTCGTCATTCTGTTTGTAACGTTTGCGCACCTCGAAATATGCATCTTAGAACCCATATAGTATATACACATTCATCGTCGTCATCGTCATGTCATTTTACGTCGATCTAGCCATGTCCGTCCGTTCGTGTGTCTGTCGAAAGCACGCTAACTTTCGAAGGAGTAAAGCTAGCCGCTTGAAATTTGCACAAATACTTGGTGTAGGTCGGTTGGGATTGTAAATGGTTCAAATCGGTCCATATTTTGATATAGCTGCCATATAAACCAATCTTGGGTCTTGACTTCTTAAGCCTCGAGAGGGCGCAATTCTCGTCCGATTTGACTGAAATTTTGCACGTAGTGTTTTGGTACCACTTCCAATAACTGCGTTAAGTATGATTTAAATCGGTTTATAATCTGGTATAGCTGTCACATAAACCGATCTTGGATCTTGGCTTCTTGAGCCAATAGAGCGCTCAATTTTAATCCGATTTGACTGAAATTTTGCATGAGGTGTTCTGTTATGACTTCCAATAACTGTGCTAAGTATGGCGCAAATCGGTACCAAACCTGATATAGCTGCCACATAAATCGATCTGGGATCTTGACTTCTTGAGCCTTAGAGGGCGCAATTCTCATCCGATTTGGAAAAAATTTTTGTACAACGGCTTACCTCATGACCTTCAACATACATGTCTAGTATGGTCTGAATCGATCAATAGCTTAATACAGCTCCCATATAAACCGATCTCCCGATTTTGCTTCTTGAAATATTACATAATAGCATATTCTTATTCAATATTCTTTGTTTGCTTAAAAAGAGATACTGCGCATAGAACTCGACAAATGCGATCCATGGTGGAAGTTATATATGATTCGGGCCGGCCGAACTTAGCACACTCTTACTTGTTTTTTTAAAACGCTATCTATATACCGATGTACGTATATAACGTCATAAAACTCTGTATGGTATTGAAAGAAAGCAATATAAATTCTTAGTTAATGACATTAAAAAACCTCTATTGACCATGTTTTTCGATTTGCCGAGCTATGCTCGGTCCCGTGGGAGCCGAAAAATCTACGTTTAACTGTACATATACTTTGTTAGTTTTCAGATCATACCACTTGAACAAAATTACAACAAACATTTTTATTATAATCATTTTTTTTTAATAATAAATCAACAGCTGATTTTATGTGTAATCAAAGTCTCATCAATATTGGTTCATAGACTTTTCTTTTTATTTAACCCACACTTTTTTTGGTTTTTCTCCTATTCGTGTTCGTATTTTTGTTTCTATTTCGCTTATTCTTCTTTCGCTTATTCCTTCTTCTTTTATTCTTTCTTCTGTTATTTCTCCTCCTCCTCGTCCTTTTTCTCTTATTCTTCTTTTTCATTGGTGATGTTTTAACTTTCTTTGTTGTTGTTTCAGCACTAAACTCTGTTGTATCACTTACGGTAGTATGTTCATCGGTTATTTCTATTACATCCCCCGATTCTGTTATACCATCACTTTCCGCTTCAGTGTTCTCTTCAGTAGATTCCTCGGTACCATTATCGCCAGTATCCTCACCATAGCCAGTTTCTTCAACATCGCTAGTTACTTCACCATCACCAGTATCTCCTACATCGCCAGTATCTTCACCATCACCAGTTTCTTCAACATATTCTGCATTCACAACCATGGCCACAAGGGCGAACAGGAGTAAACATTTTAGTAACCTCATTTGGTTTTGGAACCCAAGACCATTGATAGATTACAAATTTCAAGATGTGTTATTTATACCTGTAGCACAGTCTTAAAATTTGCATAGAATTTCATTGCAACAAGCGTAGCATAAAATATCAGACATCAAGAGCTAAGCATAAACTATTTGCGTGGTATTTTTAGACTTTGTTTTATAAATTTTATTTCGCTAATAATAGTGGCTCTTTCCCAAGGCATAGCAAAGCCAGCAATGATAAATGAGATTAGAAAATGGTACGAAACATCAAAAAGGTACTATTCATTGTCACAAAATAAAACGTTTATTACAAAACAGAAATCCTCGCTTGAGACCTTGGTTGCAGATAGTTTAGCATTGGTTAGTGCCAAGCTCGGGAACTAATCGCCCTCTGGGTTTGCTGCGGGTATGGTACAATGAAAGAAACATTATCGTAATATGAACGATTTTGATCGTTGTATTAATGAAATCTGACATTAATATTGAACCAACGTACACTTTCATTAATAAAGGGTGATTTTTTTGAGGTTAGGATTTTCATGCATTAGTATTTGACAGATCACGTGGGGTTTCAGACATGGTGTCAAAGAGAAAGATACTCAGTATGCTTTGACATTTCATCATGAATAGACTTACTAACGAGCAACGCTTGCAAATCATTGAATTTTATTACCAAAATCAGTGTTCGGTTCGAAATGTGTTCAAATTTTGACAAATTTTGTTCAGCGATGAGGCTCATTTCTGGTTGAATGGCTACGTAAATAAGCAAAATTGCCGCATTTGGAGTGAAGAGCAACCAGAAGCCGTTCAAGAACTGCCCATGCATCCCGAAAAATGCACTGTTTGGTGTGGTTTGTACGCTGGTGGAATCATTGGACCGTATTTTTTCAAAGATGCTGTTGTACGCAACGTTACGGTGAATGAACACATTTCGAACCGAACACTGATTTTGGTAATAAAATTCAATGATTTGCAAGCGTTGTTCGTTAGTAAGTCTATTCATGATGAAATGTCAAAGCATACTGAGCATCTTTCTCTTTGACACCATGTCTGAAATCCCACGTGATCTGTCAAATACTAATGCATGAAAATCCTAACCTCAAAAAAATCACCCTTTACAATGAGACCTGTTATGTTGTATTTATAACCAGGGTCAGTTGTCAATGACCCCTGATCACTGATTACCAATGAACATTGTTTAAAAGAAGGTTAGTTTCATTGCATTTACATAATTTTATTCGTTGTACTCTTTACATAGAATCCACTCGTTGTATTAATGAACGAAATTGTTCGATTAACGAAAATGCAGTAGTTGTGTTGATAATCACGGATCATGGTATTGATTATCATTGTATTGATGATTGGTGATCATTGCATTGATGATCATTATACAACAAAAACAATTTTGTTTATTTTTTTCTGATGTGTAATATCCCATTGTGTGTGTGTGTACTCCGCTAACGGATAATTTTGTGTTTTCCAGACAAAGTTCAAGCATTCATCAAATATTTTAAGCGGCGGCATTTGGAACGGACCTTATGTGTTGATTGTGGTTGTTATGCAAAATTCTTCTATATTTTATTAGCGATACAAAATCGCATTAATTTTAACTAATGGCTAAAATCGACGGCATGACTCGAATCTTGGGGATCTTGGGAACCCACCACCATGGATTCTCCTAAAATATGGCAGCTATACTTGGCTATAGACCGATTCGGACCGTACTTAGCACAGTTGTTGAGAGTCATAACAGAACACTATGCGCAAAATGTCAGCCAAAACGGATAAAAATGTCGGCCTTCAGCGGCTCAAGAAATCGAATCGGGAGATCGGTTTATATGGGTTCTATATCAGGTTAAAGACCGATTTAGACCGTTATTGGCAGTCATAACAGAACACACAATCTCCAAAACACCCCTAAATCGGGCACATTTACCGACCATGTCAATGTGGAGCTTAAATGAAAGGCATTGAGGGGGGTAGAGCAAGAATTGATACCTACTTTCGGGACCAATTTTCTGGGGGTCTACCCCTTTCCCAAAATACCCCACAAACAGCAATTATTTACTGACCATCGCAATATGGGGCTCAAATAAAGGTATTTGGGAGTAGAATACAAATTTGATATCCAAATTTAGGACCCTGTATTTACGGCATCACCCCTTTCCAAAGCACCCCCAAAGGGAAAAAATTTTCCGACCATTCCAATATGTGGCTCAAATGGAATCTATTTGAGATTAGCAAACGAATTTGATAACTTATTTTGGGGCCATGTGTTTGTGGGATGCCTCATCCTGTAAACTCCCCTTAAACCAATGGCAATATGGGGTTTAAATAAATGGTGTTTGAGAGAAGAGCACGATGGTGATATTTTTTCACGGCCAAATATCTGGGGGACGACCTCTCCCCCGAAAACACCACTAAATCAGTCATCATGAGAATACCGGGCTGAAATGAAGTATTTTAAGAATGGAGTACACCTTACATCCAAACTTAAATTGGTAGACCAATAAAGATCATATGGGATTCAGATAAAGGCACTTGTATTGTTAAACTGTTGGTCAAGTTAGCATGGTATTTCACTAAAAGATTTTTAGTTGTCGAAAATAAATATTCCAAGGAAACTTTTGTTCCATATAAAGTAAAAGGCCCAGCGGGTCAGCTAGTACTGTCATAAAGACCGATCTCCCGATAAAGGGTCTGAAGCCCTTAAAAGCAATATTTTTATCCAATTTCGCTGAAATTTTAAACAGTGAGTAGTTGTAGGACTCCGAACATAGGATCCAAATATGGCTCTGATCGTACTATATTTAGATATAGCTGTCATATAGACCGATCTGCCGATAAGAGGTCTGAAACTCATAAAAGCTTTATTTTTTAACCGATTTCGCTGAAATTTTAAACAGTGAGTTTTTTTAAGCTTGAGCTGAATATGGATTAGATCGGACTATATTTAGATATAGCTGCCATATTGAACGATTTCCCGATAAAGGGTCTGAAGCCCATAAAAGCTTTAATTTTTAACCGATTTCCCGATAAAGGGCCTGAAGCCCATAAAAGCTTTATTTTTTAACCGATTTCGGTGTGTTGGATTAAACCTCTAGCTATAGCTGTCATATAGGCCGATATGCCGATTAAGGGTCTGATGCTCATAAAAACTATATTTTATTACCCGATTTCGTCGAAATTTGAAGTAGTGAGTTGGTTTGAGCCTCCCGACATCCGACTCACATATGGGTCAGATAAGACTATATAGATATATCTGTCATATAGACCGATCTTCAATTTGAGGTCTTAATCCCTTCAAAAGTAGATTTATAGTCTGAAAATGTTACTCGGTACCTGAATAAAATATCATCGAGACCAGCCACTATAAAGATATACAACGATAACTCGATTAGAAGTCGTTGCCCATAAAAAGCGCATTTATTATTCGATTTCGTTGAAATTTGACGCAGTTACTTATGTTAGGCTTTTCGACATCCTCGTCCTATAAGGTTCAGATCGGTTTATATTTGGATATAGCTGCCAAAAAGACCAATATTTTGTTCTACAAAATTGAGCAGCGACTTCTATTTATTAGACCACTCAATGTCAGTGCCGAATTTGGGTACTTAAGTTATCCAGTTTTCACTGGATTATGACGAAAGGGGATTCACATATATACCCGAGGTGTTGGGTATCCAAAGTTCGGGCCGGCCGAACTAAATGCCTTTTTACTTGTTTTTCATTGATATATTTCAAATTTACACGTTGCAAATACAAAACTTCGCATATACTAACTATTAAAATATAAAATGTTCACACATTTAGTTTTTAATGGGTTTGGAATAATTCCCAAGTAAGTCGCATAGGAGTAAGTACCATATTTTCACTGATCTTCCGTTGCGCCATATCCACAATATTTTATAGACTGCCAAAAAAGAAATGAAAGTGTTGAGTATAGCTACGTAGTTTTCTTTTCAATCTAATACTTACCATCAAAGGTGTATGTCCGTTTGGAATTAGTAGTATAAATCCTTTCCGAAATTATTTGCGTTAAAATATCGCTGCATAAATTGTAGATTGTATTTTAATGTTAAAAGTTCCTGCAAACAAAGTTCAACAAATATTAGTAAAACAACAGAATAAAGTTTTTTTTTTGCTAATGCTTACTCAAATTTCAGGACATTTCACGCTGTATGGTCAGCCTATTCGATGCGGAAGCGATTAGAACTAATTTCTGCTATACCACTGTAGCATATTACATTTCTTCCTGTAATTATATTCTGAGACAAGAATGGCATATATTATTTGAACAAAAAAAAAAAGAGATGGATATCGTGACTCACCAAATTTACCTTGGTAATTTTATTTCATACTAGCTGGACAGGGCCCGCTCCGCTGCACCTTCCTTTTCTTTTTATGGAACAAAACTATCCTTTGCAAATTTATTTTCGACAAATAAAGAGCTTTTAGTAAACTACCATGCTAAGAAAAATAGTGTATGTAAAGGGTGATTTTTTTGAGGTTAGGATTTCATGCATTAGTATTTGACAGATCACGTGGGATTTCAGACATGGTGTCAAAGAGAAAGATGCTCAGTATGCTTTGACATTTCATCATGAATAGACTTACTAACGAGCAACGCTTGCAAATCATTGAATTTTATTACCAAAATCAGTGTTCGGTTCGAAATGTGTTCATTCACCGTAACGTTGCGTCCAACAGCATCTTTGAAAAAATACGGTCCAATGATTCCACCAGCGTACAAACCACACCAAACAGTGCATTTTTCGGGATGCATGGGCAGTTCTTGAACGGCTTCTGGTTGCTCTTCACTCCAAATGCGGCAATTTTGCTTATTTACGTAGCCATTCAACCAGAAATGAGCCTCATCGCTGAACAAAATTTGTCAAAATTTGAACACATTTCGAACCGAACACTGATTTTGGTAATAAAATTCAATGATTTGCAAGCGTTGCTCGTTAGTAAGTCTATTCATGATGAAATGTCAAAGCATACTGAGCATCTTTCTCTTTGACACTATGTCTGAAATCCCACGTGATCTGTCAAATACTAATGCATGAAAATCCTAACCTCAAAAAAATCACCCTTTATAAACCGATATTGGATCTTGACTTCTTGAGCCAATAGAGCCCTCAATCCTCATCCGATTTGGCAGAAATTTTGCATGAGGTGTTTTGTTATGACTTCCAATAGCTGTGCTAAGTATGACGCAAATCGGTACATAACCTGATATAACTGCCATATAAACCGATCTGGAATCTTGACTTCTTGAGCCTCTAGAGGGCGCAACTTTCATCCGATTTGGCTGAAATTTTGTACAACGGCTTCTCTTATGACCTTCAACATACGTGTCTAATATGGTCTGAATCGATCATTAGCTTGATACATCTCCCATATAAACCGATCTACCGATTTTGCTTCTTTTCCGAGTGATCTGAAATATTACACAATTTCTTCTACAATGTTCAGCATTCATTTATGATGCGAATCGGATTATAACTTGATATAGCTCCAATAGCATAACAGTTCTTGTTCACTATTCTTTGTTTGCCTAAAAAGAGATACGGCACATAGAACTCGACAAATGCGATCCATGGTGGAGGGTATATAAGATTCGGCCCGGCCGAACTTAGCACGTGTTTTAATCAAAATTTAACCGAATTACGTTAAAATTTACAAAATTTTTTTTTAAATAAGTGTTTCAATTTATTTTATGCGTACCGTTTTTCTGAGTTTAGTAGAGCCCCCATCATATGGTGGGGGGTATAACAACTTTATAACTCTCGAAAAAGGTACCAAATGGCTGGCAGGGGTCTGTCGACTTTTGAGGTTTAAGAGGTATCAAACAAAGTACCAAAAAATAAAAATTATTATCCCTGATCCAAGCACTGTTTCCATTTTGTTTGCAAAGCACACAACAACGCTTGGTATCGAATACTTAAAGCATAAGCTTTGTATAAAAATGATTGTGAATAATGGATATTCCTATGTTTGAACATGCTTTCTTAGTCAAAACCACATAGAACAAACATACGGCAGTGCGCTCTTTATGAAACAAAAGCAATACAAATTGACGCAAATTGAAGAAAAAACAACTAGAACAACTTTATGTTTGACCGAGCAGAATATCATGTACATACCCTCCAACGAGCATAGCGACGGGCAAGTTTCATCGTTTTGATTTTTACCTAGGCCTTTTGCCTGAAATGTAATAGTTGGTGGTTATAACAGAAGAGGCGGCGAAGATCTGTCACTATCCATGCAAAGCAGGGTCGACATCCCAAATGAACGAATTTTACTTCTTGAATGTCCCGAACCTGATCTCTCGATTTGATTTGGTAAACGGATTTTACTTCTTGAATATCCCGAACCTGATCTCTCGAGAGATCCGAATCTGGGTACTCCAGAAGTTAAATCCGTTTATATGGGAGTTGTTATTGTCTAGCTTAAAAACTGAGTTGGCTGCCCGATTTGTTTATAATATTTAAAATTTCATCACTTCTTTTTCCTCATCTTCTTTTCACTAGTTCAAAAGTTTGCAGTTTTTTTTATTGTTTTTTTCCCCCTTGTTCACCTTTCGTCTTATCGTTCATCCTTTTCTTTCATAATTTAAACATTTTATTTTGAAATATTGCTGCTGATTGATTTCAGGAAATCACTTTTATTTATTGATTTTCTAATAGGAATTCGAAACAATTGAAGTAACATTGAACATTTCAAGATATCAAGGATTTGTATACATGAAGACGAAAATAGAAAAAGAAATATTTTTATAAAATTTTTGTTTTACATTTTAGGTTGAGCTTATCTTTTGGCACAAGTGGATAATTATTGGTTCCTAGCCTTTTCTATTCTTTCTGGCCTTACCTTTTTTGTTGGATTTTTTCATACTTTTCCTGGTTTTCGTATTATTCTTTCTCCTGTTCGAGTTGTTTTTGTTTCTGTTTCTATTCCTGTTTTTGTTTCGCCTATTCCTCCTCCTCCTATTCCTCCTCCTGTTCCTCCTCCTATTCCTTCTCCTGTTCCTTCTCCTCCTCCTCTTCTTTTTCTTTGTTGGTTTTTTAACTTTCTTTGTAGTTGTTTCGGCAGAAGCTTCTGTTGTAACATCAGTACCAGCTTCCGTTGTATCACTCACAGTGGTGTCTTCGTCGGTAACTTCATCTACATCACCCGATTCTGTTGTGTCATCATCGTCCGCCGCTTCTGTAGTGTCGTCATCGTCTGCCCCTTCTGTAGTAGTATCATCATCGTCCGCCGCTTCTGTAGTGTCGTCATCGTCCGCCGCTTCTGTAGTAGTATCATCATCATCCGCCGCATCTGTAGTAGTGTCTTCAACACCACTGCCTTCAATCACATGCAACGCCACAAGGGCGAACAGTAGTAAAAACTTTAGTAACCTCATTTACGGTTACCTTCGATGGGTACAAGTAGTTTCGTCTACAAGAACCCAAGAACTTTTGATAACTCAAACATTTTTAAGGGACCATATTTATACCTAAAATGCAGTCTTGAAATTCTGCATAGCATGACATTTGCAGCAAAAAATAACTGTTTGATTAGTAAAACCATATGTGTGGTATTTTAACACGTTTCTATACCCACCACCTAAGGATGGAGGTATATTCATTTTCTCATTCCGTTTGCAACACATCGTAAAATCCATTTCCGACCCTATAAAGTATAAATATTGTTGAACGTCGCAAAAATCTAAGACGATCTAGTCATGTCCGTTCGTATGTTGAAATCACGCTACCCTCTTTAAAAATTAAGATATTGAACTTTGTACAGGTGCTTTCTTTGTCCATAGACAGGTTAGGTCCGAAGATGGGCTATATCGAACTATATATTGACATAGCCCCCATAAAGACCGATCTGCCGATTAAAGGTGTTAGACCCATAAAATCCACTTTTATTATTCGATTTTGGTGAAATTGGAGACAGTGAGTTGTGTTATGCCCCCCGATATCGATATCATCGATACAAAAATTTCTCTTCCCTTGGGAAAGGGTAGTTTTATTACCCTTTCACTTGGGGAACGGCTGAACCCATTACCTTGAAATTTTCAGAGATTGCGTAGGTTGGTCTCGAAGGAAACATAGGCTATTTAATTTTTTGATATCGGGAGGGGGCGGAGCTTCCCCCTTACTCCAAAAGTACTACCCAAAAATAAAATTGGACGGATCGTTACTATATGAGATTCAAATGAAAGGTATTCAAGAGTAGAGTACGAATTTCCTAACAAAAGTTGGGTCCAAGTACCTGGGGGTCCGCCCCAGCCCCAAAACCCCTTAAAATAGGCTTATTCGACGATCATGACAATATGGGACTCAAATGAAAGGCATTTGGGAGTAGATTACGAATATGGTCACGAAGTAGGAATAGGCGTTATAATTTGTTGGTAATGGAAGGCGCGGATCCTCCACCGTTACCCCCAAAAAACTAACCAAAATCAAAAGTGGACCGACAAGAACAATATGGGTATCAAATGAAAAGTATGCGAGAGTAGATAACGAATCTGACAAACAAATTCATGACGAAGTATAGGGGATTACCCCACCCCCGCAAAAACGCCCAAGATGGGCACATTAGCCAATCACGGATATATGGGACTCGGTTTGTTTGTTCCGTATAGACTGAAAAACGGCAGAACCAATTTTCTCGAAATTTTCACATATTGTGTAGGTTGATTTGGAAGGAAACATAGGCTATATAATTTTTCGGTATCGGAAGGGGGACGGACCCTCCCCCTTATGCCAAAAATACAACCCAAAATCAAAAGTGGACCGGCCGGGACAGTTCACGAATCAAATGAAATGTATTGGAGAGTATAATGCAAATATGGTATTAAAATTTGAGTCTATATACCCATCGGGCCGCCCAAACCCCAAAACTCCCCCAAATAGACAAATTAGTCCTTCATTTCAATATGGGGCTCAAATGAAAGGTATTTGGGAGTAGAAAACGAATTTGATGTCCAGTTTTGGAGCCAAGTGTTTAAGGGGAACGCCACAAAGCACCCCCTAAGCTGAACTTTATTTCCGTTGCGAATAAAGAACGAATTTGATATCTATTTTCAGTGCAAAGTTCCGGTGGCCGACCCAGCCCCAAAACACCCTCCAAACATTTCATATTTACCGGCTATGGCAATATGGGGCTCAAATTAAAGGGATTTGAAAGTGCAGCACGAATTTTATATCCATATTTGAGTCGAAATGTCTGAGGTGTCATCCCTCCCCTAATAAGAACATTACCCTAAGGAAGAACATTAGCACCAAGAACCGAGAAGGGGCAAATTCTCAAACATCAATGAGTGCTTTCCGATTCAAACTCAATGAAAAGGGTCCCTTTTTTATAGCATTGTATCTCGCTAATATCGCCAACATTACGAGGGGATAAAAACCGTTTTGTCCGATGTTCCCGCCAGGATTCCAACGCGTTCAGCGTCATAGGCTACAATGGCACGAATACGATAGCCGCATTCAGGGCGAAGTATCCCCACCCCAAACAGATATTAGAGACTAAGAGAAGGCGCTGCGGAGCGGGGCCGGTTCGACTAGTATACCGATTTAGCTATGTCCGTCTGTCTGTCTGCCCGTCTGTCCATATGAATTTGTGTACGCAGTTTCATCCGATCGTCTTAGAATTTGGTACAGATATGTTTTTCAGCCTAGAGACAAAGTCTATTGAAATTGGCAAAAAACCGGTTCAGATTTAGATATAGCTTCCATATATATGTTCGTCTGATTTGCAGTAATAGGGCAATAAAATGGTCGTTTGTTAACCGATTCTCTCGAAATTTGGCAGGAAGAATTTTCTTAAGACACTCGACATTACCGATGAATTTCATAGAAATCGGTTCAGACTAAGATATAGCTCCCATGTATATGTTCGTCCGATTTTGAGAAATTTTGCGATGTAGGTAGGTGTAGGGAATATAGTGTATATATATTCCCTACACCTACCTATAGTGTAGGTGTAGGGAATTATAGAGCCCTATTTTTGACTTTCCTTACTGGATTTTTTTTAATTTTAAAATATTAAAAATCTACAAATATTGCTGCTATTGATTTCAGGGAATCACTTTTATTTATTGATTTTTAATTGGAATTCAAGGAACATTTCAAATTATCATGGATGTATAAACATAAAGAGGAAAACAAAAAAAAATATTTTCTTATAAAATTTATGTTTAACATTGATCTGATGTTTTTGCGCAGATGGATAATTATTGGTTCCTAGCCTTTTCTATTCTTTCTGGCCTTGCCTTTTTTGTTGGATTTTTTCATACTTTTCCTGGTTTTCTTATTATTCTTTCTCCTGTTCGAACTGTTTTTGTTTCTATTCCTGTTTTTGTTTCGCCTATTCCTCCTCCTCCTCCTATTCCTTCTCCTATTCCTTCTCCTGTTCCTTCTCCTCCTTTTCTTCTTTTTCTTTGTTGGTTTTTTAACTTTCTTTGTAGTTGTTTCAGCAGAAGCTTCTGTTGTAGCATCGGTGCCAGCTTCTGTAGTGACATCAGTACCAGCTTCCGTTGTATCACTCACAGTAGTGTCTTCATCTTCATCATCCGATTCTGTAGTATCATCATCGTCCTCCGCTTCTGTAGTAGTATCATCATCGTCCGCCGCTTCTGTAGTAGTATCATCATCATCCGCCGCTTCTGTAGTAGTGTCATCATCACCATCATCCTGAGTCACAACCAACGCCACAAGGGCAAACAGTAGTAAAAACTTTAGTAACCTCATTTACGGTTACCTACGATGGGTACAAGTAGTTTCGTCTACAAGAACCCAAGAACTTTGATAACTCAAAATTCTTTAAAGGCCATATTTATACCTAAAATGCAATCTTGAAGTTCTGCACAGCATGGCATTTGCAAGAATGAACTGTTTGAACAGCAAAAAGAACTGTGTGAACAGCAAAAAAAAAATGTATGTAGTATGTTTTCACTTGTATCTCTTACGACAGCGGAGGTATACCAATATTGTGCCTCAATTTGTACCACATCTATCTATTAATTTTTTTGTTCCCTTGGCGAAAGGTAATTTTATTTTCCTTTCCTTTGCGGAATGGTAGTTTTATTTCCCTTTCCTTTGGGGAAGGGTATTTTTTTAATCCTTTGCCTTGGGGAAGGTTAGTATTATTACCCTTTCCTTTTGGGAAGGGTAGTTTTATTACCCTATCTCTGGGGGAAGGGTAGTTTTATTACCCTTTCTCTTGGGGGAAGGACAGTTTTAATACCCTTTCCCTTGTGGCAGGGTAGTTTTAGTACCCTTTCCCTTGGGGAAGGATAGTTTTATAATCCTTTCCATTGGGGAGGGATAGTTTTATAATCCTTTCCTTTGGGGAAGGGTAGTTTTAATTCGTTTTCCCTTGTAGTTTTAAAACCCTTTCCCTTAGGGAAATGTTGTTGTATTTCCCTTTCTCTTGGGGAAGTGTTGCTGTATTTCCCTTTCCCTTGGGAAAGGGTAGTTTTATTATCCTTTCCCTTGGGGAAGGGTAGATTTATTACGCTTTCCTTAGGGAAGGATAGTTTTATTATCCTTTCCCTTGGGGATGGGTAGTTTTATTACCCTTTCCCTTGGGGATGGGAAGTTGTATTACCCTCTCCCTTGGGGAAGGGTAGTTTTAATACCCTTTCCCTTGGGGAAGGACAGTTTTATTACCCTTTTCCCTTGGGCATGGGTAGTTTTATTACCCTTTCCCTTGGGAAAGGATAAGTGTATTACCCTTTTCGCTGGGGATGGGTAGTTTTATTACCCTTTTCCTTGGGGATGGGTAGTTTTATTTCCCTTTTCCTTGGGGAATTGTAGTTTTATTGTCCTTTCCCTTGGGGAACAGTAGTTTTATTACCATTTCCCTTGGAGAAGGCTAGTTTTATTAACCTTTCCCTTGGGGAAGTATAGTTTTATTAGCTTTTCCTTGTGGAATGGTAGTTTTATTACCCTTTCCCTTTGGCATGGGTAGTTTTATTACCCTTTCCCTTGGGGAAAGGTAGTTTTATTACCCTTTCCCTTGGGGAAGTGTTGCTGTATTACCCTTACCCTTGGGGAAAGGTAGATTTATAACGCTTTCCTTGGGGAAGGGTAGTTTTATTACCCCTTCCCTTGGGGAATGGTAGTTTTATTACCCATTCCCATGGGGAAGGGTAGTTTTATTACCCCTTCCCTTGGGGAATGGTAGTTTTATTACCCATTCCCATGGGGAAGGGTAGCTTATTACCATTACCCTTGGGGAAGAGTAGGTTTATTACTATTTCCCATAGAGAAGGATAGTTTTATTATCCTTTCCCTTGGGGAAGGGTAGATTTATTACGCTTTCCTTGGGGAAGTATAGTTTTATTACCCTTTTTCTTGGGGAATGGTAGTTTTATTACCCTTTCCCTTTGGCATGGTTAGTTTTATTACCCTTAGGCATTTCAGTTTTATTACCCTTTCCCTTGGGGATGGGAAGTTGTATTACCCTTTCCCTTGGGGAAGGATAGTTTTAATACCCTTTCCCTTGGGCATGGGTAGTTTTATTACCCTTTCCCTTGGGGAAGGATAGTTGTATTACCCTTTTCCTTGGGGAAGCGTTCCTGTATTACCCTTACCCTTGGGGAAAGGTAGATTTATAACACTTTCCTGGGGGAAGGGTAGGTTTATTACCTCTTCCCTTGGGGAAGGCTAGTGTTATTACCCTTTCCCTTGGGGAAGTATAGTTTTATTACCATTTTCCTTGGGGAATGGTAGTTTTATTACCCTTTCCCTTTGGCATGGGTAGTTTTATTACCCTTTCCCTTGGGGAAGGGTAGTTTTATTTTCCCTTCCCTTGGGGAATGGTAGTTTTATTACCCATTCCCATGGGGAAGGGTAGCTTATTACCATTACCCTTGGGGAAGAGTAGGTCTATTACTATTTCCAATAGGGAAGAGTAGTTTTATTACCATTTCCCTTGGAGAAGGCTAGTGTTATTACCCTTTCCCTTGGGGAAGTATAGTTTTATTACCATTTTCCTTGGGGAATGGTAGTTTTATTACCCTTTCCCTTTGGCATGGGTAGTTTTATTACCCTTTCCCTTGGGGAAGGGTAGTTTTATTTTCCCTTCCCTTGGGGAATGGTAGTTTTATTACCCATTCCCATGGGGAAGGGTAGCTTATTACCATTACCCTTGGGGAAGAGTAGGTCTATTACTATTTCCCATAGGGAAGGATAGTTTTATTATCCTTTCCCTTGGGGAATGGTAGATTTATTACGCTTTCCCTTGGGCATGGGTAGTTTTATTACCCTTTCCCTTGGGGAATGGTAGTTTTATTAAGGAAGGAAGGATACCATTGCCCTTGTGAAAGGGTAGTTTTATTACCATTTCTCTTGGGGGAAGGTCGTTTTTTACCCTATCCCTTGGGGAATGTTAGTTTTACTTCGCTTTGCCTTGGGGAAGTGTAGTTTTATAACCCTTTCCCTTGGGGAATGGTAGTTTTATTACCCTTTCCCTTTTGCCTTAAATTAGGGTTCGTCAAAAAGTCATGATGTCGGGTATACAAGAGTTTGGCTGAGCTTAACTTAATGCCGTTTTCACTTGTTGTTTTACACCAAAAACAATGGCTATTGCGCAATGGATTTTTAAGTATCATTCATGAGCTGCACTTCTGTAAATATTTGTGAAATTTTGCTTCAATTGGCAAGGCAAAAAACAATAGTTTGCTTCGAGCACAAATGACTTAAAATTAAAATTTTATGTAGAAAATGAATATTTCCAAACGGAAGCATGTTTACTTAATCAAACACAAAGGACAACCACAATGCTGCCTGCTCTTTATGAAACAAAAACAAAGCAATTTGACGCAAATTATAAACAATACACGAAATTTCTATTGCAAAAAAAAATCTTTTTGACGTAAATAATTTGTTGATAAAGCTTGATATTGAGCAACCGAAAAACAAAAAATGTTGAAAAGGTTTTCATTCGGAAGAGCCCAGTGGCGTTTTGAAATCGGAATCGTTAGAACCAGTTTTAAACGGGCATTGAGTATGGCCATGCTGAAATTTTTGCGACGAGTCTTTTGCTTAAATTAGAGTTTAGGTTTGTATGACAACGAAATCAGATTTTGGATCAATGTTAGCGGGTGTGCAACATACATATTGGCATTTATAGAACACATCCTTTCGAATTCATTAGAAAAGACATGTGGAACGATATAAAACGTCCCATAAATATCCCTTTCGAGGACTGTTCACATAGATCTACTTTTTAAAGTATTTACCGAACATTTTAATGTATTGCACAAACTAAATGTATTGTATTTGGTAGTAGATCACGAGTCTTATAACCACTTAAGGAGCCAAGTATATGGGCAGCCGCGTTCATGCGCAAAATTTCCCTAAAACAGGAGTTCTATACCAACTATGAAATTGGTAGTAGAGTACTAAGCCTCCCCATCTCCGAAAACAGACTTATAGACCAAACATGACAATAAGGGTTTCATGTGAGACTTGCATAGGAAAAAAAACCAATGCCTGAGGCCCCTTTTCCAAAATCCAACAAAAAGTAAACGCAACGATAATGTAAATACTCGTATGGCATACAATTAAAAGGCGTTGGGTATGAATTCGACTTCCACATTGAATTTGGTATCTTGCCAATTGATTGACTGCGCTCTATTCCTGTCGAAACTCGCTTAAGGCTTTAGACAACTGTGACCTCCGTTTGACAAGAAGGTGTGCCCTGAGAGAGGCACTGAATACCATTCTCCATCTCTTCTGTTCTGCTGGGGAATGTAGATGCGGCGTGGCAGCATGCTACATGCGGCGCGACGGATTATATACCTTCTTTATTGACGGTTTTAATATCCTGCTTTTGGTCATGAGGCACCCCATTCTTCCTGACACCTGGAATTAAGTCTGCCATTTTGGAACAGATAGAGACATCATCATGAAATTTAACATGGTGATAGCTGAGGTGTTATCCAGTTTATATGCAAAATTTCATATATTCCTATAAGACCCAGGGGCTCTATAAGTTCCAGGGGCCCATTGGTGGGCCTTCAAATTTGGTCATCTCGGCCCTATCAAATTTTGTTGGGGCTGTTAAAAGCAGATTTATGGTAGGATTTTCAATTTTTTTGCTGGAAAATGCTTAAAAAGCCCTACAAAAAACAGACTTAAATGTGTGGGATATCTTTCATCGTGTCAAAAAAAATTGACTAAAAATATTTTTATATCCTCCACCAAAGGATGGAGGTAAACTAATTTCGTCATTCTGTTTGTAACTCCTCCAAATATTCGTCTCAGACCCCATAAAGTATAAATATTCTTGATCGCCATAACATTTTATGTCGATCCAGCCATGTCCGTCCATCCGTCCGTCTGTCTGTCGAAAGCACGCTAACTTTCGAAGGAGTAAAGCTAGCCGCTTGAAATTTTGCACAAATACTTCTCATAGGTGAAGGTCAGTTGGAATTGTAAATGGACCATATCGGTCCATGTTTTGATATAGCGGCCATATAAACCAATCTTGGATCTTGTCTTCGTGAGCCACTACAGGGCGTAATTTTTATCCGATTTGGCTGACATTTTGCATGAGGTGTGCATGCAACCAACTGTGCTGAGTATAGTTGTAATCGGTCAATAACCAGACATAGCTGTCATATAAACCAATCTGGGGTCTTGACTGTTTCGTTGTGACTTTCAACAACTGTGCAAAGTATGGTTCAAATCGGTCCATAACCTGATATAGCTGCCAAATAAACCGATCTGGGATCTTGACTTCTTAAGCCTCTATTGGGCGCAATTATTATCTTATCTTACCTAAAAAGAGACACCGGGAAAAGAACTCGACAAATGCGATCCATTATAAAGGGTACATAATATTCGGCCCGACCGACGCTTTTACCTCTCTTTTTTGGAATATTTGCAGAGGCTGGTCTCTTATTTTGTGAAAAAAAATTCAAATTGAAAATATCATAAAACCAAAACTACTAAAGGTATCGTTGTAGTTTTACATGAATTTGTAGATGCATATCTTTTTAAAAAAATTAGTACAAATTTTGGCCACATTTTTTGATGAAACCATCCAAAATCCTAATACTGGGGAAAGATGTTTGCAAAATCGGCATTTTTTAGTAAAATGTCCGTAGAGACTTTAATCCTTGGATGGCGCAAAAATTTTTTTGCATGCAATTAGTTATTACTTGGGGCAATGAAAATATGTTATAAAGTTGGGGGGCTCGGCTTTGCGTTTTTAGAACTCGAAGGGCTTTAACAGTTTTTTTTTAATGTCAATATTGTTCTTCACAGATCTTCTGTTGGAGTTAACAAAATTTATAAAAATTACACTTAAAACGCATCTATTGGGTTGCCCAAAAAGTAATTGCGGATTTTTCATATAGTCGGTGTTACTTTCTTTTAAAAAAATCCGCAACTTTTTGGGCAACCCAATACATAAGTCTTCTTTACAATGCAGTAAGCAAATTTGATAGTGCTGGGCCAAGTTTTCTGTATAGAGACGAAACAATGAAATTACCTTTGCCAAAAATGTACTTTTTTAACATTTTTTGATTTGTAGGTTAGGTTGAATGGGTCGCCCACCAAAGGTGAGTTCACTCGGAGACCTGTTTGGCCCATTGTGGTACGCTAGAGAGACAAAGGGAAGCAAAAAGAAAATGTGAGACCTCGTACTAGAGGTTATACACGAAAAAAAAAGACACGGGGAGGGGAGAAACCCGAACGGTAGGTGAAGAACCGCCTTTTCCAACGCAAGCATGGACCTACCTACGCCGGAGCTTTCCTAATCAGTTAAAAAATGTGAAATAAAAGTCCACATCTGCGAAAAATTTAAAACAAAATTGTTAGCTTAGTTTAAAAGGATATTTGGTCCATTTTTGATGGGCTTTTTAAGCACTTTCCAGAAAAATAATATTTTTTTTGAAATCGGACCATAAATGCGCTTTTGACAGGCCGAACAAAATTTTCTGGGGCCGAGGAGACCAAATTTGAAGGCCCACCAATTGGCCCCCCATGGCCCACATCTAGGGCCCTGAAATTTTGCGTATAAACTGGATAACACCTCGGCCACAACCATGTAAAATTTCATGAAGAAATCTCTATCCGTTCCAAAATGGCAGATTTATTTCCACTTATTTTTTTCCATCCCACTGTGCTTCGCCGCGATCACACTGTCACGATATATGTGGATGGTTAGCCATAGTTGAATGCTCTGTACATCAGTCCATGTGAGAACGAAATTGGTTAGAAGATGCAAAGAGCTTCTGCGAACCATGGAAAAGGCTGTTTGGCTGGGCGGGGAACGAAGCTGCAGACGAGCTGGCCAGGAATGATTGCAGCACATGGTGCTACGGTATCAGTGAGCTTTCCACTGCTCGAGTTTCTTGGTAGGGTGAACGCCTTCTACAACGACCACGCGATTAAGGCGTGGCTGGTGTTGTACATTACAGCGTGGCAAAGGCCGGATTGCTGAAAGGCATCCCGAAGGGTCATTGCAACGTCAGGTCTTTGACGTCGCACTGGACTCTGGGAGATGCAGACTTCTGCAGGATGTGCAGACTTCTGAAGAGAAGTTGAAGTTGATTGACCACCTTTTGTATCACTGCCCCACAATTGCAAGGGGAAAACATGGGATATTAGGTGAACACCTCTTTCCAGGCACTTTATTTAAAGCCCTGATTTGATTGGTATGATCATACTTTAGCCGGTAATAGTTTCTTCTTCTTGTCTTGTGCGTTGAGGGGGGTATGGGGGTATATTTTCAACACACCGAAATGTCCATTTCCGACCGTATAAAGTATATAAAGGGTGATTTTTTTGAGGTTAGGATTTTCATGCATTAGTATTTGACAGATCACGTGGGATTTCAGACATGGTGTCAAAGAGAAAGATGCTCAGTATGCTTTGACATTTCATCATGAATAGACTTACTAACGAGCAACGCTTGCAAATCATTGAATTTTATTACCAAAATCAGTGTTCGGTTTGAAATGTGTTCAAATTTTGACAAATTTTGTTCAGCGATGAGGCTCATTTCTGGTTGAATGGCTACGTAAATAAGCAAAATTGCCGCATTTGGAGTGAAGAGCAACCAGAAGCCGTTCAAGAACTGCCCATGCATCCCGAAAAATGCACTGTTTGGTGTGGTTTGTACGCTGGTGGAATCATTGGACCGTATTTTTTCAAAGATGCTGTTGGACGCAACGTTACGGTGAATGAACACATTTCGAACCGAACACTGATTTTGGTAATAAAATTCAATGATTTGCAAGCGTTGCTCGTTAGTAAGTCTATTCATGATGAAATGTCAAAGCATACTGAGCATCTTTCTCTTTGACACCATGTCTGAAATCCCACGTGATCTGTCAAATACTAATGCATGAAAATCCTAACCTCAAAAAAATCACCCTTTATATTCTTGATCGTCGTAAAAATCTAAGACGATGTAGCCATTTCCGTCCGTCGGTCTTTTGAAATCACGTTGCAGTCTTTAAAAATAGAGATATTGAGCTAAACTTTGCATAAGCCTTTTTTCGTCCATAAGCAGGTTAAGTTCGAAGCTATATCGGACTAAATGTTGATATAGCCATATAGACCGATTCTCCGATTTAGGGTTTTAGGCCCATAAAAGCCACATTTATTATCCGATTTTGTTGATATTTGGGACATTGAGTTGCGCCAGGCCAGTCGACTTACTTCTTCAAGTTGGCCCCGATCGTTACAGATTTGGATATAGCTGCCATATAGACCGGTCTTTCGATTTAAGGTCTTGGTCGCATAAAAGGCGCGTTTATTGCCCGATTTTGCCAAATTTGGAAAAGTGAGTTATGTTAGGCTACTCGACATCCTTTTCAATTTAACCCAGATCGGTCCAGATTTGGATATAGCTGTCATATAGACCGATCTCTCGATTTAAGGTTTTGGCTCCATAAAGGGCGCATTTGTTCTTCGATGTCGCCGAAATTTTGCGATAGTGAGCTGAATTAGATTGGGATATAGCTGCCATATAGACCGATCTCTCGATTTAAGGTCTTGGGCCCATGAAAGGCGCATTTATTGTCCGATGTCGCGTAAATTTGGGACAGTGAGTTTTGTTAGGCCAGTCAATGTCCTTCTTCAACTTGGCTCAGATCGGTCCAGATTTGGGTGTAGCTGCCACATAGACCGATCACTCTATTTAAGGTTTTCGACCCATAAAAGGCGCTTCTATTGTGCGGTTTCGCCGAAATTTGGAACAGTGAGTTGTGTTAGGCTCTTCGACAACTTTCTGTCCACATCGGTCCAGATTTGGACATAGCTGCCATATAGACCGATCTCTCGATTTAAGGTTTTTGGCCCATAAAAGGCACATTTATTGTCCGATTTTGCCAAAATTTGGAATGGTGAGTTATGTAAGGCTTCTCGATATCCTTCTTCAACTTTGCGCTCAGATCGGTCCACATTTTGATATAGCTGGCATATAGTCCGATGTCTCGATTTTAGATTTTGATCCCATAAAAGGCGCATTTATTATGACGAAGGGTGGTTCACATATATAGCTGAGGTGGTGGGTATCCAAAGTTCGATACGGTCGAACTTGACGCCATTTTACTTGTTCTATTTTTCTTCGCCTTTTTTTATACCATCCCCCATAGGATGGGGGTATACTAATTTCGTTGTTCTGTTTATAACACCTCGAAATATGCGTCGCAGACCCCAGAAAGAATATATATTCTTGATCGTCATGTCATGTGATAGCCATGTCCGTCCGTCCGTCTATCTGTCTGCACGCTAACTTTCGAAGCAGTAAAGCTAGCCGCTTTTAATTTTGCACAAATACTTTTTATTGGTGTAGGTCAGTTGGGCTTGTAAATGGGCCAAATCGGTTCATGTTTTGACACAGCTACCATATAAACCGATCTTGGGTCTAGATTTCTTGAACCTCCAGAGGGCGCAATTCTCGTCCGATTTGACTGAAATTTTGCTTGGGTCTTGACTTCTTAAGCCTCTAGAGGGAGCAATTTTTATCCGATTTGACTGAAATTGTGCACGTAGTGTTCCGGTATAACTTACAACAACTGTGCTAAGTATGATTCAAATCGGTCCATGTTTTGATATAGCTGCCATATAAACCGATCTTGGGTCTTGACTTCTTGAGCCTCTAGAGGGAGCAATTTTTATCTGATTTGACTGAAATTGTTCACGTTGTGTTCCGGTATCACTTCCAACGACTGTGCTAAGTATGATTTAAATCGGTTTATAATCTGGTAGAGCTGTCATATAAACCAATCTTGGATCTTGACTTCTTGAGCCAATAGAGCGCGCAATTCTAATCCGATTTGGCTAAAATTTTGCATGAGGTATTTTGTTATGACTTCCAATAACTGTGCTAAGTATGGCGCGAATCGGTAGATAACTTAATATAGGTGCTATATAAACCGATCTGGGATCTTGACCCTCTAGGGGGCGCCGAAATTTTGTACAACGGCTTTTCTCATGACCTTCAACATACATGTCTAATATGGTCTGAATCGATCAATAGCTAACATCTCCCATATAAACCTATCTCCCGATTTTGCTTCTTGTGCCCCTACAAGGCGCAATTCTGATCCGAATGAACTGAAATATTACCGAATGACTTCTACAATGTGCAGCATTCATTTGTGGTCCAAATCGGACTATAACTTGATATAGCTCCAATAGCACTTATACGTTTCCTTATCCTAAATACCTTTCATTTGAGTCCCATATTGTCGTGATTGGTCTAAATATATGTTTGGTAGGTTTTAGGGTGGGTCGGCCCCCCTGGGGCAGCCCATCCGAAATTTGGATACCAAATTTTTATTTCTGGGGTACTATATGAGAGCACACAAAATTTCGCTTAAATTGCACATCCCATCTCCGAGATCTGGCGTTTTTGAGAATTAAGGTATGGGGGAGGGTCCGCCCCCCTTCAGATATCATAAAATGTAGTACCCTATTTTCACTACGGGATCATTATGCACCATCTGTGGAAATTTCAAGAAAATCGGTTCAGCCTTTTCTGAGTCTATAAGGAACACACAAACAAACAAACCCAAATTTATTTTTTATATATAAGATTTGGTGGTCTGCGTCTGTTTTCAGCGGAGCAGAAGTAGGCCAAAAATTCCACTGTTGGAGTGGCTGCACTGCACAATAGATATTTTGTGGAATTTCGAATTTATGGTGCGTCATGCGTTCAGATATCACATTGTATGATAGAAGAGCTCGCCTTGCTTTCGGCGACATTAAAAGACCGACCCCATTTATTTGGTGGATTTGGTTACCTGAGAAAATGAAGTGGTGGCCACCTTGAAGATCCATAGTTCCGGATTTGGAGAATCATAAGCTTAATAAACATCACTTCGTGCGGTCAATGTCACTTTGTTCATATGTAGTTGCAGTTATTAAAGCAAATAAAGTAATCCAATATATACTTCAATGTCTAAAGAAAAAGAATTAAATTTTCTTGCTTGTTTGTCGATGGTGTGGGTTGAAACGCATCTGGCACAAAACAATTTTTTGTGCATCCTTGCCATCCTACTTTTGTTTTAATAGGAGTTCTGAGATACAGGAAAATAACACCAAAAGAACACAAAGAACACCACCCCTTATACAAATAGCATTATTTTTTTAGTGTACAAAAACACATCTGAAAGTAAACAAGTGCAAATACGCAATATGGTAGTAAAGGCAACAAGTAAATTAGTTTTGGTGCGACTGTACCGAACATAAGTCACTGTGTAAAATTTTAGTGAAATCGGATTATAAATGCGCCATTTTTTAGGGCCAAGCCTTTCAATCGAGATATTAGTCTATATGGCAGCTATATCCAAATCTGGACCGATCTGAGCCAAAATGAAGAACAATGACGAGGGTCCCCACACAACTTACTGTCCCAAATTTCAGCGAAATCGGATAATAAATGTGGCTTTTATGGGCCTAAGATCCTAAATCGACGGATCGATCTATATGGCAGCTATGTCCAAATCTGGACCGATCTGAGCCAAAATGAAGAAGAATGATGAAGACCCCCACACAACTTACTGTCCCAAATTTCAGCGAAATCGGATAATTAAATATGGCTTTTATGGTCCTAAGATCCTAAATCGTAGGATCGGTCTATATGGGGGCTATATCAAGATATTGTCCGATACAACCCATCTTCGAACTTGACCTGCTCATAGACAAAAAAAGAATCTGTGTAAAGTTTCAGCTAAATATTTCAAATTTTAAAGCCTGTAGCGTGATTTCAACAGACAGACGGACGGACGGACGGACATGTCTAGATCGTCTTAGATTTTTACGCTGATCAAGAATATATATACTTTATAGGGTCGGAAATGGATATTTTGATGTGTTGCAAACGGAATGACAAAATGAATATACCCCCATCCTTCGGTAGTGGGTATAAAAATTTGGTGTTAAAATTATGGATGGGGTAACCTGAGGGTCGCCCCACCCTCAACATCTACCAAATATACATTTTGACCAATCGCGACAATATGGGACTTAAATGAAAGGTATTTAGGATAAGAAAACGTGTCTGATATCCAATTATGAGACCAAGTGTTGTGGGGACCACCCCAACACCCAAAACACCCCTAAAGCGGACATATTTATCGACCATAGCAATATGGGACTCAAATGAAAGGTATGTGGGACCAAGTTTCTGGGGGTCCACCTCTTCCCCAAAACACACCCCAAACAGTACTTATTTACTGACCATGGCAATATGGGGCTTGAAAAAAAGGTAATTGAATGTAGAATGAGAATCTGATATCCAAATGTGGGGCCAAGTGTTTGGGGGGCCGCCCCTCCCAAAACCACCCCCCAAAGAGGAAAAATTTACGACCATAATAATATGGGGCTCAAATGAAAGGTCTTTGGAAGTAAAGCGCGAATTTGATATCAATATTCGGGAAAGTGTCTATAGGGACACTCCATCATTCCAATATGGGGCTGAAACAAGCGGTATTTTAGAGTAGAACACGAATCTGATATATATTTAGTTTCGGGGTCATGTCACTGAACGGCCTTCCGATCCACCAAAACAGCCCCAAACCGTTCATTTTTGCAGACTATTCAGACTATTTATTTAGAGTAGACCACTAATCAGACATCATCACCGCCATCCTATGGTGGTGGGTATAGAAAGTTGAATATCATCTCACGACAGCGCTCACCATTCACAGTTACGTTACGATTCGCGTCATCTTTGAAGAAGTACGATCCAATGATTCCACCAGCCCATAAACAGCAACAAACTGTGACTTTTTCTGGATGCATTGGTAGCTCTTGCAATGATTCGGGTTGATTTTCACTCCAAAATCAACAATTCTGCTTATTTACGTACCCATTGAGCCAAAAATGAGCTTCGCCGTAAAATGAAAGAAGCGCGCGATGAACTTTCGTTTGTTAGATGATTCATGGCTAAATTATAGACCAAACTGAAGATGTTTGACAGTGAAACAAAACACGAAACGTGAGTTTAAACCAGTGTTGCCCACAAGTTAATAGCTAGAAAAAACATCCTTTATATACTTTTTTAGGTCTCAGATAAATATTGCGAGGTATTACACTCAGAATGCGTAGAGTAATATGCCCCCCATCCTATGGTATGCTTCATAGAGCATACTCGTAACAAGAAAAATTTAGCCATAAACCAAGCTATTATGAGCGTCTCTATGCGGTCGATGACAATGATCATATTTTTAAACCCATTACCCATGGAAGACAAAGTTGTGAAACAACTTTTCTTTCTTCTCCCCCGACGTTGGTTATCGCCACGAATCCACCAAACACAAATGCAGAAAGCACACCTCACACCCCTAGTCACACGCACACACAAATGAAATCCTTGTGCAGTGGTATATGTAGTAGCATTTTTGTGGTTAACTCAAAGCTAGATTTCCAATTTCAAAAACGAAAATGAGTGTGTTGAAGGATAAATATCACCGCAATCTATGGGGACTTTAAAACAACAGGTTACAACTTGTTGCATGCAACATAATCGAGTATAGTGAGATGCCAAAAGCCTAACAGCCAGCAATAAGAGGCTCATCTCTTCTCCATCACACCACCGTGGCCACAGTAATTCGCCGTAAACTGGAATGGAGGGGAAATGTTTGAGTTGGCTCATGCGCTTTGAAAAGAAATGGGCGAGAGACGATAGTTGTATTTGTTTGGGATTCAGGATTTCAAAACAAATACATTCAAGTCAATGCCACCAGTGCAGTGCATAAATAAGACCGAATTCTAGGAAGTCGCAGGTGTTCCTTTGGGCTTAACTATTCGTCAATGTCCAAACGCCAAAGTACTAAAATACACATTCCTTGGGACTATGTAGTTTTAAAATCTTTAATTAAGAACTAAAATACTAAGATACTCTTTTAATGCCGTGTTTGGTAAAAATATTCCAAATGCAAATTTCCCCATGAACATTCCCTTCCGGAACAAAGGCATACTTCTCACATATCAATGATTGATGTCCGATTCAAGTTTTAAGCTCAATAATAAGGAGCCCCCTTTTTATAGCCGAGTCCGAACGATGTGCCCAGTGGACACCTTTTGAGTGAAGTTTTTTTCAGGATAATTAGGAGAGGATAATAACCAACACTGAAATTTTTTCTGATATTCTCACCTGGATACAAACTCAGGAGTTCAGCTTCATAGGCGGACATGTTTACCACTGTGCTACGGTGTCCTCCTAAAAATATTAACAAGAATAACAGTTATACCCTGGCCAACACGGCATAACTATAAGCAGCACACGGGCTGGAACTTTAAGTTCTTACTTGTGTGTTGTTCATTGTTATCACGGGAAGATTAGCTGAAAGCTGCCAAACACGTCGACAGGTTGCGGATAGTGAAAACCTTCATATTTGTGAGGAATAACTGCAAATGCAGCCGCGGGTAGTCAGCGATTTAAAGAGGAGAGACTCAGTGAGGGATCAGGTGGAATTGATTTTTATTTAAGTCGTAGTGCGAAATTTTAGTCGAATCAACTGAAAATTGAGGCTTATAGTAGCTTATGGAGTCAAGTCCGAGGATGGGTTCATATGGAGGCTAGAAAGTATATAGACCGATTCGGATTATACTTTACACAGATGTTGGAAGTCAGAACAGAAGACTGTGATGCTCAAGAAGTCATATACCATTATAAAGACCGATTCATTTCATACTCGGCACTGCTGGTGGAAATCAGAAACCAAGTCCTTGTGCCATACCTAAAACAAATGGGATGAAAATTAAGGACTGTAGGGACTCAAGAAGTAAAAACTGGGGTTGGTTTATATTAGGGCTACATCAAAATACGAGCCGTCATATCTGTATCTGTGAAAAATTTCAAGCGGATATTGTTATTCATTCGGACGCTGTCGTGATTTCGTCAGACGGACGGACATGGCTAGATCGACTCAGAATATCAATACGATCAAGAATATATATATATGGGGTGAATTTTTAGGCATTATCTTTTTGACAACACTGGTTTAAACAGCTCACACACGTTTCAATTTTGTTTCACTGCAAAACATCTTCAGTTTGATCTATGATTTAACCACGAATCGTCTTAAAAACGAACAACGCGTGCAAATTATTGAATTTTATTACTGAATTTTATTATGAAAATGCGTGCTCTGTTAAGAAAGTTCATCGCTCGCTTCTGATTTCAGCGGCGAAGCAAATTTTTGGCTCAATGGTTACGTCAGTAAGCAGAATTGTCGATTTGGAGTGACGATCAGGCAAAAGCATTGGAAGAGCTACCAATGCATTCAGAAAAAGTCACAGCTTGGTACGTTTAATGGGTTGGTGGTATCATTGGACCGTACTTCTTCAAAAATGATGCGAATTGTAACATAACTGTGAAAGGTGAGCGATATCGTGAGATGATATTCAACTTTTTATACATACCACCATAGGATGGCGGTATATTAGTCTAGTCATTCCGAATATATCACCTTGAAATATCCGTCTAAGACCCCATAAGGTATATATATTGGGTTGCCCAAAAAGTAATTGCGGATTTTTCATATATAGTCGGCGTTGACAAATTTTTTCACAGCTTGTGACTCTGTAATTGCATTCTTTCTTCTGTCAGTTATCAGCTGTTACTTTTAGCTTGCTTTAAAAAAAGTGTAAAAAAAGTATATTTGATTAAAGTTCATTCTAAGTTTTATTAAAAATGCATTTTAAAAAATCCGCAATTACTTTTTGGTCAACCCAATATCATTGATGGTCTCGACGCTCTGAGTCGATCTAGCCATGTCCGTCCGTCCGACTGTCGAAATCAAGATAGCGGTCGAACCCGTTAAGTTAGCCACTTCAAATTTTGCACAGATACTTAATATTGATGTAGATTGTTGGTGATTGCATGTGGGCCATATCGGTTCAGATTTAGACATAGCTCCCATATAAACTGATCTCTAGATTTGATTTATTGAGCTCCTAGAAACAAGAGTTTTTGTCCGATTTGTCTGAGATATTGCATGCAATGTTCCGTTATGACTTCTAACAACTGTGGCAAGTACGGTTCAAATCGGGTTTGTAACCTGATATAGCTCCCATATAAACCGATCGCCCGATTTGACTTCATAAACTGGACCATAGTCAGGATTCAGTATTTCCACCACTGTTGCATTAGCCTCGTCTTCTGAATCCGCCAGGAGTTCATCCTCACAAGATTCGTCTAATCTTGCCATGATGAATTTCCTTATGCATGCAAGTGCAGTTGAGAAAGCAGTGGAACCACTCTCCCTCAGGACACTGTCCACTTGCGGTGTGGACAATTTCTACTAAGGTGCTGTTGAGTTATCTGTTGCGTCCTTCCCCGCGCAGACTGTAGGCTCCCGATTGGACGCCTTTGCCTCCAGTTTTGATCGTGACAGGAGGGATTTTCAGTTTCCTGAAATCCGCCAGACTTTGGAGATGTGGTCGATTGTTCCTCAGACAAGTGTTCAGCAACAACTGCTGAGTTATATCCTCATTCAACAACCCCACCGCTTCTGTACACCTTCAGTTTCAACTTGTTTGATTCGTAGGACACAATTCCTTCACACTACGAATACTGCGTATGTACGATCGCCTTCAGCCTCATCCAATTTACCAATCTTGCAGTCAGTGGTTGAAAGATTGGGATTACAGTCCTTTTGTCTCCCAACTATGGATTCAGGATCTGAGGGAATCCTTGTTATCCGAGCGTAGCCCATTGGTCGAGAAGGAAAACTTCCTTCTTGACCGAATGCAGTGCCGCTCCTGCCAAATCCTGTCAATCTTCTAAGCGAAGAAAGAAAGAAAGTAGTTTGTATCGGCCCCGATACCAGCCTGCATCGTCACAGACTGGAGGAGGCCCAGGCAATTCTGCAAGGACATCGGAGTATACAGATGACAGCCCATTGACTATCCCTATTCAATTGTTCTTAGGTATACAGCCCTGTTCTTCTTCCTGGTCGACAACTACCATCACCAAGTGGCCTTTAGCGTCGTTAACAAATGTCTTTGGACCCATATGATGCCATCCAGGTGACCACAGCCTTTTGGCAGACTGCGGTGCAGTTTCGAATCTAGACGTTTAGCCCTTAGAATAGCCCGTTCGACAAATCTCCGAGCCCAATTAAGGGATCCTCTCTCCTTATCGGTGTGAGTTTTAGGATCATAAACCGGAGAGCGATGCGTCTTTTATTATTCCAACCTCTTAATGAGCGTACTGGTTTGCTAGAGTCTTCGTTAAAAGCCCCTGCTGACCAGTCGTCTGTTGGGAAGTGGACCCTGGTGCAATCGCCCCATCTTCGTGTTCTTAGACTTTTGTGAAAAATAAAATTCAAATTGAAAAATATGATAAAACCAAAACTGCTAAAGATATCGTTCTAATGAGCACAAATTTTGGCCACATTTCTTGATGAAAACACCCAATATTCCCACACTGGGGAAAGATGTTTGCAAAATTGTCATTTTTTAGAAAAATGTCCCTAGATGCATGCAATTATTAGTTATTACTGGGGGCAATGAAAATATGTTATAAGGTTAAGGGTCTCGGCTTTGTGTTTTGAGAACTCGAAGGGTTTCCCAGTTTTTTTTTAATTAAAAAATGTCAATATTGTACTTCACAGATCTCCTCTACATTAAGTCTTCTTTACAGTACAGTATACAAAATAGATAGGGCTGGGCCAAGTTTTCTGTATAGAGACGAAACAATGAAATTACCTTTTTGTATGAAAAAATGCCAAAAAAGGATTTTTATCACATTCTTATACCCATATAGGATAGGGGGTATATTCATTTAGTCATTCCGTTGGCAACACATCGAAATATCTATTTCCGACCCTACAAAGTATATATATTTCGGATCGTCCTAAAATTCTAAGACGATTTAACGATGTCCGTGTGTCTGTCCGTCCGTCATGAAAATCGGACCAAAAATAACCTTTTGACAGCCCGAACAAAATATTGTAAGGCAGAGGTGACCAACTTTGAACACCCACCAATTTGCAAATAAACTGGATAATACCTTAGCTTCCAACTGGATAACACCTTAGCTATAACCATCTAAAATTTCATGAAGATAACTATATCCGTTCCAAAATGGCAGACTTATTACCGCTTATTTTTTTTTTCATCCCTCTGTGCGACATGTACAACTCAACATGTGCTAAATTTGACATGTAATAAGAAACCTACATACCGTGTAATAGAGCCTTAAGATAAGAGACATATCAAAAGATAATTGCTTTTCTTATCTAAATATGTTTCTCCAAAAACTAATAACCGTTTCTGTCTTTCTCTTTTCAGAAGAATGAAAGCATTTATCTATTTGCTTGGCACAGCTTAGATAATTACAATTTATACTCATAGTCTCTCACAGTCTCTACAAATATCTGCCATATGTTTCTTGCATATCAACTCTCTTTTTCTCGCGCTCTCTTTCTTACCGTTTGAAATGACATATTAACATTGCAGTGTAGTGGTTATTGCAAATAAGTTCAATGCATTCACAGAGCAAATGTAAGAAGGAAAGAAGGCAAGAAAGTGCAAAGAATAACAGAAGTACTTTGGAAAAAAGTAAACAACGTTAAACAAAAGAAAAAAAATTATAAATAAACACAAAATTCCGAGATTTGCAACAAATCGCTAAGAGACTAATGTAGTGATTAAAATATCCATAAATAATTGGTAATGATGAAGTTCCACATTACCACTCTGATGTTTATCATATTTGAGCACATCAACAAGATCTTCACACAAGGCATACCCATAAGTCCATGCCCTAAAATGTTCCAGTATCGTTTCGATGGCTCCGAATGGTTTGGCATTTTATCGGTGCGTAATCCTGACTTTGGACAAGCTTTGCATTTGCGTGTTACGCTTTCCATGAGGGGTAAGCCAACTACGGTAAGTCAAAAACAACAGTGTTCAGATTTGTGCTATAAATGGAACGTTGTCAACAAAAATGTATTAGGTCGTATAGAGAAATTTATGCCACGAAGAACTAATAAGAGTGTGAGAGTAAAACAAGTAAAAGCATGCTAAGTTCGGCCAGGCCGAATCTTGGGAACCACCACAATGGATTCGGCTAAAAATGTATACAAAATAAATTTAGTTGTAGGGCACAATTTTATTCTACATACCAAAATTCTGTCAAACCATTAAAAATTAATGCTTCTAATAACCGAACAAGGATGATCGAGAAAGCTAGATCAGTTTGTAGACTAATTTTGACCGTATTTGGTACAGTTGTTGGAAGTCGTAACAGAACATCGCATGCAAAATTTCCGCCTAAACGACGCATTCAAAATTTCCGCCTAAATGTCGGACAAAAATTGCGGCTTGTAAGGAGTCACGAGGTCAAATCGGGAGATTGGTTTATATGGGAGCTGTACAACCAAATCGGACAAAAATTGCGGCTTCCCGGTGCTCAAAAAGTCAAATCGGGAGATTGATTTATATGGGAGCTATATCAGGTTATAGACCGATTCGGACCGTACTAGGCACAGTCGTTTGAAGTCATAATGGAACACTACATGCAAAATTTCAGTTAAATCAGACAAAAATATCGGATGTGAGTGAAGATAAATTCCGAATTTAACTAGTGAAGACACAAACCACTGTCTTAGCAGTCCTCTGTTACTGGCATTAGCAGAACACTCTTAAGCAAGTTTGCAGGCAATTAATTTATTTCAAAAAAAAAATCCGTTCATAAAAAGTTAATTTCAAACAACAAACAAAAAAAAAAGATCTAGAAAATAAAAAGGTTTGTTTTAATAACATTAAAATTTGGTTCCCTCAATATCCGCAAGGTGTACTAACAAGATCAAGAAGATTGTAAAATTGATTGGTCCACTGTGCAAGAATGGAAAGAAGTAAGTCGATGAGACCGGCATCAAACGACAGCTAGGGAAGCCCAGTTTCTTATACATATGCCCATATTTTCCGAGTAATCGTCTAACTATCGAGTTTTTGGCATTTTTTTAAAATTCTTGCCAAAAATTCGATAGGTAGACGATTATTCGGAAAATATGGGCATATGTATAAGAAACTAGGCTTCCTTGGCTGTCGTTTCATGCAGGTCTCATCGACTTACTTTTTTCCATATTTGCACAGTGGACCAATCAATTTTACAATCCTCTTGATCTTGTTAGTACACCTTGCGGATATTGAGGGAACCAATTTTTAATGTTGGATAACCTTTTTATTTTCTATATCTCTTTTTTTTGCTTTTTTGTGTTGTTTGAAATTAACTTTTTATGAACAATTTTTTTTTTTAATTAATTAACTGCCTGCAAACTTGCTTAACAGTATTCTGCTAATGCCAGTACCAGAGGACTGCTAAGTCCGTGGTTTGTGTCTCCACTAGTTAAATTCGGAATTTATCTTCACTTACATAAATATCGGCTTCTAGGGAGCTATATGGGAGCTATATCCAAACCTGAACCGATATGGCTCATTTGCAATCCCCAACGACCTACATCAATATTATGTATCTGTGCAAAATTTCAAGCGGCTCGCTTTACGTGTTAGACCGCTATCATTGTTTTGACTGACGGACGGTCGGACGGACGGACATGGTCTCTAAATATACCGATTGTGACCTGCTAGTGAGGTAGAACTCTATAAGTCTAGTAGACGTGTTAGAAAAACTCAAAAAATTGGAAGAGTTTGAAACAAAGATCAACGATATCAAACTCTTTCGAGTGTTTAAAGAAAACAAGAAAACATGTATTAGAGGCCCTGTTCAGAAACTTCTAAAAAGGTGTTATACAACTGTGGTTAGTTTTAAAAGTAGATAGTTTCATCAGTGATCAGGGATCTGAGGCGTAGATATTCCATAATTTGTTTGTGAATGATTTTCTCAAATATTTTGGAAAGATAGCACAGAACAGCATTAGGCCGATATTCTTTATTGGTTTTGGGTACTGGTATAATCTTTGCAAGCTTCCAACCAGATTGATAAGTGCTTCAAGTGAAGATATCATTAAAGAAGTGTGTTGTGAACGATATTCGTATAAACCTAGGTTCGATGCCATCGGGACCAATTGCGTTAGACTGCAAAAAATTCTAAAACCTCGTCACGCAAGGCACACCGAAACACAAAATTGCCTTTACCAACTGTATTATTGCGAGTTCCATCATTAATGCAACAAAACCAAGGCCCTATTAGATGGGAGCACGTAGAAACATCAATTACAATAAAACTGAAGATATAAAGTCCAAGTTATGGTTTTATACAGCGTCAGTTTGACAGCGCCGTAGGTTAATATTTTTGCATCATTTTCATTTAGTATTTATAAACAATTTTTCACAACAGAAATTACCGAAATGTAATGGAAAAAACCAAATCTTATTAAATATTCTATTAATTGAGTAATCCTTTTTCTTGCGAACCAAATAACAATATTTATTTTTTATATCGGTTTTGTTTTTCCTTATTTTTTCTCCGTTTTTCCCATGGTTGTTTTTTTTTTAAATTTCATTAACTTCTAGGGAGTTTATTCTGTTTTCTTTGTTTGTACTTACGACAACATTTCCTTTATGGTAAATATATCCTTGTTTAATTTAATCCTTTTTTTCTTTTTTCCTCTTCTTTTTTTTTGGTGTGATTTTATTATTTGTTGACCTTATACCATGAAAAACGACGATGTGGAGAAAATCATCAGAATTATTTGGGTGAAATTGAATTGTTGACGCGTGGGCAATTTTTGAGCGACACACCGGTACTGTATAAAATTAAATTTCCGAAAAATCACTTCCCACCCAAATTGTTACAAATCACAACGAATAATCAGGTTGTTTGTCTTGGAGCAGCAGGTAAGTCATTGATGTTGATCGAAGGCGTACGGCCGAAATGAAAACATATCCAAAGGTTAAGCAACAGCATGAGAAAGAAAACAAAAGAAAACAAGAAATGAAAACAACTAACACAAAAGAATTTACAATTTAACACCAAGTATTTAATATTAAAGACAGACTATCTTTTGTTGTTGTTTTCTTGTCTCGTTTTACAATACCCTACTTGCCACTTATTTGATATTAATGCTAAGGATATAGGTTTGTTAAAGTGTAACAAGTGAGAGCGCGTTAAGTTCGAACGGGATGAGCTATGGGTACCCACCCCCATGGATTCATATCTAATTCTATTGAATAAGGAACTAGTTACCATATCTTCTTCTTCTTCTTCTATATAAAAATCAATTTGTGTTTGTTTGTTTGTGTGTTCCTTGTAGACTCTGAAACGGCTGAACCGATTTTCTTGAAATTTTCACATATGGTGCATAATGATCCCGTGCTGAAAATAGGGTACTAAATTTTTTGTTATCTGAAGGGGGGGTGGACCCTCCCCCTTACTCAAATTTTCAGAAATGTCTCGGAGATGGATGGTGCGATTTAAGCAAAATTTTGTGTGCTCTCATATAGTACCCTAAAAATAAAAATTTGGTATCCGAATTTCAGATGGGGTACCTAGGGGGGACGCCCCACCCTAAAACCTACCAAACATATATGTAGACCAATCACGACACGGTGCGATTTAAGCGAAATTTTGTGTACTCTCATATAGTACCCTAAAAATAAAAATTTTGTATCCAAATTTCGGATGGGGTACCTAGAGGGGGACGCCCCACCCTAAAACCTACCAAACATATATGTAGACCAATCACGACAATATGGGACTCAAATGAAAGGTATTTCGGATAAGAAGACTTATCGGATATCCAAATGTCGGACCAAGTGTTAGGTGGACCCCCTCGCAACCCCGAAAACACCACTAAATCGGACATATTTACCGACCATGGCAATATGGGACTCAAATGAAAGGTATTTGCGAGTAGAATACGAATCTAATATCCAAATGTAGGGCCACGTTTCTGGGAGTTCACCTCTTCCCCAAACCACCCCCCCAAACAGGACTTATTTACTGACCATGGGAATATGGGGCATAAATATTGGTTGCCCAAAAAGTAATTGTGGATTTTTTAAAAGAAAGTAAATGCATTTTTAATAAAACTTAGAATGATTTTTAATCAAATATATAATTGCCATTTTGTTCGATAACCTTTTGCCATCTTCCTGGCAAATTTAGTATTCCACGCTCATAGAACTTCTGGCCTTTATCTGCAAAAAACTGAACCAAGTGCGATTTTATAGCCTCATCATTGCCGAAAGTTTTACCATTTAAGCAGTTCTGCAAAGATCGAAATAAATGGTTGTCTGATGGTGCAAGGTCAGGGCTATATGGTGGATGCATCAAAAGTTCCCAGCCAAGCTCACTCAGTTTTTGCGAGTGACCAAAGATGTGTGCGGTCTAGCGTTGTTCTGGTGGAATATGACACCTTTACGATTTACCAATTCTGGTCGCTTCTCCTTGATGGCTGTATTCAATTTGTCCAATTGTTGACAGTAAACATCCGAATTAATCGTTTGGTTCCTTGGAAGCAGCTCAAAATATACCACACCCTTCCAATCCCACCAAACAGACAGACTAAACTTCTTTTGGTGAATATCAGCCTTTGAAGTGGTTTGAGCTGGTTCACCATGATTGGACCATGATCGTTTTCGACTAACGTTGTTGTAAACAATCCATTTTTCATCTCCAGTTATGATTCGTTTTAAAAACGGATCGAATTCATTGCGTTTAAGGTGCATATCACAAGCGTTGATTCGGTTTGTAAAGTGAATTTCTTTCAATACATGTGGTACCCAAATATCAAGCTTTTTCACCAGTCCAAGACTTTTTATGTGATAATGAACGGTTGATTTTGGTATATTTAACTTCTCTCCTATCTCACTCTCACTTACATGACGATCCAATTCGATTAATGCTTTGATTTGGTCATCATCAACTTCATTTGGCCGACCTAAAAAAATCCGCAATTACTATTTGGGCAACCCAATAAAAGGTACTTAAGTGTAGAAATCGAATCTGATATCCAAATATGGGACCAACTGTTTGGAGGGCCGCCTCTCCCCAAAAACACTCCCCCAGGGGGACAAATTTACGACCATTGCAATATGGAGCTCAAATGAAAGGTCTTTGGGAGTTAAGCACGAATCTCATATCAATATTCGGGAAAAGTGTCCATGGAGCCACCTCACCCCCACAACACCACCCAAATAGTAAGTATTTGCTGACTATTGTAATATGAGGCTCAAATAAGAGGGTTTTTAGAGTGGAACACGAATCCGATATATATTTTCAAGTCCAACTCACTGAGTGGCCGCCCATCCCCCAAGCCGATCATGTTATCCGACTATGGAAATATGGGGCTCAAATTATAGGTATTTGGGAGTAGCCCATGTATCTGATATCAACATTAGGGGCCAACTATCCAGGTGGCGGACGTCCACCACCATAACAACCGCCCATTGGACGTATTTGCTCACCAATACAATTTGGGTCGTAAAGAGAGTGGAAGTAAATATTGATAGTTTTTAGGGCAAACCGGACATATTAAACGAGATTTAAAAACGAATTTGATATAAGAGAATGGAGCACGTTCCTGATATATTTTCCGGGCTTAGTGTTTGGGGGCCACCCCAATCCCCAAAACACCCCTAAATCGGGCTTAAATGAAAGGTATTGGGGGTTAGAGCACGAATTGATATCCACTTTCGGGACCAATTTTCTGGGGGTCTGCCCCTTTCCCAAAATACCCCAGCAATTTTTACAAACAGCAATTTTTTACAGATCATCGCAATATGAAGCTCAAATAAAGGTATTTGTAAGTAGAATACGAATCTGATATCCAAATGTGGGACCATGTATTTAGGGCATCACCCCTTTCCCAAAACACTCCCAAAGGGGAAAAAATTATTCGAGCCTGTTCCATATTAAGTAAAGGAAGGCGCAACGGAGCGAGCCCGGGTCAGCTAGTTGAAAATAAAAATAGCGCATGTTCCTGAATATACTACAACCAGGATAAATGGCCAAGACCATATTTTTCCTGAATATAAAAGACAATTGTATACCCTTTTGAGTGATGTATCATATTTTATTATAGCTTTAAATTTCAATTTTGAATTAAACAACACTATTGAGGTCGAATTCCCCACAGTGCGGCGTCGGGGGCAAGATTGAGCTCGCCGGATGGTTGCCGGACTGCTAGGGCACTTTGACCTGTCATCGAACGGAGGAGGAGGAGGGAGTTAATGGCGTTCAATAAGAGGTCGATCAGTACTTTAACAGGGTTTATAACCGGACAGTGTGCCATAGGCCGCCGAGCATGGGAATACCGCACAATGACTTCTGCAGGAGTTGCCTTGATTAGGAGGAGACTATGGAACACTTGCTATTTCATATCCGCAGACTCTCTTTTGTGAGGGAGGCGGTTCTTCTGCAATCTGGGTAAACAAGATTGAGCTCGCCAGATGATTTCCGGACTGCTAGGGCGCTTTGACCTGTCATCGAACGGAGGAGGTTCAATAAGAGTTCAATCTGTACCTTAACAGGGGTTATAACTGAACAGTGTGCCATGAAAGACAATTGAATACCCTTTCGAGTGATGTATCATATTTTATTATAGCTTTAAATTTCAATTTTGAATTAAACGACACTATTGAGGTCGAATTCCCCACAGTGCGGCGTCGGTGGCAAGATTGAGCCTGCCGGATGGTTGCTGGACTGCTAGGGCGCTTCGACCTGTCATCGAACGAAGGAGGAGGAGGGAGTTACTGGCGTTCAATAAGAGGTCGATCAGTACTTTAACAGGGGTTATAACCGGACAGTGTGCCATAGACCGCCCAGCATGGGAATGACTTCTGCAGGAGTTGCCTTGATTAGGAGGAGACTATGGCACACTTGCTGTTTCATATTCGCAGAATCTCTTTTGTGAGGGAGGCGGTTCTTCTGCAATCTGGGTGAACAAGATTGGGTTCGCCAGATGATTTTCGGACTGCTAGGGTTGCTAGGAGGAAGAGATGCACCAGTACCTGAACAGGGGTTATAACTGAACAGTGTGCCATAGGCCGCACGGCAGCGAGTATGGGAATACCGCACAATGACTTCTGCAGGAGTTGCCTTGATAAGGATGAGGAGGAGACTATCGAATACTTGCTATTTCATGTCCGCTGGAGCTCCTTTGTGAGGGAGGCGGTTTTTCTGCAATCTGGGTGATCTTGCGAACGTTCCTCTGGGAGGTACCTTGAGATTTGTTGACATAACGGAATGGTTCCGAAGAGGGGTGACCCCGCGCTGATCCTCCTTTCCACCAGTTTCTTTTTTTTCGTCTATAATCTCTGAATTTTGTCCGAGGTCTCACATCTTCTTTCTCGTCTCTTTCTTTCGAGTGTATCACCATGGGCCAAACTGGCCTCCGAGTGAACTCACCTATGGTAGGCAACCTATTCTACTTAACCTAACCAACTTAACCTATCCAGCTCACGGTGTGTCACATGACAATTTTGCATTATAAATTCACCCACGGCATCGATGTTCTCTGGTACAGTGGCCGTTTGTGTGGACGGTGGGCAACGTCCGCATTCATTAAACCAGTTTTTCAACGTGCTATAGCATAGTGCTTCATCGCCATACAAAGATTGAAGTTCATCACTTCACTCTTGTGATAAAAATCCACGTCGAAAGGTGTGAAAAAACGAAAATGTTCACGAGTTAATTCCATTTGTTTTTCAAATAAATTTTCGAAAGGATAAGTCAATTTGCACCCAGAAAATACTTGACTATGCCACAAACTTATGTAGCAGCCATCGTTTAGCATCCAATTGACTTCTTGTGCTTTTGCAAATGCAAATCTGCCCATGAACATTCCATTAAAGAACATGGGAAAACTTCTCACATATCAATCAGTGCTACCCAATTCAAGTTTAAGCTTAATGATAAGGGGCCTCCTTTATATAGCCTAGACCGAACGGTCTGCCGCAGTGCGATAACTCTTTGGGGGGAAGTTTTTACATAGTACCTCACAAATGTCCCCAGCATTAGGATGGGAAACCACAGCTGAAAACTGTGTTCTGATGCTCTCGCCAGGACTCGAACCCAAGCGTTCAGCGTCATAGGAGGACATGTTAACCTGTGCGCTACGGTGGCCTCCTTCAGCTTCTAGAGGGCGCAATTAATATCCGATTTGCCTGAAATTTTATAGATGAAATTTTTTTGACCTCTTAGGATAATGACAGGTGTGGCCCATATCAGTCATTCACATGCGATCCTTGGTGAAGGATATAAACGATTCGGTCCGGTCGAAGAACTTAACACGCTTTTACTGGTTTCTTTTTCCTAATGAATATTCAAAATTTTTGCTGTGTTAAAATAATGCATATAGTGTAGAGGACTTACATATAGGCTATTACCCTAATAACGTCTATATTTGATTTTTTTCACTATTATATTTTTGCTACTTCTTTTTTTTCTCTCCTTCTGTGTTATTTTTTTTTCTATGTTATCCTGGAATGGCAATGGCTTGTTTGTTTGGGGAATGTGTTGATTTTCTACATTTACTTTGACGCGCTCTGCTCTGACATGGAACATTATCTGCAATCCACCATCAATATTGTGTGCCATCGTGTCACCATCGCCATGATGTCGATGGTGATGATGCATCCATCACAATCACAACACCGAACACCATGTTATTATGTACGGACAAAACAACTTCATTCAACATGTTGCCGTATATATGGATGCTACATCTATAACATTGTCCGTGTGTTTGCCTATCTGCCTTTGGTGTGTCGCCATGGACGAGGGGTGCGTGACGGACGTACCTACGAACATTATCTAAAAAACAGATCACAGTATCTTTGTGACACAAATACAATTGGAACATACAAGGAAGTTTACATTTGTGCCCGATGAGCAGCAATCATTGCCTGCTGCCGCATCATCAGTTTCATCATCGTCTTCTGCATTAGCCTTACCTTCATCATCGCAAACGCAATCGACAGCGACAGCATTAGGTGGTATTGCTGGAATGGGAGGCGGCTCTTCACACATCTCTTCCATGCTGTCGCCCCTAACAACAGGTCACAAGGATTCCTCTGGTCTGGGGCCAACAAATATTGCATTTGGCACCAAACATTTGCCTCTTAGCAACATGGATAAGTAAGTGTGAGCATTGAGTAGCTGACTGCCTGTCTGACTATCTGAATATCTTTTGCTAAGAGCTTCTGTCACTACCCACTAATACATGGTCGCTGATATGGGCAGACAAGAAGAAAATCGATGTTAAGAAAGATATTGAAAAATGATTTCCTTTTTCTTTGGCTATTCCAGGACTCCTGTGCGTATTTCAAAGGATATCTGTGGCACTATCGATGACCGTATACGCTTTCAAGTTTTGCATGCCTTAAAACAAAAGTCTGATTTAGCTTCCACTAGCAGCTCTACATTTTCTTCAATTAGAAATCCCTTGGCTAAAGTTGGTGTCATAATGACCTCAGCCCTGGCAAGGCAAGACGTTAACAGTTATAATATCACCATGGGTGGCCCCAGGTTTGGTGTGCAGGATGACGATGTCGATGTCGTTGCCGAGAGTAACGATGACAGCAGTGATTTACCACCTTTGGTTACTAGCGATGCTGACAATCCTGCCGAATTTTCATCCGATGACGCAGCAGCAGCACCCACCTCAAACACAGATGATGGTTCGATGACCATCCAAGAGTTACCATCAATCACACGCGGTGCTTGGCCCTGGCTGGCTGCGGTCTATGTCAATAATTTGACCTCCTTGGCGTATCAATGTGGTGGTACATTGATCTCGCAACGTATTGTGGTCAGTGCGGCCCACTGTTTTCAGTTGTTCAAGAAACGTTATACCGCCAACGAAGTATTAGTGTTTCTGGGGCGCCACAATCTGAAAAATTGGAATGAAGAAGGCTCTTTGGCGGCACCTGTCGATGATATATTCATTCATCCGGATTATAATCAACATTTGAGTTCGTATGATGCAGATATTGCTGTGGTGGTGCTAAAAAATGAAGTCAGGTGAGAATTTTACTTCAGATTTTCGTTTTTACCTTTTCTATCATGAGATGAGGGCTGTAAAACAAAGATTTACAACATTAAGATATTTTTAAACCTTTTATGTCTGACCTTAAATCTGTGGGGTTCAAGTCAACCAATATACGCTCTTTAGGCCTATTCTAAGTCAATCCGTCCTAAGGGTTCAAGTCGGAGCATATTTTGAGAGTATACTTCTTAAGGCAAGAGGCATTCCTCTAAAAGGAACAACAAAGATTCCAATAAAGGGGATACGTGTATACCATTTGCCATCTAGCCTCTGGACTGGCCTCCTAATAAATTATAATATTTTTTGACATGAGACATTTGAATGACACCACGACAACTTTAAATAGCATTTCTACAGGGTGAGATCATATTGACTGCGATTGTACAAATATTTCATTAGGTCCCCACATTTATGACACCTGAAATGGGCTTCATTTTAATGTTGAGGTGTTTTCCAATAAGTATGCAAAATTAGGTCCAGGTCCTAATAGTTCCATAAGCTGATACATTGGGCTTGAAAGTTGGTCAACTCGAGCATGTCATATTTTGAATTGTTTGTCAAACAGTAATTTATGAGCCGATCAGCTTGATTACTCTCTTTTTATGGTAAAGCTTCAAACAAAACATGATAACATGTCCAAAATATCCCTAACGGTTTAAGAGATATTTTAAGTTTCAGCTAATATATCGTCATTAATTTTGAAAGTATGGGTTTCGGGCGGACTCAGAAGAGGAGACAAACACAACAGTAGTGTAAATTCTGAAACCTGACAATGGTCCCGTTTCTGAGGATAAATCTCCACAACAGAACGACTCGCTTGTGTCTAAGGGCTAAAACAAACTACAAACAGTGACCGCCATGGTAAAACATAGATCTGGTTGGTCCATGTTAGGGTTGACGAAGGCTCTTTAACTTGGCGAAAGCCACAACGGCACCACACGATTGCGACATCTATAAAGCTGAGCTAAGAAAATACAAGGGCGTGCTGAAAAAGGCTCAGAATAAATCCTGTGTGGAATTCTGCAGCTCCGTGAAGGATACATCTGAGGCATCTAGGTTAGGGAGATTCTCTTCTCTAAGACTATTATGGTGGGATACATTCAGTCAGATAATGTATGGACAATGTCTAGTGAGAAAACAATAGAACTACTCTTTGATATACATTTCCTGGCAAACTCTGTAGCGGACACCGTGACGCCAGAGGAGGTGGTCACTGGTATGCATTCGTCGGTGGTTTTTAGGGAAATTATGTCAGAGTCGAAAATCCTTTCGGCGACAAAAAGTTTAGACACCTTTAAGTTGCTGGGCCCTGATGATGTATCACCGGTTGAATTACAAGCTGTCTCCGAGACAAGGCTTAGAGACAAGGCCTATTGAAATTGGAAGAAATCAGTTCAGATTTGGATATAGCTCCCATATATATCTTCGCCCGAGTTCGACTAATATTGCCACAATATTTTAATTTGTTAACCGATTGCCACGAAATTTTGCTCGATGATTTCTTTAATAATTAGCGATCATAGGACCTAAACCTTATTCAAACTTCTAGGGAATAAAAAATCGAAGACTTTAAACTTTCTTAGTGGTTTGTTTTTTTAAAGGATAAAGGTGTGCTAATCTAGTCATTCCGTTTGTAATACCTCGAAATATTAATGTAAGACCCCATAGAGTAAATATATTATTGGTCGTTTCGACGTTCTGAGTCGATGTAGTAACATCAGTCAGTCCGTCTGTTGAAAAGTAACGATGTAATATTAATGCAGATTGGTTCAGATTTAGATATAGCTCCCATATAAACCGATCTCCCAATTTGACATCTTGAACCCTTACAAGCCGCAATCTTTGTCCGATTTGGCTGAAAGTTTGAATGAAGTGTGTACGATCCAAATCGGTCTATAACATCATATAGCTCCCATATAAACCGATCTTCCGATTCTCTTGAAATTTGGTAGAAAGGATTTTCTTATGACTCTCGATATAACTAGTGAATTTCATAGAAATCGCTTCAGATTTCGATATAGCTCCCTTATATATGTTCGTCCGATTTGCAGAAATAAATCAATAAAATGGTCATTTGTTAACCGATTCTCTCGAAATTAGGCAGAAAATATTCTTATGACTCTCAATATTACTGGTGAATTTCATAGAACAGCTTCCATATATATATTCGCCCGATTTGCAGAAAAACATCAATAAAATGGTCATTTGTTAACCGGTTCTCTTGAAATTTGGCAGGAAGGATTTTATTATGACTCTCAATATTACTGGTGAATTTTATAGAAATCGGTTCAGATTTCGATATAACTTCCATATATATGTTCGTCCGACTTGCGGTAATACAGCAATAAAATGGTCATTTGTTGACGGATTCTACCGAAATTTGGCAGGAAGGATTTTCTTATGACTCTCAATATTACTGGTGAATTTTATAGAAATCGGTTCAAATTTGGATATAGCTTCCATATATATGTTCGTCCGATTTGCGGCAATACAGCAATAAAATGGTCGATTCTCTCGAAATTAGGCAGGAAGGATTTTTTTGTGACCGTCAATGTTACTGGTGAATTTCATAGAAATCGGTTCCGATTTGGATATAGCTTCCATATATATGTTTGCCCGATTTGCAGAAATACATCATTGAAATGGTCATTTGTTAAACGATTCTCTCGAAATTTGGCAGGAAGGATTTTCTTATGACTCCCAATATTACTGGTGAATTTTATGGAAATCGGTTCAAATTTGGATATAGCTCCCATATATATGTTCGTCCGATTTGCAGTAATACATCAATAAAATAGTCATTTGTTAACCGATTATCTCGAAATTTGGCAGGATGGATTTCCTTATGACTCTCGATATTACTGGCGATTTCATTTCATAGAAATCGGTTCAGATTTAGATATAGCTCTCATATATATATATATCGGCAGATTTTCACTCCTAGACCCACTGCAAGCGCATTTATTCACCAATCTTCACAAAATTTTGTACAACGCTTTCCTCGACGAATTCCACGAAATCGGTTCAGATTTAGATATAGCTCCCATATATATGTTTGTCAGATTTTGGGTAATTTTTTTTGTCATTTGTCAATTGTATTTATTACATTTTGAACATATTTGCTTTGCTCGAAATTTGATACAGGAATTTAATAATCCATATGAAACCATCCGCTGAGGTCCATCAAAATTGCTTCAGAATTAGATGTAGCGCCCCTTTTGTGTTTATAGGGTAGGTGTAGGGTATTATAAAGTCGGCACCGCCCGACTTTTGCCTTTCCTTACTGGTAACCTTGTAAAAACCTCTGCCCAAGTCCATCAAAATCGTTCCTGAATTAGATATAGTGGTACTGCCAAAGTTCCACTTATAGGGTAGTAGGTGTAGGTTATGACACAGTTCGCCCCACCTGACTTTGGCCTTTCCTTACTAGTTACATGTGATATCTCGCCCTTATTTTTTAAAGCGATCAGATTTGTTTTACTTATTTCAGGTTCAATACGTTCATACGACCCGCCTGCATGTGGTCCGGCTCAACTAAAATCGAATACATTGAAGGGGAACCCGGCATTGTGGTTGGCTGGGGTTTGGGTGGTTTTAATATAACCAAGCAAATGTCCACTACCAGTACTGTGCCGAAAATTATGAGCACACCTATAGTGTCAAATGAAGTTTGTTATGCTGCAAATCCCAAATTTCGTAGCCTTACCTCTAATCGAACATTTTGTGCAGGTGTGATGTTTGATAAGAACCTGGGAACAAAATCACTAGCCTCAAAGCCTTTGGTATTCAATGGACAGGCGACTCAGGGTCCCTGTTCCGGAGACTCTGGTGCCGGTCTGATGCTTTTGAAAAACAATCGTTGGATGTTAAGAGGTACGGTATCAGGATCATTGCCACTCGCTTCGAATGCAAAAAACGTAGAGGAGGCGAAGGCACGTCCCAGCATAGCCCCCACCAGCAGCACAAGAAGTTGCAGCATTAATCAATATGTGATATACACGGATGTGGCCAAATTTCTCGATTGGATATTTGCTTTCATCATTTGAGCAAAATGAATTGAACGAATGATTGGAGCTAGCTAATTGGACTTCATTGCACGAATTCGATATCACACAGAGCCCCCACAACTCCCAATTTTGTAGTGGGCCACAGAAAATAGGGAGTGAATGATGCAAACTGCATACTACTGCTGCTGCTTAGATGGATGAATGATTTTCATTGATGTGGGTATGGACATTTTTTCTCGTACCTTTATAATTTTTTGTGTGTGAATATAAAATAATTTTTTTGCGTGTTAGGGTTGATGTGAATTTCAATGTTGCTGTGCCAGCCACAGAGTTCGTTTTATTAAATTTATTTAAGAAGCCACTTTGTAAATATTTGAAATATATTTAAAGAGGGAAACCATCTGTGAGTAGATTTAATTGTGGCTTAAATGAACTGTGATAGTTTTAAACAATAATAATAATAGTAATCATGTATATATGTGGAATACCGATAATAAAGCAACAAGAGTTCAAGGAGAACAACAGAATTTTTTAAGAATTCGGAAATTTTTTAAAGAAATATAAAATAACATTTTCCCAACCTGACCCTTATTACTAAAAAAAGTACAATTTCAATCAACTAGTTTGGGTATTGTGATCTTTGGTAGGCTCATTCCTAGCCTCAAGCCCCCTTTGCGTTATGTAATTCAACCTGCTAGCTGTACAAAAAATATTACAAATTAGAATTTTTTCTTTAATCGATGAATTTTGGTACTAATTTCAAACCAAAGAAGCATTTCACATTTCATGTTTAACGAACATTGCCATTTACCTTGTATTTCGCCGTCTGCCGGGCCAAAAATTATGTGCCCGCTACCATGGATAGCAATTTGAAGTTCTCTGCACTGTTTCTTTTTAAAGGGAGAAACTAAAAAAGTTTGGTTAGGTATAAGTGGCAGTCTGCTAAAGACTCAATTAGACGTTTTCGTATTCTGAAACCACAGGAGAAAGAAGATGACTTCTACTTCCTATCGTTGAACCATCCACATCGCTAAAAAAAAAGCCCAATCACTTGCGAATGTGAAAAACGCGTAAAGTTCGGCCGGGTAAATCTTATATACAACAAGCTATAGATCGATTCAGACCATATTGGACACGTACGTTGAAGGTCACGAGAGAAATCGCCAAATCGGATAAGAATTGAGCCGTCTAAAGGTTCAAGAAGTCAAGATCCCAGATCGGTTTATATGGCTGCTATATCAAGTTATATACCGATTTGCGCCATACTTAGCACAGTTATTGGAAGTCATAAGAAAAACACCTCATGCAGCAATTTCAGCCAAATTGGATGAGAATTGCGCCCTCCAGCGGCTCAAGAATTCAAGATCCACGATCGGTTTATATGGCAGCTATACCAGGTTATAAACCGATTTGAATCATAATTAGCACAGTTGTTGGAAGTAATACCAAAACACCACATGCAAAATTACAGCCAAATCGGATAAGAATAGTGTCCCCCAAAAACTGAAGATATCAAGACCCCAAATCGGTTTATGTGGCAGCTAAATATTTAGGTTATGCGCCGATATAGACCATACTTAGCACAGTTGTATGAAGTGATACCAAAACATCACGTGCAAAATTTCAGTCAAATCAGGTGAGAATTGTGCCCTCTAGAAGATCAAGAAGTCAAGACCCAAGATCGGTTTATATGGCAGCTATATCAAAACATGGACCGATGTAGCCCATTTACCATCCCAACCGACCTACACTAATAAAAAGTGTTTGTGCAAAATTACAAGCGGCTAGCTTTTCTCCTTTGAAAGTTAGCGTGCTTTCGACAGACGAGCGACAAAGGTATTCAGGTGTAAAGAACGAATTTCATATTAAAAAGTGGGCCCAAATAACTAGGGGGCCGCCCCAACCCCAAAATACCCAAAAATAGGTTTTTATGACGACCATGACTATATGGGACTCAAATGAAAGGTATTCGAGAGAAGATTGCGAATAAGGTCAGAAAAGAGAAATAGGTTTTATAGTTTGTTGATTTCGGTATAGGGGGTCACCCTATCACCCAAAAACGCTTTAAATGGGCATATGACAAATCATGACTATATGGGACTTGTTGTTTGTTCCGTAGAATCAGATTGTGTAAGTTTGTCTGGAAGGAAACATACGCTATATAATTTTTAGATATTGGATGATGTACAAGTACCATTCATCTTTGGGATACTCTTCATTCCTCAATTTAAGCTCAATGACTGCTATTTATAGGCCGAATTCGAACGGCTTCTATTCATGGCATAATAAGTCACAAATGTGCCAGCATTAGGAGGGAAAAATCCTTTTCCGATTTTCTTGCCAGAATTGGAACCCAAGCGTTCATGCTAATCTCTACGCTACGGTGGCCTTCGAGAGTATATTCGGTAAGAAGTATCTGTGAAAAATTTCCACTGGCGAGCTTTATTCGTTCGACCGCTTATCTAATCATTCCTCCAAATATTAATTTGGCCTGGTAGCCACAATTGTTGGCCAATTTGGTTGAAACTTGTCCTATAATACCTTCCAACAGCTTTGCCAAGTTCGGTCCAAATCGTTCTATAACCCGATGAGCTTCCATATAAACTGATCCCGCGATTAATCTTCTATGGCTCGCAGAAGCTTCAAATTTTTGTCTGATTTGGCAGAATTTTGCTACATATGGTACTCATATGCCCTTCAACTAAGTGCATTTGTGTAAATCTTAGGTAAAATCCATGGTGGTGGTATTTCAAGATTCGGCCCAGCCGAACTTAGCATATTTTTACTTGTTTCTTATTAAATTTTAAATTAACTAATTTTATGGCTAAACTTAATGAAATAACATAATGAATAATTTAAGTTTCCATAGGTACATTTAAGACTATTTAATAACTTCAAAATTTTAATCATAATTAATATTCAGGACGACTTTAACATTTTGAACATGGCAATTTCGTTTTTGTGCAATCATAACATTTGTTCACTACAAAGTGCATGGGGGACAACACACATTTCTATGCCAAATTATTGTGAATGGATAAACAAAGAGATTTTAATTGTAAGAGTTTTTGTAACTACTCAGTGACGCTCTCTTACGGTCCTGGTGTTATGACAAAGAATTATCTTTTCCGCACACCGTATTGGTTCTCTCTCCTACTCTCTCTCTCTCATATGTCTGAATGGCCACTTTTATTTTCAATACTTTAGTTGGCTCCAAGTTTACAAGTGATTAGACGTGATAAACATTTTTTGCAAAGTATTTAAAGAAAAAAATTACATTTTGTGTGGAACAAACATAACAACAACAATAATATAAACACAACAAACATATGACAAAACATAAGTTCAACAAAAATGTGAAAATAGAAACAAAGTGATTGCTTTGAGATTTTAAATGTAAAATAAACTTAAAACCCAACAAACTCCATTGTTTTTTTTTTGTCTTCTTTTGTCTCCCATCCTCACTCTCTCTTACTCTGCCACAGAGAAGTCATTAGTTGACAAAGGGGTTGGTGATCGGGCAGATTGTGAAGAATAATTATTAAGTAAACAATAAAATATGAAGAGATGCTAAAGTGCAAAGAGAAGTGTTTGGCAACATTTTCTTATAATTCCCTATAACTATTAATAGTGAAAAAAAAACAATAACAATAATGAAGATGAACAAGAACAGTTTGTTTTGGTTTTGTGTTGTTGTGCAAAGTGTGCTGAAAGAAAATCAAGTGCTGCCAATATTGTGATTTTACTTTGGTAAGTTTTGTATGCATGGCATTCGTTCTAAAGGGTAATTTTTAAGAGCTATAGGAAAGTGTTTCAAAAAAACACATACAATGCACCCTTTACTACAAAAACATGTACCGAGTGTGTCATGTTGGGCTTCAGTAGTAATAATTTTTCGCATATCTCCTAATATTAAACAGAAGAACAATGACATGTGGAGCGAAAATTCAGAGAAATTTTTATAATAAATACGCATTTTATGGCCCCAAACTTTTAATCGGGATATCGGTATATATAGAAACTGTATGCAAATATTTAACAATCTGCACCATACTTAGCATGGATATCGAAGAGTCTTGCAAAGCGAACGGCTAATAAATCAGGCTTTAGTGGGCCTAACATCTTAAATCGCCAAATCGGTTTATATTGGGGCTGTATCAAGAAATAGCCTGTTTTCGAATATAAAAAAGAATTTGTGCATAGTTTCAGCTCAATATCTCCATTTTTAAACTTTGTAGCGTGATTTTAACAGACGGACAGACGAATGGACTTGGCTGAATAATTCATAGAGTTTTACGATGGTTAAGCATATAGTATTTACTTTTTTGAGTCGGAGGTGGATAATTTGATATTCATTGGTAGTGGGTCTAAAAAAGAAATATTTTAAGTCAAACAAGTTATTTTCCTGAAAATGTTACTGTACTACATTTGTCTCTCGGAAATATTTTTACCCTGAACCACCACTGTGGTACAGGGTATTATAGATTTGTGCATTTGTTTGCAACACTAAGAAGGAGAAGAGCTAGACCCATTGTATAAGTATACCGATCGACTCAGAATCACTTTCTGATTCGATTTAGCCATGTCCGTCTGTAAGTCCATGTATTCTTGTAATCAAAGTGCAGGTCCTATTTGTTGTCCGATTGTCACGAAATTTTGCACATATCTCTTTTTTGGCCCAAGGACAAACGCTATTGATTTTGGAAAAAATCGGTTCAGATTTAGATATAGCTCCCATATTTATCTTTCTTAAAATATGGCTTTTTAAGCCTGTAGACGCCACAATTTTCGTCCGATCTTCACAAAATTTGGCATTGGGTATTTTATTCTACATATATATGCAAAATTTCATAAACATCGGTTCAGATTTAGATATAGCTCCCATATATATATTTCATCCGACATGGACTTTTATGACTATAGAAGCCACAGTTTTAGTCCGATCTGTAAAATATTTTGCACGAGGTGTTTTATTTGACGTTCCACAGTGGGCCAAATGGCAAAAAAATTGGAAATAAGTCTACAACTTTTTATCTGTTGATTTTAGCCATACAAAATGTTCTAGACATTTGTAGAGGAGGACATAGGCTTTCAGAAAAGTGCTGTTGTTGGTCCATATCTTTAATACAGGGTGAGCTACAGGGTGTCAAAGTTGACCACTTTTGACTTCTCCAAGCTTCTGGGGGCCATAACTTTTGATCTACTCAACCGATTTACATGATTTAGGACTCTAGAGAAAGAGCTTGACAAGATCTAAAAAACTTATGCATAAAGTACCATGCCATCGTGTACTGTTAAGGAGTTATGAATTGTTTAATTTTAAAATATGAAAATTTGGCCTTGGTTTTTTTCAGTGTTTTTTTAATAACTCCGTCAATTTTAAAGCTATAAACTTCATACTTCACACAAATTATGCCAGCATATGTGTGCATAAAATACAAAAGGAATCACGTGAATATCTTTAGCGGTTTAAAAATGGCATCGTTTTCAATATGAAAAATATTTTTTTTGTCAAAAAATTGCAAAATTTTTCAAAAAAGATACTCCCATTTCCTTTAAGTTTTCGCAAACTTTGGCCGTCAAAGCATTATCATTTCTTTCCATTTTCACAAAGTCGAGGTATTAAGAAAAGTTTTAAGTGCTAATTTGGCTAATTTCGATATCAAACAACACCGTTATCTTAAGACCAAAATGGCCAATTTTTTTACTAAACTTCAAAAGTTTCTCACTGGAAAAAAAGTTCCACGGGGATTTTTTCGCTTTTTTGAACTTAAATGAAAGCTTAAAATGTTCCCAACATTTTAAGGTATGTCTCGCCATATCCTAGCCATAAATGAGATCGTAGCGATCAAAATACTGAAAAAAGTCAATTTTCAAGTAGTGCTATATTCATTGCTAAAAAACAAGTATTACGTCACATTTTATTGCAAAGATGTTAAATAAACTTTTATTTGGTAACACTTCTTCTACAAAACACAAAAAGAATCATGGAAATATCTCTATTCTATTCCATTTTATGGAACCGGCAATAAAAAAGTCAATTTTTCAAAAAAGTCGAATTTCCCAAATTTTGTTTTTGTTGTCCTAATTGCACATGACACACTATAGCCATATTTACGCAACATACCTTATCGTAAAGGAAATTTTCATACCTTTCCAACGATGTATAAAACATTTCTCAACTCGGATTCTATCTACTCTAAAATTCATTTACACTTCATTAAACTCTATATAAAAATGTCTATTTGTGAAATGGAACCTTATATGGGGCCTACACTAAAACATTGATAGATTTGCCCAGGGTTTACAATACAAATGTGTTAGAATAAAAAAAGGTCTCCTGCCAAAGTTTAAAAAAATTGGAATAAAAATATGTGTTTTAGAGCGAAAACACTTCGCATCGGCGTGCGTTTGTATAGTACCTACATCTATTTTTAATGTAAGCTGATGATTTTTGAATAAAAAGTAACCTAGAAATATACCTGCATATATATATATATTTGTGTTAAGATTTGATGCAGACAAATGTTACCTGTTTCGCTATGTCGAATTCCCAGGAAATCCACCGTATCAATGAATGTGAAAAAACCTACCCATAAAAAATTCATTGTCATTTTTTTTAACCAAATTCGAGTCCAGGTAAATAATTATAGAAGAGTAAGTAAAAAGAGGCACTTTGGACCCCTTTTTACGATTGCGTCTGATACCTGAAATGGGTCATTAATTGTGAATATATTGCATAAATATTTGAACAAAATCCAAATTTTCTTCATTATATTTTGTAGAGGCGTAAAGGACATTTATAAGTTATGGAAGTCATACTGAAGTATTCCACTCTTTCGAAAATTGTATGGGACATCAAAAATGATTCCAAATCATACACGGAGTCATTTAAGGAACTTGTTTACACTTTGGACCACATATATGGAATAAGGCTAAATAAAGACGCTTTAGACAAACTTGAAAAATTCTACAAATCATTTGAGAGAAGGTTGCCAGAATGTTCATTCGCAAAAATCAAGTTTTTCAAAATGTATGAGAAGTGGCTGAAATCGGATCTACTTATTGAAATTAAACCGCTGATTCCCGGCCGGCCTAGCAAAGCATACGACGAAGTTACGGAGAAAACCAAAAAGAAAAAACAAGAGGAACTATTGGCGGCACATCCGCCAAATTTAATAAAAGATACGTTCAAAACAGCATTGTTAAAAACACAACCAAAAAATGTTGGACGAATTGTCGATGTTTTACCATTAGCATCTCCGAAAAGGGTAAAGAGAATGGTAGAAAGTATTCCAACTCCAAAATCGACTACAGAATTCACGGAGGAAGATGCACTGGCCCTGATTTTGAACCTAGGCCTCTCAAGAAACAAATACTCAACAATGAGGAAGGCTCTTCGTGAAAAAGGATGGGGTTGTTTACCCTCAAAACATAAATTGTACAACACCAGGACGAAAATGGTGCCATCAAATATATACGTGGACGAATTAAAAGCAAGAGTGAAACTTGCTGATCTTGTTGAAAATACAGCTGTTAGAATTATTTCTAATTTTACTGAAGAACAGTTGAACACATGTAATAATTCCGAAGTGGTTTTGATCAGCAAATGGGGTTGTGATGGATCATCTGGATTTTCCGAATATAAGCAACAAACAGAAATAGATACCAACTTCGCATCAATTTTCATGGCATCATTAGTACCATTGAGAATGAGATTGTACAAGGACCAATCTTCATCATCGAAAGAAAATGCATTTCAAGATATATGGATAAATAGAACACCTGGGTCAAAATATTTATGTCGCCCAATTCGGTTTGAGTATACAAAGGAAGACCGGAACACAACACGATCTTTGGTGAACGAAATAAAGGAAGAAATTGCTGCATTACCCATGATTGTTATAAACCAATTGGGAAGAAATATAAAAGTTTCGTTTCAACTACAACTCACTATGATCGATGGAAAGGTGGCAAACGCATTAACTGGCGTTATGTCCAATTGGAGATGCAATATTTGTGGCAAGAAGAATGGGCAATTCGAGGACAAGTCTGATGAAAATTTAGTAAACGAAAATGCGCTCAATTTCGGTATTTCGCCCCTGCACTGTAGAATTCGATTCATGGAGTATTGTTTGCATTTATCGTATGACCTTAAATATCGGACTAGCCCTGGAAACCGCGATGTCTCTGCTAGAAACAACCAAGATCTTCACAAAATGAGGCAGGAAGAGAAGAATCGAATCCAGTTGGAGTTTAAACAAAAGGGACTTATAATAGATAAACCTCTTTACGGATACGGAAGCACAAATGATGGCAACTCGGCAAGGCGGTTTTTTGAGGACCCCGTATCGACATCTAAAATAACCGGTCTTGATGAACACTTGCTAAGACGATTCAAAGTGATTTTGGCTGTAATCAATAGCAAAAAGATGATAAATTCAACCAAATTTGAAGCTTATAGTAATGACACAAAAAACATTTTATCTGATTTATATTCGTGGAAAGCTTTAACACCGACAGTACATAAAGTCTTACATCATGGCAAGGAAATTGTGGAATACAACATACTTCCGTTAGGAGAACTTACAGAAGAAGCTCAGGAATCCCGTAATAGAGATGTTAAACAGTTCCGGCTTTTCAATACCCGAAAGAGCACCAAATTTAACCAAAATTATGATTTACTTCAATATTTATTGTTATCGTCTGATCCGGTACTATACAGCATCAGAACTAAATGGCTACCAAAAATATGTGACGATATAGATAAGGACGATCCCGATGCCATTCAAATTAAAGAGCTTTTAAATTTTGATACCTTAGATTATTTGGTAGAGAATAAAATCAAATAATACAAAACTAAAATGCTTTTTTATTTTGGGAGTAGCTAATATACATATAAACGCACGCCGATGCGAAGTGTTTTCGCTCTAAAACACATATTTTTATTCCAATTTTTTTAAACTTTGGCAGGAGACCTTTTTTTATTCTAACACATTTGTATTGTAAACCCTGGGCAAATCTATCAATGTTTTAGTGTAGGCCCCATATAAGGTTCCATTTCACAAATAGACATTTTTATATAGAGTTTAATGAAGTGTAAATGAATTTTAGAGTAGATAGAATCCGAGTTGAGAAATGTTTTATACATCGTTGGAAAGGTATGAAAATTTCCTTTACGATAAGGTATGTTGCGTAAATATGGCTATAGTGTGTCATGTGCAATTAGGACAACAAAAACAAAATTTGGGAAATTCGACTTTTTTGAAAAATTGACTTTTTTATTGCCGGTTCCATAAAATGGAATAGAATAGAGATATTTCCATGATTCTTTTTGTGTTTTGTAGAAGAAGTGTTACCAAATAAAAGTTTATTTAACATCTTTGCAATAAAATGTGACGTAATACTTGTTTTTTAGCAATGAATATAGCACTACTTGAAAATTGACTTTTTTCAGTATTTTGATCGCTACGATCTCATTTATGGCTAGGATATGGCGAGACATACCTTAAAATGTTGGGAACATTTTAAGCTTTCATTTAAGTTCAAAAAAAGCGAAAAAATCCCCGTGGAACTTTTTTTCCAGTGAGAAACTTTTGAAGTTTAGTAAAAAAATTGGCCATTTTGGTCTTAAGATAACGGTGTTGTTTGATATCGAAATTAGCCAAATTAGCACTTAAAACTTTTCTTAATACCTCGACTTTGTGAAAATGGAAAGAAATGATAATGCTTTGACGGCCAAAGTTTGCGAAAACTTAAAGGAAATGGGAGTATCTTTTTTGAAAAATTTTGCAATTTTTTGACAAAAAAAATATTTTTCATATTGAAAACGATGCCATTTTTAAACCGCTAAAGATATTCACGTGATTCCTTTTGTATTTTATGCACACATATGCTGGCATAATTTGTGTGAAGTATGAAGTTTATAGCTTTAAAATTGACGGAGTTATTAAAAAAACACTGAAAAAAACCAAGGCCAAATTTTCATATTTTAAAATTAAACAATTCATAACTCCTTAACAGTACACGATGGCATGGTACTTTATGCATAAGTTTTTTAGATCTTGTCAAGCTCTTTCTCTAGAGTCCTAAATCATGTAAATCGGTTGAGTAGATCAAAAGTTATGGCCCCCAGAAGCTTGGAGAAGTCAAAAGTGGTCAACTTTCACACCCTGTAGCTCACCCTGTATTAAAGATATGGACCAACAACAGCACTTTTCTGAAAGCCTATGTCCTCCTCTACAAATGTCTAGAACATTTTGTATGGCTAAAATCAACAGATAAAAAGTTGTAGACTTATTTCCAATTTTTTTGCCATTTGGCCCACTGTGCGTTCTAATATGTGTGGAAAATATCATGAAAATCGGTCCATATGTAGATATAGCTCCCATATATATCTTTCATCCGATATGGTCGTTTAAGGCTGTAGAAGCCACAATTTTTTACCGATCTTTACAAAATTTGGCATGGGGTGTTTTATTTGACGTCTCCATATGTATGCAAAATTTCATAAAAATCAGTTCAGATTTAGATATAGCTCCCATATATATGTGCCGCCCGATTTTCACTTAAATGGCCATAGAAGCTACAATTTTCAACCGATCCGCACAAAATTTGCCACGGACTGTTTTGAAAAATTTCATAAAAATTGGTTCAGATTTAGATATAGAAGCCACAATTTTGGTCCAATCTATACCAAATTTGGCGTGTAGTCGTTTTTGTGAAGTCTCAATGTATGTGCAAAATTTTATAAAAATCGGTTTAGATTTAGATATAGCTAGTATATATATCTTTCATCCGATATGGCTGTGGATGGATATGGATATAGAATCCATAATTTTCAGCCGAATTTACATGAGACGTTTAAATTGACGCCGGGGTATACTTATCTAGTCATTCCGTTTGTAACACCTCGAAATATTCGTCTAAGACCCCATATAGCATATATATTCTTGAACGTCTCGAAGCTCCGAATCGATCCTGCCATGTCCGTCCGTCTGTTGAGATCGATAGCGGTCGAACGCGTAAAGCTAGCCGCTTAAAAATTTGCACAGATACTTAGTTTTGATATAGGTCGTTGGGGATCGTAAATGGGGCATATCGGTTAAGATTTAGATATAGCTCCCATATAAACCGATCTCTCGACTTGAGTTTTTGAGCCCCTGGAAGCCGCAATTTTTTTCCGATTTTGAAATTTTGCATGTAGTGTTCTGTTATAACTCTCAACAACTGTGCCGAGTACGGTCCATATCGGTGCATAACCTGATATAGCTCCCATATAAAACGATCTCCCGATTTGACTTCTTGAGCCCATACAGGCCGTAATTTTTGACCGATTTAGCTGAAATTTTGCATCTCGTACGGTCGAAATCGGTCTATAACCTAATATAGCGCCCATATAAACCTATTTTCCGATTTGACTTCTTGCCCTTACAAGCCGCAATTTGTGTCCGATTCGGCTGAAATTTTGCAGGTAGTGTTCTGTTATGACTTCCGATAAATGTGTTTTGTACGGTCCAAATTGGTCTATAACCTGATATAGCTCTCATATAAACCGATCTCCCGATTTGACTTATCGAGTCAAATTTTGTCTGAATGGCCAGAAATTTTGCTTGCGGTGTTCTATTAAGACTTTCAACAACGGTGCCAAATACGGTCCAAATCAGTCTATAACCTGATATAGCTTCCATATAAAGCGGCCTCTCGATTATCCCTGTTCGGTTCCTAGAAGCTTTGATATTTGCTGGTTTGACAGATGTTTGGTATGTAGAATAAAATTATGCCCTAGAACTTATTTATTTTGTTTAAATTTTTAGTAGAATCCATGGTGGTGGGGTCCCAAGATTCGGCCCGGCCGAACTTAACACGCTTTTACTTGTAATCCCTGTCAAAACTTGCTATTCATGCAAATTTTACCCTCCTCGGATTTTAACCCTTATGGTCATCTTTTCACCAACTCCCATGCAAATAAAACAATGAATCGATTGTAGAGTACACGCTCAACAGTTTTTGACTGTCAATAAAATTAAGGCTAGAGGTACTGCATTGAAATATTTTCTAATTTAATTTTAAATTGATTCTTTTCATGGTAAAACTTAATTGAATAACACATTATTGGATTAAAGTCGCCATAGACATATCCTCACTTAACTATTCAAGCACTTCTGTATTATAAACATTGATCAAATTAGGAACAACCTGTACATTTTGTATTGAGGAAACTTGTTTTTGTGCAATCATTACATTTCTTCCCTATTTCGCCAAGTGCATGGGGGTACACACTTTCTATGCCAAACTATTGTGGATGGTTAAAAAAAGAGATTTTAATCGGGAGAATATTCATAATTACTCACTCACGCTCTTTTGCGGCCTCCATCTTATGACAGATAATTAGCTTTCCCCCTCCCAGCCCCTTGCTAATAATAATAACAACACAATGTCAAACACAGTACTGATTCTCTCTCTCTCTCCCTGTCTCTCTTTTCATATGTTTGAATGACCACCTTTATCTTCAATACTTCAGTTGTCTGCAAGTTTGTAAGTGGTTAGACGTGGTAAAAGAAATTGCAAAATATTTTAAGAAAAATCATACTGTTTTGGAACATACAATAATAATTTGAAATAACAAAACATAAGTTAAATAAATGGGTGAAAAAGAACAATAAGTGATTTCAAATTTAAAATAAATCTATTGCCCCAACAATCCCCAATGTTTTTTTTAAGTTTTGCCTCTCATCCTCCCATTCCTTTCCTCTGCCACAGATAAGTTTTGTTGTTTTTAGTTGACAAAGTGTTTGGTGATCTACAAGAGTAAAGAAATATTAATTATTGTAAATCCAGCAAAAAACCACGGAGAGGTAGAGAGAGAGATGCAAAATATGTAAGCTAAAGTGCTAGTGTTTGGCAAAAAAAAATTGGAATGAAGATGAAGATGAACAAGAATAAGAACAGTTTGTTTTGGTTTTGTGTAGTGTTGTTGTGCATAGTGTGTTAAAAGAAAACCATGTGCTGACAGGCTTTGATGTTACTTTGGTAAGTTTTGTTTACATGACCTTTGTACCTAATCATATTGGGCTTCAGTATCAATTATTTTTGACACTTAAAATATCGATAACAAAAAAAATGTCGACTGTTACACGGGCAAAGAGGACAGAGAAATACAATGTTGTAAAAATTTCATTTCCATAATAAAAGGATACTAAAGGTATGAAATTTAACAAAATTTCCTAAGGGAGTTAAAAAAATAGGGTACCACATTTTTTTATAACCGAAGTGGGGCGGACCCTCCCCCTTGCCACCATTTTCAAAAACGTCAGATATCGGACATGGATACACCGATTTGAGCGAAATTTTGTATGCCACCTAACGGTACCCTAAAAACAAGAAATTGGTGTAAAATTTGGTGTCAAATAACCTATGGTGAAAACCCATCCCAAAACCCATTGCAACGGACATGTTTAGCGATTGGGGCAATATGGGTGTCAAATGAAAGGTATTGTAGAGTAGTGTGCGAACTTGGCATAAAAAGGTCACATTGAGTGTCGGGGGAGTTCACCACCCCAAAAACACTACTTAACAGGACTCTTTTGCCGCTTTGGACAATATGGGTATAAAATGAAAGATATTTAATAGTAGACTACAAATCAGAAATAAGAATTTATTCGTTGTTATCTGAGGGGTCCTCCCCATCCCCCAAGACGCCCAAGCAGGACATAATTACCGATTGGGACATTATGGGAGCCAAGTGATAGGTATTTGGGAGTTAAATACGAATATGGTGTAAAAAATTGGGTCCAATTACCCTGGAGGTCGTCCCAGGCCCAAAACCACCCAAAATAAAAAGTGAACGGATCGGGGCAAAATAGAACTCTAATGAAGAGTATTTGGGAGTAGCGTACGAATATGATATTAAGAATATGATCCAAGCATCTAGGAAGCCGCCCAATCCCAAAACTACCCAAAAGTATCGCACAAAAATCAAAATAGACTGATCGGGAAAACATGGACTCAAATGAAAAGTATTTGGAAGTAGAATACAAATATCATGTCAAAACATACATCGAAGTACCAAGGGCGCCGCCTCAAGCCCAAATCTGAGTAGAGTATCCAATCGAGAGTAGAGTACGAATATGATTATCGGGCCGAATCTTGGGAACTCACCACCATGGATTCTGCTAAAAATTTATACAAAATAAGGTCAGTTGAAGACCAAAAATTTATTCTACATACCAAACTTCAGTCAAACCAGCAAAAATTAAAGCTTATGAAACCGAACACGGATGATCGAGAGACAGCAATATCAAGTTATAGACTTAATTGGCGCAGTTATTGGAAGTCGTAACAGAACACCGCATGCATTTCCGACATATCGGACAAAAATTGCGGCTTGTAACGGCTCAAAAGTCAAATCGTGAGATCGGTTTATATGGAAGCTGTATCAGGTTATAGACCGTACTTGACACAGTTTTTTCAAAGTCACAACAAACTATGCCTCATTTCAGCCAAATCGGACGAAAATTGCGGCTTGATAGGGCTCAAGAAGTCAAATCGGGGAATCGGTTTATTTGGCAGTTATATCACGTTATAATCCAATTCGGACCGCACTTGGCACAGTTGTTTGGAGTCTAAACAGAACACTATTTGCCAAATTTCAGCCAAAGCGGACAAAAATTGCGGCATCCTGCGGCTCAAGAAGTCAAATCAGGAGATCGGTTTATAGGGGAACTATAACAGGATATAGACCGATTTGGACCGTACTAGGCAAAATTTCAGCCAAATCAGATAAAAATTGCGGCTTGTAAGGGATCAAGAGTTCGAAACGGGAGATCGGTTTGTATGGGGACTATATATCAGATTATAGACCGATGTGTACCGTGCTTGGCACGGTTGTTGGAAGTCGTCATAGCAGAACACTACGTGCAAAATTTTAGCCAAATCAGACAAAAATTGCAGCTTCCAGGGGCTCAAGAAGTCAAATCGGGAGATCAGTTTATATGGGAGCAATAACAGTTTATGAAGCGATTTGTTATCGGAAGTCATAATAGAACACTGCATGCAAAATTTCATCCAAATCGGACAAATATTGCTGCTTGTGAAAGCTCAAGAAGTCAAATAGGGAGAACGGTTTATATGGAAGCTATATTAGGTTATAGACCGCTGGGTATCGTACTTGGAAGTCACAACAGAGCAGCACATGCTAAATTTCAGCCAAATCGAACAAAAATTTTGGATTCCATTGGCTCAAGAAGTCAATTCGGGAGATCGGTTTATATGGCACAGTAGTTGAAAGTCATAGCAGAACACTATGTGCAAAATTGTAGCCAATTCAGATAAAACAAGTAAAAGCGTCCTAAGTTCGGCCGGGCCGAATCTTATATACCCTCCATCATGGATCGCATCTGTCAATTTCTTTGCGCGGTATCTCTTTTAAGGCAAACAAAATATAATGAATAAGAATGGAGCAGGAGAACGAGGAGAACGAGGAGGAAGATGAGCTATATCAAGTTATAGTCCGATTCGGGGCTCAAGAAGCAAACTCGGGAGATCGGTTTAAATGGGAGCTGTATCAAGCTATAGATCGATTCAGATCATATTGCACACGTATGTTGAAGGCCATGGGAGAAGCCGTTGTACAAAATTACAGCGAAATCGGATTATAATTTCTCTCTCTAGAGGCTCAAGAAGTCAAGACCCAAGATCGGTTCATATGGCAGCTATATCAAAACATGGACCGATTTAGCCCATTTACAATCTCAACCAACCTACACTAATATGAAGGATTTGTGCAAAATTTTCGACAGACAGACGGACGGACATGGCTAGTTCGACTTAAAATGCCACGACGATCAAGAATATATAAACTTTATGGGGTCTTAGACGCATATTTCGAGGTGTTACAAACGGCATGACTAGATTAGTATACCCCCATCCTATGGTGGAGGGTATAAAAATTGTGACTCCCAGGGGCTCAAGAAGTCAAATCGGTAGATCGGTTAATAAGGGAGCTATATCCAAATCTGAACCGATAGGGCCCATTTGCAATCCCCAACGACCTACATCAATAGTAAATATCTGTGCAAAATGTCAAGCGGCTAGCTTTACGCGTTCGATCGCAATCGTAATTTCGACAGACGGACGGACGGACATGTCTAGATCGACTCAGAAAGTCGAGACGATCTAGAATATATGTACTTTAGGGGACTTAGATCAATATTCCGAGGTTTTACAAACGAAATGGCTAGATAATTAAACCCCCATCCTATGGTGGTCGGTATAAAAATTGGCAGATAAATATATACGAGAGCTGTATCCTAATCTGAACAGATTTCTGTGAAATTTGCCAGCATACCTAACCTAATCTTAGTTTTTACAAGTTCTTATAGAAATCAAATTTTGTCAATATTTTCTATAGAAATGAAATTTGGACAAAATTTCCTTATGAAAAGAAATTTTGACCATTTATTTTTTTTTTTAATTTTTCATATAATTGGCTGTTCATTTGAAGAATATACAGCTTCCTTTTTCTTTTAAACATTGCTCCTTAATGTATTTGGTCCAATTTTGTTTTGCCATTCTTCATAATCTGAAATTTTTTAGCAATTGGTAACATAATTTTTAAAGGACCCCATGTGCTCTTACCGACAACAGCTTAGCCACGATGAGACTTTCTGCCAACAGCTTTTTTGAGCTTACGGGATGCTAATTTTTTTATATGTTTTTTGGGGCTATGCTTTTTATGTAATGGTTTTTTATGTCCCGAGCTCTTCTTTTTCGGTTGGTTTTTAGAAACAGATTGACCGCTTCCTGATCCGGGTTCACCCGATTCGTCTGATTCGCCAGCTGCTTCTGATTCTCCGGATTCACCCGAGCCTGCCTCCCCTGAATAAGAATCTCCGGTGCCGGTATCACTTAAATCGCTGTCATCATAATCTTCATCTTCATCATAATCATCATCATAATAGTCTTCAGGCTGAGATTTAGCGGTACATTGGACAAGCAGTATGGCCATCAGGACCGTAACTGTCATTAATTTCAAAAGTTTCATTTTTCAATTTGTATTGCAATTTTCACTTATCACTTAGTAGGATTGTGTAGTATTTATTAAACAGCCATGCGAACTATGGTATGATGCCAGCACAATCTGGTATTTATATGGTAGGCGTTTCGCATGAGGCTCTTATTAATTAGCATTCAAGTTTAAAAATATTATTTTAGTTTAATTAATTGAATTTATTTTATTTGTCTAATTAGGAAGTCTATTAGAAATTTTATTCAGAAGGAGGAATTTGTTTTATCTTTATAACAAATAAATAGTAGCTATTTTCAAGTGTTCGCTAGTTTGGCTCAAACTCATAAACGACAAAGCCGAAATTTGCCATATGTTTTTTGAGTGTAGCCTGCTAAAATTAAGCAAGTTAATTTTTTAACATTTGAGCCTTCGAAAGGGGCTTTTCGAACTTTTTTTTACCCTCCACCATAGGGTGGGGTATACTTACGCTAATCCGTTTGTAACTCATTGAAATATTGATTTGACACCCAACAAAATATATGTATTCTTAATCATCTTGACATTCTAAGTCGACTGCCGTCAATAAACTTGATTAGCCCGAAGCCTTTCGGTTCGACGTATTCCGAGCAAAGGGTGTGGGCGACGAACGCGCATTTAACACGGTGGAACAGCGATACGGTCGGTAGGATGGGGAGATTCGGATTGTGAGAAGACGAGGCTATTTCTGAGAAATGTAAGCAGGAGGTCATTATAGCTTTCGGTGTCATAACAGGACACATAGAACTACCAGCTCACTTGTACAAAATCGCTGCGTCAAGTGATAGCATGTGTAGGGCATGTGCGGAAGATGATGAGACATTGGAGAATTTCTAATGCCATTGTCCATTGTTGGGAACCACAACTTTGAGATAGTCAGCAACTTGTTTCTACCTCGGCACCACCGTAACTGAAACGAATGACACAGTTTTGAAATAAACCGAAGAATAATACTGGAAAACAGATGCTACTTTTGATTAAGTAGGTAGTTTAGAAACAAGACCGCCTCTCGACGGGCGAAGATTACACAATGCAAGACTCTGATACTTCCTGTACGAATTGGGTGGCAAATAGTTGCAAATGAACTGTATAATTGTAGTGATGCTCCTAAATTGTAAAGAATGGAGAAAAACATATGAAATAAAACGCAACAGGTCAGATTTCAATTGCTACAGTTTATTCAGTTTAAAGCTGCATGTCCTCACAGCCTTCTTAAGTTGATGCTGCACAAGTGAAGTAAAGACGGTACAATACAGGTAAAAAATCATAGATTTATGAAGAGGCGAATTGGCAATTTGGTCAACATGGTCGCCCTTTATCCATTTGAGTGAAAGCTTTCGGCCCTTTTGCATAGAATGGACAAAGGATTACCAAGATGACTTAAATAAGTAAATTCACGACAGAGAAAGTAAATGTAAAGATACTTAAACAATTTCAAAGATTCAATTCAATGTAATTCAGTTATGTATGTAATTCAGTTATATATGGATTCAATTCATGCTATAATAAGGATAGTTTTGTTGAACCGGCTTCAACACTACCTGTGTTGTTTTATGGTTCCCAGGCATGGATACTTGTGAAAGGAGATGAGACAGTGTTTAGAGTGTTTGAGAGAAAAATTATTCGCAAAATATATGGACCAGAGCTGTATGAGCTTTATGACGACGATAGCCTAGTTACACGCATCAAAATACAACCGCTGCGTTGGCTAAGTCATGTTGTCCGAATAGATGAAGAAGCTCTAGCAAAGAAGTCTTTTGAAGGCAATCACAGTGCTACACGTAAACCGGGACGCCAAAAAGACCCGGCACGGGATAGCTAAATACCTTTTTTGGTTAAATTTTCAGATGTTTTTGTAAAGAAATCATTTTCCAAAAAATGGTTGATAATTTCGTATTCTCTATATAAAAACCTGCCTTTATATAGCCGATATACAGACCGATCTGCAGACTTAAAGTCTTGAGGCAATCAATTAGTCATTTTCCATTTGATTTCGATGAAATTAGGCCTAGTGAGTTCTGCTAGAAGTCTACCAAAACTAATTATTTCAAATTTCGTCAAAATCGGATGAAAAATGCTCTTTTATGGGGTCTATACTCTATGGTCCGATCTGGACGATATTTAGAACGATATTTCAGAAAGTTGTAGAAGTGAAGAAAAATATTCATTTTATAGGGTCAATACTCCTTATCCGGAGATGGGTCTGTAGGGCAGCTATATCCAAATATCTCAACTCTCTGTTTCATATCTCATCAAAATCGGATGAAAAATGCTCTTTTTATAGGGTCAATACTCCATATCGGGAAATTGGTCTATATGTCAACTGTATCCAAATAAGGTGCGATCTGGACCACATTCAACAAATAGGTGTAGGAATCCACCGCCGGAACTCAATGTGCAAAATTTCATCGAACTCGGTCCGATGTCAACCACATTTGACAGGAACTCAATGTGCCAATTTTCATTGAAATCGGATAATAAATGGATCTTGTAAGGCCTTAATACCCTTTATCGGGAGATCGGCCGGCCGGTTTATAGGGCAGCTATATCCAAATGTAATCCGATCTGGACCACAGTTCACGGAAATGGATAGGTGTCTACCAGAAAACTACCAATTTATTTCCTCTAGGCTTTAAGTCTGGAGATCGGTCTATGTAGCGGATATATTTAAAACAAGTAAGAGCGTGCTAAGTTCGGCCGGGCCGAATCTTATATACCCTCCACCATGGATGGCATTTGTCGAGTTCTATGCGCGGTACCTCTTTTTAGGCAAACAAATAATATTGAATAAGAACTGTTATGCTATTAGAGCTATATCAAGTTATAGTCCGATTCGGACCATAAGTTAATGCTGAACATTGTAAAAGTCATTGTGTAATATTTCAGTTCATTCGGATAAGAATTGCGCCTTTTAGGGGCTCAAGAAGCAAAATTGGGAGATTTTATTAGGTTATAAACACAGTTATTCGAAGTCATAACAAAACACCTCTTGCAATATTTCAGCCAAATATATGAGAATATATGACAGCTATACCAGATTACAGACGGACGGGCATGGCTAGATCGACTAAAAAAGACATGACGATCAGAAAAATATATATACTTTATGGGGTCTCAGACGCATATTTCGAGGTGTTACAAACAGAATGTAATTTAATGGTCAGGTTTATATACAAAGAATTGATTGGAAAATGTTTTTATACCCAATATATGTGCAAAATTATAAATACCCAGCATTTGGGTATATATGGGTAAATACCCGGGTATTTACCCTATTTACCAGGTAAATACCTCTTGGGTATTTACCCATTGCCCATCTCTAGGAAAGCTCCATATGGGGTAGCTGTAGTGTACTGTATCGGGCAATCAGCGGTATCGAGCGGTGAGTCTCAGTGAGAGGCCGGGCGGCACCGGCTCTTGCACCAATGCTGAGTGCCTATGATGCTCGATATGACAAGCCGGGTTATTGGTGCCTTTAAATAAACAATGGCCACCTTGTTCCCGCGGCGATCGGTCCTTTGGACCGAAACGAGCTTGCTCACCCACAGGAGCTTGACGAGGATCGCCACTTCCACAAGAAAATGGGACTACAACAACAAAAACAACAACAACATCCAAAAGCCCGATGGAAAGATAAAGTGTGGGATACACCTCGAAGCTTTGAGTCAGAGATTTTGGAATGAGCGCCTATGACGCTGAACGCCTGGGTTTGAAACCTGACGAGACCATCAGAAAAAAATTTTCAGCGGTGGTTTTCCCCTGCTAATGCTGACAAAATTTGTGAGGTACTATGCCATGTAAACACTTCTCCACTGGGGCACGCCGTTCGGACTCGGCTATAAAAAGGAGGCCCCTTATCATTGAGTTTAATCTTGAATAGGACTGCACTCATTGATATGTGAGAAATTTGCCCCAGTTCCTGTTAATGGGCAAAATTTGCATTTGCAGAAGATGGAGGCTCTTGAAACGCTATTCTATGTTCGGCTAAAGGGACTAATGTTCTGTCATAGCCAAGTAGAGTAAAGAATCAATAGTCAAAATCATTTTTGTTTACGTTTTATATTTTCAAAAAATATATTTTTGTGTAATTATATACTTAAAAATATTACGTAAAAATTTATAATTTTTAGTATCATGTTGTCGTTTATAGCCTTCATTCCTGAGTTTTAATTCCATTTCCGTTATTTTGATTTTTATTTAGAATTTCATCCTCTGTTCTTATTCTTTTTATTTTTATTTTTATTTTTGTTGTTTTTATTTTTATTTTTATTTTTATTTTTATTTTTATTTTTTTTGTTTTTATTTTTATTTTTGTTGTTTTTGTTTTTATTTTTCTGATTTTTGTTTTTATTTTTATTCTTGTTTTTATTTGTTTTTTTTACTGTTGGCTTTTTGGTGGTGGGTGTTGATGGTGGACTTGGTTCAGATGGTGGACTTGGTTCAGATGGTGGACTTGGTTCTGATGGTGGACTTGGTTCTGATGGTGGACTTGGTTCTGATGGTGGACTTGGTTCTGTTGGTGGACTTGGTTCTGATGGTGGACTTGGTTCTGTTGGTGGACTTGGTTCTGATGGTGGACTTGGTTCTGTGGGTGGACTTGGTTCTGATGGTGGACTTGGTTCTGATGGTGGACTTGGTTCCGATGGTGGACTTGGTTCTGTGGGTGGACTTGGTTCTGATGGTGGACTTGGTTCTGATGGTGGACTTGGTTCTGATGGTGGACTTGGTTCAGATGGTGGACTTGGTTCAGATGGTGGACTTGGTTCTGATGGTGGACTTGGCTCTGATGGTGGACTTGGTTCTGATGGTGGACTTGGTTCAGATGGTGGACTTGGTTCTGATGGTGGACTTGGTTCTGATGGTGGGCCTTCTTCTTCTTGGGCCATAGCCATGAATATGAGGCCCAAAATGATGCCAAATAATAAAATGTCAAATAATTTCATTGTAGAATATTATGCTACTCCAAATGATATGGGTTACAGAACTTAATTGACTGCTGATTTGGATTGAAATATAATGTCTTATTTATACTTAATCATTGTTAATGACCCTGTAATGGAACTACTAGTATTTGGGGCTACTTTAAATTATGAACATGTACAGCATTGAAGGCCGTTTCATTGTTTCATTTCAAAACATATTATGTAAATATCCATATGATCTGTACTCCAATTTCTAAAAATACCCTAAAAATATTTACTTATTACTTGTTGTGTTATGGTTTTTACAAATTTGCTGTTGTACATTTAATCTTGGTTGTTATTGTATACAACAATTTCTAATCGCTGACTCAGTACGACACCTTGAAAAATTTTAGCTCTACTTTCAAGATTTTTTCCAACACAATTTTAGTTCATTTTATTTGGAAGTGAAGAGTATTGTTACCCAAAATCACATCTAAATGAATACAAATTTCAGATGACTTGGGGATGTTGGAAACCATGCAACGGTTCTGATCCGTTTATCTTGGCAGTTGTGTTTAGACATAGCACAGTGGCGCTGTTTGAGTTTTTTCAGACAAGTGTTCTGCCTATAAAACAACATACAACAACAACATAAGAAGTAAAAAAGCGTTAAGTTTGTTCGGCCCGCACTTTGGATAGCCGCTACCTCGAGTATATATGTAAACCACCTTTGAGGTGAAAAATACATAATGTACATAGCAGCTATATTGAAATAGGGTCAGATCGATCGATCTGAACCATATATGACGCGGATGTCGAAGGGCCTGACACAACTCCCTATCCCAAATTTCGGCGAAATCGCACAATAAATGGGCCCAAAACCTTAAATCGAGAGATCGGTCTGTATGGCAGCTATATCCAAATCTGAACCCATCTAAGCCAAATTGAAGAAGAATGTTAAATGGCATATCCAAGACCTTAAGTCGAGACATCGGTCTATATAACACCTATATCCAAATCTAGAGCGATCTAAGCCAAATTAAACAAGAATGTTGAAGGGCATAACACAACTCACTGTCCCAAATTTCGGCGAAATCGGACGGTAAATGCCTCTTTTATGTCCCAAGACCTTAAATCGAGAGATCGGTCTATATGACAGCTATGTCCAAATCTGAACCGATCTGGACCAAATTGCCAAAAGATGTCGAGGGGCCTAACTCAACTCACTGTCGGAAATTTTGGCAAAATCGGAGTAAAAATGCGTATTTTATGGGCGCAAGACCTGAAATCAAGAGATCATGTCATATAGACCGATCAATATGACACGATCTAGACTAAATTGTAAATGGATGTCGAAGGGTCTAGCTCAACTCCCAGTCCGAAATTTTGGCAAAATCGGACAATAAATGCGCCTTTAATAGGCCCAAGACCTTAAGTCGAGAGATCGGTCTATATGACAGCTATATCCAAATCTGAACCGATCGGAGCGAAATTGAAGAGGGATATCAAAGGGCCTAACTTAACTCACTGTCCCAAATTTTGCCATAATTGAACAATAAATGCGCCTAATATGGGCCCAAACCCTTAAATTGTCATATCGATCCATATGGCAGCTACATCCAAATCTAGACCGATCGGAGCCAAATTGAAGAAGGATATCGAGTGGCTTAATACAACTCACTGTCCCAAATATCAGCAAAATCGGATAATAATTGTGGTTGTTATGGGCCTAAGACCCTAAATCGGTGGATCGGTCAATATGGGGGCTATATCAAGATAAAGTCCGATATAGTCAAATTCTAACTTTACTTGCTTATGGAAAAAAATGTATCTGTGCAAAGTTTCAGCTCAATATCTCTATTTTAAAAGACTGTATCGTGATTTCAACATACAGACGGACGGACATGACTAGATCATCTTAGATTTTTACGACGATCGAGAGTATATATACTCTATAGAGTCGGAAATGGATATTTCGATGTGCTGCAAACGGAATGACAAAATAAATGTACCCCCATTCTTCGGTGGTGGGTATAAAAATACCGGTTTCAGTTAATATTATAATTGAAAAAAAAAATCAATTTTCAATAACATTTTTAATTGAAAAAATGTTCATGATATTTTTTTTCTGTGTACTGTGGCCACCCTATAACCTGAAATAGCTTCCATATAAACCAAGCTTTCGACTTACCCTGTTAGGCTCCTGGAAAATTTAATTTTTGCCAAAATTTCAAAAATTAAAATTCCAGTAAAAGAAATTTTTGAAAATCCGACGAAGATTTGACAGCTAAATTAATTTTTCAAAATGCCGAGGTGGCCTATTCTGGGTGCGGCGTTGAAACTAAGGATCTGATATCAATTACATCTTAGCCCTAGCCTAATTAAAATTGCATTGAGTTATTCTTATCTGTTCGCAAATGGCATATATTTTACTATTTTTTATTCTATCCCACTGTGAGTCCATTTAACATTATTTAAAACACTCGTAATGTTACGATATGCAACCATTGTGTATTCCTTGATGGCGAGATAGCCTTCGAAGTAGCGGTCTAGTTCGTGTAGGGCAGTGTCAGTGGACTTGCCTTTGCCCTAATATAAACTTTTGTTTGCACTAAGATAAACTTTTATCTTTCTAGAGTCTTCAGCATAAAGGATGACAAACTAATAAGTCGAACAACTTTCGCCTTCGTTGATGCAAGCATAGTCTATCTCCCTAAGCCAAAGTGCGAGTCTATCTGATACAGCTTGTAAGTCAACCGGTGATACATCATGGCGATTTAAAGAAGTCGAAACTTTTCACCGCCCAAAGGATTTTCGACAGAATTTCCCCAACAACCTTCGACAAATTCATATCAGTGATAATCTCTTCTGGCGCCACATTGGCCGTTGGAGAGTTTCCCGGGAAATATGTATCAGCGAATATTTCTAGTGTTTCCTCACTAGACATTGTTCAAAAATCCGTAACTTCCAACTATATTCCAAAGTAATAGGTTTCGAAGATATGATATACCTTAGCCTGGGGGCCTCAGATGTTTCTCCACGCGGTTGAAGAACTTCGCCTAGGATTCGTTCTGAGCCTTTTTAAAATCCCCCTTGTATTTTCTTAGATCAGCCCTTGATTTTTTTAGCTCCGCCTTATAGACGTCCCAATCGTATGTTGCCTTTGTGGTCTCTGCACTGTGAAAGAGCCTTCTGCAACCTTTCCTTAGACCAAATAGTTCTGAGGTCCACCATGGCCGTCAAGTTTGCCCCTTGCTTGGCCCTAGGACATGCAGAGCCAAGGAAGACTACCAAAGAAAGATGATATGTTTAAATGTAGGTCTCTATATTCTAACGGAAATATCCTACCGATTCCAGTTTTGGTCGCTGACTGGTTCTCAAGGGGGCCCCAAAAAATTCTAAATTTTTTCTTATTTCTGTTATCATTTTTCTACATGTGTTCACATCTATTCACAATGTTACTAATGTTTTGTTTTTTTTTTATTTGCAGGTTAATTCAGACATTCATCATCTTGCTCTGAAAAATACCCTACGCAGGTAAATTTTTCCATTTCTATTATTCTTAGAACAAATATCTAATTGGAACACCTGTATGGGCCACACAAGTATATTTCGCCCTTTAATTTGTAACAGATTCTTTTGATTTATCCTAATATTACCTAAATCATTTGTTTTTTTATTCATCATCTACCTGCGAGAAATACAAAAGCTGCATATTTGTCACTAATCCTATTAGCCAGTTATCTTACCCTATTTACATGTAAATTAGTAAACTATTTTGTCTCAGCGAAGTGCTAAAACAAAACAAGTAATAGTGTGTTTAGTTCCGCTAGGCCGAATCTTATATACCCTACACCATGGATCACATTTGTCAAGTTACTTGAACGGTTTCTGTTTATAGGCAGAAAATAAAAAAGGTCATAACAAGAAATTTCCATCGTATACGCTTGCATAGGAATTGCGCCCTCTTGAGGCCGAAGAAATTTATTCGGGAGATCGTTTTATGTGAAGCTATATCAGGGTTTGAACCGATTAGAACCATACTTGATACATCTACTGCAGTTCACAAGAAAAGTTACTGTGCAAAATTTCAGCCAAGCCGAATAAGAATTGTGTACGGACAGACATGGCTAGATAGACTTTAAATGTCATGACGTTCAAAAATATATATACTTTATGGAGTCTTAGACGAATATTGCGAGGTGTTAAAAATGGAATGACGAAATTCATATACCCCCATCCTATGGGGTAGGGTATAAAAACGAAAATTTAAATCGAAGGCAGAATGCCTCACTCATGACGGTCATAAAAAACTACAGGAGCATATGCATCCATATTTTTGTCTTATGCACCGATGCGCAAAAATATTTGTCACTGAATGAAATTGAGTTTTCAAAAGGGTCGGTCACCCCGTCGCTAGGCCCAAAAGAAAATTTATATGAGTCCTTTATTGTCCTGGCTGGACGTGACCCAGATTCTTGAATGCTAATATCAGCATTAGATTCGAACTCTACTGGCATAGACCTTTCTTTTAACTCGCATATTACCCCGCTCGAACTACACGTCTCATTGAAGAGTATTTAGGGGGTGGGCCGGTCCCAGAATATACCAAATATGTATACCAGATTCGTCGTCAACTCCCAAAGACCTTTCAATTGATACCCATTTTGTGACGTTGGACATTCATGCCCGTTTAAGTGGTTTTGTGGTTGGAAGGCCCCGTAGACACCTTGGACCAAATTCTTATAACAGATGTGTACTCAACTTTCAAACAGCTTTCATTTGATATCCATATTGTCCAAATTGGAATATATGTCCTGCGAGGGGTTTTGGTGGGCGGGGAGGCGCGTCAGATACCAAGGAATACATTTTTATATCATATTTGTACTCTACCTTTATATATATACATTTCATTCGGTACCCATATTGCCCAAAGCGGTGAAAGAATCCTTTTGGGGGGTTTCTTTGGGAGTGGAGGATACCCCAAAAACACTTTGAGGGAAATTGTGTACCAAGTTCGTACTCTACTCTTAAATACCTTTCGTTTGATACCCATATTTTCCCAATCGGTAAACATGTCCGCGCAGGGGTTTTTGGGGGGTGGGGAGGCCCCTCAGACACAAAGGAATAAATTTTTATGTCAGATTTATACTCTACTTTTAAATACCTTTCATTTGAAACCCATATTGCCCAAAGCGGTGAAAGAGTCTTTTTGGGGTTTTTTTTGGTAGTGGAGGATCCCCCAAAACACTTTGGGCGAAATTTGTATACCAAGTTCATACACTACTCTAAAATATCTATCATTTGATACCCAAATTGTCTTAATCGGTGTACATGTCCGTACGGGTGGGTTTTGTGATGGGGCGTTCCCCCAAGTTATTTGACCCAAAAATTATATACCAATTTCGTGTTTTTGGGATACCATAAGGTGGCATACAAAATTTCGCTTAAATCGTTGCACGCACTTCCGAGATCTGGCATTTTGGTTGGGCAAAATGTCATTTCTATAGAAAATTCTGCAAAATTTCATTTCTATGGAAAATCCTGCCAAAATTGCATTTCTACAGAAAGTTTTATCAACCAGTCTATCCAACGATATCTACCTTGCCATCGCAATGCTCAGTTATTCACCAAGGACAAGAGTGCAAGTTCGGCCAAAGGGCTGCTTGTTGTGGAAAATCTCATCCTGGTATACTTGTCCGCTCTTTCATTCCCCAAAAACCGACGTGTCCGGAAACCTAGCAAAAAAAAAAAACAACGTCATAGGCTAGGAACACATTCAGGGCCACAAAACGCTCTCCCATCCACTGCGACTCATCATCCTCGAATTTAAGGCCTTGGGGGCCGCACACTGTCCACACATATCCTGAGTTTCGATGTTGGCATATGCATACTCCGGATCTCCTTTGCGCTAACGTAATGACACAGAACTCTGACCGATAGACCGCACACAATCTGGCAGTCTAAATGGCATACCGATGTAGGGTTGCTGAGTAGACTCCTAATCCCATCTCTGACTCCGTCGCGGAGCCTTCAGTGAAGACCGAGGTCTCATCCAGCTCAAATACAGCATCCACCTACCATTACTCCCTTCCGAAAAAGCAAATCGGGAACAACCTCTCCCGAATCGGTCTCCGTTACAGAAAGGAGATCTTCCGCGGCCGTATCTGGCTTCTTTCAGCATTCCAATTACCCTCACCGCCGTCTCAGCCCTGAATGTAGACCTCAACGGGGCGTATATTCAGTATCACCTCCAGTGTGGATCTTAACGGACCCGTGATACCGACGCAGGCCAGATTCTGTACCTTTGAAATTCTTCTCCACAGCCTTTGCTGCGTGTTCCTTTTCTAGGACAATTTCGTATCTAGGACTAAGTCTAGGTATTTCATCTTCTTTGAAAACTGCAGATTGAACCCGTGCAAAGACGGAAGTCTGAAATCCAGTATCTTATGTTTCCGAGTAAAGAGCACAAGCTTCCTCTTACTTGGGTTAGTCCTCAACTAATTTCTCGTAGCCCATCTTGATAGTCTCCACAGCAACCTATCCCTAACCTCGCTGATCTTTTGTAGAAATATGTCTCGAATCAATAGAACGACGTCTCTACGCCATCTCCGTTGAGATCAAATAGAACTTCGTTTATCACTATATTCCGAAGAATTGGTAAGATCATCCCTCCTTAAGGCGTTTCACATGTTATATGCTTTCTGAACACAATTTCTCCCAAGTCCACATTATCCGTCCATCGAAGCATATTATCCGTACATCGGGCGATACACAGGTGGATCCCCATGCGATCCAGGGCGACCACAATCGAAACTATATCCACACTATTAAATGCCCCTCAATATCCAGGAAAGCCGTCATCGTGTACCCCTTCAGTTGAAGATATATTCACTTTTCATATTACTTTATGCAGGGCCGTTTACATCGACCTCTCTTGAGGTATGCATGTTGTGCCCCACTGAAATTTTCTGGGGTCAGTCTCCTCCCTTACCAACAGGTCTACCAGTGTTTTAAGTAAAAACGATGACACACTGATTGGCCTATAATCCTTTGCGGTATTGTGGCTTATTTTCCCTCCTCCTCCTCCTTGGACATACATACCACCCTGACCGTGATGTGTAGGACAGTGTCCTTGGTATGTAGAACAGTGTCGGGCTCGCTATGAAAATCAGTTCCAGCTATGGCAGAGTGACTCCGAGGAACTCTTGCAGCTGCGCTGTGATGATCTCGTCTGCTTCGGCCGATTAAAATGGCCGGAAGGTGCGAATCACTCACACTATCTTCTTCTCCTCAACGATGTCACCGATTACATCGTCCATGAATTTCACCCTTGACGGTAATGTGATGTCCTGATCGTGTCCCTTTCCTGGCTACCTGGAAAATGTTTCCCCATCAGTAGTTCCACCGCCAGGATCCTTGAAGAGCACTTTGCGCAATTTAGATGCTTTACTAAATCTCCGCTGAAGTTCACCCAGGAAATCCTCTCCGCTCTCCTCGTCTCCTTAATGAAGTCGCTCAGGTCCTTACGATATTCGTCCCATCCCTCTGCTGTTTTCTCGCCCTTTGCCTTATTAAGGGGCTTTTAGCTTTCCTTGCTGAATACCTTTAATTCCGATGTCCACCAGTATGGGTTCCTCTTATGTGGCGGTACCCGTTCTGGACATGCCTTCCGAAAGGCCTCATTCAGGCCTTCCGTAACAAGATTCATTGCAGGTAAACTAAGTTTCCTTGCATCGGATACAGGTCCGCCAGAGAGCCCAAGCCTCCTCATATATTCCCTGAAACTATACCAGTTTATCTTCCACGGATTCCTATACGGCTTACTTGGTCCTCTCTGGTTATTAACCTGAAAACTTACCCTGTAGTGATCCGAAAAGTAGAACTGGTTGAAAACTTTGCAGTCTGAGGCTTCAACCGAGTCACTGTTCGCTACAAGCGTTACCTGTTCTCCGATCTGGTTGTAGAACATTGGAGAGCCTACCCTGCTGCAGATAAAAAGTCACCAACAAGTGACCCACCTTATTCTGCTGTATTCATCGTAGTGTGCGTTGGCGTCACCTCCAAGTAATTTCGCAAAATTTAATTTCTCTAAAAATGCTAAACATTTCATCCCAACACATTTGACATTCGATTGCGTTTGACCATCACTGTACCTATTCGCACCAAAATCCGCTTGGTTTACCTAATCTAACACTAAACGGTATTATGCGACATAACACCCCTATCTTGATGCCTTCAGCATGGCTACCTGTTACCTATGGAGGAGATATACACATACAAATGAATCGCTAAAGGTAGTATTATGCGGAAAACATTTTTGTGTAATTGTCCCTTATCCTTGAATTTGGGCTGCAAATGGTTTTCCCAATTCATTTAAGGAGGGTCATGACGAATTTTCCCTTTAGTACAATTGCAATCTTCAAGGCAAAGACATCAACAACTGTACACCGGTTTAACGTCATTGTTGTTAGTGGGTCTCTACATTTCGGTGGTTTCTACGTTGGCATTATGAACAAGACAGCTGAAAAGAGGACATTTGAAATGTTTATTAAGTTTATCATTTACTCTGTCGTGATGATATCTTGGGATATTGCTATGGTCAACGGTGAAGGCTGCAATGAGTTCGTTTGTGGTTCTGTGGTCTCCAAGTGCCTGTTGACGCAAAGTTGTCAGTGCAAGCTATCCGATTGCTACTGTTGCAAGGACTGTCTTAATTGTTTGGGGGACTTGTACACGGAGTGCTGCGGCTGCCTGGACATGTGTCCCAAGCACAATGATACTCTAAGTGCCCTGGCGCCCAAGTCACAAATTGGCGATTTTGAGGGTGTTCCCGAATACTTTGAAGCCCTGACCGCAGAGGACGACGAAAGTCAATGGACCACTGTTCGCTTCCCCATGCGCAACAGTCTGCAGCGGCACTATAACATGGCCACGGGGGCATTTGGTTTTGGCTCGCCGCACGGAGATCTATTTGAGCGTGAAAGCTCGTTGGCTAAAGCGATACCCACAACGGTCAATTGCACTGTGATATTCTTGAATTATTGCACGAACAATAAGAAATGTGCGGATTACTGTGAGAGTATGGTAAGTTCCACTTCTCACCCCTACTTTGGGAATGCATGTAATCAATATCCTCACCGCTTGATGATTTTACTGACGTTTGCCTTATTTCCTCAATTCGATTTGTTCAGGGTTCGAACAGCTATCGTTGGTTCCACGATGGCTGCTGCGAGTGCGTTGGAGCCAATTGCTTCAACTATGGCATCAATGAGAGCCGTTGTTCCGCCTGTCCAGAGGATGAAGATGACGACGAAATGTTTGACGTTGACAGCATGGATGATGCTGCTGATTATGCGGGAGAGAATGAGGATAGCATACCATGGGATTATGGCGAAGATGAAATGAATTATAATTAAATTTTCCAATTTATTCTTTAGAGTGTGGAAGCGTGTGCTTGTGTGAATGTTTGAATTGTGTCATGGTTTGGTTAAATTTAGGTTATTAGTTTTAAGAGTAGGTAATCCCCAGTGATACGTTTTTTTCTCTTATTTATATGGAATAAACTTTAAGTTATGTGGATTAATATGGATATCACATTAAAGGTGTGGGTTTTGTTAGCATTTTAATTTTACAGTGAGAATATAACACAGCCATCGCATAGTGACCTTTGAGGCACAAGAAATGGAAATAACTCTATAGTTCTTATCAATCAATGTGAGCAGCACATAGTGCTCTAAACATTTGTAAACGAGGTCTGACATTCAGTCCCAAGTTGTTGTGGGACCGTAGTACAAAGTTGACCTCTTTAACTTTCGGGAGGTGGTAATTTTTAGATTTCCAATTACTTGTATAACCACATAAGGCTTGATTTAGAAAATTTGTTGGCATGTGTACTGAAAAGTTAATTTTTCACTCAAACGATTAACCAAGTTCGAAAACTACTTCTTGGTCTGATGCATGGCGCGATCACTTTATGGCGTAAAATTTTATCCAAATTTAATTTCTATAGAAAATTTTTATTTGTAAAAAAAAAACTAACGCTATTTCATATCTTAAGAAGTAGCGTTAATCCATTTAAAAAAAAAATTAGATACTTTTTACAGTTCATTTTGCTAAAACTTTTGGCAAGGCAAAATGTGGCGTGCAAAATGCATTGAACAGGCTACATATAATCTTTTAGTGGCAAAACAGTCTGATGAGGCTCCTGGTATGGCTGAAATCGCGATCACTGTAGCCTGCCCAATACATTTTGCACACTACATTTTACCTTGCCTTAAGTTTTAGCAAAATTTATCGGATCAAATTTGGATACAGCCCCCATTTATACCGATATTTGGTTTTAAATTCATGAACCCCCATAGGCCGCAATTTTCATCCGATTTGGTTTTTGTTCAAATCGGTCCATAACCCGATATATCTCCCAATTTTACGGCCTCTAAACCCATTAATATTTACCTGCTTATGGTACATTAAGTATACAAATGTCCCTAAACAAAGTTCATTCGTGTGAATTTGTAGCAGAATCCATAGTGGTTGGTTCCCAAGATTCGGCCCTGTCGAACTAAGCACACTCGTACTGTTTCTTATGCCATCTGGAAGATCATGTTACACAAATGGATCAAAGCTAGAGGACAAAGTGGGCCTGAATCTTGAGAACTCATGGACTGAGATCTGTATTAGACTACCTGACCATAGTACGGTCCTGCAGGCGGAGATCCGGGTCGATCACGGAATGCGTGAGGTGTTAACGCGAGGACGTCGAGTATGAACAACTTTACGGACAGTAAACAGGTCATAAGGGCAATAATAAATAGGACGGTTAGATCACGAATATTAGAAGGAGATTAACGTCTTCTCCGAATCGTTTGGGAGCCAGGCCATAGCTTAGTAAATGGGAATGAGAAAGCATGCGATTTGGCAGTGAAGGTCAGAGAAGTGCCGTCAATAAACTTAGTAAACCCGAAGCCTTTCGGGTCGACGCAGTCCGAGTTAAGAGAGTGGGAACAGCGAAACGGTCGGTGGGACAGCGAAAATTCTATGGGGAATTACAAATTGTGTAAAGACGAGGCTATTACTGAAAGGAAGTAAGAAGAGTCAATATAGCTCTCGGTATCATAATGGGACACATAGGACTACGAGCTCACTTATGTAAAATCGATGCGGCAAGTGATAGCATGTGTAGGGCATGCGGGGAAGGTGATGAGACGTTGGAGCATTTCCTATGTCATTGCCCGGCTTTCGCATCTTACAGATACCGGCACTTAGGTTGGGACCCAATACCAGACATGAATCAACTTAGGGGCGTGGCATGAAAAACAATTAAAGATTTTGTAAGTAGCACCGAATACCTTATTTAGATTTTCTATTTCGAGGTTAATTTTTTAGCTTAGGTGTATGTCAATAGTGGCATGGGGCGGATTAATTTCCGCACTCTCTTTTCAATCTAGCCTAACCTACTGTTTCTTAATTAATAAAACCCATTGAACAGCACACTTCTTAGCGAGCAGGTGGAAGCATGTAATCTTTTAGTTGCAAAACAGTCTGATGAGGCCTCTGGCAAGGCCGAATTCGCAATATTTGCAGCCTTCCGAAAACACTTGCATACCTTTTGTATTGACTTTTTAAACGGTTTTTTGTTTTGTTTTGCTTTTCTATTCTAAAGAAAAACAAGTCAAAACGTGCTTAGTACGGGCGGCTGAATCTTGGGAACACACCACCATGGATTCTGCTAAACATTTACAAAAATTACACGGACGCACATTGCTAGGTCTACTAGGAATGGCGAGGCGATCAAGATTGCAGATAAATATTTCGAGGAGTTACAAACGGAATGAGTATACCTCCAATCCTATGGGGGTGCATATAAAACAACACGAAATCCATTGGTGTAAGCTGGACGTCCAACCAATAACAAAATGAAAAAACAAAAATATTTCTATGGAAAATTTTGTAAAAATTTTAATTTTTTTAGAAAATTCTGTCACCGTTTTATTCCAATAGGAAATTTAATCAATATTTCATTTCTTTACATAATTTTTTCAAAATTTTTTTTTGTTTTAGGAATTTTGTCTAAAAAATGTTTGTCTCTAGAAAATTTTATCAACATTTAATTCTGTGGGAAATTTTACAAAAAATCCCTTCTAATAGGAAATTTTGTCAAAGCATCATTTGTATAGAAAACTTTGTAAAAATTAGTTTTATGTAGAAAATTTGGTCAACATTTCATTTTTATAGGAAATGTATAGGAAATTTTACCAAATTTCCCTTTTTAAAGGAAATTTTGTCGAAATTTTCGTTTTATACGAAAATTTTGTCTAAAATCCCTTCCTATGGAAATTTTTATCAAAATACCCTTGCTGGAGGAATTTTCTTGAAATTCCCTCCTATAGGAAATTTTGTCAAAATACACTTTCTTTCCTTTCTTAAGAAAATTTTGCCGAAATTTAATTTTTATAGGAAAATTTTGTCTAAAGTACCTTCCATTGGATATTTTGTTAAAAATGTCCATTCTCTAGGAAATTTTATCAAAATTCCCTTTTATAGGATATTTTAACAAAATTCCCTTTCTATAGAAAATTTTATAAAAATCCCTTTCGATAGGAAATTTTTGTAAAAATTCCCTCTCTATAGGAAATTTAGACAAAATTCCCTTTCTATAGCAAATTTTGACAAAATAATCTTCGTATAGAAAATTCAAAATTCTCCTTCATAAGGAAATTTTGTAAAAATTCCCTAACTATAGGAAATATTGTCAAAATATCCTTTCTGTAGAAAATTTGTCAAAATTCGCTTTCTATTGGAAATTTGGTCAAAATTCCCTTTCTATTGGAAATTTTGTCAATATTCCTCCTTTTAGGAAATATTTATTCAAAATACTCTTTCCACTGAAAATATTGTCAAAATTACCTTTCCATAGGAAATCTTGTCAAAAATCCCTTCCTATAGGAAATATTGTCAAAATACCCTTTCTGCAGAAAATTTGTCAAAATTCGCTTTCTATTAGAAATTTTGTCAAAATTAGCTTCCTATTGAAATTTTTGTCAATATTCCCTTTCTATAGGAAATTTTGTCAAAATTCCCCCTTTATAGGAACTATTTTTTCAAAATGCCCTATCTATAGGAAATATTGTCAAAATTCCCTTTGTACAGGAAATGTTGTCAACATTCCATTTTTATAAGAAAATTTTGTCTAAAGTACCTTCCCTTGAAAATTTTGTTTAAAATGTCCATTCTCTAGGAAATTTTATCAAAATTCCCTTTTATAGGATATTTTAACAAAATTCCCTTTCTATAGAAAATTTTGTCAAAATCCCTTTCGATAGGAAATTTTTGTAATAATTCCCTTTCTATAGGAAATTTGTCAAAATTCCGTTTCTATAGGAAATTTGTAAAAATTCACTCGCTTTCTATAGGAAATATTGTTAATATTCTCTTTCTACAGAAAATATTGTCGAAATTCACGTTTGATATGAAGTTTTGTTAAAATTCCCTGTCTATATGAATTATTGTCAAAATTCTCCTTTATAAGGAAATTTTGTCAAAATTCCCTTCCTATAGGAAATATTGTCAAAATACCCTTTCTGTAGAAAATTTGTTCAAATTTGCTTTCTATTGGAAATTTGGTCAAAATTCCCTTTCTATAGGAAATTTGGTCAAAATTCCCCCTTTATAGGAAACATTTTTCAAAATACACTTTCTATTGGAAATATTTTCAAAATTACCTTCCCATAGAAAATATTGTCAAAATTCCCTTCCTATAGGAATTATTGTCAAAATACCCTTTCTGTAGAAAATTTGTCAAAATTCGCTTTCTATTGGAAATTTTGTCAAAATTCCCTTTCTATACGAAATTTTGTCAAAATTCCCCCTTTATAGGAAATACTTTTTCAAAATGCCATATCTATAGGAAATATTGTCAAAATTCCCTTTCTATAGGCAATGTTGTCAACAGTTCATTTCTATAGGAAATTTATTCAAAATTCCCTTTCTATTGGAAAATTGTCAAAATTCCCTTCTATAGGAAATATTGTCAAAATTCCCTTTCTGTAGGAAATTTTGTTAAAACTCCCTTCCTATAGGAAATATTGTCAAAATTTCTTCCTATGGAAAATTTTGGCAAAATTCCCTTCCTATAGAAAATGTTGTCAAAATACTCACTCTATAGGAAATTTAGTAAAAATACTCTTTCCATAAAAAATATTGTCAAAATTCCCTTTCTATAGGAAATTTTGTCAAAATTCTCTTTCTATAGGAAATTTTGTCAAAATTTCCATTTCTATAGGGAATTTTTCAAAATTCTCTTAATACAGGAAATACTGTCAAAATTTCCTTTCTTTGGGAAATTTGGTAAAATACCCTTCCTATAGGAATTTTATCAAAATTTTCTTGTTATAAGAAGTTTTGTCAAAATTCGCCTTCTATAGCAAATTTTGTCGAAATTCCCCTTTCATAGGAAATTTTTTTCAAAACTAACTTTCTATAGAAATCTTGTTAAAATTCCGTTTCTAGAGGAAAATTTTTCAAAATTCTTTCTTGAGGAAAAGTTGTCCGTTAGGCAATTTTGTCTGTTTGCGCTTTCTTTTTTTTTACCTCAAAATCGTATTAAGATTTCATTGCAGGAGTCCGGCTTTAGACCATTGTTTAATGCTTTCACAAAGCCGGACAATATCCTGCAATTGAATCTCAAAATTTATTTTTTGTGAAGAATTTTTGTGGGAAATTTGTCACAATTTTTGTATAGTATAGAAAACATTAAAATTTAATTATTACGCTAGTAAACATTGTCAAAAAATTTAAAAAAATGTAAAATTTTTCTCTATATATAGGAAATTTTGTCAAAACTCCCTATCTAAAGAAAGTTTTTTCAAATTCACTATCGATAGAATATTTTGTCAACATTTACTTGCTGTAGCAAATTATTGTCAAAACTTTATTTCTATAGATAAATTTGTCAATATGTCATTTCGATAGAAATTTGGTCAAAATTTCTGTTCCTGAAGCAAATTTTGTCAAAGTATCTTTTGTATAGGTAATTTTTAAATACCTTCCGCCCAAATTTAAACATGTGGTTTGTGGTTTTGGCTTACAACATATGGGGACTCTCTATCTTCTTTAAGGCCATATTAAAAGGGCCCTTCAAAAGTCTGAGAACTATCAATGCTTTTCAGGTTTTGCTCTACTGACCACATACTTGGAATTTTTCGCCCTCAAATTGGGTTTACTATTAGTACAAATGGAAATTTGCCAATGGGCAACATTAAGCAACAGGGACAAACTTCTCACGTGTTGCCTGATTCTATCTCAATGATCTATCTCAATAATTAGGGGCCCCCTTTCTATAGCCTAGTCCGAACGGCGTGCCGCAGTGCAACACCTTTTTGGGTTTTTACATGGCAAGGAACCTCACAAATGTCGCCAGCATTAGGAAGGGACAAACCACCGCTGAAAAATTTTTCTGATGTTCTCGCCAGGATTCGAACCTAGTCGTTCGCCGTATTTTATTAAAAGTTAATATATACATACATACAGTACAAGAAGAATTAAAATCTACTTGAGTTTATCCTATAATGATATAAAAATTTCATTTGGTGCTAGCTTTAAGACGCATTCTATGTTTCTGCTTATCCTTTCTCCTGCCTTTGGTTGGGTTGAACACCACTTTATTAGTCAGTTCTTTTTGTTCTCTTTGTTCCATGTGAAGATGTTCTTTGATTACGATTTTTATTGGCTTTGGTATTTTTATGATTTTTATTGAAATTATTTTCTTTATTGTTTTTATTATAATTTCCCTTCTTCCGGTTGACATTATTGTGCTTTTTGTTGAACGGTGTTTTACGCTTGTTACCACCATGATTCCATGTTTGCTGGGGTTTCCATCCACCATGTGCGGCAAACATGGGAGCCTGCGTTGTCATAGGCTCCAGTATTGGTTTAATGTTGCTGGTGGTCAGCACAGGCATTTTTGGTGTAGTGACATGAATCAAAATTGGCCTCCTTACGAGCATAGCTGGTTTGTTGCCTTCTTCCCATGGTTTTCTGCTGTAATCAGCAATTATGGGTACCGTGGAAGTTGATGCTTTCGATAATGGTGCATCATCGGGATTGGCAGGTAAACTGTTTTCAGGAACTTCATGTGCATCAGCAGCATCTCCAAGACTTTTTGCTGCGGCATAAGTGCTTACCAATAGAACTTGTAATGCTAAAAGCAGCATTAACTTCATTTTGACCTTTTCTTTTGATGTCTTTGGGGAGACTGAGCATCTTTGGTCTACTATGTCTACTATATATACGAGAGCATATGGTTTGACATGTTTCCTCAAAATGCATCCAAAGCAGACGAAGACAATTTGAAATATTTCTTGTTATAATGTGCTTACATATAGTTTTGTATATTGATTTAGGTGATGTACATAAACTCTTACCTTATTCGGAGTCATCTATAACCCATATATTTAATTTTGTTGTGAAATGAGTAAATAATAATATTTTATTACCCTGCTGTTTACATGAGGAATAGCTCTAGGTTAAAGTTTATGGAGTTTGAAGGTGACGAGTACACCTAACAAAAAAGGTTTATAATAATGACATATTTTATGTTTCCACTCAAGGTTCTGTATTAAGTGTCAGAGTAGTGAACTGGAAGTCTTGGCACAAAGGATTGTGTATATCAATCATGTGATTTAATAATGACCAAAAATTGTCTATGAGAGTCTGGGCTTAGAGCGCCACCATAACCAAACACTTATAAAAAGAATCTCTAAAAGTCTATGCCAGCAGTATGGTCTCATCACTTTATTATTCCAAAATCCGAGGGAGCGTTAATCTCTTCCTTACATGTCAATAATATCTGTGACTTTACCATGTCGGTTGTTTTGGCCAACTTACTCTCCTGAAAGCAATTCACTCCCGCTATATGTAGCGTAGCACAGAGTTTAACATGTCCGCCTGGGTTCGAATCCTGGCGAGACCATCAGAAAAAAATTTCAGCGGTGGTTTTCCCCTCATAATGCAGGCAACGTTTGTGAGGTACTATGCCATGTAAAACGTCTCTCCAAAGAGGTGTTGCACTGCGTCACGCCATTCGGACTCGGCTATAAAAGGGAGGCCCCTTATAATTGAGCTTAAACTTGAATCGGACTGCACTCATTGATATGTGAGAAGTTTGCCTCTGTTCCTTAGTGGAATGTTCATTCGGCCTGAAGCAGAAGTTGGTAACTGGGCCTTCAATGTCCTGATCTCTCTTCTTCTCACGTATCTTTTGCGTAGCATTGGGTAACATTTGGTTGCACCAAAGTTCCGCCAATCCAAGACTACATAGAAATGACAAGCTAAAATATTGTGTTGCCCAAAAAGTAATTGCGGATTTTTCATATAGTCTTCGTTGACAAATTTTTTCACAGCTTGTGACTCTGTAATTGGATTCTTTCTTCTGTCAGTTATCAGTTACGACTTTTAGCTTGCTTTAGAAAAAAAGTGTAAAAAAATAGAACTCATCCTGTTTGCAAGTGCCAGGATTCGAACACTTCAGATTTTTATACCCTCCACCGAAAGATGGGGTATATGAATTTTGTCATTCTGTTTGAAACACTTCAAAATATCAATTTTCAACGCTCTTAATACTAAAAAGTAATCTCGAAAAAGAAAATCTTTAAAAAAGTTAGTAATTCCATGCTACTTAGAAAATCCCCAATTATTTTCCATCCCACGCTTCTTTGTTGGTTCATGTCTGGTATTGTGTCCCCACCTATGTACCGGTGTCTGTTAACCGCGAAATCCGGGCAATGACATAGGAAATGCTCCAACGTCTCATCATCTTCCCCATATGACCTACATATTCTATCACTTGTCGCACCGCTTTTGCATAAGTGAGCTCGAAGTTCTATGTGTCGTTATGATACCGAAAGCTATGCTGACCTCCTTCTTACTACTTTTCAGTGTAAACCCCGTCTTCTCACGATCCGGATCTTCCGATAGGATTTTCGCCGTCCTTCTGATCGGTTCGCTGTTTTAACGTCCGTCGACCACGCCCTTGACTCGGACTGCGTCGACCCGAAAGGCTTCGGGTTAATCAAGTTTATTAACGGCAGTCCGCTGGCCTTTACTGCCAAATCGTCTGCTCTATTGAGTCACCTGGCACTACATGGCCTGATGTCTCAATATGAGGATTTTAGCTATCCAAATCATCCCAATCTTGAAAGAGACGGACTTGCTTCCGCAGTGCGCCATGCCTTTGGTCTTAGCCTAACTTGTCACGAAGACTTGATCAATGCAAACCACAAGGAGAGTTCCTTCCTCCTACTCCTCCTTGGGGAAGACCTCCCACTTCTCTTCGATTAAACCTTGGTTTTGCTTGTCCAAGAATCCCAACATGCGTTTCGTCGCTAATTTACTACCCCGTCCCTTTATGAAGAACGTATTTTGAGCTGGGAAATATCCATCTTTCTCACCAGGTCGAGCTTTGCGCCCTGCTAAGGAGCGTGGATATCTTTGACGAGCTGTTTGACGGTATAAATACATTGTGCTGACGTAAAACGCAGAGTAAAGATGTTCCCTCTATACTCGCCGCTCATCATTTGTATGGGTGGCCCCTCTACGGAGTTCCACACATGTTCGAAAATCCGATCGTTAACCAGATCCTCCACTTGAGACCGATGATCTGGTGGAATCCTACCGGATGCACAGCCGATATTGATGACTGCATAAGTCAACTCATCTCTGTTGTGCTTCCTGGCGTAACTCTGGCATAAGAGGAGGGCTCCTTACCATTCTCAGCAACCATCTTCCTCACCCGTGATGGCTGTGACCTCCTTTTAAAAGTCACAGTCCTCCATGAAAATTCTGGGGCCGTGCGTGCCTCCTTGTTCCTGTTCCGACTTTGCCAACCTCCGCAGAACACTATCTGGAGTCTCCATTGCGGGAGGGCTGGCTTGGTTTTCCCAGAGTACTTGAAAGCGGGGAGTTCTTTTTCTTCTTCAGCATTTTAGCCGTGTTATGCTCTTCGGCAGATCTGATTCCTTTTGCAGCTTCCGTAGAAGTGCTTGGAATGTAAATTCTATCCCTTCCAGCATCCTGCACTTTCGCCCGATTACGCTGCCGGTACATACTCCTCTGTCTCCTTCGTCGTGCTTTCTCGGTCTGCTTGTGAGCTTAGCAAAGACATCGCTCACTTCTGCTGTCTTCCCGCTGCCCTCATAGCTCGATACGACTGCGAGACGGTTTCATAGGCACTGTCGCTATCTGAATCCGAGTCAGAAACACCACCTTTACTTTAAGACTTGGGACGAACTGTGCACCAATCTGGTTTATTCGTCTCTTCCCCATTTCTTAGTCTGACGACTAGTTGTGTGCTTGAAGCATTACTCTCTCAAGGCACCCACACCAATAGGAGGGAGTCTTTGTAATCCATTTTGAGCCTACTCCAAAAAGGCTTTAAAATCTTTCGTAATAGGTAGAACCAATTCCGAGACACGGATATTTTTCTTTAAGGAGCAAAATAAAAACTCGTTCGCTCCACTCAACAACTACTTAATTTTTCTACTATTCTTAACTATTCTAGATATCCGACCCATTGACATACACATTAAGTGCGAGGCAGCCACTGCGGCTATGAGACTGAAAGCGATGGGAGAATGGATTGGGGAAGGTGGCAGCTAATACCATCGCGGTATAATCAAGGTGTCGATAGGAAACCTTGAAGGAAGGGAAGAGGTTTCCGATCGGATACCTGAGATGAACCTTGAGGTCGAGTGCGAGGCACTTAGGTAAAATTGGTGAGCAAGTGATAGGAAGGGGAAGATGATGAGACGTTGGATCATTTCCTTTGTCATTGCCTGGCTTTCGCGTCTAATAGATACCTCCACTTAGGTGGGGACGCAATACCAGATACGAACCAAATTAGGGGCGTGGCATGGATGTTGGAGACCATAGTATAAGTCATTGCCTAAAATTTCAGTCAATTCGAATATGAATTACGCCCTTTAGGAGCTCAAGAAGTAAAATAGGGAGATCGGTTTATATTGGAACTGTATCAGGCTATAGACCGCTTCAATCCATATTTGAGACGTATGTTGAAGGTCATAGGAGAAGCCGTTGAACAAAATTTCAGCCAAATTGGATAATAATTACGTCCTCTGGAGGCTCAAGAAGTCAAGATCCCAGATCGACTTATATGACAAATATATCAGGTTATGAATCGATTTAGACCACACTCAGCACAGTTATTGGAAGTCATAATTTAACACGTCATGCAAAATTTCATCCAAATCAGATAGGAATTGCGTCCTCTAGTGGGTCAAGAACCCAAGACCCCAGATAGGTCTATATGACAGCTATATCAGGTTATGGACCGATTTGGCCCATTTACAATCCCAACCGACCTGCACTAATATGAAGTACTTGTGAAAAAATTTCCAGCGGCTAGCTTTACTCCTTCGAAAGTTTGCGTGCTTTCGACAGACAGACGGACCGATGGATTGACATGGCTAGATCGACTTAAAATGTCATGACGAGATTTAGATACAGCTCCATTATATTTCTTTTTTCCGATATGGCCCTTTAAGACTGTAGTAGTAATGATTTAGTTTCGATCTCTAGCAAATTTTGCACAAGAATTTTCTCCACTGTCACAATTTGGTCTGATCTTTACAAAATATTGCATGAGGTATTGGGGCGTCAACCAATACGTGTGTTCATCAAAATCAGTTCAGACATACATATTGCTGACATATTCATTTTTTAACCGATACGTGCTGTATCCCCAATTTAGATCCGATTGTAAGAAATCGTAAGGTATGCAATATTTAAATCTGGCCGGATTTAGGCATAGGTTCCATGTATTAAAAGTAGTTGGCGAACTGGGTGGTATAGAGTATTATATAGTCGGCTCTATCTGACTTTTGCGTTTTCTTACTGATTTTCTAGTAGAAATACATATTTCTTATTATAACTAAGCAGTGGATACGAATATATCGCTCTAGATCTCATTTGGTTGAGATGGTACACATGTTTTCCTTACAACTTCCGAAGTTCAAATGATCGTTTGGATACCATAAAAATTTTATGACATCTCTGCGAAAAACGCTGCCAACAAAGCAATCGACGATAATTGGAAAACTTTAATAATTAAATGTATAAACAAATAAAAGCGTCATGAATATTAGCACATGCAAACATTGGTATTCCCAACACCATGGCTTTTACGTCAAAATAATCGCAGAACTAGACTCAAAGGAGTCAAGTAGATGTTAATATAGAAATTCAGTACTGCATTTAGATTGAAACGTTGTGCTGTAGAAAGAGGCAAGATCGGGAGATGGAATGGCAAGAGTTTAAAAACGAAGGACAGGATTATTGCATCAAAAAGCGGATCATAATCATTATGGGTCCAAAAAATAAGCTAAGAGACCCATGTCATGGATAATTATAGCTAGAAGAAACGGTAAAAGTGTTATAGTTAGAATGTTTTTTAATTTGCTTATTTACCAAATGAAGTATTGCAGCCTGCTTGGGATCTGTTGATCTATACAGATGTATCAGCAAAGCGACATCGTGAAAGGATATGTCTGCCACACACTTGAAGACTGCTGCAGGATGCTATCTGTATAATAGCGAAGTAAATGCAAAATTTGGCCATGAAGATTTCATCAAGGAACAGCTGGGATATTTGTCCGATACAAGTAAAATGATGAGGGTATACTAATTTCGTCACTCCGTTTGTAACACCTCGAAATGTTCATCTAAGCAACCATCGTCATGACATCGAAATCACGATAGTCTTCGAACGAATGAAGAAATCCATTTGAATATTTGCACAGAAATTTCTTATCGATGTGGGTCGTTGGGGAATGCAAATGGGCCATATCGGTTCTAATTTGGATATAGTCTCCCATTCCCAATTTTGACATCTTGAGCCCCTAGAAATCTAAATTTTCATCCGATTTGGCTGAAATTTGGCCCAACGATTTAAGTTCTGACTTCAAACATTAGTGACGGGTATGATTCGAATCGGTCTATCCCTATACAAACCGATCCTCGGTTTTGACTTCCTGAGCCACTAAAAGCCTTCGCTTTTATCCGATTTTGCTGAAATTTGGCACAACGACTTCTGTTATGACTTTCAGCATCTGTACCAAGTATAATTCGAATCGGTCTTTATACTGATATAGCGCCCATGTAAACCGAAGCCCCGGATTTGACTTCTTGAGCACCTATAAACCTCAATTTTCACCCAATTTGACTGAAATTTGTCACAAAGGTTTCTACAATGACTTCCGCTATCCATGGATACTGATATGCAAATGAAAATTTGCCAATGAACATTCCATTTAGGAACAGTGGCAAAATTCTCACATATTCATGAGTGCTTTTCGATTCATGTGTAAGCTCAGTGACAAGAGGCCTCCTTTTTATAGCCGAGTCCGAATAGTGTGTCGCAGTACGACACCTCTTTGTGCAGAAGTTTTTTCATGACAAAGTGCCTCACGAATGTGGAACCCAGGCGTTCAGCTCATAGGCTGACATGCTAACCTCTGCGCTACGGTGACCTCCAAATACTAATATAGGCCCCTTAAATACTGATTCCCCCATATGATTACTTGATACCATAGCAACCAATCCGACTTGGTTCTTCTGTAATAATTCAAATACGAACTGAGTTAATAAAGGGAAATTTTAGCGGAATTCATTGGGGTAAATTTCTGCAAACGTTTTGCACGACTATCCCCTCCAGACCTGAAAAAGAAGTGAAACCCCCGGGGGATATAGAAATAATGGTGAAGCGGATCACAAAGGTCCATTATGTCTCGCTTATTTCAGCATGTACTATAGCAAGAGCGAGGGGCAAACAGCGACCACCATGGTGGACCCCAGAACTGGTTGATTCAAGGATGGTTTGCAAAAAACTCTTAAACAGGGCGAAACCCCCAGGGTACCGCATGACCGGACTTCTGTAAGGCTGAAAAAACATAAGTTCTGCTGAGAAAGGTTCAGAACAAATCCTGGGTGGAGTTCAGCAGCTACGTGGAGGATACATCTGAGGCCTCCAGGCTAAGGAAGATCCTTTCATCGAAACCCATTTCGTTGGGATATATTAAGAAGTCTGATAATGTATGGACAATGTCTAGTGAGGAATCGCTTGAACTGCTCGTTAGTTAACATTTCCGGGAAACTCTCTAACGGACAACGTGGAGCCAGAAGAAGTTGCCGCTAGTAAGCATTCCTCGGAAGTTGGTGGGGAAATTATGTCTGAGTCGAAAATCCCCTGGGAGATAGAAAGTTTCCACTCCTTTAAGTCGTGTTGAAGTATCACCGATTGAATTACAAGCTGCGCCTGATAGATTGGCTCCTTTGCTTAGCGATATAAACTCTGCTGGTATCAGCATGTCGTATATACCTGTGGGATGGAGGGCCACAAAGGAAATTTACAATCTAAAAGCAAGAAAACCGTACTACACGAAGGCGAAAGATTTTTGCCTTTTCAATCAGGCATCCTTACTAATGCTGACTACATTTGTGGGGTATTTTGTCATGTTTAAAACTTCTCTACCAAGTGGTGTCGCTATGCGGCACTCCTTTTGGACTCGGCAGTGAAAGGAGGCCTCTTATTATTGTGCTTTAATCGGACTGCTCTCATTTATATGAGAAGAAGTAACCCTTTTCAAGGTAAATTTAGTAGTACTAGTCTGCCATCCTTTATAATAGACACTCTAGAAGGGTTGATAAAAACATAGCTTAGGGCATAGATCACTAAAAGTTCGCCTTTAGTAAAGGGAAGTCCACAAGAACAGCCCTTCATGAGCTAGTCACCTACATAGAGGGTTCTCTCGCTATTAAGGGATATACAATGGCAGCATTTGATAACATTGATTGTGCTATCAATAATGCAAAACCGACGTAAATCATGAAGGAACTGGAGTTTCTACACTCAAAAAACTTCTTTTCTGAAAAACGCCGGATTTTGTTTACGATAAAAATACATGTTTTTGCAATAAATTCTTGAAAGAATTTGTGACAAATATAAAGTTTTTTAACCCTGACAGTATCATTCATTCTTGATATGTTGTATGTTGTTCTAACGATTTTTGTCATTAAACATACCAGTATTTTTGTACCAAAACTTTAAAAATTGTCACTTTCGAGTTTACCACCCGCAATCATCCGAGCTGCTCAATATACTGCTATTTGATCAGTCAAAATAGAAAAGCAAAAAAAATTTTGTGTGTGAGAATGGGTCTATACCAGTGACGAGGATACAATTGCATTTATTTGCAAGCCTATGGGTCTGCTTGGAAAGATTTTTTTGTGTACGCACAATTTACGCTCAAATACTCACCCCTTTCTCTCTAATAGGAGAGAAACAAGAGAATAATTATTGGACCAGTACACGAATAATCGTTTACGGCTATCGAATCACTTTTGCAATTAAAGAGTTTTTGGTTTTACAACAAAAGGAAGGTCCTTTTACCGTAGACAATGCTGCTAAAGGGATTACGATAAACAAAGTTGGTAACGTTCAATAATACGTTGTGGCAATCGTTTCATATGTTGAAGCGAAACGTTACACGGTTACAATAAAAGCATAACTTAGTGATAAAAGTAATTTGTTTGTCATAAAAATTTCCCAAACGTTTTAGTTTTTTGCGTACAGGCATCACCACTACCGTAAGGAAGTTTGTTAGTAATTTTCTTACTTAAATACTTACGACATCGAAGTGCGCTACTAAAATTGGTCTAGGGGTGAATTCTCCTAAAACAGAAGCTGTTCTTTTCAGCAGGATATAAAAGTCACCCATGGTGGCATCTGTCTTCTTGAAAGGAGAACATTTTCTATCTACTGAAAAGTAAAATACCTGGGTATATGCTGCAGTTGTCAGACCTATAATGCTATATGGCGTTATTATCTGGTGGATGGCGCTTTTAAAATCCACCTACAGTTTAATACCCAGCAGGATCCAAAGGTTGTCTTGTTTGCGCATTACAGCCGCACTGAGGAGGACACCATCAGATTCACTGAATTTAATGCTAAATCTTATGCCTCCGGACATTGTGGCTAGACAAATTGCTCCGACCACTTTTGTAATGCTAAGAAAGCTTTTTTTTTGGTAATGTAGCGGCTACGGCCACTGTGTTATATTTGCTTCAGTGTGGTTACACATAGTCTTAGGTGCTTTTTGATAAAAAGTACTATATCACTACTCGTGATAGAACCGATTAGAACTACAATATCCCTGGCAATAAAAGTTTCATAGAATTCTATATGGATGGTTCCACACTAGACGACCGGGTGGGCTTTGGGATATACTCTAAAAAACTAAGATTGGTCACATCGGGAAGGTTACCCGACCGTCGTTATGTTAAACACTACAGTTTAACATAACGACAACTGGCATAAATATCTTCTCAGATAGCCAGGCAGGCATTAAATTCCTGGATAATGTATTTCTGAATTCAAAAACCACCCTCGACTGTTGCAGTTCGTCCAATGAGATGGCTGAACAGTTCGAAATCGGCCTGCTCTGGGTGCCGGCTCACAGGGAATTGTAGAGCGGACGAGCTTGAGGGACTTGCAACTACCTTACACATCCTAGGAGAACCGGAATCTGTGGGTATGCCTTTAGCAACACGTAAGCTAAATCCTTAGGATCAGGCACGAAGCGCAACCAATGACAGATGGTCACAAAGCACAGTGTTCACTGCCATTGGCCAAAATTCGAAAAATTAAAATCCAATATTATGTACCATCTACGCATACATTAACTTTCAAGAGGTCAATCTTCTCAAAAGTATACATGTGATTGACTCAATCTAAGGATACTCTTGAAGAATAGCACCAAAAAAGAGAAGATGTAATTAGTTGATTTCTCACGTGAGTTAAGTGCAAAAGTGAAGTGAAAACAACATAACAATAAAAAAAAATAAATGAAATTTATGTTGACAACATTTATAATGGATATTGAAAAGAAACCTATTAAGTTTAATGTCGTTTTGTGTATGTTAATTTGTATAGATTATTCAAAATTTGTGTTTTATTTGTATGTTTTACGATGCCATCTCACCAGTATAATTAATCTTCAGGAAGGTTTTTGGTAATGTTCCCCCTTGAAGTCCCCATTGATCTTTTACAACAATGGCAACAGTGGTCTTAAGATGCAACATTCGAAATTTTAGTTGAAACCTTTGGCAACCTTTGAAGTTATGACCAAAATACTAGAGAGACCTATATGTTTCTAGTCAGTTTTCGGTTTTTTTTTTATATACAAATACATAAAAAAATTGTAGCCGAGACAATAGTTAAGAACTTTTTAGCAACTGAAAACGGTCTCGGCAGATCGGTCTATAAGGCAGCTATATCGAAATATATTTCGATTTGGACCACATTCGGTTCGGGCATCAGTAGACATCGTACAACTCGACGTTCCAAATTTCAAAGAAATCGGGTTATAAATGCGGCAATTATGGGCTTGAGACTACAAATCGGTAGATATGGCAGCTATATCGAATTATAATCGAATTGGATCATTGGACCGTTCCATATCTGCGAAATCGGGTAATAAATGTGGCTTTTATGTGTTTTTGGCCGCTCTTTCCATGCAAGTTCGACCACAGTGCAAAGTTGGGGTTGAGAACACTATGTGACCCAATCTTGACTTGAAGAGTTCAGTTCACTGTCTGGTCGGAAAACATGCTGGCAGACTAAAGGTTACAAGTAACTACCTCTGCAGAAGCTGTGAGGACTTCGAGGAAAAGAGACTATAGAACATCTTATATATGTGTGTGTGTTCTGCACTGGTAGTTACAAGGAATTTCAATTTAGCTTCTCATTTCCCAACACGTTGTTTGGCTTTTTAAAGCGATCTCGATGGTTCATGGGTAGGAATAAAAGACATCTTCCTTTTCTTGTTTCTTTGGTACCACAGTAGACGAAAACGTCCAAGTGAGACTATTTAATTCCGAGGCATGGGTAGATTTGTTATAAAATTAGTGGACTAATTTGCATTGATGAAAAGTACTGTTTGAGTTGTATGACGATGTGAGCATCAGAACACAACTGTTGCGTTGGCTAGGTCATATTGTGAGAGTAAATGAAGAAGCTCAAGCGAAGAAATCTTTTGAAGACGATCACGGCGATATACGCAAAACACGAGCCCGATGGAAAGATCAAAGGCGTCTCGAAACTTGATGGCAGGGATTTTAGAAGGAGCGCAGTAGATCGAGGCGCTTGGAACGCTATTCTAAGTTCGGCTAATGAGACAAAGGTTCTGTCATAGCCAATTAAAGTAAGTAAAGAGACTGATGGCAGACTACCACTTAAATCTAACCAAACCTTACCTAATATTGCAGGTCATAGTAAAAGCTTTAACCAAACATTGGCCGATTTGGCTCGTTTTTGTACTCACCACCATAAGAAAGGGGTATCCTTACCTAGTTATTCCTTTAAACACCTCGAAATATTGATCTAGGACCCCATAAAGTATATATATTCTTGTTCGTCTCGACATTCTTAGTCGAACTAGCCATGTGCGCCCGTCCTTCTTTCGAAATCACGATAGCGGTCGAAGGCGAGCTAGCCGCTTGAAATTTTGCACAAATACTTTATATAGATGTAGGTCGTTGGGGATTGCTAATGGGCCATATCGGTTCAGATTTGGATAGAACTTCCATATAAACCGGTCACACGATTTGACTTCTTCAGGGGCCCTGCAAGTCGAAATGTTTGTTAGATTTGGCTGAAATAGTGTTCCGTTACGACTTCCAACAACTGTGCCTAATACGGGCCGAATCGGTCTATAACCTGATGCAGCTCCCTTATAAACCGATCTCCCGATTTGATTTTTGTAAGTAGGACTTTGCGCAGTGTTTTGTTTTATCTCGCAACATCTATGACAAGTTTGGTCTAAATCGGTTCATAACCTAATGTAGATCCCATATAAACCGATCTCACGATTATACTTCTTAAGCCTCTAGATGTCGCAATTCTTATCAGATTTGACTAAAATTTTGTACAACGGATTGCAAGCGGTTTTGACTTAATTTGCCCTAAAAATTTATATGATTGGTGGAAATCGAACACCAATAGCATGTTACAGTACTCATTAATAGAATTTAACAATATCGCACAAAATCAAACGGTATTAAAAGTTGTGATACAATTTTTAAGGTTTCAATTATTTGGAAGCAGACGTCATCGCGTATGAAAATATTTTTTAGGTATAATCAGAAACAGCTTTTTCTGTTTGCTTTGTACAGCGTGTGGCTGGTATATGTATTCTTCATTAATAAAAGTGTTACCACCAAAAAAACAAATTTGAACACTTGTATATTTCCCCAAGCGTACTGAATAAATAAGTTTAAAAGTACAATTTAAACAGATATACAACAATCTTTGAAAGTGCGTCATTTGAAATTAATGCCACCAACGGTATGGAATTTAAAATTTTTCTCGCTTATATTCTATAGAAAATATATTGCTTTGTATGTTTTTCTTATTCATTTGCCAAACAATATGCTTAATTCTTATTGAAAATCTAACCTACAGCCAAACCTTCATTCTGAAAGCAGTCATAAAACAAATTTGCAAATTTGCCGGTGAACATTCCATTAAGGAACGGGAGCAAACTTTTCACATATCAAATAATGCTGTCCGATTCAATTTTATGATCAATAATAAGGGGCCTCCTTTTTACACCCGAGTCTGAACGGCGTACCGCATTGCGACACCTCTTTGGGAGAAATTTTTTCATGGCATATTACTTCACAAATGTTGGCAGCCTTAGGAGGGAGAACGGGGAAATGGCTTTGGCCGTTTTCCTTTCAGGTGACCAGTCCGGAACCGTTTGGGGTTCAACTGGTAGTAGCTTCGCCTACGAGGTCTGACCGGAGTCCTTAATCTGGTACCAGGGGAGTCGAGAGCCCCTGGGACTTCGATCCCAGCCCGAGGCCCCAGTGGGGAGCAACGTGATGGCTGTGGTTTGGACTCAAATCGCGGGTAGAGCGCAAGCTCGATGTGGAGTTGTATTGCAACCGGGTGCCGCGACCCATAGATCGGAAGGACTTTTAGATAGTGCTCCGCCCCTAACCAAGGGGAAGAACACGTCCAAACAACGTGAACTCGAATTGGTAGCTATGCATAGCTAAGGCGATGTATGGGGGCGTTGGTGGACGCATTGTATTCACCCGGGGTTAAGAGCCCTGCAGGATTAGGCCAACGCAGCAAGTACCTGCATTAAACACCATTACGACTTACTCCCTCCACCATAGGATTGGAATAAACCAACTTCGTCATTCCATTTGCAACTCATCCAAATATTGATCTGAGGACCACCGAAAAATATATATTCTTGATCGTCTTGAAGTTCTGAGTCCGTTTATCCATATTCGTCAGTCTGTCTGTCTGTCGATATACTTCTTTTTAGTGCAGGCGTTTTAGGTTCAGCCGGGCTGAATCTTATAAACCTTCCACCAATAAATGAATTTTTCCAATATATAGGAGCTCTTTCAATGGAACGATATGTACCTTACTTGTCATGGCTGTTCAAAGCCATTCAAAATACCACTTTCAAAATTTCATCCAAATCGGATGTTATTTTGCTCCCTCTGGATGCTCAAGATGTCAAATTAAGCGATCGGTTCATATGGGAGCTATATCAAGTAATGAACCGATTTTGATCATACTTAGCATGTATTAATACCCTACACCACCACTGTGGAACAGGGTATTATAACTTGTTTGCAACGCTTAAAAGGAGAAGAGCTAGACCCATTGATAAGTATACCAATCGCCTTGGAATCACTTCCTGATTCGATTTCGCTATGTCCGTCTTTCTGTCCATGTATTCTTGTGATCAAGTTACAGGTCGCATTTATTGTTCGATTGTCAAGAAATTTTGAACAAGCTTCTTTTTTGGCCCAAGGACAAACGCTATTGATTTTTAACAAAATCGGTACAGATTTAGATATAGCTCCCATATATATCTTTCATCCGATATGGGCTTTTAAGGCTGTAGAAGCCATAATTTTTTCCCGATCTTTACAAAATTTGGCATGAGGTGCTTTATTTGACGTATTCATATGTGTGCAAGATTTCATAAAAATCGGTTCAGATTTAGATATAGCTTCCATATATATCTTTTATCCGTTATGGAGTTTTAAGGCTGTAGCAGCCACAATTTTGGTCCGATCTTTACAAAATTTGGCATGGGGCGTTTTATTCAACGTCCTCATATGTGTGCAAGATTTCGAAATCGGTCCAGATTTAGGTATAGCTCCCACATATAACTTTCATCCGATATGGAATTTTATGGCTGTAGCAGCCCCAATTTTGGTCCGATCTTTACAAAATTTTGCACGAAGTGTTTTCTTAAAGTCTCAATTCGACTGCGAAATTTCATAAAAATCGGTTCAGATATAGATATACCTCCCAAATTTATCTTTCATCCGATTTGGACTTTTAAGGCTGTAGTAGGCATAAATTTTCGGCCCGATTTCTAAAAAATTTATCGTGATTTGTTTTATTCAGAGTCCCAATGCGAGTGCAACATTTCACATTAATCGGTCTAAATTAAGATATAGCTCCCATATATATCTTTTATCCGATATGGTCTTTTAAGGCTGTAGAAGTCACTATTTTAGTCCGATCTTAACAAGAAGTAATACGAGGTGTTTTATTTGATGTCTTAATACGTGTGCAAAATCCGAAATACACTTTAGCCTGTAGAAACCACAATTTTCTTTCGATTTTGGATTTCATTAAAATCGGTGCTGATTTTGTATATATTTCACCCGATGTGGACTTTTAAGGCAGTAAAAGCCAATATTTTTGACATATCTCTACAGTATAGGGTGTGAGATGTTCTATATGACGTCCCAGAATAATTGTCACTGGTCTCGTTTAAAAGTCGAAACATTACTCTACGGGCTAAGTCACCCAAATTGGATAATGCGCCTTCCAGAGGCTCAAGTCAGAAGTCAAACCAAGAGATCTGTTTATTGCGGCCTCTGGAAGGATAAATGGGAACTATATGAGGATATACTCCGATTTGGACCAAACATGTAGGCTTGCCAGGTCCCCAAACCAGCAAGTCGGCAAACGCAAAATAGATGGTCGGGATTAGTTGGAATTCTAGGAAAAAACTAAATTTTTGTCGAAATTAAGTTTTTATTGCAAAGAAAAACAAAACAAAATTATTGCAAACAAACGAATTGAAGGTCGAAATTTTTTAGGTGTTCTTGGTTTAAACGTGCTTTATATAACGGTGATGCTTCCAAAATTTTTTCTCTATAGTAAGACACATTTTCTTTGGCGCCAAGCTGGTTGAAAACACTTGATGAGCAGCCATTGGCGGTCACAGCTGCCCATCAATTACTTGAGATAGAAAACTATTGGCTGTTCAAAGACTCAAATACTTGTACCTGCGCTCGATTATGTATACACTATCATTTTGGGAGTGTACACAGTTGGCACGTTTTTCTTCTGCGAGAACATGATGTTCGCAAATTCACCACTTTCGTGCAATTTGTACGTTTTTTTACCAACTCAGAGCAAAAGTCAAGACAAAATGTGGTCATATCGGGGAAAAATGAGTGGATTATGGAATTTATATTTGTTAAGGTTGAAAAGACGGTGCAGATGTTAATCCGCCCCATGCTACTATGGACATACACCTAAGCCAGTAATCAGCTTGTTGTGACAAAAAAGTAACCTCGAAAAAGAAAATCTAAGTTGGGAATTTCATGCTACTTACAAAATCCTTAATTGTTTTTCATGCCACTCCCGCCGTAGCGCAGAGGTTATCATGTCCGCTATGACGCTGACCGCCTGGGTTCGAATCCCGGCGAGACCATCAGAAAAATAATTTCAGCGGTGGTTTTCCCCTCCTAATGTTGGCAACATTTGTGAGGCACTATGCCATGTAAAACTTCTCTCCAAAGAGGTGTCGCACTGCGGCATGCCGTTTGGACTCGGCTATAAAAAGGAGGCCCCCTATCATTGAGCTTAAACTTGAATCGGACAGCACTCATTGATATGTGAGAAGTTTGCTCCTGTTCCTTAGTGGAATGTTCATTGGCAAAATGTGCAATTTTTTTTACTCCCCTCAGTTGGTTCATGTCTACCCTTTCATTCCCCTTTACTTTGCTATGGCCAGATTTTGCCATCCTCAGAGAAGGCGTTAATCCCCTTCTTACGTTCTCGCTTTAGCTCCACACACCGCATACCGTGATCGCCCGGATCTGCGCCTGCAGGACCGTATTATGGTCAGGCAGCCTTAAACAGATCTCAATCCCTGGGTTCTCAATATAGACCCCCAGGTCCACTCTGTCCTCTAGGTTAGATCCATCCGTGCAACATGATCTTCCAGATGGCAATACTAGGGTTCTGTCAATCCAAAACTGTGCCGCTGGCAGCAATGCCTCGCACTCGACCTTAATATTCGACTCAGGTATCCGATCGAAACCTCTTCCGTTCCTTCCAGGTTTCCTATCGTCGCCTCGATTATACCGCGATGGTTTGAGCTGCTCCCATCCATTCGCACATCGCCTTAACATAGTTGGCACGTTTTTCTTCTGCCCCCATGCCCACTCTGTCCTCTAGCTTTGATCCATCCGTGTAACATGATCTTCCAGATGGCAATACTAGGGTTCTGTCAATCCAAGACTGTGCCGCTGGCAGCAGGGCCTCGAACTCGACCTCAATATTCGACTCAGGTATCCGTTAGAAACTTCTTCCGTTCCTTCCAGGTTTCCTATCGTCGCCTCGATTATATTGATCTAATTACGCTCCTGTAGAGCCTGTGGACTATCTTCGGATTCAGGCCCTATTTCGAACCTACGGCCCGTCTACATAGTGCCAAACATCTGTGAGCCCTCTCAGTACGCTCCTGAATGTGACACTTCTAATTCAGTTTCCTGTCCAAGATCACGCCTAAGTATTTGACCTTGTCACATATCGAAATCGTCTTATTAAGGAAACGTGGTCCGTTAAATTGGCCTACCATCGTCTTCCTTGTGAACAGTCATATTTCAATCTTCTCTGGGTTAACATTGAGACCTCTGAGTCTAGCCCAGTCATATGCCATATGCAAGACTCTTTTGGCCCTTCTGCATAGCTGGTTCGGATCCTTACCCCTTAGATGTATTATAACGTCGTATGCGTAGTAGACGGGCTCAAATTCCTCCTCATTCAGCATCCGTAATAAGTCATTTTTGGTAGTCGCCCATAAGAGTGGCAATTAAATGCCACCCTGTGCCACTTTCTCCCTTACATTTATGCCATGCGACACACAATTTATCCACCTGTTCCTTAGCATATGGTTTACCAGTCTTTAATGACCGGGTCCGGGTCTAAGGATTGGCTCAATGTGTCGGTCTGCACAATGTTAAAAGTTCCCTCGATTTCAATGCATATCACAAGAGTGTACGTTTTGGCATCGAGGGATTCTTCTATTTTATTCACAACCTCGTACATGGCAGTCTCCACCGACCTTACCTTGACATAGTCATGCTACTTGTATTTGAGCAGATCGCTGGATGTCCTACTCTTTATCATGGTGTCCACGTGGTAGGTCTGTAGGCAAAATTTCCTGAGAAATGAAATTTTGACAAAATTTCCTGTAGAAATAAAATTTTGACAAAATTTCCTATAGAAATGAAATTTTGACAAAATTTCCTATAGAAATGAAATTTTGACAAAATTTCCTATAGAAATGAAATTTTGACAAAATTTCCTATAGAAATGAAATTTTGAAATGAAATGTTAACAAAATTTCCTATAGAAATGAAATTTTAACAAAATTTCTATAGAAATGAAATTTTGACAAAATTTCCCTATAGAAATGAAATTTTGACAAAATTTCCTATAGAAATGAAATTTTGACTACATTTTCTATAGAAATAAAATTTTGACAAATTTCCTATAGAAATGACACTTTGACAAAATATCCTATAGAAATGAAATTTTGACAAAATTTCCCATAGAAAAGAAATTTTGACAAAATTTCCAATAGAAGTGAAATTTTGTGAAAATTTCCCATAGAAATGGATTTTTGAGAAAATTTCCTAAATAAATGAAATTTTGACCACATTTCCTATAGGAATGAAATTTCGACAAAATTTCCTATAGAAATGAAATTTTGACAAAATTTCCTAAATAAATAAAATTTTGACCACATTTCCTATAGGAATGAAATTTCGACAAAATTTCCTATAGAAATGAAATTTTGACAAAATTTCCTATAGAAATGAAATTTTGACAAAATTTCCTATAGAAATGAAATTTTGACAAAATTTCCTATAGAAATGAAATTTTGACAAAATTTCCTATAGAAATGAAATTTTGACAATTTTTCCTGTAGGAATTCTTTTTGTACCCTCCACCATAGGATGGGGGTATACTAATTACGTCATTCTGTTTGTAACTCCTCGAAATATTCGTCTAAGACCCCATAAAGTATATACATTCTTGATCGTCATGTCGATCTAGCCATGTCCGTCCGTCTGTCCGTCCGTCCGTCTGTCTGTCAAAAGCACAAACTCTTCTTATAAGTGTAGGTCGGTTGGGATTATAAATGGGCCATATCGGTCCAAGTTTTGATATATTGGGTTGCCAAAAAGTAATTGCGGATTTTTTAAAAGAAAGTAAATGCATTTTTAATAAAACTTAGAATGAACTTTAATCAAATATACTTTTTTTACACTTTTTTCTAAAGCAAGCTAAAAATATCAGCTGATAATTGACAGAAGAAAGAATGCAATTACAGAGTCACAAGCTGTGAAAAAATTTGTCAACGTCGACTATATGAAAAATCCGCAATTACTTTTTTGGCAACCCAATAGCTGCCATATAAACCGATCTGGGATCTTGACTTCATGAGCCACTAGAGGACGTAATTCATATCCGATTTGACGGAAATTTTGCATGAGGTGTTTTATTATGATTTCCAACAACTATGCCTATTATGGTTCAAATCGGTCCGTAACCTGATATAGCTGTCATATAAACCTATATGGGTCTTGACTTCTTGAGCATCTAGAGGGCGCAATGCCTATCCGATTTGGCTAAAATTTTGCACGACCTGTTTCGATATAACTTCCAACAACTGTGCCGAGTATGGTTTAAATCGGTCCATAACCTGATATAGCTGCCATGTAAACCGATCTGGAATCTTGACTTCTTGACCCAGTAGAGGGCGCAATGCCTATCCGATTTGGCTGAAATTATACTATTTGTTTCGCTTTAAAAGCTTTGGTTTTGAAATTAAAATAATACAAATTGATATTAATGTGGTTCAATAAGATAATACACATTGTTTTGAATAAATTTTAAAATTTTATTTTCGAAAATTTTAATTCTCTTTTACTTTTAGAGATCTAAAGGCAAAAAAGCAACTATATATCAAAATAAAAATAACAATTTATCTTCCAAATCTAATTGGGATTAAGTTTGACCTCGGCAAAGGCTGCATTTAGGGAGGGTTTCGACATATACTGATAGCGTTGTTTTTCCTCAACGAAAATTTGAAAATGACCCTCTCCGAAACCAAAATTACGCATAGTCTTGCGCATTGCCTTGGGTATGAGACTCAGACCTCCTTCATGGGATGTGGGCGATGGTGGTGCTGATGATGAAGTCATCACTTTTGTGGATGCGGAGGAAATTGTTAGGCCTGCTGCCAAGGAAACAACTGAGGCTGCGGATGCCACAGCATCAGTTGCAGTTGGTGCAACACAACGTTCATCACATCGTTTGTCCGTCGGACAATTGGCATTTTTGCAGGCCTTTTCCTCGATGATGCAGAAGATTTTTATCAACTTTTGCACTATGAATATAACGAAAAAGAAGAAAATGTTAATGGCATACAAATGTTTTCTGGCTGCCAAAATCATTGTGATGATGCTTCAGAGTTTTCTGCTGTTACAAGAAAGACAAAGGTCGGTTATCTTGATCGAGTGATGTTCGAAGTGTTGGCACTGTTGTATTATGAAAATATCACAGTGCGTTTAAGGAATTTGTGAAACCAATTGCAATAGCTTGCAAGTGTAACTGATTTGCTTTAGTCAACTGCTGTGATATTTATATGAAGGGATTTTATGTACCTGGACATTTTTTTTCAATAAGTGGCCGATAAGAAAAATTTTTTTTATACCTGTGGCTCATTAAGGTAGCGTCCTTATGTGTATTTCATGCTTGATCATTTTCTTATAGCCAATTTGTTTGTTGGGTTTTCCTCCATCTAACAACTCATTTCAAAGAAGATACTTAGCATTTCCCAAAATATGCTTGCCATTGAAAAATATCTTCCAAGGAATTATGTCCATCATAATTTGGTTGTCTAATGCCATGTGGGCAAAAAAATTCCACTATGGGGTTTCAAATATCTTTTAAGCGGTAAGGCCATTGGTGAACATTAAGACATTCAATGCCAGTTATTATCAGATTATTTGAATCTAACCAGCAAGGAAGGATAAAAGTCGGCCGGTGCCGACTGTATAATACCCTACACCTCCCCCTTAAGTGCAATGTGTGACCTATATACAATTCTGAATCAATTTTGATGGACCTCGACGAGCAAATATATTCAAACTGTAAAAACTAAGGTTGACAAATGACAACAACCCAACATGGCAAACTACCCAAAATCTGACGAACCTAGATATGGGAGCTATATCTAATTCTGAACCGATTCCGAGCAAACTTCTCAGATAATGTGGTAGTCGTCGAGGACCAGCGTTGTGCACAATTTTGGCAAGATTGGTCAATAAATGCGCTTGTAGTGGCTCTTAAAGTGAAAATCGGGCGATATACATATATGACAGCTATATCTAAATCTGGACCGATTTCTATGAAACTCACCAGTAATATTGAGAGTCATAAGAAAATCCTTCCTGCAAAATTTCAACAGAATCGGATAACAAATGATCACTTTTTTGCAATATTTCTCAAAATCAGACGAACATATATATGAGAGCTATATCTAAATCTGAACCGATTTCCATGAAATTCACCAGTAGTATTGAGCGTCAAAAGAAATTCCCTCCTGCCGAATTTGGAGAAAATTGGTTAACAAAAGACCATTTTTTTGCAATATTATTGGAAATCGGACGAACATATATATAGGAGCTATATCTAAATCTGAACCGATTTTGACCAAACTCTATGTATATTGTGGTAGTCGTCGAGGAAAGCGTTTTGCAAAATTTTGGCAAGATGGATCAATAAATCCGCTTGCTGGGACTCTAGAAGTTAAAATCGGGCGATATTTATATATATATGAGAGCTACATCTAAATCTGAATCGATTTCCATAAAATTCACCAGTAATATTGAGAGTCATAAGAAAATCCTTCCTGCAAAATTTCAACAGAATCGGATAACAAATGATCACTTTTTTGCAATATTTCTCAAAATCAGACGAACATATATATGAGAGCTATATCTAAATCTGAACCGATTTCCATGAAATTCACCAGTAGTATTGAGCGTCAAAAGATATTCCCTCCTGCCGAATTTGGAGAACATTGGTTAACAAAAGACCATTTTTTGCAATATTATTGGAAATCGGACGAACATATATATAGGAGCTATATCTAAATCTGAACCGATTTTGACCAAACTCTATGTATATTGTGGTAGTCGTCGAGGAAAGCGTTTTGCAAAATTTTGGCAAGATGGATCAATAAATCCGCTTGCTGGGACTCTAGAAATTAAAATCGGGCTATATTTTTATATATATGAGAGCTATATCTAAATCTGAACCGATTTCCATGAAATTCACCAGTAATATTGAGAGTCAAAAGAAAATCCCTTCTGCCGAATTTCAAGAAAATTGGTTAACAAATGACCATTTTATTGCATTATTACTGAAAATCGGACGAACATATATATGGGAACTATATCTTAATCTGAACCGATTTTGACCACACTCTATGTATATTGTGATAGTCGTTGAGGAAAGCATTGTGCCATATTTTGGCAAGATTGGTCAATAAATGTGCTTGCAGTGGTTCTAGGAATGAAAATCGGGCGATATAAACATATGAGAGCTATATCTTAATCTGAACCGATTTCCACGAAATTCAGTCGACAGTCGTAAAAAAATTCTTCCTACCAAATTTCCAAAGAATCAGTTAACAAAAGACTATTTTATAGCATTATTACTGAAATCGGACGAACATATATAGATGGGAGATATATCCAGATCTGACCCGATTTTTTTCCGATTTCAATAGGCCTAGTCTCTAAGCCGAAAAACATGCCTTTACCAAATTTGAAGACGATCGGGTGAAAACTGCGACTTGTAGTTTGTACTCCACTTAACATGTACAGACGGACACACAGACGCACAGACAGACGGACGGACAAACGGACAGACGGACATAGCTAAATCGAATCAGAAAGTGATTCTAAGTCGATCGGTATACTTATCAATGGGTCTATCTCTCTTCCTTTTGGGTGTTACAAACTACTTCACTAAGTTATAATACCCTGTACCACAGTAGTGGTGTAGGGTATAAAAATTCATTGTTGGTTAAATTTAGTAATGCCATTATACTGTGTTTAGTGTTTCCCAAATATCCCATTGCGGAACAAATTAGAGGGAAACTAACTTCTCACAATATCAATTGTTTGTTGTCCGATTCAAATTTAGGCTCAATGATAAGGGGACCTCCTGTTTTATGCCGAGTCCGAACGGTGTGTCGTTGAATAGTGACACCTCTTGGTTGAAATACTCACAAATGTCGCCAGCATTTGGTAAGGGGATAACCACCCCTGAAAAATGTTTTAAGGTGTTCTCGCCGGCAGTATTTGAACCCGGACGCTAACCTATGCACCACGGTGGCTCCCTTATACTACAACATCAAATATACCTGATAATATATAATAAGCTCACATGAGGCCAAAGGCAATGTCCAGTTATCATCGACTATTATGGATGTTAAAAGGTTTTTCTATAAGACGAACACTCTCACAATAAAAGTAAAATCATTTCAATATTATTTCTTGGGCTATGCGGGATTAGCTAATAATGAATGCAATATATGCTGCATAATCCGATAGTAAATGAAATTTTGTTATAAATACCAGATTTTAAATTCTGCCCAATGGCATAAAATATCGACCTGATATTGATAAGGTCCTTTGTTGGCATTATGTTATGACTCTGGCTTGTTTTCGTAATAGTTTAGGATGGGGTTAGCAGTTTAACCCAATTATGCACTACACCACTACTGCGCTGCAAGGTATAAAAATTAAGTGAATTTGTCTTTACAACCCAGAAGAAGGACCCGTGAGTAAGTATACCGTCCCTATATCTCCCTCTGTTCGTTAGCTAGTTTACCCACACTAACTCTCTATTTCGAAGGCCTCCGTTGCGCAGAGGTTAGCATATCTGCCTATGACGCTGAACGCTTCCTAATGCTGCCGACATTTGTGAGGTGCTATGCCATGTCAAAACTTCTCCCCAAAGACGTTTCGTACAGTGCCACGCCGTTTTGGCTATAAAAAGGTGGCCCCTTATCATTGAGCTTAAAATTTGATTCGGACAGCACTCAGTGACATGTGAGAAGTTTGCCCAGTTCCTTAGTGGAATGTTCATGGGCAAATTTGTATTGCATGTGCATTCTTAATTTTGGGCTATGGACGAAGAGTGTTAAAATTTGTAGAATTTGCATTAGAAAAATATAGAAAATCGGAAAAATATAGGAAATTTATAGATTGCCATTGCAATCGAACAACGCAGGTTTTATAACCTACACCACCACTGTGGTAGAACTTTATGCATTTGTTTGCAACGCTAAGAGGAGAAGAGCTAGATCCATTGATAAGTATACCGATCGGCTTCGAATCACTTCCTGATTCGATTAAGCTATGTCCGTCTGTCTTTCCATGTATTCTTGTGATAAAGGTACAGGTCGCATTTGTTGTCCGATTTTTGCACAAGTCCTTTGTTTGGTCCAAGGACGAACACTATTGATTTTGGAAAAAATCGGTTCAGATTTAGATATAGCTCCGATATATATTTTTCAACCGATATGGCTCTTTCATGCGATATGAACTTTTAAGGCTGTAGAAGCCACAATTTTGATCCGATCCGTAAAAAATTTTGCGTGAGGTGTTTTATTTGACGTCCTCATATGTGGGCAAAATTTTGTCTAAATCGGGCCAGATTTAGATATAGCTCCTATATATATTTTTCAACAGATATGGCCTTTTAAGCCTGTAGAAGCCACAGTTTTAGTCCAATCTCTACAAAATTTCACATGAGGTATTTTATTCGACGTCCTCATATGTGTGCACAATTTCATAAAAATCGGACCAAATTTATATATAGCTCCCATATATATCTTTCATGCGATATGGACTTTTAAGGCTGTAGAACAGACAATTTTGATCCGATCCGTAAAAAATTTCGCGTGAGGTGTTTTATTTGACGTCCTATGTGGGCAAAATTTTGTCAAAATCGGGCCAGATTTAGATATAGCTTCCATATATATTTTTCATTCGATATGAACTTTTAAGCTTGCAGAAGCCACAGTTTTTGGCCCAATCTGTACAAAATTTAGCGTGAGGTGTTTTATTTGACGTCGTCATGTGTGTTCAAAATTTCGACAAAATCGGTTCAGATTTAGATATAGCTCCCAGATATATCTTTCATCCGATACGGCTTTTAAAGGCTGAAGAAGCCACAATTTTGGTTCGATCTGTGCAAAATTAAGCAAGAGGTATTTTATTTGACTTTTTATTCTGGTTGGTGTAGGGTATTATACAGTCGGCCCCACCCGACTTTTGCCTTTCCTTACTGGTTTTAAAGTATTTTTGCAAGCAGCAATTTGTGGCACTTCCCCAAAAAAAAAAATTCAAAATATTTTCGTTCTTTGAAAATATTTTCCGCTTGCGGGGATTTTTTAAAAATCGCTAGATTTTTATACCCACCGCCGAAGGATGGGGGTATATTCATTTTGTCATTCCGTTTGCAAGACATCGAAGTATCCATTTCTGACCCTATATCAATTTATGGTTTTAGGCCCATAAAGTGTCCATTTATTGTCCGATGTCGCCGAAATTTGGGACAGTAAGTTGTGTTAGGCCCCTCGACATCTTTCTGCAATATGGATCAGATTTGGATAAAGCTGCCTTATAGACCGATTACTCGATTTAAGGTTTTGGGCCAATAAAAGGCGCATTTATTGTCCGATTTTGCCAAAATTTGGGACAGTGAGTGTGTTAGGCCCTTCGACAATCTATTTCAATTTGGTCCAGATTTGGATATAGCTGCCATATAGTCAGATCTCTCGAATTAAAGTATTGGCCCCATAAATGGCGCATTATAATCCGATTTCGCTTAAATTTGACACAGTGACTTATGTTAGGCATTTCGACATACGTGTCCTTTATGGTTCAGATCGGTCTATATTTGTATATAGCTACCAAAATGACCAATATTTTGTTCTACAAAATTTATCAATGACTTGTTCTTATTACACCACTCAATGTCCGTGCCGAGTTTGATCCAAATCGGACCATATTTCGGTATATACGCTATGGGGGTATAAGCTGTGCATTTTTCACCGGACTATGACGAAAGGTAGTTTACATATATACCCGAGGTGGTGGGTATCCAAAGTGCGGCCCACCCGGACCTAACGCCATCTAACATGTTAAATTTTTTTCGGCTACAGCGATTTTTGCAACGTGCATTAATAGCGATGCTTGAAAATATTTTTACGGCAGTCGTTTTTTACCATTTTAAAAAAGGGAAAATATTTGCAAACCCAGTAAGGATGGGCTAAAGTCGATCGAAGCCGACCTTTTGATATCCTACATCACATTGCAGATGCAGGCTAAGTTGGCGGAATTAAAATTTGCTTAAATTTTGAAATGTAGAATTTCGACCGAAATCCGTAAATAATGTGGTAGTCTTATAGGAAATCGCAGTGCATGCTTTGAAAATCGGGAATTACATATTCATATATGGGAGCTATTTCTAAGAAATTAACCAGTGTTCAGATTAGACATAAGAGTAGATTTCGTGACAAATTTTGTGAAGATCCGTTGTCCAAATTATTGCAGCATTAGTGAAAATCGGACGATCATTTTATGAGAGCTTTATCTCAATTTGAAATGATTAAGACCAAAATCCGTACATATGGTAAAAGTCATAACAACGACATCGTACAAAATTTTGAGAAATCTATACAAAGATACACTGATGAAATCTGAACCAATTTTGACCAAACTTCTTAGATGTAGTGGTAGGAATCGGGGAAAGCGTCATGCACAATTTTGGCAAGATTGGTCAATAAATGCGCTTGCAGTGGCTCTAGAAGTGAAAATCGGACGATATCCATATATGGCAGCTATATCTAAATCTGGACCGGTTTCTATGAAATTTACCAGTAATATTAAGAGTCATAAGAATATCCTTGCTGCTAATTTTCCAGAGAATCTGTTAACAAATGACCAACCTATTGCAATATTTTTCAATCTGATGGAAATATATATGGGACCTACATCTAAATCTGTACCGATTTCGACCAAACTTTACAGATATTGTGGAAGTTGTCGAGGAAAGGTTGTACAAAATTTTGGCAAGATTGGTCAATAAATTGCTCTAGGAGTGAAAATCGGGCGATATATATATATGAGAGCTATATCTAAATCTGAACCGATTTCCATGAAATTCACCAGTAATGTCGAGAATCAAGAGAAAATCCTTCCTGCCAAATTTCGAGAGAATCGATTAACAAATGACCATTTTATTGCATTATTAATGAAAATCGGACGAACATATATATGGGAGCTATATCCAGATCTTAACCGATTTTTTCCAATTTCAATAGGCTTCGTCTCTAGGCCGAAAAACATGCCTGTACCAAGTTTGAAGACGATCGGATGAAAACTGCGACCTGTACTTTGTACACAAATTAACGGAGACAGACGGACAGACAGACAGACGGACGGACAGACAGATGGACGGACGGACAGACAGACGGACGGACGGACAGACATACAGACGGACATAGCTATTTCGAATCAGATAGTGATTCTGAGTCGATCGGTATGCTTACCGAGGAGTCTATCTCTCATCCGTTTGGGTGTTACAAACTAATTCACTAAGTAATAATACCCTGTACCACAGTAGTGGTGTAGGGTATAATGATTCTGAGTTACTTATCAATGCATCTATCTCTCTTCCTTCTGGGTGTTACAAACAAATTTACTAAGTTTTAATACCCCGTGGCTCTGTGGTGGTGTAGGGTATAAAAATCTAATTTTTTCCAAAAAAAAAAATTAAATCAACAAAAGTTTACTGAAAAAGCAAAAACAAAAAATAATAAACCTTAACAAGAGTGCAACGTACCATTTATGTCCGAGTGTGAAAAGTGCAGTTTACAAAACATCTCAACTAGTTAGAGCTGGCAAACCAGCAATAATCGCATCATTCGTTATATTCCATAGTTTTAATAATAAATATCGACAGTATCGATACTATCGTTAATTTCCCATCACCTATATTTTACACGAAAATGAGAGGCAAAAATCAGGAGATCGATTTATGTAGAAGCAATATCAATGCACAGACCAAATAAAACCAAGGTTACTAAAGCCGGTTAGAAATCATGAGAGATTTCATTGCACAAATTGTTCGTCTAATTGCGATGAAAGTTGCGCCCTCTATAAGTGAAATGTATCTTAAAGGATTCATTTAGTGTCGAATTGCATATTTTTGCAAAAAAAATTAACTTTTACGATTGTATCCATCGGAAAAATATCAATCGATATTCAGTCAAAAAATTAAATATCGATAGTGCCATCGATGTTTTGTCAGCTCTACCACTAGTGCGAACGGTTCAGAAGTTTTTAAAGACTACATAAGCAAAACGAGTTAATGTAGACATAGCTTAAGTGAGTCTGATGGCAGACTGCCACTTAAACCTACGCCCCATCCCATAGCCCACAAAATGCAAATTTGAACCAATAATGACAATATCAGAGTGAAAGAAGACGCGGGCCCTGCCCAGCTAGTAGTTTATATAAGTAGAAATCAAATAATATGGTGACCATTTTTGCCGTAATAGTTCTGGCCAGATTTAAGCATTCTTATGTTATAGTGGTGCCAGATCATATTCTATTTCTTAAGATGGCAAATAAAATTTGGAAGCGTTAGAAGTAAAATGAGATCATAAAAATGCTTTTTTCGATATGGGTGGCAAGAAAATATCTTTTTTTTATTAGAAATGAAATTTTTTTGAAATATAATTTGACATGGTACACGTGAAATGGTAACAATCGTAGACCTGATATGCTTCGTTGCTATGCCCTGCTGCTACACCAGAGGACAAAGAGCTAATGACTTCAAGGAAAAGCAATTCTTATTTGAAAACAATTAAAAGAAAGAACCACTTTCTATGTTTTCATATCCTCCAACAATGTAACAAAAAATACCCACCCCATTGTTAGCTATGGCAAATTCAAACCTAAATTGCCCTTGAGATCCGTTTTACACAAACCACCCTTCAAAAATAAAACACTAACTCTGTGTTAACACAGACAACAAATGAGAGAATGGTTCTTTTTTGAAATTTATTTTGGAAAATTCGTAGCGACAACGGTACGTAGTACAAATGAATTGAACAATCGCTCGGTTGGAAAATAAGATCGATTGCATCGACATCATATGCTTGTCCAAAATACTCTCTCATGGAGTTGTTGTGCATGTTGAAATCTAATTGGGATTGAGTTTAACCTCAGCAGTGGCCGCATTCAAGCGGGATTTTGAGATGTACTTCTGGCGTTGCTTCTCCTCGACAAAGAGTTGAAAATGACCTTCGCCGAAACCAAAATTGCGCATAGTCTTACGCATAGCCATGGGTATGAGTCTTAGACCTCTCACTGGGGGTTTGGGCGATGGTGGTGGCGTTGACGAAGGTGTTGAATAGGTAGACGAGGAAGTCGAATGGCCTGCAGCCGAGTTGGGAGACGGTGGGGCATCATCAGCTGAAGCAACACAACGTTCATCGCATCGTTTGTTCGCCGGACAATTGGCATTCTTGCAGGCCTTTTCCTCGATGATGCAGAAGACCTGAATGAACTTCTGCACTATGAAAATGATGAAGAAAAAGAAGATGTTGGAAGCGAAGAGATGTTTCCTGACTGCCAAAATCATGTTGTCGATGATCCCAGAGTTCTACAGTCCAAAAACAGTGAGTTTTTCGTAGTTAGTGATGGATGTACGAAGTGTTGGCACTGATGGATGAAAATATCACAGTGCGTGAGTTTGAGAAACGAATGGCAACAGCTTACGATTGAAACTGAAGTCATCCTGGGAGCAGCTGAAATATTTATTTGAAATTTTCTACCTGCAAGCACAAGGCCGTATGCAACAAAGGTCACTTACCTGTCTGTATACTCTATGGTGGTGGCATAATGCCACATTCCCGTTTTAAACTCGGCCTATCTTATAGTAAATACAGGGAGATTGGCATCATTTACCTACTACCATCAAATCTGATTGGTGCTGTACTTCTATAGTCTACCCTTGAAGGGATGTTTGGCTTGTACACAGCTTAGAGGGATGCGACATCTATTGATACCTAAGCGCGTCATGTCATAACTGTGAAAACTGTACGCTTGCTATCGCTTGGGTTACAACAGGCCAGGCCAAGAAAGAGGCACATTATTTTGTATATGTAAATTCCTGGGTAAGCATGTACTTTCGAAAAAAATCCACAACAATACTTGGAAATGTTATATCCGTCTGTTAGTCGGGTATTGACTGCCTCGGAGGTAGGTATTAGTTGTACAAATAGGATATTGTTTACGCATCGAAAACAAGACATAAGTTACCTACGCATTAGATGTTACATACCTAGTCTTAAGTCACTTAGCAATTCCAATCACGCTTAAAGCAGATATACTGGATATTTAAAAGTTATTTGTACAACTATTTAGGCAGAAACTATATATGTCTGTCTAAATTCAGATTAGGATTTTTTTCAGGTGAGCAAGTGCCATATCGCAGGTTGTTAGAAGTCTTGACAATACTCGGACCCTTAACATTGGGTAGGTTATATTAGGTAGATTAGAGTGACACTAAATTAGTCCACGTCCATTGTGATACCACAGTAGCGACAGACCAGACCTCTGGTGGGAATCGAACCCAATACCCCTAACTTATAATCTGAGCACCCTACCAATTCGGCTACCGGGGTGACCTTCGGGTAAATTGTGTAAGACTTTCACCCTCAAATTACTCAGCAAATCCAAATGAGAGATGAGTTTATATTGGAGCTATATCTGCTTTAAGACTGTATAGTTCCATACTTGGCACAAATTCGAAGAAATTTCAACCAAATTACAAGATTCAAGAAGTCAAATCCGGAAATCATTTTATTTACTATTGAGAGAAGGTGAATGGCTTAACAGAGTTAAGCCACCATGAAAATGCGAGCTCTCACACATCGGATCAAACAACTGCATTTTTGAGTAATCAAAAAGTCGATTTGATGAGTCATCCGCCGTATAGTGCTGACTTGACACCGAATGACTTCTTTTTATTCCGAATGCATGTTTTGGAGATACCTCAATCAGAGTAGCAAAAGTGCTTCGACAATTGGTTCAAACGCATGCAAAAGTGTATAGATCTTAATGAGTAATATTTTGAAAAACAATAAAGCGATTTCCGATGATTAATATTTCATTTTGTACTCTAATACCGAAATATAAAAGGCAACCCTCGTAATCAGGTCGAGCCTTTCACGGAATTTACCACGTTCTCTTACTCTTCTTGTCCAATATTGTATTTAGTCTCTATTATATATTTTTCCACCACTGTATATATAAGAAAACAAGTTATGGTTTCGGACCATAATTGAACTGAATATTGGAGACCATAATAGAAGTCATTGTGTAAAATTTCAGCCAAATCTATTGAGAATTGCACACTTTAGGGACTGAAGAAGTAAAATAGGGAGATCGGTTTATAGGGGAGCTGCACTAGGCTAAAAACCGATTCATACCATTTTCGACACGTATGTCATGAGAAAAGCCTTTGTACAAAATTTCAGCTAAATTGGATAATAATTGCGTCCTCTAGAGGCTCAAGAAGTCAAGACCCCAGATCGGCTTATATGCCAGCTATATCAGGTTATGGACCGATTTGAACTATTCTAAGCACAGTTGTTGAAAGTCATAACATAACACCTCATGCAAATTTTTTTGCCAAATCGGATAATAATTGCGTCCTCTAGTGGGTCAAGAAGTCTAGACCCCAGACCGGTTTATATGGCAGCTATATCAGATTATGAACCGATTTGGACCATACTTGGCACAGTTGTTTGAAGTCATGAAAAAACACCTCATGCAAAATTTCTGCCAAATCGGATAATAATTGCGTCCTCTAGTGGGTCAAGAAGTCAAGACACCAGATAGGTTTATATGGCAGCTATATCAGATTATGAACCATACTCAGCACAGTTGTTGGAAGTCATAAAAAAACACCTCATGCAAAATTTCAGCCAAATCGGATAAGAATTGTGCCCTCTAGCGGCTCAAGAACTCAAGATCCCACATCGGTTTATATGGCAGCTATATCAAAACGTGGACCGATATAGCCCATTTACTATCCCAACCGACCTACACTAATAAGAAGTATTTTTGCAAAATTTCAAGCGGCTAGCTTTACTCCTTCGAAGTTAGCGTGCTTTCGACAGACAAACGCACGAATGGACGGACAGACGCACGGATGGACGGACGAACGGACAGACGGACGGACATGGCTAGTTCGACTTAAAATGTCATGACGATCAAGAGTATGTATACTTTATGTGGTCTTAGACAAATATTTCGAGGTGTTATGAACAGAATGACGAAATTAGTATACCCCCATCCTATGGTGGAGGTATAAAAATATATAAAATATTCTAATGTTGCATACCTTTTTATATTTTGAATAGGATCTTGCTAGGTTTTCTGACGATAGGACCTAAATTGTGTGTGTGTGTGATATGAAAGATATATATATATATATTGGAGCTACATATATCTAAACCTGGACGGACTTTATAATTTAGCACACGTACTAAGACGTTAAATAAAACCCCTCACGCTAAATTTTATCAAGATCAAACAAAAATTGTAGCATATATAACCTTACAAGTTCATATCGGATGGAGGATATATATGGGAGCTACATCTTAATCTGAACCGATTTTTATGAAATTTTGCACACATATTGAAATATCAAATACAACATCTTAAGCAAAATATTGTAAAGATCTGACCAAAATTTTGGCTTCTACAGCCTTAATAGGCCATATCGGATGGAAGATATATGTGGGAGCTATATCTAAATCTGATCCGATTTTAATGAAATATTGCACACATATTGGAACGTTAAGTAAAACATCATATGCAGAATTTTGTAAAGATCGGACAAAAATTGTGGCTTATATAGCCTTCAAAGGCCATATCGGATAGAAGATATATATGGGGGCTATATCCAAAACTGAACCGATTTTTATGAAATTGTGGACACGCATTAAGACGTCGAAAAAAACATATCATGCTGATTTTTGTAAAGATTGAACCAAAATTGTGGATTCTACTGCCTTAATAGGCCATATCGGATGAAAGATATATATGGGAGCTCTATCTAAAAATCATTAGCGTTCGTCCTTGGACCAAAGAAGGCACTTGTGCAAAGTTTTGTGGCAGTCGGAAAACAAATGCGGTCTGTACCTTGTTTACAAGAATACATGGACAGACAGACAGACGGGCATAGCTAAATCGAATGAGGAAGTAATTCTAAGCCGATCGGTATACTTATCAATGGGTCTAGCTCGTCTCTTTATTTATTACCTGATTTCGCAAAATTCGAATTAATAAGACTGCTCAACATGTGAACTTAGTGTTGTCTAGATCAGACCATGTTTGGATTTAGCTGCCATATAGACCGATCTCCCGATTTGAGGCCTTGAGTCCATAAAGGGCGCATTTAGTAACACGATTTCGTTGAAATTGTGAGTCGACAGTTGTATTAAACTACTCGACACCTGCGCAATTGTAGTTCACATCGGAGAGCTGCCATGTATACCGATCTCCCGATCTAAGGTCGTGTGTTCATAAAAAGCGTATTTATTATCCGAATCCGAAAATTTTGGAGAAGATAAATATCCGTGACTTGGTATCTCACACCTAAACTGATATAGTGTAATAACATTCCCAGCAGAAACAAGCAACATATGTGATCACTCAGGTTGACCTTTACAAGTTAATCTATTTATTCGTCTTTCATTCCCATTAGACACAACCTTTTCATCCAAAGCAAAAAACATATATATTGGGTTGCCCAAAAAGTAATTGCGGGTTTTTCATATAGTCGGCGTTGAAAAATTTTTTCACAGCTTGTGACTCTATAATTGCATTCTTTCTTCTGTCAGTTATCAGCTGTTACTTTTAGCTTGCTTTAGAAAAAAAGTGTAAAAAAGTATATTTGATTAAAGTTCATTCTAAGCTTTATTAAAAATGCATTTACTTTCTTTTAAAAAATCCGCAATTACTTTTTGGGCAACCCAATATTTTTATTTAAGTTTTCCAAGTCTATGTAACAGAAAGTTTTTATGAACCACGTACAGTTGTTTTAACCGAGTTTAACAAATTTTCTTTAGAGTGTACGAGTAAAGCTTTAATAAGCTCTTGTGCAAACGACTGTTAGACCCAAAACGCATTGTCGCCATCTGTTGGACATCTCTATGATAAAATGACTGGTTTTAGAAATTAATAGAAGCAAATCCATAGCATTGTATACAAAAGTTAAGCTTTGTGCTTTAACTATCTTTGGGTATATGGAAGCTGGTAACAAACAATACACTGTCCAAATTTATTGGTTAGCGTCGGTATGCACCTCAAACGAAAATTTCGATGACCTAAGAAATGCCCTGATATATCCTAAGGGAAATTTTCGTTTTGCTTTATGCTACAGGGTGACATTTAAAAATGGTAATGATTAAGAATTGCTATGCTATTGGAGCTATATCAGGTTATGAACCGGTTAGCGCCATACTTAGCTTGGATGGTGCATAGTGCAAAATATCAACCGAATAGGATAGAAATTGTGCCCTATCGGGGCTGAAGAAGTCAAATCGGGAGATCGGTTTATACGGGAACTATGCCAACTTATGGACCGATTCAGACCATATTTATCAAGTATGTTAGAGGTCATAGAAAAAGTCACTATGCAAAGTTTTAGTCAAATCGGATAAGAATTACGACCTCTATAGACCTAAGAAGTAAAACCCTTAATCAACAGATCGGTTCATATGGCAGCTATATCCATGTATGGTCCGATTTGGTCCATTCAAGAACCATTAAACGGCTACCTCTACGCATTCGACCGCTATCGTGATTTCGACAGACAGACGGACATGGCTAGATCAATCCCATAGCAGCCGGTTGTACGCACCGGATTGACCCGATGAAATCCTTATCGGCAAGGGCTGCCGCCTCAGTGTACGTGTTCGTCTTTTTTCGTCATGGGAGAGGCACATCCCGGAGTGCCTTCTCCGCACGCTTCTGGTCCGTGGCGGGATTGAAAAGAACCCCAGTCAGGTCTGGTGCTGCCGAGATAGAGATATACAACGTGTTGGTAGCTGTGTCCCGATTAATGGCCTGGCTTACAACCCCGACATAAGTGGGTTGCTATCTGGCCATAATCGTCTGGTTCTAGGGGATTTTAATGCGAATCACACGTCATGGCATTCTCCCCTAGGTAACGACCAGCGTGGCATAGCTTTGGCAGAGCAGATAGATAGCTCCACGTTTTGCACGGTGAATGAGGATGCGCCCACTAGGATTACGAGGAGGTGCAGCAGCTCGCAAGACATCTCAATTGCATCCCCTGATCTCCTGAGTGACGTATCCTGGCAAGCCGTCATCTCTTTGGGGTCAGACCACCTCCCTATAATTCTCACCATCGACCGACCACCCGACTTCATAACCTCTGAGCGCCGGACGTTTATCAATTATAAGAAGGCCTATTGGACTGACTTCAGAGAGTATACCAATCATCGCTTCAGTGAACTGCCACCCCCCTCTGATGTGCTTGTGGCCGAGAGGAAATTCCGAGACATCATTAACGCAGCAGCCGCTCGCTTTATACCGGCCGGTCGAATACCCCAAGTGCGACCCAATTTCCCGGCGCAAGCAGTGGTACTCGCAGACGAGCGTGATGGGATGAATCTGGAAATAAACAGGGTAGTCAACGAACATAAGCGGAATTTGTGGCTGGAACACTTGGAGCAATGTAACTTAGGCACCGGTGTAGGCAAACTGTGGGCCACTGTTAAGTCACTCTCGAACCCCGGTAGACGGGATGACAGGACCTCAGTCACTTTTGGCGAGATAACCGTGACTGATCCGAAGAGATGCGCCCGGTTGTTCAACCGTCAATTTATTGTGCATCCCGAGAGAGACAGGGCAAGGAGGAAAGCCATTCGCCGTATTCGTGGGCTCCGAGCCGATGAACAGCCATCACAATTTACCGTGGGCGAAGTTACGAATGTCATCCGTGGCGCCAAATCTTCTAAGGCGTTGGGCCCCGACGAAATCTCTACATTGATGTTGAAGAATCTGGATTCACCTGGAGTTGAGTACCTTACCACTGCACTCAACCTGTCATTGAACACTCTTATAGTTCCCGATATCTGAAAAATGGGCAGAGTGATCCCGCTACCGCTGAAGCCTGGAAAAGACCCGAGTTTGGGGAAATCGTACAGACCGATCTCCCTTCTCTCACCAGTGGCAAAGACGCTTGAGGCATTAGGAGAATTTCCATTCGCCGGGCATCAACATGGATTTCGGAGACTGCACAGCACAACAACAGCTTTGCACGCCATCATCACACACATTGGCCGCGATAGGACGGTCCTCGTGGCACTGGACCTATCGAAGGCATTCGACACGTTCAGCCATGCCAAATTATTTGAGGACATCGCTAACACTTCCCTCCAGCCAGGCCTGAAACGATGGGTCGCGAATTATCTGTGTGGTCGCCAGTCATTTGTGGAATTTAGGGATAAGAAGTCGAAACACCGTAGAGTGAAACAGGGAGTTTCCCAAGGTGGGGTGATATCTCCGGCACTGTTTAACCTCTACCTATCCCTACCTATCCTCCATTCCACCCCCTCCAGACGGCATAGAGATCGTACGTAGAGATTGTACGATCATGGCATCAGACCCCCCACCCATTGATGACATCTGCGATAGGTTGAACGTCTACCTCAACAAGCTTGCCTCATATTTCGTTGCAAGAAATCTGAAGATATCCGCCACCAAATCTTCAGCCACACTGTTCACTACAAATACGCGTGAGGTGAATACTGAGCTGACTGTGATGGTCGATGGAGAAATGATTCCTACCATCAAGTGTCCCAAAATACTTGGCGTCACATTTGACAGCTTTTACACATTCTCCTCACATGCCACAACAATCTGCAATAAAGTCAAAAGTAGAAACAAGGTCCTCAAGTCACTTGCTGGCAGCACTTGGGGTGCAGAAAAAGAAACCTTGTTGACCAAGTACAAAGCAATTGGCCGGTCTGTGGTAAGTTATGCAGCGCCAGTGTGGTCTCGTCAACTTTGTGACACGCAGTGGAATAATATTCAGATCTGTCAGAATGTCGCCCTCCGAACTGCGACGGGCTGTCTCCTCAGTTCTCAAGTGGACCACCTCCTTCAGGAGACAAAGATCCTACCAGTGCGAAGACATAACTACATGCTGTCTAAGCATTACCTTTTGGGCTGTTATCGCAGAAACCATCCAAATCATCATCTTGTGGATAGATACCCACCGCCCAGAAGCCTTAAGGTAGATCTACACGATCTTGAGCGTGAGGTTCAGCACTACAAGAGAGAATCTCTAGATCAAGCGGCATATCAAGCGGGTCTGAACAACATTCATGGAGACACGGTAGCAGATGCGGTAATTGGCTACCGGGCGAATGTAGTCCTTGGACAACGACCGCCACCCATTGCACCCGAAGAAATTGACCTCCCCCGGCAAACCAGAGTGGTTCTGACTCAATAACGTTCCGGCAGTTGCAGCTGCCTCAATTCCCACAGAGCTAGGATTGATGCCGACATGCAAGATGTATGTCCCGATTGTAACCAGGGACCGCACAATGTCACCTGTTTAAATGCCCGGCCAGACCCACTCGACTCAGACCCAGATCCCTGTGGACGTACCCCATCTAAGTCGCAGAGTTCCTGGGTCTTGACACTCAACAGAATCAAGCAGGCGAAAGATAGAACACAATAAACTGCTACAACAACAACAACAACAACATGGCTAGATCGACTCAGAACGTCGCGACGATACTTTACAGGGTCTTAGACGAATATTTCGAGTTGTTACAACTGAGTATAAAAGCAATGAAACCAATTTTGATGATAAATATTTGCATTTCATCAGCCGTTGAATGACCAGTTTTTTATCGTGATCTCTCCCTCTCTCTCTCTGTTAGGAATGATCAGCCCTATAGGGCTATGGAATACTCCAAAATATATATACAGAGAAAAGTACTCGTACAAGATCGCACGTCAAGTATAGTCATTAGTAAGTCTGAGAGAGAGGTCACGATGAAAAACTGTACGCATAGTTGCCCAACATTAACAGGTGGTTAACGCTTAAGCATGCAGCACAAAACTTCAAACTTACCTTATTTCCGACCTTGTCACCCGTTTTTAGCTTCCTTTAATGAAAAATTCCTTGGTTTTTCATACGTAACCACTCTATTCTCTCTTTACTTATTTTCCAAATTATTTTGGGTAATTAAAAACAAGTAAAAGCGTGCGTGTTCGGCCGGGCCGAATCTTATATACCCTCCACCATGGATCGCATTTTTCGAGTTCTTTTCCCGGCATCTCTTCTTAGGCAAAAAAGGATATAAGAAAAGATTTGCTCTGCTATTAGAGCGATATCAATATATGGTCCGGTTTGGACCACAATTAAATTATATGTTGGAGACCTGTGTAAAATGTCAGCCAATTCGAATAAGAATTGCGCCCTTTGGGGGCTCAAGAAGTAAAATAGAGAGATCGATTTATGTGGGAGCTGTATCGGGCTATAGACCGATTCAGATCATAATAAACACGTATATTGATGGTCATGAGAGGATTCGTCGTACAATATTTCAGGCAAATCGGATAATAATTGTGACCTCTAGAGGCTCAAGAGGTCAAGATCCCAGATCGGTTTATATGGCAGCTATATCAGGTTATTAACCGATTTGAACCTAATTTGACACAGTTGAAAGTAAGAATAAAATAAATCATGCAAAATTTCAGCTAATTCGGATAGGAATTGCGCCCTCTAGAAGCTCAAAAAGTCAAGTCCCCAGATCTGTTTATATGACAGATCTATCAGGTTATGGACCGATTTGAACCATACTTGGCACAGTTGTTGGATATCATTACAAAACACCTCGTGCAAAATTATTTATTCCTATCGGATAAGAATTGCGCACTCTATAGGCTCAAGAAGTCAAGACCCATGATCGGTTTATATGGCAGCTACATCAAAACATGGACCGATATGGCCCATTTTCAATCCCAACCGTTATGGTATCCAACAACTGTGCTAAGCATGGATCAAATCGGTCCATAAACTGATATAGCCTAGGTATAAACCGATCTTGGGTCTTGACTTCTTTTTGTACGACTTGTTTTGTACGACTTGTTTTGTTATGATAGCCAACAACTGTGCCAAGTATGGTTCAAATCGGTCTATAACCTGATATAGCTGCCATATAAACCGATCTTGAGTCTTGATCGACATTAAATGTCGCGACGATCGAGAATATATATACTTTATAGGGTCTCAGACGAATAATACGCATAGTTACAAATAGAATGACGAAATTAGTATACCCCTATCCTATGGTGGAGGGTATAAAAAACACTTAAATAAATTTAATTACATTTACTTATATTTTTCGTTTTATTTTAATTTCTAAAGTTTACAAGGTTTTGTTTCTTGTTTTGTTTAACAAAATGTGTTTGCCGTTATTAGTAGCATGCCGAAATAAATATTTATATTTAAATTATAACAAATCATCACATACTAACTACAATAATATATATATAAAATATATGTACAATAGAACTTATACTTAAAACAAAATAAAAATTCACTCTTTTATACTAAAAAGAATCCTAGTCGCTATAGGTTTATATTTATACAAAATTCTACATACAGTTTTATTCTGTTTCCTCATTAATTTTTCGTCATTTTTGTTTGTTATTTTTTAAGCTACAAAACTTATGACGCGAGTATGGTCGATACAAATAGTGGGTGAGTACTTAAATCCTAGTTTAAAATTATAAACCAATTATTCGAAATAATACAGTCATTTCTCTACAAAAGAGCAAAGAAGTCTTAGCTATATAGATACATAAGCGAATATGTCTAAATGAGCGACAAAAGAAAACAAAACAAAAAAACTCTTTTGGAATGTAGCTGCTCTCGTTGCATAGTTTTCACACAATATTGCAATTTTTTTTGGGAAGGATGTGAAGAGGGGAGTATGCAGCAAAAGCCTAGGCTTATCTCACTGATATGCCATTTATGGTTATGACATTGCCAGCTGCAGGTTCGGGTTCATAAACCTCGTCGTTGTTGCGCATTTCATAGGGGGCATCATAGAATTGTTCATTGGGTATTTGGTCGTAGATGTTTTCTAAAAAAAGAAAAAAACAATGTAAACAACAGTAAAAAAAGTTTAATTTTAAGGATTTGTAAGCTCCTACTCACCTCTTGCTGAATTACCATTGCCATTGGCCAATGCCCTGCCCGCCCCATGGAATGTATTGAACGTAGCCGGTGGCCCATTATCCATATGCATTCTTGTATTGGCCTCCAGTGTTGAATATGACATTACTGCAGCATTTCTTTCATCTTTGGTCTCTGCAGCTTGAACATTTTCCGTATTCTTCACCGGTCGCGCCTTATTACGGTGTATAAATATCAAACCAATCACAAATAGTAGAGCTATAATAACTGTAGCTCCAATTGCTATGCCCGTTCCAAGACCTGAACTTTCTTGAGCTTCGGTCGCTGCCAGTTCACAGCGGGGCTCATCACCACTCCAAACACCATCTTCGGTACATTTGCGCAAATATTGGCCAATGCGATTGAAACCAGGAACACAGTGATATTCTGCCGAACCTCCATAAATTGTTGTTTCGTTGACAACTATAACTCGTCCATTCTCAATGAGCAGAGGACGGCCACAATCGACAGCTGTTAAACAAGCAGAACAAGAAATTGGTATTGGGTTTAAAAAGTTATTTTACTGCAAAATTTTTTCATAATATTAATTCCATAGGAAATTTGGCACAAAAATATATGTATGGTTTATGGAAATCTTTGTCAACATTTCACTTTTGCAGGAAATTCGGTCAAAATTTCATTTCTGTAGGAAATTTTATCAAAATTTAATTTCAATGGGAAATTTTGTCAAAATTTAATTTTTATAGAAAACTAGCCAAACCGGTCCCGCTCCGCTGCGGCTTCTTTAACTATCTAATATCTTCGCCCTGAATGTGGATATCGAAAATCGGACAAAATTTAAAGCGGTGGTTATCCCTTCTTAATGCTGGCAACATTTGCGAGGTACCAAATAGTTAAGCTATCATTAATGTGTGAGAAGTTTGCTCCTGCTCGGTTCCTGGGCAAATTTTTACTCTACTCCCAAATGCCTTTCTTTTGAGTCCAATATTACCGTATTGGTAAATATTTCCGGTTTAGGGGGAACCCCAGACCACTTGGCCCTTAAAGTTAATATAAGATTCGTGCTTTACTTTCAACAACATTTCATATGAGCCCCACAATGGCGTGATCGGTAAATAAGTTGTGTTTGAGGGTGGAGTATACCCCAGGATCTTTGTCCCGAAAATGAATACCAATTTCCCGAAAATCAATCAATTTCCACCCAAAATAGCTCTTATATAACATATATATAACACATGGCTCAATTCATTGGCGGGTTTTGGGCAGCTCCAGCGGCATTCGATCCAAACAAAAGAAACCATGTTTTGTTTTAGGTGACTGTGAGGTGCAAACAAAAATTTCGAACTAATCACATTGCCAATCTCCGAGATTTGGTATTTTTGAATATTAGAGTATTGAGAATTGCTTTTTAGGGGAGTCATTTAGACTCAAATATGGATATCAAATTCATGCTCCACTTCCAAATCCCTTTAATTTGAGCCCCATATTGCCATGGTCGCTAAGTATGAACCGTTTGGAGGATGTTTTGGGACTGGAGCGACCACCGGCCCTTTGGCCTGAAAATATACATCAAATTCGTTCTTTACTCCCAAATACCATTGATTTGAGCTCCCAAACACTTGCCTCCAAAATTGGATATCAAATTCATTCAATTACCTTATTCGACGTATTTAGAGGAGAAAAACCGCCACCTAGACTTGCATGCAAATGTTAATATTATATTTGTAGTCTACTGCCTAATATCTTTCATTAGAATCCCATATAGCCATGGTCGGCTGATATGTCCATTTGGGGGTGGGCGACCTCCTATTACTTGGACTTAATTTGTTACGCCATATTTGTTATCTACTGCCGGATACTTTTCATTTGAGTCCCATATTGACATGAACGCCGATTATATCTGTTTAGAGGAGTTTTGGGGTTGGGGCGGCCGGCTCGGAACTGGGAGCCAATACCTTTCATTGTCCTGATCGGTACACTTTTATTTTGGGCAGTACTTTTGGTGTAAGGGGATTTTGGTGAAATTTAGAAAATTAATTGAAATTTAGAGCAGTGAATTGTGGCGGGTTTGGTCCAGTTCCGACCATATTTTGATAAGGCTGCTATAGATTGTGAATTATGCATTTTTCTACCAGATTTAAACGTTGTTTATAAAGGGTGATTTTTTAGCTATTATCTTTTTGACAACACTGTTTTAAACAGCTCACGTATGTTTCGTGGTTTGTTTTACTCTCAAACATCTTCAGGTTGGTCTATAATTTAACCATGAATCGTCTTAAAAACGAACAACGCTTGCAATTATTGAATTTTATTATCAAAATGCATGCTCTGTTAAGAAAGTTCATCGCGCGCTTCTTCCATTAAGCGACGAAGCCCATTTTTGGTCTAATGGATACGCAAAAAAGTAGAAGTTTCACTTTTGGAGTAAAGATCAGCCAGAAGCATTGCAAGAGCTACTAATGCTGATGAAAAAGTCACATTTTAGTGCGGTTTATGGGCTGGTTGCATCATTGGACCGTACTTCTTTAAAGGTAAGGCGAATCGTAACGTAACTGTCCAAAATGCAAGAGCTTGACTTGAATAGCATGTTGTTTCTACAAGACGGTGCCACATGCCACACAGCACTCGTAACAAAGGACTTATTGAGCGGCGAGTTCGGTGAACATTTTATTTCACGTTCAGGACCAGTCAATTGACCACCTAGATCGTGCGATTTAACGCTTTTAGGCTAATTTCTGTGGGGCTATGTTAAAGCTCATGTCTATGCAGACAAGCCCGCTTCAATTGAGGCATGGGAAGACAACTTTGAAGCATTTATTCATGAGATACCGGCCGAAATTTTGGAACAAGTATGCCGAAACTGCACTAAACGGATGTACCATTTGAGACGTAGACACGGTCAACATTTGCTTGAAAAAATCTTCAAACACTAAATTATATGGACCGTACTATGGATTCAAAAAAAGATTTCATGATTTTTCTGAATATATGTTAAATTCACACTTTATGTACCCAGTGGTGGGTATCAAAAGTTCGGCCCGGTCAATTCGTGTTTTTGGACAGCAATAAGGATTCGAAAAAATACGCTACAAGAGTGGACCTGTAGATGATAACTCGCATTTTCAAAAAAATCTGGTAGGAAGACGATTCGCCCCTTCTTCGAAGTATGAACTTTTTTCACCATAAGAACATTCCTTTTGTGCATTCAAAATTATTTGTTTTTGCTTTACAGTCACCCCAGGAATTACTACCAAACCAATAGTTGCCCAATTTATTTATTGCCTGACCTTTTGCCAATCTCTCAAATATAGCTCGAGTATAGCTGATTGGCTGTTATGCATGTATGCAGGTATGTAGTAGGTATTCAAAGCTCGGTCCGTTCGAATTTACAGGTTTATACGTGTTTTGATTGCAACCATGAAACAAATTTTTCGACACTATCGATAGTGAAGAAGAAAAATGTCGAACATATCGAATGGATCGAATATAGATATTTTGCCAGTGTACAAGACCCAGAGGGTAGCACGTTTTTACAAGTTTTATACTTACGTTTACACGTTGGACTCTTGCCCGACCATTTGCCATTCTTTTGACAGACTCTGGTATCATTGCCATTCATGCTGCGGCCTCGTTGACATCTAAATTTGGCCAGTGAGCCAACAGATCTTTCACCAGCCTCTACAATAAGACTTTCAGTCAGTTCAGGCTCATCACAGGTAATCTCAACACATTGAGGGGCCTCATGACTCCAGCTACCATCTTCGGTACATAAACGTCGGGAAACACCATCCAATTTGAAATTGGCATCACATTCATAAAGAGCCGCTGCTCCATAGTAGGTGGCATTAGTGGCCAAAGTCATTTTTCCATTGGTTATGTTTTGGGGAGGCCCGCATTCGACATCTGAAAAACAAGGCAATGAAATCATTCACTTAAGAAGAAGACGATGGGAGTATAAGTCGTCTACTTACAAACACACTCAGGTACATTGCCACTCCATTGGCCATTGTCTTCACAGGTTACCAATGCCTCACCCACCATTTTGTAGCCACGCTCACAACGATATTTGGCCAAGGCTCCAATTCTAGTAGACCAAAAGATAGAAATATTAGTCGTTACTTGATGGGATATAAAGGTGTGGCAATTGGTTAGGACCAAAAAGCATACTCCAATGGATTGTCAAAATCGTTACATGCGACAAATTCTAAGAAGTTTCGCGCAAGAAACCCTGGATCTAAAATCAAAATCGAGAATCGAAGTTCCATTTTAAACTATCTTTGACCTTTCTTTATTAACCCACACGCAGGGGATATCTCTATGAATGCAATGCATTGCATCGGCGAATTTCAGGAATTGAAGGGGGAAGAGGAAGTAATGGCTATTGGCATTTGTCTTAAATCTCTAGATATCATAGTGGAGGGAGGGGGGTACATTAGCCGGAAGTCGATACAATATACGAACGGTTCGGGCGAAAAAAATTTCTCTGTAAAGCATAGTCTGATTTACTGGCCAATCGACTACGAACGGGTGTGAGTTTCTGGAAATTATTTCTGACAAACATCCCTACATCCGGAATAAGAGGCTGAATATCAGATAAGCACACACAATGAAATTACCGATATAAAAGCGCCATGCCACCCCTTATTACGACGATGTATACGGGAGGCAATAAAATTGAATAATCGCTCTCCTCTGTACACGGTCTAGTACGAGTAGCTCCAAAGATGATTTGAATACCCAGCCCATACATGCGAGTTGTATTCCTTATGAAAGTGGTATAATTGTTAAGAAGATCAAATGAAGTTATTTAAAGGTTGATTTTTTAAGAGCTATAGGAAAGTTTTCTATAAAAAAAACACATACCATTCACAGTTACGTTACGCATACCATTCACAGTTACGTTGCGATTCAAATCATCATTGAAGAAGTACGGCCCAATGATGCCACCAGCCCATAAACTGCAGCAAACTGTGACTAATTCTGGATGCATTAGTAGCTCTTGCAATGCTTCTGACTGATCTTCACTCCAAAATCGACAATTCAGCTTATTTACGTACCCATTGAGCCAAAAGTAAGCTTCGTCGCTGAATACAATTTTGATGATGATGAACTTTCAAAACAGAGCACGCATTTTGATATCAAAATTCAATAATTTGCTAGTGTTGTTCGTTTGTAAGACGATTTATGGCTAAATTATAGACTAAACTGAAGATGTTTGAACTGTTCAAACCGGTGTTGCGAAAAAGATAATAGCTAAAAAATCACTCTTTAGTTCTTACACCGCTTAAGGATGCATCTTGCATGCTTCCTTCGACACTTCGAATACATGATAATCCCAACGGTCGTCACACTGTACCTTCATGCCCACTGTACCTCATGCCCACACTGTACCTTCATGCCCATCAAGAGCTTCTGATTGCTCGATAATTATACCGTTGATAGAAAGAGATGATCGTAATGAGTCAGCGAATCGTTTTTGAACAACAAACACCAATGAGTTTTCTATGCATTATAATCTACTCTTTTCCTTCAACCCTAGCATATTCTAGTAGAGTGTATCGTCCTCAATCTCTCAAGGACTCGTCCTATGGTCGAATAAGTATGAGTGATAGAGATTACTGTAATCCGCAAATTAGTAGATCGAATTCGATATCTGATGCTACAGATCATTGATAAACAAAAAGGAGAAAGAGAAAAGACAGATGTCTGGGGAACATCTGCAGCCAATCAATACCCCCCAGATGAGGACCCATCTACAACGATTTCTGAGAAATCAATATAAACCGAACGATACTATTACTGACACCAAAAGCGATACCCTTTAATAGGGGCCCACCGTGTCAGACCCTAACAAATGTCTTGGAGATATCTAGAGCAATGTTGGGCACATGTGCTATTGTGCGTAATATTTCCAAACCCATGGACTTATGTTCTTGTTCGCGAAAACAGATATGAGCAATAGTGTGAGTGCATTTGCTTGCCACTGATCTGGAACCACGACCTTACTCTGCTAACTGGTGATTTAAACGACTCCAACGTTCCGTGGAGCGATTTCTTCGGAAGCTGTACTGTTGATCGCTAAGAAGGCCATTTATCTATAAATACCTATTAAGGTGGATATTAAATATGCTATCCATAACCTTGGAGATATCGGATCTTATCGCAATTGACCGGTTATTCACAGGGTTGTTCGTCTCAGCCTTCTTGAGAATCAGCTGAACGTTCGCAAACTTTCAATGTGCCAGGAATACTCCCGCACTCTAAACAAGGTTGAGAAGGTTGTGTAATGGACGAGCGAGCGTCAAAGAAGCGCAAGCATGTGGTGACATTTACATTGAGATTCCCTTTTAAATGTACGTATTCGAAATGTCTATTTAGGTGGTTGATTGCTCACCGGCAAGAAAGAATTTCGTGCAAATATATCAGCCAACAGATCAACCTTATCAACCGAGTCGGTTAACTTCTGGTTATCTTTAACAAGGGTTGCGATAGATGAAGAGCTACCTTTTACCATTTTTTCAAACGATCAAAATCGCTTACTTCCTGTTATAGAAGCAAAAGCCTTAGTACGTAGAGGGTGTTCGTACAGAAATTTCTCGCGTCCAAGCACTTTGTCACACAATGATATTGCCTGTTTACGCAGCAGTTCAGTATTGACGTTCTTATCCAAGCGCCAATTCCTGAATGCCTCCTCTTTCGTTCTGACAGAATCCTCGCATGTCTGACTAAACCAGCTTTTGTCGCCTGATTTAAGCTTTAGTGTTGTAACTGGAATGAATGTCTTAATTCCTTTTAAAATTATCTACTCGATCGTTTCATCTAAAGCATTTACATCGTCATCTAGAAAACTAAGCTCGTATATGAATATTGACCACAGGGAGGCCACCGTGGCGCAGAGTTTAACATGTTCGCCTATGACGCCATACGCTTGGGTTCAAGTCCCGGCGTGAACATAAAAAACATTTTTAGCGGCTACATTTGCGAAGCTACGTTTGTGAGATATCCTGTCATTTTAGAACTCCTTTACCAAGTGGTGCCTCTATGCGGCACACCTTTTGGAATCGGCATAAAATGGAGGCCCCTTGTCATTAAGCTTAAACTTTAATCGGACTGCACTCATTGATATGAGAAAAGTATCCCCTGTTTATAAATGAAATGTTCATGGGAAAATTTAGTACATTGACCACTTCGGGAATGAGGAGGAAACAGTACGAAGACCAGAATACGAAAAAGATGCTGAAACAATGCAGTGCTGGTAGTTACCAAGAGATGCAAGAAAATTAACTTCATTCCTTACAGGATTAAAAGTCATAAAAACACCAAGAGTATTATTTTGGTGCCCTTAGACACACGCGATATTTTTTGTTTCGTTCACTAATTATGCTGAACCACTTTGCGTAGTATGACTGCAATGTCGTATGACAGGAATGGAAACGCCAGGAGCAGTTATGGACACTGAAATCCCCAGAGAGTGGTACCCAGGGATGTGAAAATCCAGTGGATCTGAATCCTCATATACCTGAATCCTACCTGGAGCCAGAATGTTAGGGTGAAAATGGTGAAAATGGAAATGAGCATGCAATGCAAAAAAATTTGTTCTCAAAGCAGCCAAATCTTATACACCCCCACTTTCTATCACATTTCTCAAGTTATATATGCATCTTTATAGGCTAACAAAAAGCATTATGGATAAGAATTGCTTTACTATTGGAGCTATATCAGGTCATAGACCGATACGGACCATACTGGTTTGAATGTTGGATACCATAGTAGAAGTCATTGTGCAAAATTTCAACCAAATCGGAAAGGAATTGCGACCTTTAGGGGCTCAAAAACTAAAATCGGGATATCGATTTATATGGCAGCGATATCAGATTTCGAACCGATTCAGACCATATTTGGCGTAGTTGTTGGATGTAAACAAAAAAAAAAAACATTTCCTGCAAAATTTCAGCGAAATCGGATAATAATTGCGACCAATAGAAGCTCAATGAGTCAAGATCCGAGGTTAGGTTATATGGCAGCTATATCAGGTTATGAACCGATTTGAACCATTCTTAGCTCAGTTATTGGGAATGAAAACTACACAGCTCATTCAATATTGTAGTTGAATTGGATAAGAAATGCGCCCCCAAGAATTCCAGACCCAAGATCGGTTTATATGGCAGATATATCAAATTTACAGTCCCAACCGACCTGCACTAATGGAAGTATTTGTGTAAAATTTCAAGCGACTAGCTTTAATTCTAAAGAGTTTTGAAAATCGTACTACAAATAAGGGGTGACCAAATTGAGGAGCTTGACAAAAGGCGCCAGGACAACCTGGGGCATTGTCATTCCGTTTGCAATACATCGAAATATCCATTTCCGACCCTACTAAGTATACATATTTCGGATCGTCGTAAAATTCTAAGACGATTTAACGATGTCTGTGTGTCTGTCCGTATATCCGTCTGTCACTCTACAGCCTTCTAAAGTAGAGATATTGAGCTGAAATTTGGCACAGATACGTCTTTTTGATGCACGCTGGATAAGTTCTTAAACGGTCCAAATCGGACCATATTTGAATACAGCTGCTAAATAGACCGATCTCCCAATAAAGTGTCTGAAGATCATAAAAGCTTTATTTTCCATCCGATTTCTCTAAAATTTGAATCCGATCCAAATATGGTTCGGGTCGGACTATATTAAGATATAGCTGTCATATAGACCGATCTGCCGATTTAGGGTCTGAAGCCCATAAAAGCTTTCTTTTTTATCCGATTTCGCTGAAATTTGAAACAGTGAGTTGTGTTAAGCCTCCCGACATCCGACCCAAATATGGTTCAGATCGGAAAACTGCATATATTACCCGATTTCGATGCAATTTTAAACAGTGAGTCGTCGTAAGCTTCCCGCCATCTAACCATGATATTGTAAAGATCAGACGATATTTAGATATAGATGTCATATAGACCGATATGCCGATTGAGGTTCTGAAACCCTCAAAAAGCTTTATATATTATCCGATTTCGTTGAAATTTTAAATAGTCAGTAATTTTAGGCCTCGCGACATCCGACTTAAATATGAATCAGATCAGACTATACAAATATAGCTGTCACATAGACCGATCTTTTAAATTTAATTCCATAAAAAGCAGATTTTTCGCCTGATTTCGCTGAAATCGTTACTTGTATATGAGTTCTCGGGATCTGAATAAAATATGATCGAGACCAGCCCTATTTACATGTGACTTGGATATAGTAGTGGAGTTCTAATATAATAGGATGATTATTATATCCTTGGTGGTGGGTATCCCAAGTTCGGCCCGGACCAACTTGATGCCTTTTTACTTTTTTTTTTTGATTTTCCTCCACCGTGTAGTCTCATGCATTAAATTAGCCCACCTTCGTCTTCCCCGTGAACAAACAGAGCCCAGTCATGACTTAATGGACTTATAATGTCAAGACGACCAAGAATATATATATACTTTATTGGGTTGCAGATTAATATTTCCATGTGTTACAAACGGATAACGAAATTAGTGTACCCCCATCCTATGGTGGAAGGTATAAAAACCAGAAGGTTAATTTTGACCATTATTTCTTAATGGAAACTTGCTAGGATATGTCGTAGATTGTGATTTTGACAACCATCATAAATTGATTCACCCTAATATACACACACATCTTTTTAACTCCCTTACCTATAAGTTTGTGCTGAATTCGATGCTGATTCCGAAGTTCGTATCAAAGTTCTTCCATACATGCGATCATTGCCTGTGACTGAAAGTAGACTGTGGGCAGCTAATGCTGGTTCGGAGCAACGTATTTCTAAAAAATATTTTTAAAAATTTTTTATTATTTTTTTCATATTTCAATTTGACATTTTTCAAACCTTCACATCTTGGCGATGCATCACTCCAGACACCAGTTTCCATACATGTACGTTTGGGTACTCCATTCAATTTGTGGGATTGAGTGCAACTAAATGTGACTTCAGAGCCAACATATGTTGTATTGGTGGTATACTTAAGTGATCCATAAGGTATGGCTGTAATTTCTCCGCAGTCGATATCTGAAATTGGGAGTACAATAAATTTATGATTCAAATATAAACTGGTTTTTATATATGTCTGCATGCTATTTTAGCTCCGATTTTATATGGAACTGAATAACAGATATGTATACAGACCTAAGATTTATTTCGTTAAAGTACTCTTTTTCTGACCCGGTCTGCGTAGTCGGTTGTCCGGACGAACCGGACTCTTACTCCGCAGCCCTAGACAGAAAATAGCACTTCAACTATAACAAGACGTGTATAAAGACCTAAGATTTAGTTCGTTAAAGTACTGTTTCTCTAACCAGGTCTGCGGAGTCGGAGTTCAGTTAGGAGTTGAAAAAATTTGCCTCAACTCCGAACCGGAATCTGACTCCGCAGCCCTAGACAGAAAATAGCACTTAAACTAACTAAACCACTACAACTGATTTTATTTTCCTCGAGAAATTGTTTGCTCTATATACCTCCTAACCTCTATATCATATAATTCTTTCAAGAATACTTACAATCACAGAACGGAGCCTCAGCACTCCACTCGCCATTATCCATACATTCCAAAACTGGGTCCCCCTTCAACACATAACCTGGATCACAATTATACTGAATCTTCGAATGTACATTGTAGTCGTAGCCAACAACAAATGAACCAGTTGGAACATTGGGTGTATCGCATGTAACCAATTCACAAATGGGCGCATCGCCAGACCATTTTCCATCCTTGGTGCAAAAGAATTCAGCAGAAACATCTGTGCTGCCATCTAACCAATAGTCATCTTCACATTCATATCGGACAATTGAGCCAACAGTGGTGGTACCATTTAACAAATTCACCACGCCATGATCAGGGCGGGCAGGTGAGCCGCAATCTACAAATCGGCAAGATGGAGCTTTACTGGACCATTCACCTCCCAAGCCGCAGGAAATGATCTTAAGGAAAGGAAAAGGGTTACAAACGCATAACGAAAAGAAAACTTTTTAGAAGAAGTAGTAGATTTTTTTTTATAAAATTCTGTCTATGAAAACTTCTGCCAAAATTCTTTATTTTAAGACATTTTATTCTCTAGCCTCAGAAAATTGTTGTCTTCCTATTCTTGCTTACCGGTTCTCCCACCAAAATGTAACCCGTATCACACTCATAGGTGGCTGTAGTTCCGGCTCTCTTGTCGCTGACTCGCACAGTGCCGCCCTGTATCTGGGGAGGTTCCGGACACCAGTCAACCAAACATTCAGGCTGTTTTCCGGTCCATCCCTCCAATTCGCAGGTACGATTCTCGTTGCCAATCAACGTATAGTTTTCGTGACATGAATATGTGGCCTGTACACCATAAGTAGTGCGCTGTTCCGAAAGTAGCACTGAACCGTGCTCCAATTCAGGCAATGGACCGCAATCGACATCTGCATACAAAGCAAAATAAAATAAAAAACAAAACAAACAAACAACAATAAAAAACACATAGTAATAATAATGCATAATACCAGACGTAAAAAACAAAAAAGAGTGTCGAAAAAAGCCACTGACCAAAGTGCATCATACATGTTGTTGCACTTTTACCCACAGTTTTTTTTTTTTGTCAAAATAGTGGTTTTGGGTTATTTCAGTTTAGTTTTGGTTGTTTATCTACATACATTTACAAGTGGGTGCCTTTCCGCTCCAGGTGCCATCGGTGCGACACGTACGTTCTGCATCACCGATTAATGAATGACCCTTGGGACACTGGTATTGTATTTTGCTGTTGATGGTAAAATTTTTACCAACAATAGTCGTATTTTGCTGCGAATCTGGTGAACCACAAGATAGCGGCGCTGTAGATGAAACACAAGAAAAAAAGGGGGAAAATCATAAAACAAACTTCGCATTTGGAAAGTTTTAACACTTCGTTGAGCAAACAATTGAATGGCGATGGGGAAAACATTGAAAATTGATAGTTTCCTATGAGGGCTAATGGTAATGAGCGGTAGTTCATTGTTATAGCATCTGTGGTAGGCAAAATGAAGGAAGCGGAACTAGTGTATCAAATTTTTCTTTGGGGAAATGTGGTTCAATTGTGGAATAATGACTCAAAGATTTTGAGATAAAACTTAATCAAATATGGACATTTTATTAATATTCGCATATGTAATCCTAGTCTAAATTAATCGATTAAATGAATGGCGGGCGGGTTGATTCGTGTCGCTGAAAAAAAAGTTTAAAATCGTATTGCAAATACGTTATCTATGTGTAATTCTAAGAAACTTTTCCGAAGAAACCATGTATCTAAAATAAAATCCTAATCCGCGCCTCTCGACTCGGAACCTATTATTTCTAGCATTTATTTTTTGGCAAAGGCGGGCATATACGTTTTTATGTCGAGAAGCGCGAAATAAGACTTTGGTGAAGATACATGGTTTCTTCGGAAAACTTTCCGAAGAAACCACGTAGGTTACGTTTTTGCTATACGATAAAAAAAAAAATCAACTAAAAGTGTGCTAAATTCGGTCGGGCCGAATCTTATATACCCTCCACCATAGAACGTATTTGTCAAGTTCTTTGCCTGGTATCTCTTTCTAAGCAAACAAAGGATAATGGATAAGAACTACTATACTATTGGAGCTATAGCAAGTTATAAACCGATTTGGGCCATAATTGGTTTGGCCAAAGTGGAAGACATTGTGCAAAATCTCAGCACAATCGGAAAAGAATTGCGCCCTCTATAGGCTCAAGAAGTATAATCGGAAGATCGGATGATATGGGAGATATATCAGGTTACTAACTGCCATACTTGGCACAGTTGTTGGAAGTCATAGCAAAACACTTTGGGCAAACTTTCAGCTAAATCGGGTAATAATTGCACCCTCTAGCGGCTCTAGAAATCAAGATCCGAGATCGGTTTATATGGGAACTAAAGAACCGATTTAAACCATACTTGGCACAGTTGTTGGGAGTCGTAACAAAACACTTCCTGCAAGCTTTCAGCCAAATCGGATAATAATTGCGCCATAACTGTTTAGGCTTGCTTTGTTTCAAATTTGAGCCAAATCGGATGAAAATGTAGGAAGAAGCCAACTCTGAACCGATATGGCTCATTTGCAATCCCCAACGACCTACATCAATTAAAAGTATCTGTGCCAAATTTCCAGCGGCTAGCTTTACGCGTTTGACCGCTATCGTGATTTCGACAGACGTACGGAAGGACGTTGCTAGATCGGCTCATTATACCGAGACGATCCAGAATACATATACTTTATTTCGAGGTGCTACAGAATGACTATATTAGTATACCCCCATCCTATATTGGTGGGTATAAAAGTTCCGCGTTTTTTTTTTTAATTTTTTTATACCCTCCACCATAGGATGGTGGTATACTAATTTCGTCATTCTGATTATAATACCTCGAAATATGCATCTAAGGCCTCATAAAGTACATTTATTCGTGATAGTCGTGACATTTTAAGCCGATCTAGCCATTTTTGTCCGTCGAATCTAACTTTCGAAGGAGTAAAGCCAGGCGCTTGAAATTTTACACAAATACTCCTTATTAGTGTAGGTCGGTTGGGATTGTAAATGGGCCAAATCGGTCCATGTTTTGATATAGCTGCCATATAAACCGATTATGGTTATTGACTTCTTGTGCCTCTAGACGGCGCAATTCTTATCCGACCTGGCTGAAATTTTGCACGTGATGTTTTGGTATCACTTTCGACAGCTGTGCTGAGTATGGATCAAATCGGGTTATAACCTCATATAGATGACATATAAACCGATCTCCCGAGTAGACATCTTGAGCTTCTAGAATAACTCAATTTTTATCCGACTTGGTTGAAATTCTGCACATATCATTCACGAATGACTTCCAACAACGGTGCTAAATATGGTCTAAATCAGTCTGTAATAGCCTGATATAATCGCCGTATAAACCGATCCCCCGATTAGACGCTTCGAGCTTCTAGAGGGCGCAATTACTTTCCAATTTGGTTAAAAGTTTGCATATGTCGTTTCAACTAGTGTTTCAACTATGGTCTAAACCAGTCCATGACCTGGTATAGCCGCCATATAAACCGATCTCCCGATTAGACCTGTTGAGTTTCTAGAGGGCGCAATTCTTGTCCAATTTGGTTGGAACACACATGTCGTTTTGGTATGAATTCCAACAACTGTGCCAAGTATATTGCAAATCGGTTGATAACCCGATATAGCTGATGTATAAACCGATCTCTCAATGACACTCTGAGCCACTGGAGAGTGCAAGTTTTACTCGATTTGCCTGCCATATGGAGGTGGTATTTTTCAATGACTTCTAGCTGCCATGACAAGTATGGTCCATATCGGTCAATAACTTGATGAAGCTCACATATTGATTGAAAAAGTCGTTCAATGAACTTGACAAATGCTATCCATAGTGGAGAGTACATAAGATTCGGCGTGGTCAAACTTAACACGCTTTTACTTGTTTTTGTTTGACTGCGGAAATTTTTGCCAGTTCCAATAAATATTAAAAATCCTAAAATCTTGTGTTGCAATCTCTGGCTTCCCTTCTCCATTTGCAAAGAAAATCCCCGATCATTGAGTTTGTCTCGAAAGAACTACAGACGAAAATTGTAAAATTAAATAATCTTCGAAAAGCCTGAAAATAAAAAAATTCCCCGGCCGGGATTCTAACCTGGGCACACAGCGAGAGCCGTTGCCGCTGTTTAGCGTTCGAAGCCATCAATACAACTTACAACAGATGCACCGAATCATGTGTATACCACGGGAGTAGAGTAATTGTGTAAACAAAAAATCTGCCATTACACAAAAACACATGCATAGGGGAAAAGTACAACTAAAAGACAAGGTTATCGAGCGTGGTTAATATGGTATTTGCATATGTCGAGGTGTTATAAACAGAATGACGAAATTATCCTATGGAGGAGGGTATAAAAATATTTTACGGCGGCGGCCGAAATATTTTTAAAAACTCGAGCGATGTAAAAAAAGTTTTGAAATTCGATTCCAATACAATATTGAGGTGCAAATTGCATTAATTTTAGGGCTGTATTTATTTGGGTTGATTTTTCATAAAGCATAATTGCACCAAATTTGGGTTAATTTTCTACAATATTTCAATTTGGGGTGCATTTGTTTGAATAACTGAGGAGACATTTTAGAAATACGTCCTCAAGTTCAACCAGATCGGAGAAACACTGCCACTCCAAGATGGGAAAACCCTAAAGACAAGGAAATAAACAAGCAAACAATTTTCGACATCCTCGTCAAGACGGTTTCTGCAGTAATCATTATGAGGGAGGGAAATAAATCCACAAGGTTTTATCTGTTGATCTGAGATATAAAAAATGTTCTGGACATTTGTAAAGGAGGACATAGGTTTTCAGGAAAATGCTAAAATTGACGGAGTTAATAAGAAAACACTGAAAACAAGGCAAAATTATAAAACGCTTCATACCTCCTTAACGGTATACGATGGCGTAGTACATTATGCATGATTTAGATCTCTTCAAGCTCTTTCTTCAAAGACCTTAATCTTGCAAATCAGTTCATTAGATGAAAAGTTATAGCCCTTTAAAGGTTGTATAAGTCAAAAGTGGTCAACTTTGACATCCTGGATATCACCCTGTATTTAAGATATAGACCAGGGATGCAATTTTTTTGAAGGCCTATGTCCTCCTGTATAATTATTCAAAACATTTTTTTACCACTTAGGTCAACAGATAAAAAGTTGTGGACTTATTTCCAATATATTCGCCGTTTGACCCACTGTGCGTCGAGAAATTTTATTTGTCATTTGGGAACTATCTCAGCATACTGTAGTCCAAAATGAAACAAATATCGCTATCACTTATAGTTCGAATATCAAGGCGATGAGCGAATTTACTAGGTCTTAGGACATACTGATTCGGCCCAATTCTATCAACGGCTTAAGATATCAATTTCTCCCCAATATGCAATGTTAAGGAGACATTTATTTTTGATTGCATTTCCTTATTAGTCAACTTGGTGCTAGTAACTGCATTATTACCGCTGGTTGTAACATTGTTTCTGGTACCCAAATATGGATATGCCGGTATATTATGGACATATATAAAAAATATTTAAAGTTGAACAATTTCAAGAGTGAAGAATCAAATGTAAACTCACAGTTATCTTCCAATTTTAAAATGTATTCATTCAAATCTCAAGTAAAAAATTGTTAACAATGCAGGCAAACACATTCCTTCATCTTTGTTACATTAAATTAATTGGTGAATATGTCGATAATCTACCTAAGTATAATATCTTATTAAAAATACTATTCATTTTGTAATCGTCATGCGGAACTTCTTCTAACGTAAAAGATGAAATTATGACTCATATTTTTGATGAAAAGAACAAAAAACTGTCTGGAATAAAATAGCAATAAATACCATTGAAATTTAATGACAGTTCTTTATTCTCCAATTATTTACTCATATAAAATAATCGATTTCATTATTCTTTGTAAACTGAAATCCACTTACCATGCTGGCATATGAAGTGCAAATAATCCAGATTGCAGCCTACATCGTTCCACAGCCAATTGCGGCCACCGTCCAATACCACGCAATTTTGTTCTCCATTATAGTTGTTTGGTTGATCTTTACCCCAAGCTGGTTTCTGTACTATTTCACCTGTAAACGAGCAGAAAAAATGGCAAAAATACAAATCAGTGTTTATAAATAAAAGACGAGGGAAACACCAAAAAAGCCAAAGAAATCATAAAAAAACTGTGCCCACAATCAAGGTTAAATTGAATACCAAATAAATCAATGGACACAAAAAAATTTAACTATTAACAAAAAAAAAATCATTCAAATGCACAACGGCCAATCAATGTTACCACAACAACAGAATGAGCCACCATTTAGAGAAAAATAGTTATGAAAGAAAAAGAATAATGCGGAATTTATAGAAAACAAAACGACGAAACTTTCGTTTTTCGAGTGTCTCAAAACAATAAAAAGGAACCTTAAACAAATCATTGGGAATGGCATAAACGGTATTGGTGTGGTGTGCTGAGCGCATACGCAAAGTATCTACAATTTTGGTTAATTTCACGGTAATTACTGAGACCACAAATGAACGTTTGTTATGATAGTAGGGGTCGTTACTAGACAGAAGAAAAATAAGCAGCATTAATTTGTTTTTATATTTTGCAATTTAACATTTTTTCTGAAAATGAATTTTTAAAAAACATTTAAACTAAAATCACTTTTTAAAGAAATGTGCTTTGGCGCCAAAATTAGACTAAATTTCTTTTATAGAAATCAAGATTTTAAAATATTTTTCTTAAAAATCAATTAAATATCTAATGGCTATGTTGATTTGTTCAATGCAGAAATTGCTTTTTTCATCTTCTTTGGCTTAAAGACCAAAACTATTGAAATTGGTAAAAAAATCAGATTTGTATATGGCCAATTTTCGTACCTTATATGGCCTTTGTAAGCGCATTAATTAACCGATCTTCTCAAATTTTTTTACACTTTTTGCTTTTGTGACTAACACTATGTCTTTGACTGGCACAATGTCTATGACTACAACAATGTCTATGACTACCGTAATGTCTATGACTACCGTAATGTCTATGACTATGTATGGTCTATACACCCATAGAAGAGTTTGCACCAAACGTGCTCGTTTCAGGACTATACGGTATTGATAGTAAAGCAACACCGTATGGTACAAAAACAATCCCGGATGGTATGGATGAAACATAAAATGATTACTACCGTTTGGTACTAGCCTTTGTACCGAACTGGTAATGGTTTTAATACCAATCTGTTATTGGATTTAGCACCAGACCGGTATTGGTTTTAGTACAAAACCATTATTTATGATTCCACCCCCTAATGAACCAAAAAACAAGTAAAAAGGCATTAAGTTCGGACGGGCTGAACTTTGGATACCCACCACCTCGGGTATATATGTAAAACCCCCTTTCGTCACAATCCGATGAAAACTGGATAACTTATGCACTTAAATTTGGCACGGACAATGAGTAATAAATATAAGTCACTGTTCATTTTTGTAGAACAAAATATTGGTCTTTTTGGCAGCTATATCCAAATATAAACCGATCTGAACCACATAGGACACGGATGTCGAAAAGCCTAACATAAGTCATTGCGTCAAATCGGATTGTAAACGAGGTTTTTATATGGGGCCAAAATGTTAAATCGAGAGATCATTCTATGTGGCACATATAACCAAATCTGGACCGATCTGGACCAAATTAAACAATGATATTGTAATCATTCTATTGTACTTTATTATAACTTCACTACTATATCCGTAGTTATATCTTAATGGGGGATGGTCTCTAGTAACATTTTCGGACAATAAATATTTTTTTTTATGGGATTAAGACCCCATATTGGAAGACCTATATGACGGTCTATATGACAGATATACCTATATAGTCTGATCACATTTGGGTCGGATGACGGGAGGCTTAAAACAACTCACTCGGATAAAAAAAAGCTTTAAAGAGCTTCAGACCCTTTACCGGCAGATCAGTCTATATAGTACCTTTATCCAAATATGGTCCGATTTGGCCCGTTCAAGAACTTAACCAGCGTGCATCAAAAAAACATACCTGTGCCAAATCTCAGCTCAATATCTCAATTTTTGATGGCTGTAGAGTGATTAAAACAGATGGACGGATAGACGAACAGACACACGGACATTGTTAAATCGTGTTAGAATTTTACGACAATCCGTTATATATATACTTTGTAGGGTCGGAAATTGATATTTCGGTGTGTTGCAAACGGAATGATTAAATGAATATACCCCCTATCCTTTAGTGGTGGGTATAAAAAACCATTGAAAATAATTTTAATCTAATCTAACAAAGCTCAACAACATATCTTTCGCGATGACAAGAATACAAATTTGACGCCGTCAGTTCTTTAAAGCCTCCTTTTTCTGGTATTGAATTGATACCAAATGGTATTAAAAATCTTTGCCAATGACAAGAACATAATAATACCAGGTGGTATTGGCAAAGTGCAATCATTTTCCTATCAGTGTATAGTATCCATATCAGTGGCTTCCATATATATTTATGTCCTGATTTACTTTTATAAGGACCCAATAACTTAAATTTTCCAGCAAACTCGATGAAGTTCGGTAAGCCTTGATTTATTGATCATCTGCACATCTCTTAATTTTTGCATCAATAACAGTTAAGATTTTAATAAATATACATTGCCTGATTTTCACTTATACCTTAGGCACTAAAATATTGCAAAATCAAGTTTTGCCAAAATTTTGGTAAAATGAATATCGACGAAATTATATACGATAAGATAGGCTTGGATATATACATGATAGGCTTGGATAAGAATTGCGCCCTCATTAAGAATATTCGGAAGATCAGTTTATATCGGAGCTATATCAGGCTTTTAACCATACTTGGTACACCTTGTGGAGGAAATAGCCAAATCGGATAAAACTTGAGCCTTCTAGAGGTTCAAGAATTATTATTTGGTTATTGGTTTTTATGGGAGCTATATCTAAAACTGGGCCGATTTGACCCATTTATAATCCCAACGCACCTAAAAAAAAAAGAAAAAATGCATGCAAAATTTCAAGCGCCTAGTTTTGCTCCTTCGAAAGTTAGCCTGCCTACATTGGAATACGGTTGTGTGGTTTGTGAACCCATTCTACAAGTGCGTGATCAGATTGATTCCCAATTCTTAACTTCTACGAAATACTCGTCATTAGACTATCTTTAGTGAGATCTAATTACTAATTAAATAATCCGTTTCGCTTTTTGTGTGGTGTGTATAACAAATTGTATAGTAGTATATCCTTCACCGATTCTATTCATGTAATAAAGAATTCTATCCTTCGTCTGTAGCTTGTTGTAGAGGTTGCCAAAGAAGACTATTCATTGTATTGTTCTTTAATTGTTGTGTAATATCTATGTTGCTTTAGATGTTGATCTAACTAAAGAGTTTAGCTGGCTGGGAAATTTTTAGATATCCAACCCATAGATGGACGATAGAAACAGGTCACACCATATTGGTATAATTGGGGCGACTATAGGTAGGTGGCCTGGAAAAAATGGAAGAGGTTTCGAATTGGATACCTCCAACGACACTTGAGGTCGAGTGCGAGGCAGACAGCACAGTCTTGGATTGACGGAAATCTGGATTTGGGAATCTGGAGGTCTATGCTGGGGGTCTACATTGAGACTGAGATCTGTTTCCGACTGCCTGACCATAATACAGTCCTGCGATCAGGGAAAGTGTAAGGTAGTGTAGTGTTTTCATGAGGACGTCGAGCAATAGCAACCAGGGCGGTGGGTCATGAATATTATTGAAGAGTAAGAAGGAGATTTACGTCTATTCTGAGGATGGCACGATTCGCATTGTTTGGGTAAGGGAATAAAGGTGAATGAATGACCAGATGATTTGGCAGTGAAGGCCAGATGACTGCCGTCATTGAACTTGTCAATACGTGTCGATGCAGTCCGAGTTAAGGGTGTGGGCGACGAAACGGTTGGTAGGACGAAATGATCGGGCCAAAATTGTGGCGATTGCAGCCTCAAGAGGCCATATCGGATAAAAGATATACATGGGAACTATAGCTAAATCTGAACCGATTTTGTCCAAGTTACCAAAAAAGTGAATTGTGCAAAATTTTGTGACAATTGGACAAGAAATGCGATATGTACCTTGATCACATGAATACATGGGCAGACAGACAGACGTATATAGCTAAATCGAATCAGAAAGTAATTCTACGCCGATAGGCATATTTATCAATGGGTATAATACTTCATGTAATATGGAACCATCAATATAGAAACCTACCATACCTACCTTACACGCAGCAATTTAGTAGTCATGGTCAATGTTCAGAGGAATTAAATATGGCATTAAATTAAGTGCATCAAATGATGTCATCCACAAATAACCTTTTCTTTGAATCCGGTTAGGTATGCAACTGTAGGTGAATTTTTGAAGTGCCATCCACCAGACTACAACACTTTATTCGCATAGCATTACAGATCGGACAACTGCAATATACAGCAAGTGCATGGCATGTGGCTTAGAAAACTAGAGATTCTATAACCTTTCTTCAACATTTTCGGTAAACCAAAAATAAAGAATTATTCCTTGTAATGTATTTCGACAATATTTTTTCAGACAAACTAATTTAAACAAAATATTCTTTTTAAATGAATCTACCCCTATATCGTGAATTCAAGGTTTTTTTTTAAATATTTCTAATAATATATTTCATTTATTCCGATTGTAAATAAAGGACATATATTCTTCTAAAAGGAAATTTTGACAAAAACTAACTAAAGCCATTAAATTTTGAAAACCTCTCACGAAAATACAACAATGGCATTTTTTCCTTTTTCTTTAACGTCACAGGTAGTTTTGTTAATATTTTTCCCACAACTTCTATCCATACGAACGAACGATGCGGCATTAAATAAGCATCATTACAGTATAAAGTGGAAAGACCTCTAGCCCTTAATTTATTTACAACGTGGATAATGAAACTCTATTGTGGAAGTCATGCCATATTAACATCATAGTTAAATCAATAATTTGTCATGGTCGGGATATGAAGAAGACAATCCCATCTTTTTTCCAACTGAAAAAAATACTCTTCCCAATTTCGAATTAAAAACATGTCGCTTAATTTCAAGGCAAATCATTATGAAGATCAAAGACTTCCCCAAGTGTTAATTGTTGTAAATCAAACAACAATGTTTGCTTTTTATCTGCCAGCTAATAGTTGTTAATGATAATGATTGTTTTTTTTAATTATTTAGGTTTCATGTAATAACTATTTTCGCTGCTTAATTTTCCCCATGGCCTTGTGCGGCGACTAACATTAAAGGCAAGAATGCGTGTAAATTATGTTTCTGTTTCTTTTTACTTACCATTTACCCATTTCCAAGTGCGTGAAGTAATGCCCGGCTCCTTTTGGGCACCAATCCATACCAGTTGAGTCTTCAATTCTCCCTTGCGTCGTTCCAATTCAGACAGAATGTAATCGTTGGCAGCTCCACGAAAATCGTGCACCAAATCACCACCTATAATAGTGATGCAAAATACAAAATGATTGTAAATTATTAAAATCATGTTGGCGTTGTCGTTGTCTTTTATCTGCGGAAAATGACAAAGCAACAATTGTTTGTATGCGTAAATTCTATTGATTTGGGAAATTTATGAAAATTCGTGATTTTTGCACAAAAGTGAACAATTGAAGACCTGAGTTTGTGCCGATATATGGCATTCGTAGGCTGGTAAAATACAAAATTAGCATTTAAATTCAAACTTCGTTTAAGAATTCCAATAAAAAACCTTAAGACCTATTTAAATTCATCAACATGAAGTATTCAATACTTAAACTGTATTCCCAACATCGAACAGATATGGTGTTCTACGTTGACCGCACGCAGTTCGTAACTAAAGCCAATTGAGATATTGTGTTTGTTATTCTGTACTCATAAATTTGGCTACATACGAACAAAAAAATTTTAAAACAATTAGGGAATATGTTCAAGCTGAGCTTTGGACACTCACCATCATGGATGCCTTCTCAACTATGTCTAATTATTAATTTTAACACAGAAAACAAGACTTCCTGCGTAATCAAAAATACGAATAGTATGATCCATCTTTATATGAGACTAGCTGAGCCCGGCCCGCTTCGCTGCGCCTGATAATGCTATGTTGGAGAAAAGAACTTTTAATTTGGAAATTTCTGCCTAATTTTAGTTGAAAATGTATTTCAATTTTCCTGTGAATTTTTCTATTCTCAAATACCTCTTTTTTAAACCTCAATAAATAAAAATCCTGTCTAAGGGTGTGGTGGATCTCATGACACTTGGTCTCAAAAGTGAAAGTCAATTTCGCTCTACTACCAATGAGCTTTCATTTAAGATCCATACTGCCATGGTCGGTAAATATGTCCGATTTGAGGGTTTTTTTGGGGGTGGACTGACCCACGAAACATTTGATCCCACAATTGGATATCAGATTCGCTTTCATATCTCAAATACCTTAAATTTGATACCTATAATGTAGTGAATGGTCTATAAATCCCTTTGGCGTGTTTTGGGGGTGGACGGCCCTCCTGGGCACTCCACCTCAGATTCTGATACCAAATTTTTGATTTAAGGTTAATGTAAGTGTGCAGCTCCGAGACCAAGTGTTTTTGAAAATTATTGTTTAGGCCCGTCTTAGAGTGGGAGAGTAAAAAAATAATACCGCAACGAAGTCCTAACGAAGATAAATGCTGTAGCATCAATTTTGACCACTCTGCCCTCTTTCTGTCCATGTTGGCTTCTGCAAATTGGCACCATTGACGGGCTGTTTTCAATTGGATCAAATCCATTTAAAAACGGTCTTTGAAAGCAGCCAGTAGATGGCGCGAACTTAAATGTTAGTTAACGACAAGGTTTGCAACTCCTTCTATCACCCTGAACGTCATAATTGTTGGGGTACGGCGCTCTACATTGATTTGTGTCCCCACACATTAATTAAATCACACAGTATCCTGTTAGTTCATTATGATTGATCGACAGTTTTGGGGTGAGGTGATGCGCTAGATATATGATGCCTTTAATTTAACACCATATTGCCATGATTGGTGTATACACCCATTTGGTGGAGGGTGTCTATATGAGGGTTGTGCGCCACACTCCATCTGTCACTTGAGCACATATTTGAATGACGCGCTCTTCTTAAAAATATCTATCATTTGATCCCCCATTGTTATCTATTGAAGACGATTTTTGGAGGTAAAGCACCACCTGGATTCTTGGAAACAAAGTTTATTGTCATATTTGTAATCAACTCCCAAATACCTTTCATTTAAGTCTTATATATCGAGTAAAATTCCCATTTGGGGGGCCTTGGGGGTGGAGCGACCTTCAAACACTTGGACATAATTTTTTATGTCATATTCGTAAACTTCTCCCGAATACCTTTCATTTGAGCCCCATATTGATATGTACGTCCAATATGTTGGTTTGGGGAACTTTTGGGGTTGGAATAGCCCCCGGGTTTCTTGGACCCAACTTATAATTAAATATTCGTATTCTACACTCCAATGCCTTTCATTTGATACCCATATTGTTCCGATTGGTCAACCTTGATTTTGGGTGATGTTTTTGGGGTAACACGGGAGGGCGCGCTCCTTCCAATATCAATAAATTATATAGCCTATTCCTCCTTTCGGACCATATTCGTAATCTACTCCCGAATACCTTTCATTCGAGTTCCATATTGTCATTGTCGTCCAATATGCCTATTTGAAGGGGTTTTGAGGTCGGCGCAGTCCCCTAGGTACTTGGATCCAAATTTTGATATCAAATTTGTATTCTACTCCCGATTACCTTTCATTTGAGTCCCATATGGCCCCGGTCGGTCCCCTTTAATTTTTGGGTGAAACTTTTGGGCCCCTTGAGATATCAAAATACTATATAGCCACTCCCCACAATCTGTGAAAATTTTAAAGAAATCGGTTCAGCCATTTTTGAGTCTATACGGAACCAACAAATTTACAAATCCACAAACAAGCAAATTAATTTTTATACATATATTATATTATTATACATATAGGGCCCCCTTTATATTATATTATTATACATATAGGGCCCCCTCCGCTCCGCCTACTTTTACCTATTTTGAAATAGCCTTAGGGTTTGTATTTTATTGAACAGATAGATGGGGTTGTCCTCCCATCAACATGCGTTTTTTGCTAATTTTAAGTGTAGAGAGGCCGCCCTTGATATATGCATTCAAATCAGAAAATCAGATGCATACTCTACGCCGACAAAATTGAAAACCCCGTATTGTATGATCGGTATATATCTATTTGAAGGGTTTTGGGCCTTAGACCCTGCAACCCACATATGAATGTCAGATTCGTATTCTATTCCCAACAGACTTCAATCTTCACCGATGGCTCCAAATTGAGATGGAGAACGATATTAACGGACTACTTTCATGCTCTTAACATCGACGTATCGTCAAGACTCCCGAACTCGTGCACGGCATTTTAGTCGTCATTATGATAGGAGTAACCGAAATTCTGGGAAGGGATCATATTCTTTTTATATATAAAAATTAATTTGTGTTGGTTTGTGTGTTCCTTATGGACTCAAAAAGGACTGAACCGATTTCCATGAAATGTTCACTGATGGTGGTATAATGATCCCGTGGGGCGTGAATTGGGGCGGACCCTCCCCCAGATCTCTGTGATGGGTGGTGAGATTTAAGCGAAATTATGTGTGCTCTGTTATAGTACCCCAAAAATAAAAATTTGGTATCTAAATTTCGGATGGGGTACCTAGGGGGGCTGCCCCACTCTAAACCTTCCATATATATATTTAGGCCAATCACGACAATATGGAACTCAAATGAAAGATCTTTAGGAAAAAAAACCTATCTGATATCCAATTGTCGGACCAAGTGTGAGGGGGACCACCCCAACCCCCAAAACACCTCTAAATCGGACATATATACCGACCACGTTAATGTGGGTGGGGCTCAAATTAAATGTATTGGGGAGAAGAGTACGAGATTGTGGACCCACTTTCGTATGTATCTTAATAGGATTCGATTGGTCCATTAAAGAACTTAGCTAAATTTATTCTCATGTCTCAATTTTTGAAGGCTGTAGAGTAACTGAAACTGAAAAACGAGCAGACACGGGGGCATCAGAAAAGACTCAAGACCGATAGATTATATGCTAGAAACAATCAAAATATTTAAAGGGTTTTCCCGATACACGAAAACGTATATCTGTAAAATTAATAGGACTTAGTAGGTATAATCAACTAATATTCGTTATCAACACTTAGTTTTAGGCGACCCCCAACTTTTGTGTGATCACTTGAACATTTCACTAGAAATTATATTAAGCTCAAACAAAATCGTTACTCACCCGTCAATTGGCACATTGATTGAGCCTTTTCGAAACTCTCGCCCTTCGTTACATGGAACTCATAGCAGGTTTTGGAAAATGTAGTCAGCACAGTATCAACTCCCAATTTTGAACTTAAACAACGATCCACAGAAAATTCATCATTGGTAAAGACTTCGACTTCACACAAGCTCAAACTGCCTTCGACACCCACCAATTGTATGGCCACATATTGACCAACCAGAGGACGGGCACAAGTAAAAGTCTTGGTGATGCCCTCATCCAGAGTTCCAGGATACCAGGCGCATAAAGGATTTCGCTGTAAATCGGCACTGCTATTGCCCACACGTATTTCCAGATCTTGCAAAGGCTGATGACCACAACAGCCACGTGTGGTAATACGCACCACACGCACTGCCTGTGGGGTTAACAAATCGACACGCCACCAAGGCGAAGGTTCTTTCTGTGTTTCCGAACATTGTTGTCCATCGGGATTTTTGTTACCCGGTTGACCATCATTGGCAAAATGAGCGGGACCAGCTCTTGTGTAGGAGCTTTGATTTACCGGCTTGCGATAGGCCACATTTGAGCCACAAAATGGCAATTCCTTTTCCCAACCCGAGCGTGGATCACATCTTAGGGTCGATGAACCGAATAACTCATAACCGGGATCACATTCGTATTTGGCTTCCAATATTGAGGTGCCATCCGTTACGGTCTGGACTTTGGCATTTAACGGTACAGCAGGAGGTCCACAAACTGAAAAGATAAAGAGGAATTGAGAAGAAATAAGCGACTTATTTTAAAGTAGAGCGAATTCGCTTAAATTCACAAATAAAGCACCACACACTTAAGTGTCAACTTCAAAAGAGTGCTAATTAAAAACAATTACTAATTGTATTTTAGCTTCCATCACAATAGATTGAGTTTAATGTCAACATCACTAAGCTGCGAATTTATACATGGAGCACTCGTGCTGGGCATTCCGCACTGACGACTACTGTCTTTTGTTGTCTCCACTCTCTTCTTTTTGGGTTAATGAACTTTTAGTTCAGCATCTGAAACCATTTGCCCCGGTAAGCATCTTTAAATCATCAACTGTCGCGTTTGGATTGAGCCAACTTCCATATTGGTATATAAAAACAATCCAAACAACAGAGTGATGCTTTTGTTGTCGCATTGTGGCATAAATTAATTCACAATTGAATCTAGACTTCATAGCGGGAAACTATGATGCCTAGTATTGAAGGCATCATCATTTGCTCTTAAATGTTGGCATAACTTTTTACAAATAACCCACATATCAATGCCTAACTGTTGCAATTTATTGTTGACAAACTCTCGTTGATGCTGTAAGTCGTGTTTTGACAGATTTTGAGCTGGATTGCCTAACCGCTATTTATAAACATCAGTTAATTTTCCAAATATGGAACTGAAGTTATTTTGTGGGGGTTCTTTATATGTCAATTCTTTCTAACAACAAAAACTGTTGTGGCGTTTTTCTTAATAGATTTTAGTTTTTGTTCTTGGGAGCATTTCCGATGCTGTAAAAGAGAAAGTGGGTCATAGATGACTGAGTATTGGAAACCTAAAAATTTCTGACTAACTATAATTTAGTTTTGGAGTAATTTGTTAATAAATTGTTTTAAATAGAAGTTCAATACCACAAACTACAAAAGAAGATTTTCGGGAAGATAGTTTTCCTGGCCGCTAAACCTTTAATCAGGAAATCGGTACATATGGCAGCTGTATCCAAATATGATCTTTATCATGCTCGGCAGATCGGTCTATATGGCGATTACATCAAGATATAAACCGATTTGGTCCATATTCGATCCAAATCGGCATATGGTAAAAAATAATCTGTGCAAAATTTCAGCTCAATTTATGCTTTTTATGCCCACCGTCTCTTTGTGGGATCCAGTTGAGAATTTTAAAACTCTACCCTACCAAACTCTACCCTACGCCACGAATGAGGATGTGATGCAGGGACCGGTTCCACTCAGAAATTCTTACTGATTCGATTTTGCCACGTTTCCGTTTGTCCGCGTATCTTTTCAATGTGTCCATCCATCGACACATCCGTCATCACGAAATTTTTCACACACAACTTTTTTAGCTGACTCAAATGGTTCATACGCTTTGTCCAATTTTGGCATATTCTTTTCAACATCACGAATAAATTCTTCAATATTGTCTTCCAATGCTTCAATTGAAGCGGACTTGTCTGTATAGACATGAGCTTTAACATAGCCCAACAAAGAATAGTCTAAAGGCGTTAAATTGCACTATCTAGGCGGCCAATCGACCGGTCCCGAACGTGAATTAAAATGTTCACCGAACTCGCCTCTCAAAAAGTCCATTGTTAGGTGTGCTGTTTGGCATGGGACCCCGTCTTGTTGAAACCACATGTCATGCAAGTCAAGCTCTTGCATTTTGGGCAAAAAAAAAGTCGCATATCATCTCACGATAGCACTCACCATTCACAGTTTCGGTTCGATTCGCATCATCTTTGAAGAAGTACGGTCCAAAGATGCCACCAGCCCATAAACCGCATCAAACTGTGACTTATTCTGGCTGGCTTGGTAGCTCTTGCAATGCTTCCGGCTGATCTTCACTCCAAAATCGACAATTCTGCTTATTTGCGTGACCATTGAGCCAAAATTTGCTTCGTCGTTGAATGGAAGAAACGCGCGAAGAACTTTCCTAACACAGCGCTCATTTTGATAATAAAATTCAGTAATTTGCAAGCGTTGTTTGTTTGTATGACGATTCATGGTTAAATTATAGACCAAACTGAAGATGTTTGATAGTGAAATAAAACACGAAGCTGTTTAAACCAGTGTTGTCAAAAAGATAATAGCTAAAAAATCATCCTTTATATACTTTATGGGGTCTAAGACAACCCCATCATATGGTGGTGTGTATAAAAACGAATTTGATAATAATTGACGGTCTTCAAAAGCTCTCATAGATTTGTTCTGTATTTCGATTAGAAGCTGTATCAAGTTGTGTACCAAATTGGGGCACACATGGTGCAGCTGTAAAGTCATAAAAATTGGTTTACAAATTGCGCCTCCCCATGTCACGACAATGAAAACAAGTAAAAACGTAGAAAGTTTGGCCGTGATGATTTTTGCATACCATCCACTGTGGATAAATTTTTTATCCTATTGTTTCCACGGTATCCATTGTTACATCTTAACATGGGCCGATGTGGATCATTATTGGTTTAGATGCCCAGAAACCTTATAGAAGTCCGAGCGGTTAATAAATGCGCATTTTATGGCCTTAAGACTTTAAAATGGCAGCTATATTTAAAAAGAGTCCGATCTCAGCCATATATGGGAATACTCAATATAACTTGTTACGGCTTTAAGACCCTATATCAGGAGATCGGTCAAGAAAAACCTAATGTCTTGAAATTCCAGCAAAATCGTATGATAAATGCGGCCTCTAATGGGCTCAAGAACCTTAATCGGGACATCGGTCTATTTGGCAGATATATCCAAATATGGTAGGACTTAACCTGCGTATGGAAAAAATATGGATCTGTGCCAATTTTCAGCTCAATATTTAAATTTTTAAAGGCAGACAATAGGCGGGAATTATTGCGCATAGCAGAACATTCCATTAAGATGCAGCGGCAAACAAACGCCAACACAACTCGCTGCGATGAATATCAGCGAAATTTAACAATAAATACGGCTTTTATGGACTAAGACCTTTATTCGGCAGATCGGTATAGATGTGGGCTATATCAGGATAGTCCGATATAGACTAGCTTCGAGCTTAACCTGCCTATTGACAACAAGTAAAATCATGCTAAGTACGGCCGGGCCAAATCTTATATACCCTCCACCATGGATAGCATTTGTCGAGTTCTTTTCCCGGCATCTCTTCTTAGGCAAAAAAGGATTTAAGAAAAGATTTACTATGCTATTAGAGCGATATGAAGATATGGTGCGGTTTGGACCACAATTAAATTATATGTTGGAGACCTGTATAAAATGTCAGCCAATTCGAATAAGAATTGCGCCCTTTGGGGGCTCAAGAAGTAAAATAGAGAGATCGATTTATATGGGAGCTGTATCGGACCGATTCAGACCATAATAAACACGTATGTTGATGGTCATGAGAGAATCCGTCGTACAAAATTTCAGGCAAATCGGATAATAATTGCGACCTCTTAAGGCTGAAGAAGGCAAGATCCCAGATCGGTTTATATGGCAGCTATATCGGGTTATGAACCGATTTCAAACTTATTTGGCACAGTGATTTAAAGTCATAATAAAATACGTTAAGCAAAATTTCAGCCAAATCGGATAGGAATTGGGCATTCTAGAAGCTCAAGAAGTCAAGTCCCCAGATCTGTTTATATGACAGCTATATCAGGTTATAAACCGATTTAAATCATACTTGGCACAGTTGTTGGATATCATAGCGAAACACGTCGTGCAAAATTTCATTCCAATCGGATAAGAATTAAGACCTCTAGAGGCTCAAGAAGTCAAGACCCAAGATCGGTTTATATGGCAGCCATATCAGGTTATGGACCGATATGAACCATACTTGGCACAGTTGTTGGATATCATAACAAAATACTTCGTGCAAAATTTCATTAAAATCGGATAACAATTGCGCCCTCTAGAGGCTCAAGAAATCAAGACCCAAGATCGGTTTATATGGCAGCTATATCAGGTTATGGACCGATTTGAATCATACTTGGCACAGTTGTTGGATATCAAAACAAAATACTTCATGCAAAATTTCATTCAAATCGGATGACAATTACGTTCTCTAGAGGCTCAAGAAGTCAAGACCCAAGATCGGTTTATATAGAAGCTATATCAAAACATTGACCGATATGGCCCATTTACAATACCAACTGACCTACACTAATAAGAAGTATTTGTGGAAAATTTCAATCGCCTAGCTTGACTCCTTCGGAAGTTAGCGTGCTCTCGACAGACAGACGGACGGACGGACATGGCTACATCGACACAAAATGTCGCGACGATCAAGAATATATATACTTCAGCGGATCTCAGACGAATATTTCGAGTAGTTACAAACAGAATGACGAAATTAGTATACCCCCTATCCTATGGTGGGGGGGTATAAAAAAGAATCCATTCAAAATTCAGCCCAATAACCCTTTTTATACCCTACACCACTACTGTGGTGCAGGGTATTATAGATTTGTGCATTTGTTTGCAACGCTAAGGAGGAGAAGAGCTAGACCCATCTATAGTATACTGATCGGCTTAGAATCACTTCCTGATTCGATTTAGCTATGTCCGTCCGTCCGTCCGCCTGTCTGTCCATGTATTCTTGTAATCAAGGTACAGGTCGCATTTGTTGTCCGATTTTCACAAAATTTAGCATAAGTGTCTTTTTTGGTCCAAGGACGAACGCTATTGATTTTGGTCCAATCGGTCCAGATTTAGATATAGCTCCCATATATATCTTTCATGCGATGTGCCCTTTTATAGCTGTAGAAGCCACAATTTTGTTCCGATCCTTATAAAATTTGGCAAGAAGTGTTTTTTTTTAACGAACCAAAATGCTCGAAAAATTTTATTGAAATCGGTCCAGATTTAGATACAGCTCCCATATATATCTTTCATCCGATATGCCCTTTTAAAGCTGTAGGAGCCACAATTTTGATCCGATCTCCACCAAATTTGGCACGAAGTTTTTTTGTGACGTCTCAATAAGTGTGCAAAATTTCATCTAAATCGGATCGGATTTATATATAGCTCCCATATATAACTTTCGCCCGATTTGACCTATTTAGGCTGTAGAAGACACAATTTTGATCCGATTTTTACAAAATTTGGCACAAAGTGTTTTTTGTGACGTCCCAATATGTGTGCAAAATTTCATCCTAATCGGATCAGATTTAGATATAGCTCCCATATATATCTTTCATTCGATATGGTCTTTTAAGGCTATAGCATGCACAATTTTGGTCAGATCTTTACAAAATTTGGTATAGAGCGTTTTATTCAACGTCCTCATATGTGTGAAAAGTTCCATAATAATCGGTCCAGATTTAGATATAGCTCCCATATATAACTTTCATCCGATTTGACCTATAAAGGCTATAGAAGGCACATTTTTGGTTCGATCTTTACAAAATTTGGCACGAAGTGCTTTTTGTGTCGTCCCAATATGTGTGCAAAATTTCAGAATGATCGATCAGATTTATCCCATGTATATCTTTCATCCGATATGCCCTTTTAAAGCTGTAGTAGCCCTAATTTTGGTCCCATTCTTACAAAATTTGGCGTGGAGCGTTTCATTCAACGTCCCCATATGTGTTCAAAGTTCCATAAAAATCGGACCAGATTTAGATATAGCTCCCATATATATCTTGCATCCGATATGGTCTTTTAAGGCTGTACCAGGCACAATTTTGGTCAGATCTTTAAAAAATTTGGTTTTATTCAACGTCCTCGTATGTGTGAAAAGTTCCATAACAATCGGTCCAGATTTAGATATAGCTCCCATATATATTTTTCATCCAATATGGCCTTTAAGGCTGTAGAAGCCACAATTGTAGTCCGATCTTTACAAAAATTTTCACGAGATGGTTTAATTGACATCCCAATTCATGTGCAAAATTTTATCAAAATCGAATTAGATAAAACTCCCCTATATATCTTTTATGCGTTTCGACTTTTAAGGCTGTAGAAGCCACAATTTTCGTACCATCGTAAGAAAATCGTATAAGATTCTATTCGATATTCAATAGGCATGCAAAATTAAAGTCTAACTAAATTTGGATATAAGTGCTATCTATTAAAAGTATTACGTATACTCGGTGGTGTAGGGTAATATATAGTCGGCTCCGCCCGATTTTTGCTTTCCCTACTTGTTTTAAAATTGTATGATATCACGATACACACAGACATGCGGACAGACAGACATGGCTAGATAATCTTAGATTTTTATGCCCATCAAGAATATATATGCGTTGTAGGGTCGGGAATGGATATTTCGATGTGTTACAAATGGAATGAAAAAGTGTATATACCCCTATCCTTCGGTGGTGGGTATAAAAATTAGCAGCTGTTTATTATTTGTTCCAAAAATTTAGTAACGGTGCCAAATATGTATTTGTGTAGAGTGTGTATCTCATGCCCTATATCAAGCACAATACAATAGTCCATTAAATACAGTTTGATAGATACAAAGATCGCATGCCGCCACAAAATGTTTGTTAAAACCTACTAAGCGTTCTCATTACTTCATTATTTTGGCTGTGTTTTGTGTTATTTAGTTAATTTTCAGCAATTACATTGTTGTTACTCTAAACAATGGAAGAATTTTTCTAACAATTTTTTATGGTTTTATTTTTCAGGTTCTACATTCCCCCCACTCAATGTAAGTACAAATAAAATGTTGTTTTTTCATAAATTTTTCTTGCAATTTTTGTTTTTTTCTTCTTTATTGTTAGAAGTTTTCGTGAGAGTCTTTACAAGCACCTTTTTTTAATAATTGGCCCCTATTGTTGTACATTTAGTCGAATAGAGGGGATTCGCTGCTATGTTGTAATTATGAGAAATGTTAAAACTTAAAAAGAAAAGAGTTATTATAAAAAATGTGCTTTAAAAACTGGTATTGTGTCTGTCAGTAATAAGTAATAGCTTGTAATGAAACTCTATTCAGCAGGCTTTACAATTAACCCCCTTTTCTAGATTTGAGATTTTAATTTAATTTTTTTCTCTACACTACAATACATTTCTCTAGGGAAATGGAATTTATTAAAATTAATGAGAAATTTAAAGAAAAGGGGAGAGATAAATAATCATAAAGCATAAGTCGTGTTAGCTGTCTAATATATTCAGACTTGTTGGGAAATTTGTGTCAAAGATCCTGGGAACTTGTAAAACTGGTATGAAAATTAAGAAAAATTTTACGCCTCCTATGAAGTCATCATATTAAAATCTGCAGTGGTTCCCAATCAAAAATCCGTACAGATTGTGTAGGTTAGTCTGGAAGGAAACATTGGCTATATAATTTTTTCGATATCGTGAGGGGGGCGAGCCCTCCCCCTTACCCCAAAAGTATTACCCAAAAATAAAAGTGGACCGGTTGGGACAATATGGGATTCAAATGAAAAGTATTCAAGAGTAGAGTACGAATATGATCAGAAAGTAGGAATAGGATTTATAATTTATTGAAAACGGAAGGGGGCGGACCCTCCACTGTTACCCCAAAAACACCACCCAAAATGAAAAGTGGACCAATAGGGACAATATGGGTATCAAATGAAAAGTATGTGGGAGTTGATAACGATTCTGGCATACAAATTCATGTCGAAGTATAGGGGTCACCCCACCACCACAAAAACGCCCAAAAAGGGCACATTAGTCAATCACATTAGTCAGGCACATTAGTCAATTTAAGAAGTCACGCTGCTTCCTAGAGAAAGCACCGTAGCGCAGAGGTTAGCATGTCCGCCTCTGACGCTGAACGCCTGGGTTCGAACCCTCGCGAGACCACCAGAAAAAATATTCAGCGGTGGTTTTCCCCTCCAAATGCTGGTAACATTTCTGAGGTACTATGCCATGTAAAACTTATCTCCTAAGAGGTGTCGCACTACGGCACGCCGTTCGGACTCGGCTATTAAAAGGAGGTCCCTTCTTATTGAGCTTTAACTTGAATATGACTGCACTTGTTGACTATGTGAGAAGTTTGCCCCTGTTCCTTAGTGGAATATTTATGGGCAAAGTTTGCAAGTTTATTTGCAGAATACGAATATGGTATTCAAATTTGAGTCTAAGTACCCATCTTACGGTAGAGTTGATGCCTAGAAACTCCAAATTTTTTATGATTGACGTCGGGTTTACATATATATTAGATTCGTGTTCTACTCTAAAATACATCTTATGTAAACCCAATATTGCAATGGTAAGCAAATACTTCCTATATGGGTGGTAGTATGGGGGTGGGTTTGCCCCATGGACGTTTTTTCAACCAAATTGAGTCTAAGTACCCATCGGGCCGACCAAACCCCAAAACTCCCCCAAACAGACATATTGGACGTTCGTTTCAATATGGGGCTCAAATGAAAGGTATTCGGGAGTAGATTTCGAATCTGGCATACAAAATCAGATCGAAGTAGAGGGGGTCACGCCACCCCTCAAAAACGCCATTAGACCCATTATGACTATATGATACTTGGCTGAACCAATTTTCTTAAAATTTGCATAGATTGTGTACGTTTGTCTGGAAGGAACCATAGACTATATAACTTTTACATATCGGGTGGAGGCGGACCCTCCCCTTTACCTCAAAAACCCCAAAAATGGGTTATTTGACCCATTAAGAGACTCAAATGATAGATATTTTAGTGTAGAAAACGAATTTGATATCCAATTCTGGAGCCAAGAGTTTCTTGGGGTACGCCCTAAAGCAGCCCCTAAACTGAACTTCATTTCCCTTGGGGATACAGAACGAATTTGATATCTAATTTCAGTGCAAAGTGCCGGTGGCCTCCCCAATCCCAAAACCCACTCTAAACGGTTCATATTTACCGGCCATGGCAATATGGGGATTAAATTTAAGGAATTTGAAAGTGCAGCACGAATTTTATATTTATATTTGAGTCGAAATATCTGAGGTGCCATCCCTCCCCTAATGAGAATATTTACCTAAGGAAGAACATTACCACCAGGAACCGTCCCGCAGTGCCATGTATGGCATTTCACCTCGCTAGTGCCGCCAACATTAAGAGGGGATAAACACCGCTTTGTGCGATGTTCTCGCCAGGATTCGAACGCGTTCAGCGTCATAGGCTACAATGGCATGAATTCGATATCCGCATATAGGGCCGGCCCCGACTAAATTGATTTTTATGTCCTCCACCATAGGATGGGGGAACACTAATTTCGTCATTCCGTTTGTAACACATCCAAATATTGATCTGAGACCCAAAAAGTATATTAACTTTTTGATCGTCTTGACATTCTGAGTCGATTTAGCCACGTCCGACCCGTCTGACTGTCTGTCTGTCGAAAGCACGTAAACTTTCGAAGGATTAAAGCTACATGTAAAAAAATAATTCGTTTGACATAAAGGAAATGTTCGTTCGAAGCACTTTTGCAATTTAAGAGTTTTTGGTTGCACAACAAAGTGAAGGTCCTTTTACCGCAGACGAAGCTGCTAAAGGGTTTACAATAAACAAAGTTAGTGGAAATTGCAAATTTTGCCCATAAACATTCCACTAATTAACAGGGGTAAACTTCTCACATATCAATGAGTGCAGTACGATTCAAGTTTAAGCTCAATGATAAGGGGCCTCCTTCTTATAGCCGAGTCAGAACGGCGTGCCTCAGTGCGACACCTCATTGCAGAAAAGTTTTACACAGCATAGTACCTCACAAACCGCTGAAAATTTGTTCTGTTGGTCTGGCCAGGAATCGAACCCAGGCGTTCATGATAACCGCGGACATGATAACCTCTGCGCTACGGTGGCCTCCAAATAAAGTTAGTTAGGTTCAATAATACTACGTTAATGGCTAACGTTTCATATGTTGAGGCGAAACGTTGTATGGTTACAATAAAATCAAAACTTCGTGATAAAAGTTTGTCGTAAAAACTTTCCAAACGTTAATCTTTTGCGATTAGGCACTTGAAATTTTTTACAAATACTTTCCACTAGTGTAGGTCGGTTGGAATTGTAATGGACTTTATCGGTTCATGGACGTTTTGAAATACCTTCATTATAAACCGATTTTGGATCTAGACTTCTTGAGCCACCAGAGGGCGCAATTCTTATCCGATGTGGCTAACATTTTGTATGACGTGTTTTGTAATGACTTCCAATAACTGTGCCTAGTATGGTCTAAATCGGTTTAAAACTTGATATGGCTGCCATATAAACTGATATCGGATCTTGACTTCTTTAGTCACTAGAGGGCGCAATTATCCTCCGATTGAAATTTTACACCTGATATAGCTCCCATATAAATCGATCTCCCGATTACATTCTTGAGCCTCTACAGGGCGCAATTATTTGGCTGAAATGCACAATGACTTCCACTTTGGTCTTCAACAGCCACACCAAGTATGACCCCAATCGGTTCATAACTTGGTATAGCTCCAATAGCATAGCAATTCTTATCCATTATCCTTTGTTTGCCTATAAAGATATATCGGTCAAAGAACTTGACAAATACTATCCATGGTGGAGGGTATATAAGATTCGCAATTATTTGGCTGAAATCCACCATGACTTCCATTTTGGTCTTCAACAGCCAAACCAACCATTCCCCCAATCGGCTCGTAACTTTGTATAGCTCCAATAGCATAGCAATTCTTATCCATTATCCTTTGCTTGCCTATAAAAAGATATCAGGCAAAGAACTTGACAAATGCTATCCATGGTAAAGGGTATATAAGATTCCGCCCGGCCGAACTTAGCCCTTTTTTACTTGTTTTAAACCATACTTAAACTCGAAATCCAACACCTTCGCATTAATTAACCCCCACCTTAAAACAAAATAAATTAATACACCTGCACATAAACAATTTTGGCATCACACACACATTACCCGACATCTCATATGCAACAGTTTTCATACAATTCGAGCACAAATTGTTCATAAATTATTCATTATCCTTTTAGCGGGGTTTTATGGCATAAAACAAGTGTTGGTGTCTTTGGAATTGCAATTTAAGGCAATGTTAAAACTAAAGCCCACGTAATTTAAACAACAAATTTTCTGTCTTAGCTTTAGTCAACTTGAAAGGCAGTAGGAAATTGCCTTGATATGTATACAAATTTTGGCACCAACAAAGCCGCAGCATGACAGTGCATTTTCATTGTCTCATAAAGTTTTCAATAAATTTAGGAATGCCAAATGTTGATGTGGTACGAAAGAGAAGAAGTGATGGATGTGGGGTGGGGTGTTTTTTTGTTTTCCTATAAAAACATTTTAAAGTTAACCCATCATATTTCTCTGGTCACATAAAATATTGAAATTTATAAATTTTTCTTTGGGTACAAAGAATTTCAATTAGTCACTGCTTATAGTAGACATCATTCCAAGACATGAACCTTTTCCTTACGATTCAAAAAGTAACAAATTTATCTGTGTCACAGTAGTGGTGTAGGTCATTAAATCTTCAAAAACGAGAACAGTTCTTAGATCAGTTCATTTTAACCTAAACTACGTTCATAACAATTGATATAAAATTATGTTTTCTGCTTTACTATTCAATTGCCTAAAGGTTTGATGCATTTACAAGCTTAGCTAATTTGATAAAATCAAAGATACCAGCTGATTGAATGTTTGTTTTTACAAAATCTGTTTGTGTCTTAAGTCTTTTGATTTCCTAACTTTTCTCTCCCAGCTACTTGACCCATTTTATAATTACTATCGTGATTTGATGCAAATTATATTTCATCGTTTAGTGAACACATTACTGCAGCATTTGAGTAAAGCAATGCAATAAGTCTTCAAATGAAATATGAGCTCCAGGTTGTGTGGCCTGAAATTTTACAAAACAATGCACAAGGGCGTTAAATGTATTTTACAACAATTGGACGAGACGGACGTCTTTCATATTTCGGAAAGAACAGTGCGCATAAAAAATTTAGGTACGAAAATAAAAAAAAAAACTATTTGGTTGGTATAGAGTTTGAACAAAATTGGGAAATTTAATCTGGATCAACTTACGCATTATTGATCAATCACAACTTTAAAATGGTTTTGAAGGTAGAAGTTAAAAATGGGTATTTGGGGTATTTGGACAGCTACCTTTATAATTAAGTATTCGTTAGACGATAACAAGAAAATGCATATTATTTCAGTCGCAAATATTTTGCTGAGAATATTAATAACCTCGTTTATTTGAAGAAAACGATTGCTTTTTGCATCGATTTGTTGAGTTTGACCTAACTCACTCACAACTTATATAAAATTATGTTTTTGCTTCACCTCTAATTGTCTAAAGGTTCAAAACTATATCTAGAGATGCATTTACAGGCTTAGGTAATTTGATAAAAGCTTAGCTACCAACCTGAGCCGCTTTTTGATAAAAATTACTGTACCACTATTTCTGATAGAACTGATTGGAACTATTGGTTGCCCAAAAAGTAATTGCGGATTTTTTAAAAGTAAATGCATTTTTAATAAAACTTAGAATGAACTTTAATCAAATATACTTTTTTTACACTTTTTTTCTAAAGCAAGCTAAAAGTAACAGCTGATAACTGAAAGAAGAACGAATGCAATTACAGAGTCACAAGCTGTGAAAAAATTTTTCAACGCCGACTATATGAAAAATCCGCAATTACTTTTTGGGCAACCCAATACAATATCCCTGGTAACAGAAGTTACATAGACTTCTATACGGATGGTTCCAAACTAAACGACCAGGTGGGCTTTGGGGTGTACTCTAAAGATCTAGAACTGGTCATATTGAAGAGGTTACCCGACCACTGCAATGTGTATCAAACACAGATCCTTGCAATTAAGGAAGTGGTGGAATGGCTAAGATATAATGTCATTACGACGATTGGCATAAATATCTTCTCAGGCAGCCATTAAATCACTTTAGAAAGTATCTCTGAACACAAAAACCCCCCTCGACTGTCGCAGATCTCTACGAGACGGCTGAACAGTTCAAAATTCACCCGGGCCACAGAATTATCCCAGGGAATTCTAAAGCAGACGAGCTTGTAAAACTAGGATTTACCTTACACACTCCAGGAATACTGGAATCTGTGGGTATGCCTCTTGCGATATATAAGCTAAGTTTCAGCACCAGGCCCGAAGGGCAACGAATGGTAGATGGTCACAACGAGGGGGCTATGCGCATTCCAAAACTATGTGGCCTCATCTAGAATTGAAGAAGTCTTCTAATTTGCTGTCATTGGCTAGAACAGACGTTTCAATCGTTGTGTCCGTCATGACAGGTCACTGTCTAATCGGAAAACATGCTGACAGACTGAAGGTTGCCAGCAACGACTTTTGCAGAAGATGTATGGACATCGAGCAAGAAGAGACTATAGAACACCTTCTGTGTGTGTGTCCCGCACTAGCAATTAGAAGGAGTTCCACTTTAGGTTCTCACTTCTTTGAGATCCTGTCTGATTTAGCGGATGTGAACATTCGCAAGTTACTGGGATTCTCAAAGCGATCTGGATGGTTTAACGGTAGGAACTAGAAGGCATCTTCCTTCTTCTGTTCCTGTGGTATCACAATGGACGAAAACATCTAAGTGAGTCTGATGTCAGACAGTCACTTAAACCTAACCTAACTTGACCTAGCACCCAACTGTTTGTGTCCAAAGTTTTTTACTCTCTCAGATACTTGGGGCACTTTATAATCACTATCGTGATTTGATGCAAATTATATTTCATCGTTTGGTGAACTCATTGCTGAAATATGAGCTCCAATGTGGATACATTATGATAACTTGGAGTTCAAAAAGTCTAACGTTGACACCGGCCAATCAGTCAAATCAAAGCCGAAACCAAATATTCGTGGAGCCAAAGCATACACTGATTTTTGAGGAACCAGAAGGCTGTTTGGTAGTGTGAGCTGCAAAAATCACGTCAAACGATCACAGCGAACTTGTACCAAACAATGTAGCTTCGTTTGCAGAAAATAATCAACTCGAAACAATTAAAATTAAATTCGGCCGTGTTGAACTTTTGATACCCACCACCATGAATAGGAGCATATATATTGCAAATTTGCCCATTCCATTAAGGAACTGGTGCAAACTTCTCACAAATCAATGAGTGCTGTCCGATTCAATTTTAAGCTCAATGATAAGGAAGCTCTTTTTTATAGCCGCGTCCGAACGGCGTGCCGCAGAACGATACCTCTTAGGGAAGAAGTTTTTACATGGCAAAGATCCTCACAAATGTCGCCAGCATTAGGAGTGGATAACTACCACTGAAAAATTTTCTGATGTTCCTGCCAGGATTCGTACTCAGGCGTTCAGCGTTTAGGCGGACATGCTAAGCTCTGCGCTACGGTGGCCTCCACCTGTCCTGTTTTAATATTCAAACATGGATCGATGTGGATTATATTTGCATCACGTACCAATTCAAATGTAAATTTGCTCATGAACATTTCATTAAGAACTAGGAGTTCTCACATATTAATGAGCGATGCCCGCTGCAAGTTTAAGCTCAATGATAAGGGATCTCCTTTTTATAGACGAGTCTGAACAGCGTGCCGCATTTGACATCTCATGCCCCTGGAAGCCTAAATTTTTATCCGATGGGGCTAAAATTTTGCACGTAGTATTCTGTTATGACTTCCAACAATCGTGTCGCGTACAGGCCAAATCCTTTCTGTAAATTTTTGGCAGAATCCATGGTGGTGGGTTTCCAAGATTAGACCCCGCCGAACTTGGCACGCTTTTACTTGTTTGTTTTGTTCTCCAATATACTTTTTTTTTTTGATTTCTTCTTAGGAAGAGAAATAGTGCAATAGACATGGCAAACACGTTCCATGGCGGTTGGTAAATAAGATTCAGCCCACCCCACATGCTTTTACACATTGTACCTATCCATTTGCCGCCGAGTGTTGATATCATTCACACATCTTTACACACACAATAATACGTTTGGAACGCAGCACTTAAAATCATGGAGGGTGTAAGGCAATTTAAGCATTTTAACGCCACTCAATCATACCCCCGGCACCCATTCACATTTTGTTCCCCCAACAATGTTGCAGTAAATTTTTGTGGCTGACTGTCGGTCGTATTAACATGAGGTTACAGCGATTAACATAAATATGTTACACATTACTAACATAATTATTACATCACTTCAAGCACACCATGTGCTATTTCAAGATGGTTAGGTTGTTAGAAAATAATTACGACTGTCAAAATTTGCGTGAAAAAAAATGTGTGCCAACAAAGAGGAAATTGAAGACAACCCCAAAAACCGGCTAAATTCGTATTAAGACTTGCCAAAGACTGTGAAGAATTGTTAATAAACCTCTATGACAAGCACAATTTGTTTATAGCAGCTTAAGAGACACCTAAAGCAAAATTATTTGCAAAGTTAGGAAACTTTGAGAAACCAAAATTGGATTTGAAAAATCGTTGTGCTCTTTTGTTGTTTGTCGTTCGCTGGTCATTCATTCGATAAACCATAGACTGACTTATATGGTTGATTGAATTTATTGATTGTTAAAAAATATCATTAGCCATGATCCATTGCAAATTGCATGTGTTTTTGGTTCTCCCAACCAACCGCCCCTGCGTCCATCCATCCATCCGCAAGTCTCTAAAGGCTATCTACGTTAAATCACCACACCTTTAAAATTTTGTACTAATTTCATGTCATTTTAAATTTTGTCTTGTTGGTTATTTTCTGTAACATTACTAGCTTTGTTGTTATTTGTTTATATATACAGCGGTCAAAAAAAGTATTCATCATTAGCAAAATTGATAATAAATTCACTTATTTTGGGTAATTGAAGAAAATTTAAAGTAAACAAATAATGCAGTTTTATGCAATAGTTTATTTTTCGTAATATGTTTTAAAATAAATTCAAAAAATAAATTTAATTAGCGCAAAAAATGCAATTTTATATAATAACACCAAAAACAGAACAAAAAAAGTATTCATCATTGATGTGCTATCATCAAAGTCAAATTCAAATATTATTTGGGAATCCCCCTTTTCTGTTTTATTTAGTAAAGGAGGCTTTGCCCTTGACAGCAAATATTTAATTTCATTGAAAATATAGTTTTTGTCAAAATGGGTCGTAAGCAAAACGAGGTTTCTGATGAGGTAAAAGTTTTGATAATAAAACACCACAGGAATGGTTTAACTCAAAAAACTATCAGTGAAATATTAAATAGACCACGATCTACTATACAATCCATCATCAGAAAGTGGACAGAAACGAAAACTGTTGACAATAAACCAAGATCTGGTCGACCAAAAGCACTTTCAGTTGGAGATGTGCGTTGGCTAGTGCGGCAAGTTCAGAAAACTCCGAAGACAAATGCGACCATTCTTCGTAAAAACACTATGGAATATTTAGGGAAGGAAGTTACTACACAAACAATTCGAAATACACTCAAAAGGCATAGTTACAGAGGAAGAACTGCACGTAAGAAGCCCTTTATAAATAAAATAAACCGAGTGAAAAGGCTAAACTTCGCAAAAATGTATGTAAAACAGCCCGAATCATTTTGGAAAACAGTCATTTTTGCAGACGAGAGCAAGTTTAATCTTTTTGGGTGCGATGGAAAGGTCATAGTGTACAGAAAACCAAATACAGAGCTTGAAGAACGAAACACAGTTGCTACTGTAAAACATGGTGGAGGTGGTTTAATGGTTTGGGGGTGTATGGCGGCTTCAGGAGCGGGAAATCTTGAAATTATTAATGGAGTAATGGATCATAAGTATTACATTGACATTTTAAAGAGGAATTTAAAAGATAGTGCTGTAAAACTTGGGCTTGGTAATAACTTTCAATATTATCAAGATAATGACCCCAAACATTCTGCTTTAAATAGCAAGATGTAGATGCTGTATAACTGCCCCAAAGTCATTAAAACTCCTCCTCAAAGTCCCGACTTGAACCCAATTGAACATCTTTGGGAACATCTCGAACGCAAATTGAGAACGCGCAATTTTTCGAGCAAGAGTCAAATGCAACAGGTGATAATGGAGGAATGGACTAATATAGACCAAAATATAACCGCTAAATTAGTCCAATCGATGTCAAACCGTTTAAAAGAAGTTATAAGACGCGGTGGTCGAATAACAAAGTATTAATTTTTTTAAATTATGTTATTTATTTTTTTGTTTTTTTGCAATGATGAATACTTTTTTTGTTTAATTTTTTGTGTTCAGCTGTAAAATGGCCCTTTTTGTTCCAATAAATACTATTTTTTTCTTTAAAAACAATGAAATTGTGTACATATATATCACACAAGCACTACTGCATCATTAGTTTAATATGTTTTTACTCCAATTGTCTTTTGTAGACTTATTAAAAAAAAAAACATTGAATGATGAATACTTTTTTTGACCGCTGTATATCTTGTTTTGTTTTTGCATACTCGTAACTCTGTTCCACAAACATTTTTGTTACGGTGAAAGAGAACAATGACCCCCACCTGTTTTAAATAGTTATGGTATTATTGTGGCTCCGCATTGTGGGTTGTGCCTATGTGCATACCCTCGTAATTTTGCCACAAAATTTATTTTCAACACGAAAACGTGTTCGAAATTGAAATTCGATAGATATATAAATAGGTAATGCGAAACACACACAAATAACATAAACTTTGTTGTGCACGAACTACTTAGTTTGAATCAAATCGGTGGAGTATTTTTTGGGCAATGCTTTAAAAAATAATTACAAACTTTTTTGAGCAAAAATAATATTGAGTCACTCATACAAATATGCATATAAAATTAATTTTAACAAATGTATTTCCCTAACTACAGAAAGGCGGATTGGGATAAAATTCGACACAAATTCTGCACTTCTATCCCTTCTAGACCAGAAAAGGAAGTGACAACTACGCAGGATATAGACATAATGGTCAAGCGGATCTCGAAGGCCCTGAATGACTCACTTATGTTAGCATGTCCTAGTGCTAAGCCAAGGGGCAAACCGCGACCGCCATGGTGGGTGCCAGAGCTGGTTGGTCTAACGAAGGACTGCAGAAAACTCTTCGAAAGCTGAGCTTCGAAGACTGAGCTTAGAAAATGTAAGGGTGAGCTGAGAAAGGCTCGGAACAAATCCTGGGTTGAATTATGCAGCTTCGTGGAGGATACATCTGAGGCCTCTAGGCTAAGGAAGATTCTGTCCTCGAGGCCTATTAAGGTGGGGTCAGGTTCAGAAGTCAGACAATGTATGGACAATGTCTAGTGAGGAAACACTAGAACTACTCGTTGTTATACATTTCTCGGTAAATTCTGAAACGGAAAACGTGGCGCCAGAAGAGGTTGTCACTGATATGCAGTCGTCGGAGGTTATAAGGGAAATTGCGTCTAAGCCGAAAATCCTTTGGACGATAGGAAGTTTCGACTCCTTTAAGTCGCCAGGCTCTGATGATGTATCACCGATTGAATTACAAGCTGTGTCTGATAGACTGGTTCCTTGGTTTAGGTAGATAAACTCTGCTTGTATCAGAATGTCATATATACCTATGGGCTGGAGGGAAACGAAGGTCAATTTTATTCTGAAAGCAAAAAAACCTTACCACACGAAAGCGGAAGATTTTCGTCCTATTAGTCTGTCATCTTTTATGTTGAAGACTCTTAGAGGTTGAAGAAACATATCTTAGGGTAAAATATCCCTGGAAATGGCCTGTCACGACAGCAGCTTGCATATAGTAAGGGCAAGTCCAGTGAAACAGCCCTTCACGGTCTAGTCGGCTACATAGGGGGTTCTCTCGCTGTCAAGGAATATAAAATTGCAGCATTTCTTGACATTGAAGGGGCTTTCAATAATATAAAACCGACGTCAATCATGAAGGAGTTGGTGTTTCTAGAGATCAACTCTACCGTAAGAAAGTTTATTGATAACTTCCTTACTAAAAGATGCATTACGGCAGGCTTGGGATTTATGAATCCAAAAAAATGGGTCAGCTGAGGAACACCTCAAGGAAGTGTAGTATCTACTCTACTTTATGATATAGCCAGTAATGTTAATACTTCTAAAGTGCAAAGATCCGAACGAGCTATGTAGAAATGCCGATTCTGCGGCAGTTCATGCCATCGCGGTATAATCGAGGCGAGTATAGGAAACCTGGAAAGAGTGGAAGAGGTTTCCGACCGGAGACCGGAGATGACATTTGAGGTCGAGTGCGAGGCATTGATGCCAGCGGCACAGTCTTGGATTGGCGGAACAGTAGTATTGTCATCTGGATGCCAGCGGCACTGTGTTGGATTGGCGAAACACTAGTATTGTCATCTGGAAGATCATGTTACACGGATGGATCTAAGCTAAAGAACAGAGTGGCCCTGGGCGTCCACATTGAGCACCCTGTGACTGAGATCTGTTTTAGACTGCCTGACCATAATACGTTCCTGCAGGCGGGGTGTGGTGTGGTGTTAACGCGAGGAATTCGAGTGATCTGATCACCCAAACTTCTGTAAAACCAGCAAAAATTCAAGCTTCTTGGAACCGAAGAAGGATGATCGAGAGACCGGTTTACACGGGAGCAATATCCGGTTATAGACTGATTTGAACCGTATTTGGCACAGTTTTTGGTCGTAATAGAACACCGCGTGCAAAATGTCATCCAAATCAGACAAAAATTGCGGCTTGTATGGGCTCCATAAGTCAAATCGGGCGATCGGTTTATATGGGAGCTAAATCAGGTTATTGACCGATTCGGACCGTTCCTAGCACATTTGTTGGAAGTCATAACGGAACACTATGTGCAAAATTTCAGCCAAATCGGGAAAAAATTGCGGCTTCTAGGGGCTCCAAAAATAAAATCGGTAGATCGGTTTATATGGGAGATATATCTCAATCTGAAGCTATATGGACCATTTGCCATTACCAACGATCTACATTTATATTAAGTATCTGTGCAAAATTTCAAGCGGCTAGCTCTACGCGTTCGGCCGCTAACATAATTTCGACAAACGGAAGGGCGGCCAGACTTGGCTAGATCGACTCAGAACGTTGGACGAATATTTCGACGTGTTACAAACGGAATGATTAGATTACTCCATCCTATGGTGATGAGTATAAAAAGAAATCAACTGGACTTGTAGGCCGTACAGGACAAAATAGGACTGCTACGAAATGTTTTTGGTTTTAGCTCTCCAATTTGGGTTGACATACAAAGATTCTGTGGATCTTTGGTGAAACAAAAAACAAATTATTTTCAAAACGCTATTTTACGATCTAGCGAATCGTGCGGGGATAGTTAACATTTAATACCATGTCCCAGAATCGTAGTGTTGGGTTTAAAAACGAAAGCCCATTCCGTATTCCTCTCATTTTTATAACCTTCACCACCACTGTGCTACAGGGTATTATAAGTTTGTGTATTTTTTTGCAACGCTAAGAAGGAGAAGAGCTAGACCCAGTGATAACTATACCGATCGCCTCAGAATCAATTTCAGATTAGATTTTGCCATGTCCGTTTGTCCGTATGTGAGTCCATTTATTCTTGAAATCAAGGCACAGGTCGTATTTGTTGTCCAATCGTCACGAAATTTTGCACATGTCCCTTTTTTTGCCTAGGGACTAACACTACGGATTTTGATAAAAATTGGTTCAGATCGGAACCGATCTGCACAAAATTTGGCATGGATTTATTTTGCTCATCTTATCCTATCTGCGAGACTTCATCAAAATCGGTTCAGATTTGGATATAGCTTCCATATTTATTTATCGCCGATTTGCACCTATATGGCCGTAGTAACAACAATTTTCAAACGATCTGTTCGAAAAAAATCAGTTCAGATTAAGATATAGCTCTCAAATAGATATATCTGTTTCCCGAATTTTTAATTGTAGGGTAGATGTAAGGTATTATTTATTCGGCTCCGCCCGACTTTTGCATTTTCTTACCGATAAATGGATATGTTTCTACCCTTATGGCAACTTAAAAACACGAAACTGGTATATAACTTTTGGATCGAATAACCTGAGGGAGCACCTCACAGACAAAAGTCCTAAATTGATATGCTACACGATCAGATCCGTAATCTAGTAAAAAAAATGTTTAGCTTCAGGCGTCTTAGGGCCACCCTACCCTTAAAAAGCCACCAAAGGGCATGTTAACTGTTTGCTGGAATATGCGGTACGAATGAAAGGTACTTGGTAGTAGAGTACGAATCGAATCTGATATTATTGTGGGTGATATCAAAAACCACCTAATAGGGGATGGAACTATTTTGCACTCTGATATTAATAATTGTGACCAAGTATTTAGGACGGCGCTCCACTTACAAAAAATCCCCAATGTATACCGATTGGGACAATATGGGAGTTAAACAAAGATCTGGGTCTCAAATACATGATATTTGAGAGTAGAATACGAATTTTATATATAAAGTGTTTGCCCCCAAAGGAGGCATATAACCGGATCGGACCAATAAGGGACTCAAATATGAGATATTGAAAAGTACAGTAGTATGTGAGAAGTTTGCTCCTGTTTCTTAATGGAATGATCATGAGCAGTTTGCTTTGTACCAAATTGATATGAAAATTGCGAAGGAAGTGTAAGGTCACAAGGGATCAGAAGAGTCATAGAGAAACAAAACAAACAGTATTGGCCTCAAAGGAGACATGTAGCCGGATCGGAACAATAAGGGACTCAAATAACAGATATTGAGAGGCACAATACTATGTGAGAAGTTTGCTCCTGTTGCTTAATGGAATGATCATGGGCAGTTTGCTTTGTAGTAATTTGATATGAAAATACAGAAGCAAGTGTAAGGTCACAAGAGATCAGAAGAGACATAAGAAAAACCTTCATGCCTTATACCATGAGAATTGGTCAAATAGTATTGCAAATATGACGCCAAATAAACTTCCAATGCAGTACAATTGATAAAGACTTTGTGACTTTCACACTGTTATATATTTGGGCTTACAATAAGAATAAAAATATCCAAATATAGCGCCTGTTATTGCACACTTACTATGTTGGCTACACAACATAGTAAGAGTAGCAATGGATACTTTCCGCAGTATTCCTTTTTGGCAGTGCCTTATTTGGGCCAATATGATTTTAATGATTACAAGCTCCAATATCTGTGGTCATGTTTCTTTTAGTTCTTAAAATTTTAAAGAAGCCTTAAAATAATTTAAAAACACAAAACCCACGACTCAACAATTTTTCTTTTCTTGGCCAAATATAATTGTGTTAATGAAATAAAATAAACAACATATTACCAAATTGGCCTGATTAAAACGAAAGACTTAAGAAACAAACCTTAAATGGTATGAACTAACAGGCATTTTTTATGGTTGGCAAATTTCCAAAGAAACTATTGCCCAGAAAACTCAAAAACACCAACTTACAAAGAACAACTACATAACATCACCTAGAAGTCGTTTACATACTATCAGGAACACTATAGCACACACTTTGCTGTGTGTTATATGTGTACTCTAGACAGACAGTTAGCCTAGCAAATAATGATGCTAGACTTTGAATACCAACAAGTTGACGTTTATGTTATGGTGTTTTATTTTATTTTTGTCTTCTTCTTTATCTACTTCTTTTACATATCGGCCAAATCAGACGTTTTTTGACTACAAATCGTGACACAGTTTCATCAGCAAACAAATGAATTTATAAATAATTTCTTTGTGTTGATGACACTAATTGAAACGTCACGTTTTATAATCAACCATTTATCCAGTCATCCACCAAGCAACAAAAAAAAATGGTATGATCATACACAATAACAATAACAAAAGAGAAAAAAAGCGAACTCTTGACATGTGGATGTCTACGCAGGCTCATTGTTGGTTCATTACAATATTTTAAAGAAAACCAGCTGCTTGGCAAAATTTCCTGATTTGTGTTGGTGTTGTTGTCTTTTTTTGTCTTGAGTTGCTTCAAATCTAGTGAAAAATATGCAATTTCCCCAAAAACATGTAATCACCGCGCTAGCCAAATGTACTTCCTTGGAAAACGGCATGCCTCGTTATTAGATTACTACAATGCAAATGTGCATTTAAACGAAGTACCTTTGTTCATAGTTCCATTTGTTGCTGCCAAGCTACGAAAGCGATTCAAAAGAGAAAGATGTTCATTTGTAGCTTACCTTTGTACTGCAGCCATTATTTATGCAGCTAGAAAAGTGACATTTTATCATATGAACATCAAATGTAAATTAACAACTAACATATGTTGCGGCTTCTTCACAGAGTTGGTGGAGATAAGGCCCGTGAGAAACACATGGTTAACACTATGATAAGATGTAATACTTTTCTATTTACGAAAATTAAAGCAATTAGCAAAAAAAGGACAAAATAATTTATTTTGTTAGGCAAGAAAATTTGAAGATGAATTATTTTCACATTTTGTCTTTAGCGAAAATTTCACTGAAATTTTGGCTTTGGAAAAAATTCCATTGAAATTTTGTGTAAAGAGAGGAAACTTCTTTGGAGAAAATTTTACTGACATTTTAGCTCTTCAGAAAATTTTAATCACAATTTAAGTTTAAATTTTACTCAAATTTTGTCGTTGAGGATAATTTTGGACAAAATTTGTCTATAGAAAAATTTTGATTGAATTTTTATTTTAAGATCTACTTTTGTTAAAATTTTGTCTTAAGAGGAAATTTCATTAAAATTTTGTCTTAGCAAATTTGTAATTTCAGAAAATATAACTGACATTTTTTTCTTTAGAGAAAATTTTACTGAAATTATGTCTTTGGAGAGAATTTCACTAATATTTTGTTTGTACTCAGGAAAAATTTCACTGAAATTTTATCGTTAGAGAAATTTTCTCTAAATTTCTTTCTTAAGATAAAATTTCTCTACAACTTTAGCTTTAGAGAAAATTTTCAATAAAACTTTTGATTTTAGAGAAAACTAAAATTTCTTCTTTAGAAAAAAGTTAACTGAAATTTTGTCTATGGAGAAAATTTCACCGAAATTTTGTCTTTAGAGAAAATTTCACCGAAATTTTGTCTTTGGAGAAAATTTCACCGAAATTTTGTCTTTAGAGAAAATTTCACCGAAATTTTATCTTTAGAGAAAATTTTACTGAAAACTTTGTCTTTAGGGAAATTTTTATTGAAATTTTGTCTTTAGAGAAAATTTTACTGAAAACTTTGTCTTTAGGGAAATTTTAATTGAAATTTTGTCTTCAGAGAAAATTTTACTGAAAACTTTGTCTTTTGGGAAATTTTTATTGAAAACTTTGTCTTTAGGAAAATTTTTATTGAAATTTTGTCTTTAGAGAAAATTTTACTGAAAACTGTGTCTTTAGGGAAATTTTTATTGAAATTTTGTCTTTAGAGAAAACTTCACTAAAATTTCGTCTTTAGAAAAAAGTTAACTGAAATTTTGTCTTTGGAGAAAATTTCACCGAAATTTAGTTTTTAGAGAAAATTTCACCGAAATTTTATCTTTAGAGAAAATTTAACTGAAAACTTTGTCTTTAGGGAAATTTTTATTGAAATTTTGTCTCTAGAGAAAATTTTACTAAAAACTTCGTCTTTAGAGAAAACTTCACTGAAATTTTGTCTTTGGAGAAAATTGCACTGAAATTTTGGATTTAAAAAAAATATCACTCAAATTTTGTATTTTAAGAATTTTTTATTTCAAGCTATATCAGGATATGGACCGATTTAAACCATATTTAGCACATATGTTTAGGGTCATAGAAGAATTCGTTGTTCGTCAATGTCAGCCAAATCGGATAATAATTGCGCCTTCTAGAAGTTCAATAATTCAAGATCCGAGATTGGTTTATATGGGAGCTGCAAATGCAAATTTTGCTTATGAACATTCCACTAAGGAACAGGGGCAAACTTCTCACATATCAACGAGTGCAGTTCGATTCAAGTTTAAGCTCAATGATAAGGGGCCTCCTTTTTATAGCCGAGTCCAAACGGCGAGCCGCAGTGCGACACCTCTGTGGAGAGAAGTGATCAAGGTACAGGTCGCATTTATTGTCCGATTATCATGAAATTTTGCACTTTTTTTTTGGCCCAAGGACAAACCCTATTGAGATTGAAAAAAATCTGTTCAGATTTAGATATAGCCCCCATATATATGTTTCATCCGATATGGCTTTTTAAGGATATAAAAGTCACAATTTTAATCCGATCTTTACAAAATTTGGCATGAGGTGTTTAATTTGACGTCCTCATATTTGTGCAAGATTACGTCAAAATCGGTCCTGATTTAGATATAGCTCCCATATATAACTTTCATCCGATATGGGTTTTTAAGGTTGTAGCAGCCACAATTTTGGCCCGATCATTACAAAATTTTGCATGAGGTTTTTTCTATAAAGTCCCAATACGAATGCAAAATTTCATAAAAATCGGTTCAGATATAGATATAGCACCCACGTGTATCTTTCATCCGATATGACCTTTTAAGGCTGTAAAAGCCACAATTTTGGTCCGATCTTTACAAAATTTGGATGGGGTGCATTATTTGGGGTTTTCATATATGTGCAAAATTTCATAAAAATCGGTTCAGATTTAGATATAACTCTTTCATCCGATATTGACTTTAAGCCTGTAGGAGCCACAATTTTCGTATGCCACAAATTTCAATGGGTATGAAGCCACAAATTTCAATGGGTATGCAATATTAAAGTCTAACTGGATTTGTAGATAAGTTCCATATATTAAAAGTACTACGTACACAAGATGGTGTAGGGTATCATATAGTCGGCTCCGCCCGACTTTTGCCTTTTCTTACTGGTTTTATTTTGTGTCAATTTTGCGCATAATCAAAGAACTTAGCACGTTTTTAATGGTTGAAGTTTTGTTTTGAGTAAAAATATAAAAGTTTTTACAATCGGATATTGTCCGTAAGGCAGAAACAGTTTTTTGGCTTTATAATAGTATTAGAGCTGGTTTCCTAGATCACGATTTTGTTTGGCACCTCACCAAACTCATCGTTAGGTTCTTTCAAAAAGCAATAGAAATAGTTTTGTTTACATCTCTTTCGAGACGAGCTCGATGATCGGAGATTTTCTTTGCGAATAGAAAACAAAAGCCAGAGATAGCAACACACACCAACAACTATGGGACGCATTTCGTCTTTGATTAGAAGACTTTTCAGCCATATTATGCGTGATGGCTTCAAGGGCCGTGGGTTAATATGTTGTATTTGAATCTTATTAATTGCGAAAACAACTCTATGATACAATTACCACATTAACCACGCTCGACAACCTTGTCTATTAGCTGTACTTTTTCCCAATGCATGTGTTTTTTTTTTAATATTTACTAAAATTGTGTCTTTGGAGAATATTTCACTATTCTTCGTCTTCGTAGAAGATGTTACAAAAATGTTGTCCCAAGAGACTTGTTTTTCTTAGTTTAATTAATTTCGGATTACTAAGGCTTTCCCACAAAGCTATGAATTGCATCAAGGCCCCTTGTCTTCATGAACGTTTGCACACTCTATCCTGTGTCACAAAAAACCACGATTTGAACTCAAAAAATCCACAACATCACAGTTGATTGACTTATAGCTGGTTATTGCAAATATTATTTCTTTTTATTTCAAACTTTTTAGTAAGCGGACATTTTTTTTTTTTTGTAAGGAAAAAAAAAGTGTTTCCACATCGCAACTACCGGTCTCTTGTAAAAATGAAAGTAATTGTAGTATTTATAAATATGCAATAGAAAAAAACACACACACACACACACTACAGATTGTCATGTATTATGTGCTTTATATCTTCCACATATTGCAATGGGCTATTTGTCAAGCCAAAGCAGTTGACTGCAGACTTCCTGACTGCTGTGAAACGTCTTGTAGTGCTATCGCCCATGTGACAGAGTTTTTCTCTTCATTTATTTTCTTGTTTGTTTCACGTCACTGACATGTGTAATTAAATCAATTTGATGTGTATGGGGGTTTTTCTTTGATTACATATCAATTTGGGGGCAAATTATAGGTTGCTGACTCCTTTATGCGGTTAATCTTAAGTAAAAACCAATAAGTTTTCAAACATCATTGGCTGGTTTGAAAATTTATTACCGTTAAGTAGCGCTTTTTTCCTAAAATCTCTCTATGGGTATTTTTATGTTGAATTGCAATCAGTTCAATTCAAGTAGGTGTAATGGTTTTATAAAAACTGTTTTCTGGTATGATGTAAAAAAATACTAGAGCGTATGCAACAGAAATCACATTTTAAGTGATTATTTCCTTTTTCAAACGATTATAAACTGATTTTTTATAATAACAGTTACTTAAGATATAATACCTCAGTTGTTAATTAAAATCAATTGTTGGTACATAGTTTTTCTTAATTCTTGCAAAAGCAAAACTTGTTTGCTTTAAAGATTTTTTATTGCATTGGACTTTCAGGTTTGTGTCTTAAGTCTTTTGATTTAATCAATCTGAAAGATCCCTCTGACAGAATGTTCTCATCTTTTAGACTTTTTAACAGATATAAAAACCAGTCTAATGCAGATATGTTATAGTATTAAAATAAATAATTATCTGTGATTTAATACTTCTTAAGGAGGTATTGTCGACATACGCCTATAATTGAAAAGTTCAAACCTGTATCATTTTAATCAGCTCAGCACGCATTTAGTGTATACTAAATTAAATACAATCCTCGTACACTATGAGTGTCTTCTTTTTCAGTTCTTTTTGAGTTGAATTTTTGGTTTATAATTTTGTACAAACACAAGCAGTTGCAATACTAAGAAGGTCAAACTAAATCGCAAAGTTATGGAATCGAAATCTTTTGGTTTCTACTTCAATAGATTTGAAAGACCATATTGCATAACAGTGGCGGTCTAAAATTTGACTTAATACACATTGGTTATCTTTTCCCTAATACCTTTGGTTAAGGTAGCAAACTGATTGTTAGTAGAGATTGAAGGTTCTTTAAGTCCATTCCGTATCCAATTATTCGATTGTGGTGATATCGATTCGCCAAGGCCTTACGTTTAGCTACCATGTTGCGATAAACGTGAAGATGAAACATTTTCATGATGTTGGATGCTCTTATTCGTCGCCATGAATAATTTTAATTTATTCTCCAAAAACCTTTTGTTTATGTGGCATATTGACAAGAACAGGGCACCTGAACCCAGTTTTGTCTACTAGATGCGATCTATACTTCCAAATAAATTTCAGCCATTATCAGGCTAAATGACCCTTTTGTTGCCCGAACCACATCCTGATTCGATTTAGCTATGTCCGTTTGTCTGTCTATCTGCCCATGAATTCTTGTGATCAACACCAACATTCAAACAACAATTTTATACCCACCACCGAAAGATGGGGTGTGTTCATTTCGTCATTCCGTTTGCAACACATCGAAATATCCATTAGCGACCCTATAAAGTATATATTCTTGATCGTCGTAAAAATCTAAGACGATCTAGCCATGCCCGTCCGTCTGTCTATTGAAATCATGCTACAGTCTTGAAAAATGGAGATATTGAGCTAGCACAGATTTTTTTTGTACATAAGCAGGTCAAGTTCAAAAATGGGCTATATCGGACTATATCTTGATATAGCCCCATATAGACCGATACACCGATTTAGGGTCTTAGACCCATAAAAGCCATATTTATTATCCGATTTTGCTAAAATTTGGAAAAATGAGTTGTGATAGAGCCTCGACATTTTTTTGCCCATTCGGTCCAGAATTGCATATAATTGCCATATAGACCGATCTCTCGATTTAAGAATTTAGGTCCACAAAAGACGCATTATTGTCCGATGTCGCCGAAATTTGGGACAGTGAGTTGCGTTAGGTTCCTCGACATTTTTCTGCAATTTCATCCAGATCGGTCCAGATTTGGATACAGCTGTCATATAGACCGATCTCTCGATTTAAGGTATTGGGCCCATAAAGGCGCATTTTTGTCTGATTTCTCTGAAATTTGGGACAGTGCGTTTTGATAGGCCCTTCGTAATCCTTCTTCAATTTAACTCAGATCGGTTCAGATTTGAATATAGCTGCCATATAGACCGATCCCTCGATTTAAGGTCGTGGGCGCATAAGGCACATTTTTTTGTCTGATTTCTCTGATATTTGGGACAGTGCGTTTTAATAGGCCCTTCGAAATCCTTCTTCAATTTGGCTCAGATCAGTCCACATTTGGCTATAGCTGCCATATAGACCGATCTCTCGATTTTAGGTATTGGGCCCATAAAGGGCGCATTTATTGCCTTTTTTTTAATTTTTAACAGTGAGTTGCGCTAGGGCCTTCATCATTCTTCTTGAATTTTGCACAGATCGCTCCAGATTTGAATATAGCTGTCATATTGACCGATCTCTCGATTTAAGGTTTTTGACCCATAAAAGGCGCATTTATAAACCGATTTCGCTAAAATTTGACACAGTGACTTATGTTAGGCTTTTCGTCCGTATCGTATATGGTTCAGATTGGTTTTTATTTGGATATAGCTACGAAATAGACAAATATTTTGTTATACAAAATTAAACAATGACTTATACATTAGACCACTCAGTGTCCGTGCCGAATTTGGTCCAAATCGGACCTTATTTCGATATAACTTCTAGGGGCGCATAAATTATGAATTTTTCACCGGCTTACGACGAAAGGTGGGTTACGTATATACCCGAGGTGGTGGGTATCCAAAGTTCGGCCCGGCCGAACTTTACGCCTTTTAACTTGTTCTTTACTCCACAAAACATTTCATTTGAACCTCACATTATGCTGATTGATCCATAAATGTTTTACGATTTTTTGGGATTATAGTGGACGGTATAGAGTTATTAACCAATTTGAACCATATAGTTGTTGAAAGCCAAAACAAAGCATTTCATACTTAATTTCAGACAAATCGGATAATATTTACGCCCTCTCTCGGCTGAAGAAATTAAGACCCGAAATCTGTTTATATAGGAGCTATATCAGGTTAAAAATCGATGTGGACCATTCTTGGCATGGTTGTTGATGGTCAAACCAAAACATTTGGTGCAAAATTTCAGCCAAATCGGATAATAATTGCGCCCTCTCGCGGCTCAAGAAGTCAAGATCCGATATCGGTTTATATAGCAGTTATACCAAAACATGGACTGATTTGGCCCATTTACAATCCCAACCGATCTGCACAAATAAGAAGTATTTATGCAAAATTTCAGTCACCTAGCTTTACTCCTTCGAAAGTTAGCTTAGGTTAGGTTAGGTTTAAGTGTCAGTCTGCCATCAGACTCACTTAGACGTTTTCGTCCATTGTGATACCACAGGAACAGAAGAAGGAAGATGCCTTCTAGTTCCTACCGTTGAACCATCCAGATCGCTTTAATAAGCCCAGTAACTTGCGAATGTTCACATCGGCTAAATCAGACAGGTTCTCAAAGAAGTGAGAACCTAAAATGGAACTCCTTTTAACTCCTAGTGCGGGACACACACACAGAAGGTGTTCTTTAGTCTCTTCTTTCTCGATGTCCCTACAGCTTCTGCAAAAGTCGTTGCTGGCAACCTTCAGTCTGTCAGCATGTTTTCCGATTAGACAGTGACCTGTCATGACGGACACAATGATTGAGACAGCAAAACGGAAGACCGAAGAGGTATAGATGTCTAGATGAGGCCACATAATTTTGGAATGCTCGAAGCCCCCTCTATCATTCGTTGCCCTTCGGGCCTGGTCCTGAAAACTAAGCTTACATGTCGCTAGAGGCATACCCACAGATTCCAGTATCCCTGGAGAATGTAAGTTAAATCCTAGTCTCGCAAGCTCGTCTGCTTTAGAATTGCCTGGGATATCTCTGTGGACCGGCACCCAGAACAGGTGAATTTGGAACTGTTCAGCCATCTCGTTAAGAGATCTGCGACAGTCGAGGGCGGTTTTTGTGTTAAGACAGACAGACGGACGGACGAATGTGGCTAGATCGACTTGAAATGTGAAGATTTTTTGGGTCTCAGATCAATATTTCCATGTGTTACAAACGGAATGTTGAAATTAGTATACCTCCATCCTATGGTGGAGGGTAAAAAAATTAGAGAATACATGATATAGGCTTTTCGGAAATTATTATAGCATTCACCATAGGATAAGGTTTATACGAATATTGTTATGGCATTTGTGACACCTTAAATTATTTGTCAAAGGTCATATAGAGTATATATTTTCTTGATCGTCATGACATTTTAGTTGATCTAGCTATAGGTACGTCCATCTGCCAAAATCATGTTATTTTTCGAAGGAATTAATGTAAAGGGTCGAGTCGGGCTGTATTAAGAAAAACCCCATGGAAAGTATGGTCCAAATCAATCTAACAAAAATTTGGCCCAAAAATTCACTTCAAATATTTGTCATACCTTTAAGTGGATAATTGCCAAATTTCAAGAAAATCGTTTCAGATTTACAAAATTTTTCCTATTTTAACAACTTTGTAACATGTCTTCTTGCCTTGTTAGTTCATGTTGAAGAATTTGTTATTCATGTTGATGAATTTTCTATACTTACACAAATTTTCTTAGACTTTAACGAAGTCTCAAATACTAAAACTCACCTGAAAATAAAGAAAAATAATTGAGTATTAAGATTAGCCATTGGCAAAGCAGTTTTTCCTATTATTTTTATAAACTCCACCATATGATGGGGGGTATACTAATTTCGTCATTCTTTTTGTAACTCCTCGAAATATTCATCCAAGACCCCATAAAGTATATATATTCTCGATCTTCATGACATTTTAAGACGATCTAGCTATGTCCGTCCGTCTGTCCGTCCGTCCTTCCATCCATCTGCCTGTTGAAAGCGCGCTAACTTTCGTAAGAGTAAAGCTAGCCGCTTGAAATTTTGCACCTTTTATTAGTGTAGGTCGGTTGGGAATGTAAATGGGCTATATCGATTCATGTTTTGATATAGCTGCCATATAAACCGATTTTGGATCTTGACTTCTTAAACCACTAGAGGCAACAATTCTTATCCGATTTGAATGAAATTTTACATAAGGTGTTCTGTTATGACTTCCAACTACTGTGCTAAGTATGGTTTAAATCAGTCAATAACCTGATGTAGCTATCATATAAACCGATCTGGGGTCTTGACTTCTTGAGCGTCTAGAGGGCACAATTCCTATTCGATTTGGCTGAAACTTTGCACGCCGTGGTTTGTTATAACTTCCAACAACTGTGCTAAGTATAGTGTAAATCGATTCATAACCTGATATAGCTGCCATATAAACCGATCTTGAATCTTGACTTTTTGAGCCACTAGAGGGCGCAATTCTTATCCGATTTGGCTGAAATTTCGCATGACTTGTTTTGTTATGATAACTTTGCCAAAAATGGTTGAAATCGATACGTAACCTGAAATAGCTGGCATATAGACCGATCTGGGATCTTGATTTCTTGAACCTCCAGAGAGTGTAATTATTATCTGATTTGGCTGAAATTTTGTACAGCTGCCATGACCTTCGACATATATGTCAAATATGGTCCAAATCAGCCTATACAGCTCCCATATAAACTAATCGCTCTATTTTACTTCTTGAGCCCCTAAAGGGCGCAATTGTTACTCGAATTGGCTGAATTTTTTCACAATGACTTCTGCTATGGTCATCAATATTCAATTCAAGTATGGTCGGATTCGGACCATACCTTGATATAGTCCAATATTATAACAATTGTTTTCTTTTGTCCTTTGATTGCCCAAAAAGAGGTATCGGGAAAAGACCTCGACAAATACAATCTTTGGTGGAGGGTATATAAGATTCGGCCCGGCTGAACTTATCACGCTTTTACTTGTTTATAATATAAATAAGAATGAATATCGGACTTTATCAATCGTTAAGATAGCTATCATATGTAATTAGGTTGAACAAAAATCATTTGTTGGAAAGCTAGAACAGTTAAAACAGCACTTAATTAATAATAATTTGAGGCCCTCTTTACAATAACCACAACAATCCTTTTTCAACTGTTTTGTGATATGGCCTTACCATTGTATATCACATTGTCGCCAAAAATTAATTCGCGTTCATAAAACAATTCTTTAACAACGACATTCTTTAACGAACAAGTTCCTATCCCAACACTTGTCAATTCAATGCTTGTTTCTTAAGTCTTTCGTTTAATATAACACCCACAAAATCCATTCACTCATGCATGTATGTGACTACAACAACAACATTCACGCATACTTTGCATAATGTGATAGTCTCTAATAAATAATAAATTTTACCAATACAAACTACAAAATAATGATAATAAACATTTCAACACTCCTACAATAGACCATTCTAACGCTATTCATTACTGTTTTATTCATAACTTTTGTTTTAATTAAAAACAATTATAAATACTGCACATACATGTATATACAAAATATACACAACAAAACCTACAAGTGCACAGGTATTAGTGAATGACCTCTTGAAAAATATTTGTTAACTACCACAAAACCGTCATGGAATGCATTTGCTTAGAGGTAGAGAGAGAGAGAGAGAGAGATAGGCGGGGGACTACACAAAATAAGCCATTCGGGTAAAGTGTTTAAAAACCATTCCCCCTTCAAAACAACATTAACACATCTTAATTGTAATTCTAGCTGCGTTTCCTTGGAAATTTCAATTGAGTCAAGTGCAAAGTTAACAACATACGACGACTATAAGCCGATAAATATTTTCAACATTTTTGTTTAGTCCACAAAACTGCATGAGGTAGGATGGTTTGGACTCTACTGGCGTGCATGTCTTACACGCTGTTTACCAATCAATCACTAACCTGCAATAGAAACCACCTTAACAACCACAACAACAATTATATACTCGTACCTAGTTCATTATGGCAAAAGGTAATGAAGTTGAAATGCTATCGCAGCAACTTTCATTTCGTCATTAATTTGATTGAACAGCAGCAATAACCCAAAACCTCAATGCCAAGAAACGCCATTAATTCTCCATGTTCATGGGGGTGATGAGAAGAGGTGTTGACAAGCAAAGGGCTTACAAGCTATAAAATTTTCGTTTCGATTTTCATAATTTGTGATGAACTTTTGACTTTTGCTGTTGTTGCTCAATAAGATGCATCGTGTTGGCTAATGAGCTCATTGAGAAACAGAGAATTTGTTTTATTTTAACTACAACTGGGTGATAGATCATAGGTGGTAGCATATAAAACATTGAGGTTATGCAACTTTTGGGCAGCTTTGGGTTTTCCAATAAGGTTTGTTATTTTCTCACACGAAGACAAATGCAAGTTATGCATTATTGCAAATTTTGCCCATGAACATTCCAGGAACAGGGGCAAACTACTCACATGTCAATGAGTGCAGTACAATTCAAGTTTAAGCTACAATTCAAGTTTTATAGCCGAGTCCGAATGGCGTGCCACAGTGCGACACCTCTTTGAAGAGAAGTTTTTACATGACATAGTACCTCACAAATGTTGCCAGCATTTGAGCGAAGTCAGACAATAAATGCGCCTTTTATGGGTCCAAAACCTTAAATCGAGAGATCGGTCTATATGGCATCTATATCCAAATCTGGACCGATCTGAGCCAAATAAAAGAAGAATGTTGAAGGGCCTAATATCACTCACTGTCCCAAATTTCGGCGACATAGGACAATAAATGGGCCCAAGATCTTAAATCGAGAGATCGGTCTATATGGCAGCTATATCCAAATCTGGACCGTACTGCCTAACTTAACTTACGGTCCCAAATTTCGGCGAAATTGGACAAAAAATTCGCTTTTTAAGGGCCTAAAACCTTAAATCGAGGGATCGGTCCATATGGCACCTATATCCAAATCTGAACCGATTTAAGCCAAATTGAAGAAGGATGTCGAAGGACCTAACACAACTCACTGTCCCAAATTTCGGTAAAATCGGACAATAAAGGCGTCTTTTATGGGCTCATGACCCTAAATCGAGAGATCGGTCTATAGGGCAGCTATATCCAAAACTGGACTTATCTGGGCCATATTGCAGAAGGATGTCGAGAGGCCTAACACGGCAAATCAGCCGGTCCTGACAATGTACCTACCGAACTGTGGCGGTACTGAGCACATCCCATTGCTCAATCAATCACCCCAATCATCAGAGAGGCCTGGGATATAAATGTTATTCCCTCAGATTGGAAGAAGGCAATCATGGTCTAGATTCCAAAGATGTGTAACTTCACCCAGTGTAAAAACTGGAGAGGGATAACATTGCTAACGCAATAAATAAGGTAATGACAAGCGTTCGGTTTCAAGCTATTTCGCCTGCACTCAATAGCATTTTGCGGAAGTAACAGGCGGGTTTCCGGCCAGGACCCGGCCCCATCAACACCTTGCGTATAATCATTGAACAATCTGTAGAACCTAATACACACTTATACCTTTTATGTATCGACTTTGAATTAGGGCATCCCAGAAAAGATCGTGACGCTAATTAGGGAGCTGTTTAGAATGCAAAAGTTTCAGTCCGTTTAAGTGGAAAAGAGAGTATTCCTTTTGGGATCAATAAAGGAGTGAAGCTGGGGTGCATTCTATCGCCGACATTCTTCTTAATATTACGCGATTTCATCTAAGAGGCCAAAAATGCTGAGGCACCCTATGGAATTCGCAGGGGTATAAAGGACTTTCTTAGAGACATCGACTAGGTGGATGATATTTGCCTCTTTGTGCATTACTTTGTGCACATAAATGCAAAAGTGGAACGATTGAATGAAAACGCGGCGAACGATTGAATGTGGTCTAGGCGTAAAGCCGTGTAAGACAGAAGTAGTTCTTTTCAGCAGGAGATACAAGTTGCCTAGAGGGCCACTTGTCACCTTGGGAGGAGAGAGTGTTCCATTTACAGAAAGTGCAAAAAACCTGGGTGTTTTCCTGTTTTAACAGGAAATTGAACTTTAAATCCAATATTTTGGAAAAGGGCAAGAACGGCAACACTTGCCTTCTACACCAGCAAGAGAGACATTGGCAAAAGTTGGGAGTTCAGACCGCGCGTTATGCATTGGCTATATATACTGCACTTGTCAGACCTATAATGTTATATGGTGTTGTGGTCTGGTGGACGGCGCTTCAAAAGTCCACCTGCTGTTCAATACTTAACCGGATCCAAAGGATGGCTTGTTTGTGCATCACAGTCGCACTGAGGACTACACCATCTGATGTACTGAATTTTATGCTACATTGAATGCCTCTGGACATTGTGGATAGACAAATTGCTTCGACCACTGCTGTGAGGTTAAGGAAGCTTTCTCTTTGCTCATGTGGCGGCCATGAACACTGTGTTATCCTTGAAACAATGTCCGATGTTCCACGCAGTGGGGATTACAACCTAGCCGCTTTTTGCTAAAAATTACTGTACCAGGTTAGGGGCCACTGGGGGCGAGCGTCGTATCTTGGAGCAAGCGGCTCACCACAACGAGGGATGCATGTGCAATCTCACAAAACCCATACGGTTGGGACGCTGGGCCAGTTACCCGCCCCCTGAAAACTATGAGTACTACTAGAAACAAAGGAATAGTAAAAGCGGACTCCCCCAACGCTGACGACCCACGCAAACGACAATAGGACTATGATTTGCGAATCTGCACCTGGAATGTCCGCACTCTTTATAGAGAAGGTGCAGTATACCCGCTGGCGAAGGTATTAGAGAAGTACAAGGCAGATTTTATCGCCTTCCAAGAAGTGCCATGGACTGGAAATGGCGTCACTACAACACCAAACGGGGACGAACTATACCATAGCTGCCATAACACGAGGCATGAATTTGGCTGTGGATTTGTGGGTAGTCGGAAACTGAAACACCTTGTCTCCAGCTTTACTTCGGTGGATGAGAGACTAGCCACAATCCGCATTAAAGCCAAATTCTTTAACATCAGCCTTATTTGTGCCCATGCCCCGATGGAAGACAAGGACGTGGCGACCAATGATATTTTCTACGAGCGCCTAAAGAGAGGATATGACCGTTGCCCCGCCCAAGATATTAAAATCGTTCTGGAAGATTTTAGTGCGAAAATAGGGAAGGAAGACATTTCTGGTCCAACAGTCGGAAAGTTTGGCTTCCACGAGATAACGTCCGGCAATGGGTTGAAGCTGATGGATTTCGATGCGGCAAAAACTTAGTTAGTTGCACCAGATTTCAACATCAAATTTTTCACAAAGCCACATGGCTGTCACCCAATCAAAACACGAGAAACCAAATTGATCACATTGTGATAGATGGAAGGCATTCATTCAGCGTTTCCTCGCCATATTCAAAACCTTTACTGCACCCTTTACTGTTCGCACCCTTTTGAATATGGCGAGGAAACTACGATGTGACACTGCACGGAAGCTGGACATTGAAAAGCTGCAAACACAACAGATGGCATCGGCATACCCTACTCGACTGACCCAACTGCTTGATGAAAGCACTTCTTGTTGCGAAGATATAATGGCGCAGTGGCAAACTATTGCCCACTCCATGGAAAATGCCGCGAAATCCGTACATGGGTACCGGAAGCCTCCTCCAAGAAACCCATGGTACGACCAAGAGTGTCGAGATGCTACTGAAGCCAAGAATGCGGCATATAGAGCAACCCTGCAATCAGTAGCAACGCGCTAGATGAAGGAGAGGTATTGGGAGAAAAGGAGAGAGGAGATTCCGCAGAAAGAAAAAGGAAATGGAAAGACGTGAGTGTGAGCGAATTGAGATGTGCAGGAGTCAGAATGAAGTCCGCAAATTCTATCAAAGAATTAAACATCAAACTGATGGCTTTGGTGTAGCCAAATCCTCCTGCAGAGACAAAGAAGGAAATCTGGTAACTCACACAGATAACATGCTAGGGAGAAAAGGGCAGAGGAGAAACGTCTATACCACAGAAAGAAAAAGGAAATGGAAAGAAGTCCGGAAATTCTATCAAAGAATAAAACATCAAACCGATGGCTTTGATGCAGCCACATCCTCCTGCAGAGACAAAGAAGGAAATCTGGTAACTGACACAGATAACATGCTGAGGATATGGAAAGAACATTTTACCCAACTGCTAGTGTCCGATGTTGGCGGCGAAGAGGATACCGCAGAACCAATCAATGATGATGGTATAGAATGTTTACCTCCTAGTCAGAATGAGGTCCAAGTAGCAGTGACCCGACTGAAGAAATTCGGCACGTATTGTTTTATTGCCCATCTGAAAACGTAGGCTGGTTCGAAATTAAATATACCATATATTGATATTGCCCAATTTGGGTAAGTATAGGATATTTTGTAGTGGGCAATGCCAGACTTTTGTTTTTTCTTACTTGTTTTTATGTGACCCTATGATGTTTTCTTGAAAGTTAATTACCCATTTCAATCAATTCCTTACAAATGTTTGCCAATGACTGATTATAAGTCGGTAGAGTATCCTAAGGCCAAGCTCATTTACAATTTAATATGATACATTTTCTGATTGAATTCGATTAATCTTTTATATGCCAGCGGAATGATAAAAGAGATCCATCAATAAACTCATTTATAAATTAGTTAAGCCTCTTTTTGGGATGATTATAGGGCAAGGAATTGGAATTTCTATAATGAAGCAATGCATATAAAATTGGCAATTAGTTTTTCGCTCGTGGGGAGTTGGGTTGAACCCCTGCTTTGAGAGTCAAAATTTATGTTCAACCTTCTGACTATTTCATAACTATTTTATTTAAAAATTTCTTTTTTTATATGATAATCGTTATGTAGCAATTTGTAATAAAATAACACACTACTATTTCACATCGACTTCCTAAAACATTATGATTTATTATGCCTTATTTTTTCTTCAATATTATTATTATTATTATTATTTTTAAACTTTCACAAAAATTGTTACAGCCCATCATCAGTTAGGCATTTTAAATCCAGGTGTTACTATTTTTGGTAACCACACGTTTAAAAATAAATTTCTTGCCATCGGCCATAGCCCATATCATAGCATTTTCATCTTTCACCAAATGAGATATTAATGATTTTTAGAACGCTAATCACCTTGTTACTCTAATTATGTTCATGAAAACAAACACAAAGAAAGAGGGCCTATAATATCTCATTGAAATAAAAACACTCTTTTGGTGTAGTATATGAATGTGTGAATGGGTTTTCATCACCCTGTGCCTGAGCAGTTACTCTACTACCAGCCATTCATTTAAACTTCATTTCCTATGGCGGCAGCAAACCAGACTTGTGTTGCTTAATAATTAACTATGAAAAAATGAGTTTGTATTACAGGTCAAAGAACATTTTAAACTGTTTCTCGGTCCCCAGTCTTCAGTGCTGCAAGCTACTTGTTTTTGTCAACAAAAGGTAGTTAAAATATTATTTTTCCCATTTTATTTTCTCATAGTCAGGCTGTAACCACTAAGGTGTCCCAATCATAGTAGCAAGTTAATATGTATGTATGCCATGATGTCACCTTTATGGAGCAGATTGTTTTGGAGTAACTCACACTAAACAAAGTTAGGCTGAGTTGAACTAAGCTAAGCTAAGCTGCCTGGCATTGTGAGTGGGTTTTTATGGCATTTCAGCACTAAACCCATATTTGGTCGTATCCCTAAGAGAAGGTAAAATTTTCGGTGGTGAAGAGGAACAAAAGTAAAAAATTATCTATGCCACTGTGCTATGGCCTGAGGCATTTAGGAAATCACTTTTTTTCACTTCAATTTAGGTAAAAATTTTTGGTTTTTTGCATAGTTTTTTATCGGGTTTCGATTTTGCTGATTTCCAGTTTCTTGGTAAAAAATGTTTTTGTGTTCTTTTTAAGTTTCCCTTCTTGGTGAGCTGTAGTTGAAGCTAATGAGATATTTTGAACACATTGAGGTAAAATATGATTAATATGTTATTGAACCACACAAATGTTGAGGCTTGCTATATAAATACTAGGATAGCAAAAGGCTATAAATGATCCAACCTTTTCCCCATTTAATGTCAAAATATTTGTGGCTTTTCGCTTTTTTGAATTAAAATATAATTTAAATAACGTACAATAGGATTTTATTAATAACCCCCAAAGGAGACCTGGCAAGATCTTCATAAACAAGTAAAAGCGTGCTATAATTCGTATATACCCTCCAACATGGATCGCAAGTTCTTTTCCCAGAATCTTTTTATAGGCAAACAATGTATAACCAGGAGGCCACCGTAGCGCAGAGGGTAGCATGTCCGCCCTTAACGCTGAACGCTTGGGTTCGAATCCTGGCGAGACCACCAGAAAAAAATTGTCAGCGGTGGTTTTCCCCTCCTAATGCTGGCAACATTTGTGAGGTACAATGTCATGTAAAACTTCTCTCCAAAGAGGTGTCGCACTGCAGCACGCCGTTCGGAGTCGGCTTTAAAAGGGAGGCCCCTTATCATTGAGCTTAAAAAACTTGAATCGGACTGCACTCATTGATATGTGAGAAGTTTGCCACTGTTCCTTAGTGGAATGTTCATAGGCAAAATTTGCAATGTATAACCAGTAAGCAAAAGGCAAAAGTCGGGCAGAGCCCTACACCACCAAGTATACGCAATACTTTTAATAGATAGCACTTTTATCCAAATTTAGTCAGACTTTAATTTTACGTACCTATTGAAATATTGAATAGAACCTTAGACGATTTTCTTACGATGGTACGAAAATTGTGGCTTCTACAGCCTTTAAAGTCGAAACGCATAAAAAATATATATGGGAGTTTGATCTAAATCGATTTTGATGCAATTTTGCACACGTATTGGGATGTCAATTAAACCATCTCATGAAAAATTTTGTAGAGATCGGACCAAAATTGTGGCTTATACAGCCTTAAAAGTTTATATCGGATGAAAAATATTTATGGGAGCTATATCTAAATCTGGACCGATTTCTATGAAACTTTGCACACATATAAGGAAGTTGAATTAAACGGCCCATGCCAAATTTTGTAAAGATCAGACTAAATTTGTAGCTTCTACAGGCTAAAAAGGCCATATCGACCGATTTTTATGGGACTTTGCACAGATATGGGGAAGTTGAATGAAACGCTCCATGCCAAATTTTGTAAGGATGATACCAAAATTGGGGCTACCACAGCCTTTATAGGACAAATCGGATGAAAGTTATATATGGGAGCTATATATAAATCTGATCGATCATGATGAAATTTTGCACACATATTGGGACGACACAAAAAGCTCGTCGTGCCAAATTTTGTAAAGATCGAACCAAAAATGTGCCTTCTACAGCCTTAATAGATCAAATCGGACGAAAGTTATATATGGGAGCTATATCTAAATCTGAACCGATTTAGATGAAATTTTTTACACATATTAGGACGTCACAAAAAGAACTTCGTGCCAAATTTTGTAAAGATCGGATCAAAATTGTGTCTCCTACAGCTTTAAAAGGGCATATCGGATGAAAGATATATATGGGAGCTATCTATCTAAACCGATTTCAATAAAATTTTGCAAGCATCTTGGGTCGTTAAAAAAAACATCTCGTGCCAAATTTGGTAAGGATCGGACGAAAATTGTGGCTTCTACAGCTTTAAAAGGGCACATCGGATGAAAGGTATGTATGGGAGCTATATCTAAATCTGGACCGATTTTTTCCAAAATCAAAAGCGTTCGTCCTGGGACCAAAAAAGGCACTTTTGCAAAGTTTTGTGAAAATCGGGCAACAAATGCGACCTGTACCTTGATTACAAGAATACATGGACAGACAGACAGACGGACAAAGCTAAAGTGATTCTAAGCCGATCCGTATACTTATCGATGGGTCTAGCTCTTCTCCTTCTTAGCGTTGCAAACAAATGCACAAATCTATAATACCCTGCACCGCAGTGGTGGTGTAGGGTATAAAAATTGCCATGCTATTGAAGCCATATTAGGTTATGGATCGATTCGGACCATACTTGGTTTGGATATTGAAGACCATGGTAGAAGTCATTGTGCAAAGCATTTTAGGCGGATCGGATAACAATTACGCCCTTTAGGAGCTCAAGAAGTAAAAGCGGGAGATCGGTTTATATGGGAACTACATCAGATTAAATCGGTCTATAATCTGATGAGTTCCCAGACCATAATTGGCAAGCATATTGAAGGTTATAGGAATCGTAGTTGTAAAAATTTCGGCCAAACTGGATCAAAATTGTCAAGGTTAGGTTAGGATTGAAAAGAGGGTGCAGATGTAAGTCCGCCCCATACACCTATACCAGTAATCGGCTTGTTGTGCGCTCTAAAAACTATAAAGTAACCTCTAACAAGTAAAAGCGTCCTAAGTTCGACCGGGCCAAATCTAATAAACCCTCCACCATGGATCGCATTTGTCGAGCTCTTGCCACGGTTTCTCTTTTTGGGCAAGCAAAGGTTCAAAAGAAAAGAATTGCTATGTTATTGGAACAATATCAAGTTATTGTTCATTTCGGAATATTGGAGACCATGGTAGAAGTCATTGTGTAAAATTTCAGCCAAATCTTGTGTAAAATTTCAGCCAAATCTAGCACTTTAGGGGGCTGAAGAAGTAAAAAAGGGAGATCGGTTTATAGGGGAGCTGTATTAGGCTATAAACCGATTCATGCCATATTCGACACGTATGGTTAAGGTCATGAGAGAAGCCGTCGTACAAAATTTCAGCCAAATCGGATAATACTTGCGCCCTTTAGGTGTTCAAGAAGTCAATATCCCATATCTGTGTATATGGCAGCTATATCAGGTTAAGGACCGATTTGAACTATTCTTGGCACAGTTGCTGAAAGTTAAAACAAAACATGTCATGCAAAATTTCAGCTAAATAAGATAATAATTGCGCCCACTAGTGGCTCAAGAAGTCAAGATCCCAGATCGGTTTATATGGCAGCTATATCAGATTATGAACCGATTCAACCATACTTAGCACAGTTGTTGGAAATCATAATAAAACATCTCATGCAAAATGTCAGCCAAATCGGATAAGAATTGTGCCCCCTAGCGGCTCAAGAAGTCAAGTCAACACGTGGACTGATATAGCCCATTTACAATCCCAACTTACCTACACTAATAGGAAGTATTTGTGCAAAATTTCAAGCAGCTAGCTTTACTCCTTCGAAAGTTAGCGTGATAGACAGACAGACGGAGGGACATGTCATGACGATCAAGAATATATATACTTTATGGGGTCTTGCACGAATATTTGAAGAAGTTTATGGTGGAGGGTATAAAAAGTAAATTTTTAATTAGAAATTGCGTGCTACTTACAAAATCTTTATTTGTTTTCAATACCACTGCCCTAAGTTGGTTCATGCCTGATATTGTGTCTCCACCTAAGTACCGGTATCTGTTGGACGCGAAAGCCGGGCAATGACAAAGGAAATGCTCCAACGTCTTATCAATTTTCCCGCATGCCCTACACATGCTGTCACTTGCCGCACCGATTTTACATAAATGAGCTCGTAGTCCTATGTGTCCCATTATGATACCAATAGCTATACTGACCTCCTTCTTGCTTCCTTTCAGTAATAGCCTCGTCTTCTCACGATCTGGATCCTCCCATAGGATTTTCGCCGTCCTACCGACCGTTTCGCTATTCCACAATGTTGCATGCACATTCGTCGCCCACTTCCTTAACTCGGACTGTGTCGACCCGAGAGTCTTCGCGATAACCAAGTTTATTGACGGCAGTCCTCTGCCCTTCACCGTCAAATTGTCTGCCCTTTCATTTCCCCTTACTCCGTTATGGCCCGGCACCCAAACGATGACGATTCTCCCATCCCCAGAGAAGGCGTTAATCTCCTTCTTACACTGCAAGACTGTTCGTGACCTTACCGTCTTGGATATTATTGCCCTTATGGTAATTTTGCTGTCGGTAAAGATGTTCCTAATCGACGTCCTCGCGTTATCACCACAACACTTCACGCATTCCGTGATCGCCCGGTTCTCCGCCTGGATTACCGTATTATGGTCAGGCAGTCTAAAATAGATCTCAGTCCTTGGGTTCTCAATATAGGCCCCCAGGCTCATTCTGTCGTCTATCTTTGATCCATCCGTGTAAAATGATATTCCAGATGCCAATACTAGGGTTCCGTCAATCCAAGACTGTGCCGATGGCAGCAGTGCCACGCACTCGACTTCAAGGTTCATCTCAGGTATCCGATCGGAAACTACTTCCCTTCCTTCCAGGTTTCCTATCGTAGCCTCGATTATACCGCGATGGTATGACCAGCGCCCATCCTCAATACATTATCCCATCGCCTTAAGTCTCATATCCGCAGTGGCGCCCTCACACTTAATCTGTATGTCAATGGGTCGGATATCTAGAATAGTTTCCAGTGCCCTAGTGAGCGTGGTCCCACTAGGCTCCGCATATGCCAAGACAAGCTCCCATAACCATCTTCCGATTTGTCTATTCGACTACGAAAATTATTTTCCCACTGGGGCATAAAGTTGCATATGAAATAACTTGTGCTTGTTCGTATTTGGCTTGTCTTTATGAAAATTAAACCTGGAGGAGAATTTAGATACCTTTTCGTGTGTTTTACAGGCTGCCAATATTACTCACAATGTTCAATTCGCGATATCGCTGTGGTGTTCATAAGCGTGTAGCATATGTTGTTTGGTGTACGGTATTCCAGTTCTATTAACAATTTGTTGCTAATATTTTTATTTTTCGACCCAAATACGCAAATGAATTTCAGAATTTCTACAATGTTTTTTTTTTTTTAATAGGTCATAAGTTTTAGGCGTATTAATGGCTATTAAATTAAAAAAAAATGTATTATCTCCCTTTCACTTAGAAAAATTTCGAAATCAAAAATAATTAGAACTTCTGTTTCGAATATGAATAAACATATTAGTCACCTGCCAACACGTGATTCATGGCGATGAGAAACAATAACAGAACTCGAAAATAGACGCCGTCTCCCAAACGCGCACTCCATAGTGTATTAACATGAGCTAATAGTTCATTCATTTCTATAAAAAACCCCCAAAAAAACACCACCATCAAAACGGCCTGGGGAGTCAGTGAAGAGACGTCGCATGTAAACGAGTATCGGTAACATCGCGGTATGTATATAATTAACATAATTAATGATAAGAATATAATGACAGAAAAAAAAACAAAACACCGATCAAAAAGTGAATTTTTGAATAGGGCCCTCTTTTCTTTTTCTCCGTCTACTTTAAAGACGCTGTTATTATTGAATCAACGAAATTTAAGTTTCCATTTGGAGAAAGTTGTTTTGGCATTGCTGAGAGCGTTAAACGTCACCGAGGCAAGCAGTCCCACGAAAAAAAAATGCTAAACGCATCAAAGATTCAATATTGTCTGGCGGCCAAGACAACAACAAACGCCTCAAATGATGGCAAAGATGAGGCTGCTGATTTGTTTTGGCCATGGGATTGAGAAAACGTAGACTGACAAATATGAGGAAAACGTCGCTTAACATGGCCAGTTGTTGATAAATCACAAAGATAGGGGAAAGATGAAAGGCCACAAAACGCAAGAAAACAAAATGAAATTCTTTTGACTTCTTTCTGTTTTGGCTGGCCGGTTAGTTGTCGTTTGTTCTGCTGCTACTTCCCTAATTGAGGCAATGATATTCACTTTTACCACCATGTGCCTAGCCGGCTTAATGTGTGACAATCGCATTGGCAGAGAAAGACAGTTTTTTTTTTTGTTAAAAAGAAAGCTTAAGACAATTATAAATGAATTTATTTGGTTTGTTTTTTTGTTAAAATTGCCAAGGTGTTCTAGTTGATGAGAATTTTTTATGTTTTTTTAAGTTATGCCATGTTCTCTAACATTTATGCCTGTTTAAATCTACTTTTTTTAACTTATTTAAATTTTAAAACTAGATTTTACTTAATTCTTGGTCATGGGAATGAAGAATAAATTAATGTGTTTTTTTTTATTCCTTTAGAGTAAATTAGTTTTAAAAGCACTTGTTTTGAGCTTTAAATATGGCTTAGTCTAAAAAGAATTGACCTTTCACTGAAATCTTTGTTTTGCTTCAAGGGTCATATGGCTTTATTATTGGGTTGCCCAAAAAGTGATTGCGGATTTTTCATATAGTCGGCGTTGACAAATTTTTTCACAGCTTGTGACTTTGTAATTGCATTCTTTCTTCTGTCAGTTATCATCTGTTACTTTTAGCTTGCTTTAGAAAAAAAGTGTAAAAAAGGTATATTTGATTAAAGTTCATTCTAAGTTTTAATAAAAATACATTTACTTTCTTTTAAAAAATCCGCAATTACTTTTTGGGCAACCAATAGTTTGTTTTGTGTATTTGAGTTTGTGTCCTAAGTCTTTTGTTTGTAAATGTTTTCATGTTTTCCCACGAAATATTAATTTCTCAAAGAAAAGTTTTCCCAGATTATTGTTATACCTTGTAACAATTGGGAAGAAAAATTTCTTATGTTTATTTATAAGACCTTTTTTGATTTATTTCTATTTTAATCTTTGACCTGGACTATGAATTAAAGTTATGAGCCTTTATATTTAGTTCAAATATAGGGTTTTTAAACAGGGACACTACGAGTACAAAAGTAGACCTATGTTTTTGGCCGCTCTTTTGACATTTCTCTTCAGTAAGGTTTGCCATTTCATGAAGGAAAGATGTACGAGCCAACAACGAGTCGAAATTATTAAAATTTGCTACCAAACTTCAGAGTCAGTGTCCTCAACGTTAAGAGCGCTACGATGAGACTCAAAGCTGGCTTAATGGCTTCATCAATAAGCAAAATATGCGTTATTGCTCAGTCAATCCACACGTACTCCATGAGACATCATTGCATGCCGAAAAACTTGCGGTTTGGTGTGGTTTAGGGGCCGGCGGCGTCATTGGGCCGTACTTCTTCCGTGATGATTAAGACCGGCACATTTCTTTGAGAGGGATTCGCTACCGTTCAATGGTCCCAGAATATTCTTGGCGCCAATTGGATAGTATGGGCTTGGAGAACATGTGGTTCCAACAGGACGGCGGAAGAATAGAAATGACAACGAATAATTTAGTTATATTGAACTAAGAATCCAAAATGTTTTTAAGTTGTTCATTCAGCAATAAATTTCAGAAAATGTATCCTCAACGATGATATGCTTTTAAACCTGTTCAGTAAAATTCTCGCTTTTTCAAAAATAATCGTTAAGGGAAAATTACTAACTCCACCCGAAGTGTACGCAATTTTATCTATACTCATGTGTAGTTAGTTTTATTTGTACAAAGATAATTTTCTAACTTCTTAAGAATTTTTAACTAATCTTGGATAAATATCATGAACTTATATGTATTATGTAATTAACTCATAATTACAGTAAGCATTTTTCTGAGTTTATGGTCTATGCCAACAAGCTAGCGACGACAAATGAACTTCGTACGAATATAGAACGTGAAATTGCAGCATTATTGCCCGATTTATGTTTGAAAATCATCGAAAATTGGTTTTAGCGTCGGGACTTCTGCAAGCGTGCCCATGGTGGCCAATGCAAAAGAAATCGAGTTCCATACATAATTGCATCGAACGTACTTTCACAGAAATAACGAATTTGATTAATATCCAAACCCGTTTTTGTTTTATTTAAAAAAAAAAAACGTTTGTAGCGCTCTTATTGAAAGGCCCTTTAAGTTATCCCAAATTGGGTTGGGCTATCCATAGGCCCCAAATAAAATGAGAAAATCTAAAATAATGTTCATCCAAGTCAAATTTTATGTGGGCCCAACTATGAGTGGTACAGTATGAAGTGGGAGTTGTAGAAATTCGATCGGTCTATACGGGGGCGGTATCAAGATGCAGTCCAATATAGCCTATCTTCGAATTTAACCTGTCTATAGACAAACAAGTAAAAGTGTGCTAAGTTCGGCCGGGCAGAATCTTGTGAACCTACCACCATGGACTCTGCTAAAAATTTCTAAAAAATTAATTTAGTTGAAGGGCATAATTTTATTCTACACTCAAAAAATGTTAAAATTAACTAAATTTGGGAAATATTGAACTTCCTTTGGCGCTAAAGAATAATATACTCATTGCGAATTCAACAGTTTCTTTATAGCTACGAAATTGTTGATAGTATTTGTCCACTTTCAACTTCCCACAGGTAAAAACGAACTAAAGAGCATTGAGCATCCAATTGGACACATCTTAATTACTCAAGCCATTTATTTCCGCCTGTCTCCCATATCCACGCTCTTAATTGCTCAGCTCCGTTATGGCCGGGCACCGAAACGATGCTGATTTTGCCATCCTCAGAGAACGCGTTAATCTCCTTCATACACTGCACTGCAAGACTGTTCGTTACCCTATCGTCCTAGTTGTTATTGCCCTTATGACATTTTTACTGTCCGGAAAGACGTTCACACTCGACGTCCTCGCGTTAGCACCACACCACCTCACCATTCCGTGATCGCCCGGATTTCCGCCTGCAGGCCCGTATTATGGTCAGGCCGTCTAAAACAGATCTCATTACCTGGGTTCTCAATGTAGACCCCCAGGCCCACTCTATCCACTAGCTTTCATCCATCCGTGTAACATGATATTCCAGATGGCAATACTAGGGTTCCGTCAATGGCTGGCAGCAGTGCCTCGCACGCGACCTCAAGTGTCGTCTTAGGTATCCGATCGGAAACCTCTTCCCTTCCTTCCAGGTTTCCTATCGTCGCCTCGATTATACCGCGATGGTATGAGCTGCTTCCATCCTCAATCCATTCTTCCAACACCTTAAGTCTCATAACTGCATTGGCTGCCTCACACTTTATCTGTATGGCAATGGTTCGGATATCCACAATAGTCTGTATTGCCTTATTGGGCGTGGTCCTTATAGGCGGGGCCTATGCCAAAACAACATGTTCTCTGAACTTGTTGTATAGTATATATGCTGCACCTTTTTTCCATAGCAATCCACCAAATTACTGAGGCGTAAGTAAGTATTGGTCTATTCACGCTCCTGTAGAGCCAGTGAACTAGCCTCATATTCAGGCCCCATTTCTACATATTGCCCAACATTTGTGAGCCTTCTCAGTACGCTCCTGAATGGGACACTTCCAATTCAGTTTCCTGTCCAAGATCACACCTAAGTATTTGACCTTGGCAGATATTGAAATAGTTTCGTTCAGGAAACGTGGTGCGTCAAATTGGCCCTCCTTCGTCTTCCTCGTGAGCAGTCATATTTCAGTCTTCTCTGGGTTAACATTGAGACCTCTGGGTCTAGCCCAGTCATATGCACTGTGCAAGACACTTTGGCCGCGTTATTAACGCTATGGACCTGTTCGCAGAAAAAGCTTTAGCCGCTCTGGTCATCTTATTGGTTTATTTGAACCGTGTGTAACACACATCCAAATAAATTTCGACTTTTTAACGACATGCTCTTTTAAAAAGTCTGCGGACCTTTTTCCCAATACTGCGAATCTCCCCAGTCGTCCTGGGTTTTTCTTGGGCTGATTTCCTTTCCCGACGAGGACAACTTTCTTTGAATGACCACACCAGTGCAATCGTAATCCTGTTGACATTTTCTTCAATCTCTTCTATGCTTGGACAATCTAAATGATCTTGCCCAAGTATTCTTCTGAGTAGTCTTCCAAATTTTGTACAGTTGGTTTTCAACTTATACCGGAAGCTGATCGAATTCGGCGCTGGTCGTGCTATTCTAAACCTAATGTAGCGATGGTCAGAGAAAGAGTGGTCCATGGAGACCCTCATCTATTAGATTTTCCTTTCCGAACATATCGTCACATCTAATACCTCCTCCCTAATTCTATAAACAAAGGTAGCGGTGCAACCGTTATTAAGTGTTCTTAGGTCTTTAGTATTCTCTGCCAGGGCTCGGTCCCGCCTATTAGTGTTGCTACTACCCCACGAAATGTGGTGAGAATTCGCATCGCACCTTATTAGAACCTCGTTTCCTGTCTATTTTGCTTTCTTCACCAGCTGTTGCAGTTCAAACACGGGTGATGAAGAGAGGTATGCTCCACCGTCTCCTTGTCTAACCACTGCTGCATTCGGCGTTGTCAACTCTGGGGAAAATACATAATTCATATTTATATGACAAATACGGCAGGTCCTCGGCCGAGTACCAGTGTTAGCATATATTAATTGGTAGTTAATATGGTTCAATCCAGAAACTTTGTTCCGAGTCGTTCATGGCTCCTCAATTAAGGCAATATGAATCTTGCCTTGCGGATTTTCTCCAACAGAGCGTGTGTAGCAGTCTCGCTCCGGTGGAGGTTTATCTGAATTACTTCAATCATTGGAACTTCAGTAGATGGGCATCTTGGGAGTTGGTGATGATCTCATCGTGTGCTCCATGTTCTTTAGACTGCTTGGTGTCATCGTGTTAGGTTCTTTGCCTATCCTAGTCTTCCAAATGTTTGTAAAGTCGGTAATGGTTCCATTGTCTGGACTCTGTTCGTAAGGCTGTATTGAGTTTCTATTCCCTTTACTGCCTGATGTCTCAATACTAGGATCTCTGCCTATCTTAATCTTCCAAATCTTAAATGAGCTTCTTAGGAAGGGGTGATGGTACCATCGTCGGCTCCCTGTTCGTTGGGCTGCATTGAGACTCCTGTCGCTGCTCTGCCTAATGTTTCAATATTGCGATCTTTACATATCCTAGTCTTCCGAATCTTGAGGTCGATGGCTGTGTTGGGTCTCTTGCCACTGCTCTGCCTGATATTTTAATATTAGGAGATTTGCTTATACTAGTCTTTCCAATATTAAGAGAGGCGGTCAGCCCCCTTGGGCGGTATTAAGTCACCTGCCACTGCATGCTTGATGTCTCAATATGAGGATTTCTGCCTATCCAAGTCTTAAATAGCTTATTTTTTTTTTAACGATGCGTGATTCTAAAGAGCAGACAGAGGATGTGTATATTTTATAGGGCGGATTTGAGTATTTTTTTTTTTTTGCAAATGAAATGACAAATTTATCATACCCTCATATTTTGGCGGTGGGTATACAAATCAAGTCGCTTTGGATTGCTTATTTATGTTTTTTGTTTAAAAATAAAAAAGTGCTAAACCTATTTTCGTGAAATATAAGATTGAGTTGAGTTTTCCCGTAGTGGAAAACAACCCGTAACCGAATAATCAAACGCATTTTTAATCCAATGGTCGCAAAATTTTACACATGACTCCCACCATTAAAAACTTCGACCTACATACCCAATTTGGTTTAGGCTAGGTAAAAGGTCGGTCTTGCCAATTTGATTTTCATACATACATATCATAAATTTGTTTCAAGTAGAAAAATGTTTCTACAGTTAATATGAGGACGATTTCATTTGAAAGGAATTAGAAGTGAAAGTAAGATTTTCATATTAAATAAATGATGTTAGCACAATGTTAGATTAGCTCTTTTAATTCACTGGCATTTTTAGTTTTTTGAAACTAGTGTTAGCACGACAACTCCCTTGGGATTATATCATCTGTAACAACTGTTGGCACCTCTTCTATCACATCCCACGCCTTTTTGACCCATAAAAAATATATTTACACTTCTTCGTTTGCTGTCAGCCTTATATCAGCCTCATTTACATAGCCACCACAACTATACACGGTCTTTTGGCCATTTAGAGACCACTAAGAAGCCTACTTAAGAGAATTAATTACGATTTGCAAAAATTATGGTGATGAGCTAAGCGCTATGGTAAGCTGAGAAAAAATATCAAGGCTTTACTGTGCTATTGTTTTGTGATATGCTCTGATCAACACTTTTTCACACAAACCAAAAATGTTGATTTTCTTACCGGTAGATATGGATATATGAGAATACTACGCTATCAATCAAAAGTTTTAAGACACAAATTTTGGCAAAAAGATTCATGGCAAAAAGAAACGGAAAGACAACCAACATATAGAAACGTGTGACAATTTTTTTTTCTTTTTTTTGACGCAGACGTGCGAAATTTTTGGACAATGGACAAATTTTAAAAATACGACTTGATTCTTGTTGAAATGGAATAGCAAATTGTAGCTAATATTTATAAACTGTTTTACTTTGTTCTTAGTATAAAACAAATATCTACAAATCATTGAAGGATGGTCTACATAGACTGGAATAAAAATTTTTTGTTTTTGTTTCACTGTCAAAAATCTTCAGTTTGGTCCTTTTATTTAACCATGAATCGTCTTACTAATGAACACTGCTTGCAAATGATTGAATTTTATTATTAAAAGTAGATGGACCGGGCCCGCTCCGCTGCGCCTTCTTTTACTTTATATGGAACACAATTTACCTTGGAATATTTATTTTCGACAATTAAAGAGCTTTTAGTGAAATATCATTCTATGAAAATAGTATATCGCCTGACAAACAATATAAGTGCCTTTATCTGAATCCCATCTTTATTGGTCTACGAATATAAGTTTGGATGTTACACCCTACATCCAAACTTAAATTCTTAAAATACTTTATTTCAGCCCGATATTCTCATGGTATCTGATTTAGTGGTATTTTCGGGAGTGAAGTGGTCCCCCAGACACTTGACCCTGAAAAAAAATCAACATGGCCCCAAGATTGGTTATCAATTCGTTTTCTAATCTCAAATAGCTTTCATTTGAGCTACATATTGGCGTGGTCGAAAAATTTTTACCCTTTCGGGGGTGTTTTTTTGGGGAAGGAGTGATGCTCTAAATACATGGTCCTTAATTTGGATATCAAATTGGTGTTCTATTCCCAATACCTTTATTTGAGCCCAATATTGCGATGGTCAGTAAAAAAAACTGTTTGTGGGGTATTTTGGGAAAGTGATAATCAATTCTTGCTCTACCTCCCAATACCTTTCATTTAAGCCCCACATTGACATGTTGGGAAATATGCCCGATTTAAGGGTGTTTGAAAAATAAAGGGTGATTTTTTTGAGGTCAGGATTTTCATGCATTAGTATTTGACAGATCACGTGGGATTTCAGACCCAAATTCTCTTGGTGAGCAAATACGTCCTACTCCGTGGTTGTTATGGTTGTGTGTCCCCTAGACAGTTGGTCCCGAATGTTGATGTCAGATTCATGGTCTACTCCCAAATATCCATCGTTTGAGCTCCATTTTTCCTTAGTCGGCAAACATGACCGGTTGGCAAGGTGTTTTGGGGGATGGGACGGCCACTCAATGACTTGGCTTTGAAAATATATGTCAGATCCGTGTTCTATTCTAAAAAAACACTTATTGGAGCTTCCTATTTCAATGGTCAGCAAATACCTCCTATTTGGTGGTGTTATGGGGGTGGGGTGGCCCCATAAACACTTTTCCCGAACATTGATATCAGATTCGCGTTTTACTTCGAAAGACCTTTTGTTTGAGTCTCTTATTGCTATAGTCGTAAATTGGGTATCTTATCGGGGATGGGGCGGCCCCCAAACCTTTAGCCCCACATCTGAATATCAGATTCGTATTCTACACTCAAACTCGTTTACATAAGCCCCTTATTGCTATGGTCGTAAATTTGTCCTAAATAACCTATTACGGATGCTGACTGAGGAGGGATTTGAACCCGTCTGCTAGATGATGCTATAATACCTCAGAGATAGGGATCAGAATTGGTTATGCCAAAATCCGAAAGGTTCTTGGATATGGCATACGACTTGGATAGACAGATAGATAGAGTATAGAAACAGGCTCCCAGTGGCACATTCTTGAATTGGCGTTTATTGCCACAAAGAAGTTCATGCTATGCAAATGGATCAAAGCTAGAGGACAAAGAAGGCCTGGGGTCAACATTGAGAACCCAAGGACTGATATCTATTTAAGAATGTCTGACCATAATACATTCCAGCAGGTGGAATTATGTATTTTACAGGCGATCACGTATTCTATGGTTCTAATTAGGTTCTAATTAAAAGTGGTAGGTTTTTCCAACGTATATACCAAGATAATAACCGAACAAATTCCCGGGGATAATTCGAAATTATTTCACTTCCTGTTGTTTCTGTGTACTCGTACAGAATAAAACCATTAAAGTTGAGGGGCATAATGCTGTTGCAAGGGTATGACTGTTTCAAATTTCAGCGAAAAAGTGTAAGCTCTCATATTGACTGTAACTGGTACGACTGTCAAGGGATCTGTTCCAAAGAAGAAATGCGGATTTTATCCGTTCAAAGCCTTCAATCGGAAAACTATGCTATATGGCAGCTATATACAAAAGTGGTCAGTTGTGGTCCATACTGGGGGTCCATTGGGGGGTCACACAACTCACTGTTACGGTGAAATAGGAAATACCTATCATAGGGCTCAATAACTTAAATCGAGAGATCGCTATATCCAAACTCGACATGATTGTTCATTGAAAACGAAGTAAAACTAGGACTTTTATGAACTCAAGAATTCTTATCGGGAGATCGGGGTAAAGGAAGCTTTTTCAAAATGTTGACCATCTTTGAACTATGCGTACTATTTTTACAGGCACTCTGCAGCCGGTAGATTTAAACCGACAGATGGGCGTCTATGAACATTACGAGGTTCTAGAATGTATACATTGTAGGGCTGAAAATGCATAATTTGATGGCGAAAACAAATATGGGCACCCTTCGGCGTTGGGTATAAAAACATATACCGCATTTTTGGCTTGTGGAACATTTGGTAGATTTTGGTGGGATTTTTTAGGATTTTTCTCAAACTTTGGTAGGAAATAATTTTCTTGGGAAGAGGTTAGCATATCCACCTTTGGCTCTGAACGCCTGGGTTCGAATCCTAGCGTGAACATCAACTTTTCAGCGGTGGTTATCCCCTCCAGATGCTGGCAACATTTGTGAGGAACTATGTCAAAAGAAGGGCATAGATCCTGTTCCTTAATGGAATGTTCAGGGGGAAATTATCATTTGCAATTTTCTTGGGTGGCAACACTGGTGGTGGTATGTGACACGTTCGCATTGTTTGGGTGCGGGCCACAGCGATATAGGGGGGAATGAAAGAGCAGACGATTTGGCAGTGAAGGTTAGAGGACTGAGTCAATAAAATTGGTTAAACCGAAGCCTTTCCATGCGACGTAGTCCGAGTTAAGAGCGTGGTTGACGAACGCACATATAGCACTATTGAACAGAGAAATGATCGGTAGGACGAGGTTAATACGAGGTTAGTTTTCGGTATCATAATGGGACACATAAGATAAAGAGCGCACTTATGCAGAATAGGTGCGGCAAGTAACAGCATGTGAAGGTTACGAGACACAACGTCAGTGGCTCCAATATATTCCGCTGGAATTCGGTACAGTGAGTTGTAATACCCTTAAATATCCTTCCCCAATATGTTGGAAATCGTAAAGGAGTATCGAAGCGGCTTTTTAGTCAACAAAGAAATGGTAGGTGTTGATTTGTCTTTCTCGGGTCTTTTCCAGGATTTGACACAGTGTGAATATCTGGTCCAGGATGGGTTTACCAGGTCTAAAGCCGCTTTGATAGGGCCCAATTATCTCATTGACTTTAGGTTTTAATCTTTCACACAGTACGCTCGAGAGTATCTTGTATGTTATGGGGGAGGAGACTCATTCCTCTGTAGTTGGCACATTTCGTCTTGTCTCCTACGAGACATAGTATGCTGGGATTCCAACCATCGGGTATGCGCTCTTCTAGCCCGATTATGCAGATAAGCTGATGCATACGCCTTTTCAGCGTGTCACCTTCGGTCTTAAATAGTTCAGGGGGTAACCCGTCGGCTCCTGCTGCCTTGTTGCTCTTCAGTCGGGTCACAGCTACCTCATTCTGACTAGGATGTAAACATTCAATACCATCTTCATTGATTGGTTCTGCAGTATCCTCTTCGATGCTATCTTCGGACACTAGCAGTTGGGTAAATTGTTCTTTCCATATCCTCAGCATATTATCTTTGTCAGTTACCAGATTTCCTTCTTTGTCTCTGCAGGAGGATGTGCCTGTACCAAAGCCATCGGTTTGATGTTTAATTTTTTGGTAAAATTGCCGGACTTCATTCTGACTCCGGTACATCTCAATTCGCTCACACTCACGTCTTTCCATTTCCTTTTTCTTTTTGCCGAATAGACGTTTCTCCTTTTCTCCCGATACCTCTTCTTCATCTGGCTACTAATACGTTGGTACTGATTGTAGGGTTGCTCTATATGCCTTATTCTTGGCTTCAGTAGCATCTTGGTTGTACCATGGATTTCTTGGAGGAGGCTTCCGGTACCCAAGTACGGATTTCGCGGCCCCTGGAAGCCACAATTTTTGTCCAATTTGGCTAAAATTTTGCAGATCGTATTCTGCTATGACTTCCAACAACTGTGCCAAGTACGAACCAAATCGGTCAATAACCTGATATATCCCCCATATAAACCGATCTCCCGATTTGACTTCTTGAGTCCTTGCAAGCCGCAATATTTGTTCGATTTTGTTGAAATTGAGCATGTGGTGTTTTGTTACAACTTCCAACAACTCTGCCAAATACAGTCCAAATCAGTCTATAACCTGATATAGCTCCCATGTAAAGCGGTCTCTATATCATCCTTGTTCGGTTCCTAGAAACTTTAAATTCTGCTAGTTTGACAGAGGTTTGGTATGTGGAATAAAATTATGGGCTTCAACTAAATTTATTTTGAATAAATTTTAAGCAGAGTCCATGGTGGTGGGTTCCCATGAATCGTCCCGGCGGAACTTAGCACACTTTTAAATACTTTTTGTTTAACATATTCCACATACATATTTTAAAATATTCAATCTTCGGTCGCAGATAGTTTATCTTAAAATGTAATCCCAAAATGCGACATCACTGCTTTTTCAAAAACGAACTTGTTTACCATATGAAAGTTTCATTTAAATAATGCTACTGTACTGGATATAGGTTTTGTTTCAGCCGTTTGTCGTCACCATTTCCAGCATTTCACAAAGCAAACTTAATAATTGAAACGAAAGCTTTGTTGCTGTTGTTTTTGTTTTTGTTTTTGTTTTTTCAATTTGCCCCAGAACAGGAAACCTGTTTTTTGAAATTATGACTAGGTTGGCTGTAGTGTTCCATGATTTTTATTACTATTTCAAGCTTGTTACTACATGTTTCATGTATTTTTATGCAAATAATAAAACAACTACTCCATAGACATACAATGGTCGCGACAGGAAAGTGCCAGTAGCAACAATTATAAAAATAAGTAAAAAATAACAGCAACCAACTGGCCCCTGCAAGCAGCACATGCACAAAATCAGTTAGCACTTGAATTTATTTGCGTCACTGCTTGTTTGCTTAAACATTTTCTATGCTAGAGCTTGACTTCAAAATTCGAACTGATTTTGAAAGCCATTAGAGCAAAGATTCATTCATGCATTGGCCAATTGCTAGTCGTCAATATATTCAGAACTAGATGACCTTTAAAAAATAACTTGAATTACATGCTTGCATGTCTTAAATGATCTCTCTGTCCATTTGGACCTTTGTGAGACTACAAGAAATAATTTGAAATCAGTAGCCGACTACCTATCAATCTGCCCATGATTTTTTAGTATCATTTCAAAGTGGTAGACATTGACCAAGAAATAAAGAAAACCAAGAAATCAACGCACAATGAAGATCAAATCAAAAAGCAAACAGAAACTTGAAAACCACATGCGAAAGGTATGGCTAATTGTGGTGTTAGAGTGTATTGCTAATAAGAAAGCTAGGTATAGACGGTTATAAAAATTCGAAAAAAAATATATGAATAACTGTATTTTAGAAATAACTCTTCCTAACAAAATTTGTTTTCAAGCTGTTTTTTCACATTTTGAAACATCTTTGTAACCGGTTATGCAAGTAAATTAAATGTCATCTTGGCAAATTTGCCTTAATATCAACGTTAAGATGCCAAATCATGAGATATGTACTCTATAACTCTAAATTAATTAGGTTATAAATCTGTTCGAATTAGTACGATCACTATTGTATTGAAAATGAATGTAAATGTTTCGAAAACGAGAAAAAAACGAGCTCAGTTCCGCCGGGCCGAATATTGAGAAACAACCATCATGGATTCTGTTAAAAATGTCATAAATTAGCTGTATTCATGTTTGAATTATTTTGAAGAAATCATATTATTAAGGCTCCCAGTGTCTAAAGAAGTCATATCAGGGAATATCACACTACACTCATAGAAAAAATTCTGCTGATTGTAGCACTGTCTGCTAGCTGTTATTAGTTAATTTTACTGCTATTACAGCAGCACTTCTGCTGTTATAGATGAATACATGCAATTTCAGAACAGCGGTATGACTGCTGAAAAGTCTGTTATTTGCTGAAAATGGCTGCTACTTAATTTATGATGGAGTTGTTGGAAGGAGAACAAAGTTAAAAATAAAATTCCAATTTTATTCTGATCGCAACCAGAAAAAATAACTAAAATAATCAAAACTCATAATCGGTGGCAATAGGCAAACATATTTAATTAATAGTCCAACATTCCACAAATGTTTCGTGGTGTGCGAAACAAAACAATATTCAAGTGATGAAAACTAGCAATAATCAAGTAAAGCGTGCTTAGTTCGGCCGGGCCGAATCTTGGGAACACACCAAAAATTTATACAAAACAAATTAAGTTGAGGGGAACACTTTTATTCTACAAACCAAATTTCTGTAAAACTAGCAAAAATTAAAGAGTCAAGGAGCCGAACAAGGATGATCGAGAAACCGGTTTATAAGGGAGTTATACTAGGTTATAGGCCAATTTGGACCTAACTTGGCACAGTTGTTGGAAGTTATAATAGAACACAATGTGCACAATTTTAGCTCAATCGGACAAAAATTGGGACTTTCAGGGACACAAAATGTCAAATCAGGAGATCGGTTCATATGGGAGCCATAGTAGGTTATATACCGATTTGGACCGAACTTGGCGCAGTTGTTGGCAGTCGCAACAGAACACCGCATGCAAAATTTCAGCCAAATCGAACAAATATTGCGGCTTTCAAATCGGAAAAAAATTGCGGTTCGTTAGGGCTCAAGAAGTCACATCGGGAGACCGATTTATATGGAAGCTATATTGACTATAGACCGATTTTAGCCGTACTTAACACAGTAGGTGGAAGTCATACCGGTATACTGTGTGCAAAATTTCAGCCAAATCGAACAAAAATTGCGGCTTCTAGGGGCTCAAGAAGTCAAAGCGGGAGATCTGTTTATATGAGAGCTATATCCAAATTTGAACCGATAAGGCCCATGTTCAATCCCCAACGACCTATATCAACATTGAGTTTCTGTGCAAAATTTCAAGCGGCTAACTTTACGCGTTCGACGGAGACTGAGGAACATTGCTAGATTGACTCAGGATGTCGAGACGATCAAAAAGATATATACTTTATAGGGTCTTAGGCCAATATTTCAAGGTGTTACAAACAAAATCAATAGATAAGAATACCCCCATCTTATGGTGGTGGGGATAAAAAACGGTTTTCAATTAAAAACCAAAAACACCAAACAATGAAAAAAAGGAATAACAAGTAAGAACATGCTAAGTTCGGCTGGACCGAATCTTATATACCCTTCACCATGGATCGCATTTGTCAAGTTTTTTGGCCGATATATTACGATATATATAGGCAAACGAATGATAGGGATAAAATTGGTCATGCTATTGGAGCCATATCCGGTTACGGACCGTTCTTAGTTTGAATATTGGAGACCATAGTAAAATTCATTGTGCAAAATGTCAACCAAATCGGATAAAAATGACGCAGTATAGGGGCTCAAGAAGTAACATCGTGAGATCGGTTTATATGGGAGCTATATCAGATTTAAGACCGACTCAGATAACATCTGGAAGCCATGTTAAAGGTCATACGAGAGATCGTTTCATGATTTAAAGAGATTTCATGATTTAAAACAACAAAATACATTACTATTGGCATTCTATCATTCATGTTTTGCTAAATAGTTTCATATCATCGACTGCTATTGGTCCAAATAGATTTTTTGTTGTTGCTTGTGACGTTAACTCAAAAATCCCTACACATAAGTGAATGTATGTTAACTTATCCTCCTGTAATCAAGTAAAACGTGTAGCACAGAGGAAAACCATACGCCTCGCAATTGGAATTTTGGCTGTTAAAATCCCAGTCGGGTCGGAATCATTGCAAAAAGAATCTTCGATCATTAAGATCGATAAAAATGGTGAAATAAATAAAGAAATAGAAATAAGTACATTAATAAAAATTATTTTCGCCCTAACAGCCGAAAAAACTTTGAGAAAAGAGAATTTAATCTTTTTTAAACTTCTTGTAGTCCCTTTTTAGAATCTCGTTGGGATATATCGCCAAGTGGCACGTTTCTCCCGTACCGAGACACTAATTAGATTAAAAAATGATATCGCCTGAGATGGTTTTCCACTTTCTTGAGTGCAGATTTAGTGTCCAAAAATGGAAAGAACTTTGTCACAGTCAGATGTAAGAAAGCTCTATGAATGAGATATTTACCAATACGCAAATGGAGATAGCATCAATGTAGTATAGTGCAATAAATGAATACTATGGTAGATTTAAAGAAGTTTTACAAGTGAGATGCTGACCAGTATGCCAATGGAAGTGTATGTCTCAGTTGATATTTGCATAAGCAAATTTACCCATGAACATTCCATTAAGGAACAGGGGCAATTTACATTACATATTCAGTTTTCGTATGAAATAACCATAAGAATCATAGACAGTTATAAGTACAGTAACAACCCAATCAAATTGACGAGCAACCTTAGCCACCCACCCGAGGATGCGATGTCATGTATACCAGAAATCTGTTGATCAGGTAATTTGTTATCAGTTATTATTCCACAGATTTAAATCTTCTCTTCCAACATAATTATCATGGCCTTTAGCTCGACTCCCTTGGGAAAAAATGTCTTAAGCAAATAAAACACTTGACCTAGGCCTAAGTATGCATAAGAGCATGAAATAAAACAAAAGCATTGTTTTTTTTTTCTCTCAGTTCAGTAATAATATGTCTTCAATATTTTAGCAGATTTTTGGATTTTGAATAAAAAACTTCGTTGATTGTAATGTATAAAAATTTAAGCTCCTGGGGCGTTAACCAAAGCCAAATCAAAGCAACCTACTTCTAAATATGAACTCATATTAATCCCCCAACGACCTACAGCAATAAAAGGTGTACAAAATTTCAAGCGAATAGCTCCATTGCTTTGAACGCAACGTGATTTCTGGATCGATTTACAATAATCCTTACCTAAACGAAATCTAAAGTAGAATGAAGAATTTTCTAAGGGATCTAATAAAGAATTTTAGGTCTTAGAATACAATCCGTAAAAAAGTGCACATTTGTATAGCATTTATGGTAAGACAAGCATTGTAGCCTGTTCCCTGCGTAACTGTTGTGGCTGTGATGCAGTCTACAGTTCGACTCAGAAATTCCATAACCATGATCAGAGATGGACAAATATGGCATACAAATATGACTCCGGCAAATATGCCGTACATTTTCGACATACAATTAATACGTCAAAAACGTTATAAACCTAGCCAAAAAACTAGTTTCTGACAGAATTGAAAAAAAAATTAGGAAATCATACAATTAGTTTCAACATTTGTGAATTTATTAATCCGGCAACACTGGAGCATAGGTTAGAAAGTGCTCCCATAACAGAAAACGAATATCTTAACGTGGTCAAACTGCTCCGGGAGGCAGGGCGTTAATCATAAATAGATTTTAAAGAAAAATCTAAAATTTTGAAAATGTATGTAGACGCTATAAAAACAACAATTCTAAAACAATGATATGTTATCGAAACTAAACAAGAAGCAGAGTAATTTTTTTTCAATCAACCAACACGCACCGGATGTGCCTATATATGCAGTGCATTGCGTTGGAGAGGATAGTTAAAGATAGGAGGGGGGAAAGAGGCAGTAGTGTTTATTGACACTTGCTTTGGATTTCTGGATGTCGTAAGTAGCGGGAAAAACATCCGTCCGTTGTTGATTCCGCATACGAATCGTCCTTGCGAAAAAAGAATTCTCTCGGTAGTGTATGGTCCGATCAGCTGGCTAATCGATTACAAACGGGTGCGCGCTTCCAGAAAATCTTGTATTTCTGAAAAACAACCTCAAGTCAGGAATCACACCGTGGAAAAATCGATAGATCAGTGCCACACAACCCACATTTCGACGATGCTTAATTTCCATGTTTATGACGTTTACTACTTTTTATAGGTTTTATACAAGTGTCTGACGTTTTCGACGTTTACAACATTTTGACAGTCGAAACCTAAAAAACCAACATACAGACCATCTCTGACCATGACCGTCTATACGGGTTTTCTTTCCGTACCTTGCGTCCATATGTCGGTTATTTGTAATCATGGTTTTGATCTTATTTGGATTTCGTGTGGGCACGGGTTATGGAAAGCATAATGGTTCGTATATTGGTTTTTAGAATGAAAAGGAAAAAGTTGAGAGTATGCGTTTATCAAAAAAATCCTTGCAGTACTCAATCATACATAGATATACCGAGAAAATTTCTTGATACCAGATATGATGGCAAAATTTTGATAAGGTGTAAAGCCATGGTGGTTTTTATCATAAGTACAGCACAGCAGAGCTTAATGCGATTTGATTTGTTTTTTTTAACGAAATTTTGAATTTGATTTTGATGGTACAAACTTAAAATCTATAAAATTACTTACATAAAAAAATTTTTAAGATTTTCATTTAAATCATGTATTTACCCACCTGCAAAGAAAGAAAGAAATTTAATATGGTAATATTCATACTTTAATGTAGGTATAATTCATTAAATAAATGAAGCATATGAGGATTAATATCGGTACTATAACTGTGTTTCTTTTTATAGAGCAATATGTTAGTACATATGTATTTCTAAAATATTCAGTATCGTATAAATGTGCCGATGAACTACGATACTGTCTGATCTATAGTTATAAATATTATCGTATAAATGTGCCGATGAACTACGATACTGTCTGATCTATAGTTATAAATATTATGCAACAATACAAACCTAAATTTTCAGAAATCCTTAGGTGTGGGGCGCTTCAAAGGTCGTACAATGGCACATATGATGTAACAAAAGTTATGCACAAAATGACATATGAGGCAAAATATGGCCCAGGGCACGCCACAGAGGGACATCTTTTCGCTATTTCTTTGGGTGACCACCATTAATAACCTATTATGGATTATGACTGAGGAGGGATTTGAACCCGTCTGCTACCCAGACTATATAATAATACTTCTAAGGGATAAGGATCCGAACCAGCTATGCAGAAGTGCCGATCCTGGACTTGGAGACGGCATACAACTGGGCTAGACCTAGTGGTCTCAATGTTAACTCAGAAAAGACCAAAATCTGCTCGTTCACAGGGAAGACAAAGGTGGACCAATTTAATGCACCACGTTTCCTCATTAGAACGATTTCGATATTTGACACGGTCAAATACCTTAACCTTGGCGGGAAACACCGAGAAAGCTCATAAGATGGTGGACACTATGCAAACGGGCTGTAGGATAGAAATGGGGCCTAAATCCAAAGATAGTCAACTGGCTCTACAAAAGCGTGAATAGGCCAATACTTATTTATGCCTCAGTTGTTTGGTGGACTGCGATGGACAAAATGCGCAATGTTAGGATAATGCAACAGTTTCCGAGTACATGTTGTCTTTGCATAGGCGGAGCCCACTAGGGCACTGAAGGATATTCTAGATATCCGACCCATTGACATACAGATGAAGTGTGAGGGAGCCATTGCGGGTATGAGACTTTAGGCGATAGGAGAATGGATAGAGGATAGGACCAGGTAATACCATCGCGGTATAGTCGAGAAGACGATAGGAGACGTGGAAGGGATGGAAGATGTTTCCGATCGGATACTTTCCGTAAAGATGTTCACACACAAAGTCCTGGGTAATGAGTTTGTATTGGTCTAATTGGTATAAATAGACGACTATCCTCGGATTCACGCTCATTTCGACCCTTCTCAGTACACTGCTGAATAAGACACTTCCAGTTCAATTTCTTGTCGAAGAAATTGAGTATTTAAACTTGTCGGATATCAAATTTATGGTATACCATAAATTTATAGTAATACGGTAATTGATAATTTATGGTAGTGATCCATAGCAGTGGCGATAACATTCTCTCTGTGCCATTTTAATCCTTCATGGGACCCACAAATGTCATACCTTAACATATGGTTTTTGCAGTTTCTTAGGACCCAGTACAGGCCTAAGGATGGATCAGTAAGTCTATACTCACGATCGATCCTCCTAAAAGCCCGCCCGATGTCAATACATACCGCGAACCATCTTGTCAATACATACCGCGAACATCTTGACATAGAACAATTCTTCTATTTTACCCACAATCCCGTGCAGGGTGATTTCACGAACCCATACTGCTTTAATTTGAGCAATTCACTTGATGTCCTAGTTTTTATCATGGTTTTCAAATAAATACAACCATTGCCTCCTGCCACGCCTTTGGAGTCTAAGTTAGACCCAGGCACTTCCGCTGTATTTGTTCCTAATACCATGTCGTCTACTAATCTATCAGCTCTGACTTGGATTTTTGAGAGAAACTAGTTCTTCTTTGCGGTGTCATAATGACAGAAAAGCTTCCACATGGTACTTTTTGCCGCTCTAATCATTTTATTGTATTCTTTGAACTGTGAGTTATACATATATCTTTAAGTTTAGTTAATATTTTCTTGGATGTCCTATACAGCGGTCAAAAAAAGTATTCATCATTAGCAAAATTGATAATAAATTCACTTATTTTGGGTAATTGAAGAAAATTTAAAGTAAACAAATAATGCAGTTTTATGCAATAGTTTATTTTTCGTAATATGTTTTAAAATAAATTCAAAAAATAAATTTAATTAGCGCAAAAAATGCAATTTTATATAATAACACCAAAAACAGAACAAAAAAAGTATTCATCATTGATGTGCTATCATCAAAGTCAAATTCAAATATTATTTGGGAATCCCCCTTTTCTGTTTTATTTAGTAAAGGAGGCTTTGCCCTTGACAGCAAATATTTAATTTCATTGAAAATATAGTTTTTGTCAAAATGGGTCGTAAGCAAAACGAGGTTTCTGATGAGGTAAAAGTTTTGATAATAAAACACCACAGGAATGGTTTAACTCAAAAAACTATCAGTGAAATATTAAATAGACCACGATCTACTATACAATCCATCATCAGAAAGTGGACAGAAACGAAAACTGTTGACAATAAACCAAGATCTGGTCGACCAAAAGCACTTTCAGTTGGAGATGTGCGTTGGCTAGTGCGGCAAGTTCAGAAAACTCCGAAGACAAATGCGACCATTCTTCGTAAAAACACTATGGAATATTTAGGGAAGGAAGTTACTACACAAACAATTCGAAATACACTCAAAAGGCATAGTTACAGAGGAAGAACTGCACGTAAGAAGCCCTTTATAAATAAAATAAACCGAGTGAAAAGGCTAAACTTCGCAAAAATGTATGTAAAACAGCCCGAATCATTTTGGAAAACAGTCATTTTTGCAGACGAGAGCAAGTTTAATCTTTTTGGGTGCGATGGAAAGGTCATAGTGTACAGAAAACCAAATACAGAGCTTGAAGAACGAAACACAGTTGCTACTGTAAAACATGGTGGAGGTGGTTTAATGGTTTGGGGGTGTATGGCGGCTTCAGGAGCGGGAAATCTTGAAATTATTAATGGAGTAATGGATCATAAGTATTACATTGACATTTTAAAGAGGAATTTAAAAGATGGTGCTGTAAAACTTGGGCTTGGTAATAACTTTCAATATTATCAAGATAATGACCCCAAACATTCTGCTTTAAATACCAAGATGTGGATGCTGTATAACTGCCCCAAAGTCATTAAAACTCCTCCTCAAAGTCCCGACTTGAACCCAATTGAACATCTTAGGGAACATCTCGAACGCAAATTGAGAACGCGCAATTTTTCGAGCAAAAGTCAAATGCAACAGGTGATAATGGAGGAATGGACTAATATAGACCAAAATATAACCGCTAAATTAGTCCAATCGATGTCAAACCGTTTAAAAGAAGTTATAAGACGCGGTGGTCGAATAACAAAGTATTAATTTTTTTAAATTATGTTATTTATTTTTTTGTTTTTTTGCAATGATGAATACTTTTTTTGTTGAATTTTTTGTGTTCAGCTGTAAAATGGCCCTTTTTGTTCCAATAAATACTATTTTTTTCTTTAAAAACAATGAAATTGTGTACATATATATCACACAAGCACTACTGCATCATTAGTTTAATATGTTTTTATTCCAATTGTCTTTTGTAGACTTATTAAAAAAAAAACATTGAATGATGAATACTTTTTTTGACCGCTGTATGTCTGTAAGGAGTGTGGATTGACTATGTTCAAGAAGATCTTGCCGTGTTTGGGAGGTTGGGTGGCATCCCAGACACTGGGGCCCAATTATTTAAATTCTTAGTTTACTCTAAGATATCTTTAATTTTTTGTCCAGATTGTGTTACATGTGGGTGGTTTGGCAGGTTGGGTGGCATCCCAATCACTGGGGCCAAATTATTCAAATTCCTAGTTTACTCTAAGATACCTTTCATTTTTTTGTCCAGATTGTGGACATTGGCCATTACAGAAAATGAATTCCTCTAGCCGATTGTAGAATAGACGCCCAAGCGCCTCGATCTTCTGCTCTTCTTCTCCACTCAGTTTCGAGATGTCGTTCTCCACTTGGTCACACCATCAGAGATTTGGTCTTCCCCTTTTGCGTTTTTTTTATGGTCGCCATCAACTTTGCTGGGGCTTCTTCATTCATTCTGATAGGACGTAGCCAACGCAAACGTTGTATTTTGATGCGTTTAACTATGATATCGGCATCATACAGCTTGTGATTCATACAACACCTATATTCTCCATTAACGCAAACTGATTAAAATATTTTACGACAGATTTTTCTCCCAAACACTCTAAGTACTAAGTACTTCTGTTTCTCATAGTAGTTCTCATAGTTTTCCAGGGGTGGGTCACTGGCACAGCGCCCCAACCGCATGGGTTTTGTGGGATTGCACATGTATCCCTCGTTGTGGCGAGCCGCTTGCTCCAAGATCCTTAATCGGGAGATCGATTTATATGAGGGCTTTATCAATATACACTCCAATATAGTCTCTCTTCCAATTTAACCTGCCTATGTGCAGGTTTTTCTTTAAAACAAATTATATTTTATTATTTCTACAACAAATAGTCAACATTTCATTTGATTATCTTCTTTTAATGCTACCATCCAATATTTCTCAACACAATTATAGTTTCTCATTGAAGATAACGAAAAAAAAAACGTTTACTCATTCTCGAAAGCAATTGAAAGCCACTTCGGCAATCCAACGTACTGACCTATACATCAAAGTACTTTCGATAATTCAATATATGTAAAATATAATTAAAATACTTTCATTTTTCTTTCGAACGTTTCTTTACAATTTCCTATTCATTTATTCCACATTGGCCAATAAGCATTTCCTATAAAAGGTGTTTGGGTGTTGTTAATAATGGGTAACGACTGTGTCTGGCTTGCTGAGGCGTTTTGTAAACAGTGAGAGTTACGAGCATTTATTGGAGTGGCGGCTACCATATTTGACCAGTTTCTAGACTCAATAAACAAAAGCAATTTTCATGTGAAAATTTGTTAGATGAAAAGATTGTGCAAACAAAATCTTTGAGGCAACAATTCTCTTGAGCAAGTAAATGGGAGTTACTTAAAGCAGGTTAAAGCACCTTAAAAACGTATTTTAATTTTTTGTATTTTAGATTTTTTGTTCTTGGAGTTGTTTAACAGCATTTCATGCACTTTTGCTTAAGTACTATAACTCATTTAACAATTTTAGAAGCTCTGGTTTATGGTGTAACCAAATTGCAGTTTGTTTAGCAATAAAAACCTAAGTTTAAAAACACACACAGCCATATTCTAAGAACAAGAACCATTTTCTGTATTAATTTCAAAAGTAACAAAGCAAAAAGTCATTCGAAAAATATGCATTTTGGGAGAGGGTTCGGGCCCAATAGCTCCCTTCTGGCTACGTCCTAGAAAAACTTTAGAAAAATGAGAAATTAATGTGGTTAGCTATAGCAGAAGTGTTTATTACAAAGCTCAGAAATTAACCCCCAATTTTCCCCTTTACCCCAATTTTCAGAAAAGCCAAATTCCGGTATCTAGAGCTCCTCAAACCGACAAAATGTACATAGACCAATCAATACAATATTGGATTTAAATGAGAGGTTTGGGGAGCCGTCGCTCCACCAAAACACCCCTTAAAGATGACCAATTTACCGGCAATAGCCATATGGGCCTCAAATGAAATGTCTTTGGGAATAGAGCACGAATCTGATATTAACATTCCGGAAAAAGGGTGTATGGGGCCACCCCACCTCCATAACACCCCCAAGTAGGTCGCATTTGCGGACCATTGCAATATCGGCCTTAAATAAAAGGTATTTGTGATTAGAAAACGAAATTGATTTCCAAATTGGAGGCCTAGTGTTTGGGCCCCCTAAACCTATGCCAATATTGGGTTCAAATAAATAATATTTAAAATTACAGCACGATGCTGATATTTTTTCAGGGCCAAGTCGCTCAGTGGTCTTCCCAAAACTTCTCCCAAAGCGGACATATTTGCCAACTATGGAAATGTGGGACTAAAATGAAAGATATTTTCATTCTGATATCAACATTGGGATAGTTTTTAGGACCACCCCTAAAAACTCAAATGAAAAGTATTGGGGAGTAGGGCACGTAATTGATACCCACTTTCCGGACCAAATTTCAGGGTCCGGAATTTTGTATACAACTTTGGGGCCATGTGTTTGGGGGACCACCCCACTACCCACAACACCCCTAAATCCGGCACACATATTTTCCGACCATTTCAATTCAGGGCTCAAATATAAGATATTTGGGAGAAGAGCCCGAAATTGATACCCACATTAGGGATTAAGTTTCTGAGGATCCACACCACCCCCTAAACCTACCAAACACCACCCTGGGGCCCTTCCCACTACCAATCTCTCCCCTGAGAATATCGGGCTTTAATAAAGTTTTTAAGAATGGACTGCATCTAACACCCAAACTTAAATGACCTTAAACCCTAGGAGCAAATTCATCGGCCAATAAAGATCATATGGAATTCACATAGAGACATATTTTATTATACTGTAAGTCAAGCGACATACATATGCCAATTATGTAGCATGGTGGATCACTAAAAGTTCTTTAACTGGCGAAAAAATATTCAAAGGATAATTTTGTTCTATATGTTTTAAAAAAAGGCGCAGTAGAGCGGGCCCGGTCCAACTAGAATTGAACAAGTAAAAAGGCGTTAAGTTCGGCCGAGCCGATTTGGACCAAATTCGGCACGGACATTGAGTATTCTAATAAATAATTACAAGTCATTGTTCAATTTTGTGGAACAAGATATTGGTCTTTTTGGTAGCTATATCCAAATATAGACCGATCTGAATCATATAAGACGCGGATTTCGAAAAGCCTAACATAAGTCACTATGTAAAATTTCAGCGATAAATGCGCCTTTTATGGTCCCAAGACCTTAAATCGAGAGAATCGAATCGATGGACCGATCTGAGCTAAATTGATGAAAGATGTCCAAGGGCCTAACTCAAACCGTTATCCCAAATTTCAGCGAAATCGAACAATAAATGTGCCTCTTATGGGCCCAAGACCTTAAATCGAGAGATCGATCTATATGGCAGCTATATTCAAATCTGGACCGATCTGGGCCAAATTGATGGGGGATGTCGAAGGGCTTAACACAACCCACTCTCCGCAATTTTGGCGACATCGATCAGTAAACGCGCCTTTTATGAGCCCAAAACCTTAAATCGAGAAATCGGTCTGTATGGCAGCTATATCGAACTCTGGGCCAAATTTGCATGATATTATTGATATCAATACTTTTTCTTTTAGTGAAGATGGATTTTCTTTTGATTGCATTGGTATTGATGATATTGCTGTTGCTATATCTAAGATTAAGTCGAAAGCAATTGGAGTTGATGGAGTTTCTGTGCAGTTCTTAAATATTCTTTTTCCTCATCTATCTGGTGTCATATTGGATTTGGTAAATGCAATTCTGACTTCCTCTGTTTTTCCTACTGCATGGAAAACAGCTCGTGTAGTTCCTATTCCGAAGAGAGCTTCGGTCAATAGCCTGGAAGATCTGAGACCTATTTCCATTCTGCCTGTTTTGTCGAAGGTTTGCGAACATATTATGAAAGATCAGATTCTTTTACAATTTACAAATAGAATTTTTCAAAACCAGCATGGATTTCGTAAAGGCCATAGTACAACCACTTTACTCCTTCAGCTTACGGACTCTATAAGAATGAATAACAATTTGGATAGATTTAGTGTTTTGGTTTCCCTTGATTTGACTAAGGCATTTAATTCCATATCTTACAAGATTTTAGTAGAGAAACTTTGTTCAAAATTCAATTTTTCTAATTCTGCATGCAGACTTATTTTATCCTACTTAGGTGGTAGGTCTCAATTTGTTAGCTTGAATGGCAATGTTTCCTCTATTCTTCCTCTGGCCTCTGGTGTTCCCCAAGGTTCGGTCTTGGGGCCCTTGCTATTTCTTCTATACATAAATGATTTACCTGAATGCTTAGATTTATCTATTTGCACAGTTTTCTTATATGCAGATGATGTTCTACTTCTTTTTAATGGCCAACGTGATTGTCCTGATGCTTTGGAGATTGGAATTAATCGTTGTTTGGGTCAAGTTTGTCGATGGACCAGTACTAATGCCTTCACAATTAACCCGTTAAAGACTAAAGCCTTGTTGTTTGGAAATAATGTGTTTGATTTTCATCTTTTGTTGGGATATGATGAGGTTAGCTTTGTGGATGAGCTTAAGTGTCTTGGGTTGGTACTTGATAAGAATCTAAATTTTGGGGCTCATATTGACCATGTACATAGTAGAGTGTACTATACCCTGCGTAGGATATATTCTACAAACATTTATTTGCCTCTATGGGTTAGAAAACGATTGGCCCATGCATTGTTAATGCCTTCTATTAGATATGGTCTTGAGGTTGTGTCTGGTACTACCATAGGCAACATTCAGAGGTTAAGGCGTATTATTAATATCATTGTTCGATTTGTATTTAGTGTCCGCAGGCGTGAACATGTAACAGAATTCGTCAGAGAGTTTCTTGGTGTTTCCTTCGAGAACTATATCAATTGTACTAACCTGCTGTTGTTTCATAAAATAATTAAAATTGGTGTACCTTTTCCTTTACGCGATTTATTTACCTTCTCCCGTTCGGTTAGAAATACTCAAATTGTTATTGCTAGGATATCATGTTCTTCATACGAAAAGTCTTTCGCTGTACGTATTGCTCGGTGCTGGAATTTTTTACCTATTGATTTGAGAATTTTTTCTCATTCAAACAATGCTTTTCGATTGAAAATTACAGGTTACTTTAACTTTGAGGAATCCTGATTTCTGCTTTTTGTCCCTTTTTTAATTGACTTATTTTTTTCTTTTTCCATATGCTTTTGCTGCCGCTTCTGAACATGTGCCATTTTCTACGCTTGTAGTATTCTTTTTTTTCCTCTTTCATGAATGTTGTTGCTAACATCATAGGATTAGATGCTTTTCATTATTCCTGTTTTGTTTTTAATTGGCTGGGGAGCCTATAATAACCATTTCTTTTTTTTTTTTTTTTTTTTTTTGTAATCAAATAAGAATAGTTCATAATTTAGATTTTAGTGAGAGTTAAGTTTTATTTTTGTACTTAGGCATATTGTTACATATGCAATGCGAATTTTTGGCCAAATAGGCTTAGTGTTGCAAAGATGCGAATAAATAAATAAATAAAAAAAATTGCAGAAACATGTCAAAGAGCCCAACACAACTCGCTGTCCCAAATTTCCGCAAAATCGTATAATAAATGTGGCTTTTATGGGCCTAAGACCTTAAATCGGCGGATCGGTCTATATGACAGCTATATTCAAATCAGGACCGATGTTGGTCAAATTGCAGAATGATGTCGAGGGGTCTAACACAACTCACTGTCCCAAATTTCAGCGACATCAGACAATAAATGTGCCTTTTATGGGCCCAAGACCTTAAATCAAGAGATCGGTCTATATGGCAGCTATATCCAAATCTGAACCGATCTGGGCCAAGTTGAAGAAGGATGCCGAGTGACCATACACAACTCACTGTTCGAAATTTCGGCGAAATGAGCCAATAAATGCACCTTTTATGATCCCATGACCTTAAATTGAGAGATCGGTCTATATGGCAGCTGTATTTAAATCTGGACCGATTTGGACCAAATTGAATAGGGGCGTCGAAAGCCCTAAGACAACTCACTGTCCGCAATTTTGGCAACATCGAACAGTCAACGCGCCTTTTATGGGCCCAAGACTTTAAATCGAGAGATCGGTCTATATGGCAGCTATATCCAAATCTGGACCGATCGGATCAAATTGTAGAAGGATATTACCAGGCCCAGCACAACTCACTGTCCCAAATTCCAGCAAAATTGGATAATAAATGTGTCTTTTATGGCCCTAAGACCCTAAATCGGCGGATCGGTTTATATGACAGCTATATCAAGATTTAGTCCGTATAGCCCATCTTCGAACTTAACCTGCTTATGGACAAAAAAAGAATCTGTGCAAAGTTTCAGCTCAATATCTATATTTTTAAAGACTGTAGCGTGATTTCAACAGACAGACGGACAGACGAACGGACATGGTTAAATCGTCTTAGATTTTTACGCTGATCAGGAAAATATATACTTTATAGGGTCGGAAATGGATATTTTGATGTGTTACAAACGGAATTACGAAACGAATATACCTCCATCCTTCGGTGGTGGGTTTAAATAGATTGATTCATTATCGGTTCAAGATATCGGTTTATGCGAATCTAATATGAATATATGGACCCATATTGCCCAGATTTGATTTGGTTTGTGTTTTATGCATTCAATTCAAAAAATGTCACCAAAGTCGAATAAAACACTGGCTAACATTTCTCAAATTCTGTACCGCCAACCTAGATTAGTTAGTAAGTAAATATTTAGGCATTACGTTTGACCGGGCCGAAGTTTGGATTCCCACCACCTCGGTTATATATAAATAACCGTTCGTTAGAATTCAGTCAAAAAATGCACGGTGTTGAACCTCTAGCAACTTTGCCGATATTTGGTCCGATCTGGACCAAACTCTTAAAATTTCAGCAAAATCAAATAATAAAGAAGTCTACATTTTAGAAAATCGGGAAATGAATGCGGCTGTAATTTGCCTGAGACCTTACTATGGGAGATCTGCCTATATGGCGCTATATTAAGATATATACCGATTTTAACCATATTTGGCCAAATTATTGTGTCAAATTTCAGCAAAATTGGGTAATAAATGCAGCTTTTACGATCCCAAAGTCATATATCGGGAGATCGGTCCATATTGGTTCTTAATTAAGATACAGACCGATTAAGACCATAAATTTTAAATGAAATCGGGTAGTAAATACCACTTAAGACCTTAAATCGAGGCATCGGTATAGATGGTGGCTATATTAAGGTGCACACCAATCTGAACTAAATTCTACATGGATGTCGGGGATCTTAAGACTAATCATTACGCCAAATTTCAGAAGAATCGGATTATTAATACAGCTTTTATCATCCTAAGACCCTAAATTGAGAGTATGGTCTATATGGGGGCTATATCAAGATTTAGTCCGATATAACCCATCTTCGAACTTAACCTGTTTGTGGACAAGAATGGATCTGTGCAAAAATCAGTTGAAAATCTTCATTTTTAAAGATTGTAGCGTGATTTCGTCAAGGAGACGGACAGACGAGCATAGCTACCTCGTCTTAGATTTTAACGAGGATCAACAATATATATATATATATATATATATATATATATATATATATATATATATATATATATATTTTATAGGGCCGAAAATCAATATGTATTGCGATGTGTTGCAAACGCTATGACAAAATGAATATACCCCATTCTTTGGTGCTCGGTATAACAAAAAAAATTCACAAATGAAAGGTTTACTTACATAAAACAAATAAACCGACCGCTCGTGCTTCTCAAAAAAAATTTTAGGTTTTATTTGTCCACAAATAAGACACCAGTACTATCATGCTGATTCATGTTGTCGTAAGGAAATTCCATTTTCGCAAAACCTTCATTATTTGTTGATCATATCTTTATACATCGTAGAGATCTCTATAAGAGACATTAATGCTAAACCTTTTTTTTTATTTTGTTGCATAGATATTAAAATTATTGATTGTTGTGCGATGATTTTGCATATTACATGTCCATATAAGACTAAACAAACAAAAGTTAGTTGCCAAACACTCTCCCCATTTGGGTCTATTGACCCCATAATGTTTATGAATTGCAAAAGCTGAAGGTATGTGTTTTTGACGTTCATATTAACTTTTACTTTATTTCAATATGTGCAATTCAAAAAATTTGTGGTTATACGCCCATTTCGTAATTTCAATTTTGCACACCATTTACTGGCAAGAGTAGTTAATTATAGTAAATTGCTTAAAATTACTTATGAAAAATACAGAGAGCTGAAATTCGTTAATTTTTGAAATCTGATATAATAACGGTTCAGAGAGTAACAATTCAAAATGACAAGATATTGAGAATCTGCATCTTGAATGTTCAGACTCTTTATAGAGACGGTAAAGAATACGCACTGGCTGAGGTGTTGAAGACCTACAAAGCAGATATTACGTCCTTAAGCAGAGTATTCTGATCGGCTTTTCGAGCGGAATGTTGTCAAACTCCGTACAAAACCAGTAAGGAAAGGCAAAAGTCGAGCGGTGCCAACTTTATATAACTCTACACCTACCCTATTAGTACAAAGTGGGAGCTATATCTTATTCTGAATCAATTTTGTTGGACCTCGGCGGATGTTTTGAGATGGATTATTAAACAACCCGTATGCAATTTCGAGCAATGCAAATGTTTTCAAACTGTAATAACTGCGGTTGACAAATGAAAACATTATTGTAAATTACCCAAAATCTGACTGACATATATATGGGAGCTACATCTAAATCTGTACGGATTTGACCAAACTTCTAAATCTGGACCGATTAAGAAATTTACCAGCAATGTCGGGAGTCATATGAAAATCCTTTCTACCAAATTTCGAGAGAATTGGTTAACAAACGAGCACTTTATTGCAAGATTTTCCAAAATCAGATAAACATATATATGGGAGCTACATCTTAATCTGAACGGCAATAGACCAAACTTATAAAATAATGTGATTGTTGTCGAGGAAAGCGTTGTACAAAATGTTGGCAAGATTGGTCAATAAATGAGGTTGCAGTGGCGCAGGACGTGAAAATCGGGCGATATATTGGGTTGCCCAAAAAGTAATTGCGGATTTTTCATATAGTCGGCGTTGACAAATTTTTTCACAGCTTGTGACTCTATAGCTTGCTTTAGAAAAAAAGTATATTTGATTAAAGTTCATTCTAAGTTTAATTAAAAATGCATTTACTATCATTTAAAAAATCCGCAATTACTTTTTGGGCAACCCAATACATAAACGGCACATATATCTAAATCTGAACCAATTTTTATGAAATTCACCAGTATTATCGAGAGTCGTAAGAAAATCCTTCCTGCCAAATTTGTTCCTACGCCAAACAATGTATGTGCAAAATTTGAAGACGATCGCATAAAATTGGGACATGTAGTTTTGCATAAATTAACATGGACAGGCAGACAGACGGACTGACTGATGGACAGACAGACGTACAGACTGACAGACATAGCTAAATCAAATCAGAAAGTGGTTCTGAGTGTGAACCACAGTAGTAGTGCAGGGTATAAAAACGTTGGCAAAAAATAGGCGGAAAAGTAGTACTCTACTTTTAGTGAAGAAAATGGCAAAAAGAATCTAGTGGCAACCCTTGAAACCATTGCCGCCATTATGTTTGTTTGTTTTATTGTTTTCAATGGTCAGTTTTTCTTTATTTATTTGCTCCAAAATAAATTAAATAGAGAAAACAATAAGGGCAGATAAAAAAATCGTGCTTTGGTATAAAAATAAAAAACATTGTATTGTTGTCAAAATTCGAGCGCGAAGCAGTTAAAAATTTTCGCGACTATTCCGAAAGCAGAATAGAATACCGACCCTTACAGGAAATGCGATGGACCGGGAATGGCGTCACAACAACACCAAGCGGTAACGAACTTTCCCATAATATGAGACATGAATTGGGCTGTGAATTTGTGGGATGTCGGAGACTGAAACACCTTGCCTAAATCTTTACTGCGGTGTATTAGTTGCTAGTCACAATCCGCATACAATTCAAATTTTTCACCTTCAGCCCTATTTATGCCCATGCCCCGACGGAAGAAAAGGGATAGCAGACCAAAAATATTTTCTCAGAAAGTCAAATTGGCAGATCGAATTATATGCCAGCTTTTTCAGGTTATCAACCGATTTGAACCATACTTGGCACAGTTCTTGGAAGTCATACCAAAACGATATGTGCGAATTTCAGCCAAATTGAAAAGTAATTGGGCTCTCTAGAAGCTCAAGACATCTAATCAGGAGATCGATTTATCCTGGTTATCCACCAATTTGAACCATACTTGGCACAGTTGTTGGAAGTGATACCAAAACACCATATGCAAAATTTCAACCAAATCGGATAAGAATTGCGCCCTCTAGAATCTCATGATATCAAGACCCGAGTTTGGTTTATATGGCAGCCATAACAAAACATTGGCCCATTTACAATCCCAACCGACCTACACTAATAAGAAGTATTTGTGCAAAATTTCATGCGTCTAGCTTTACTCCTTCGAAACTTAGCGTGCTTTCGACAGACAGATGGACGGACGAACATGGATATTAGACGCATATTTCGGAGTATTACAAACGGAATGACGAACTTAGTATACTCCCATCATATGGTGGAGGGTATACAAAAGAATCCATCCGAAATATCTGCAATAATGGCTTATTTGCCTATTTCAACACTTATAGCTATTCTATATAATTCCCTTTTATAATTCCCTGTACCACTATTGTGGTACGGGGAATTATAAGCAGTGATCCGAAGCGAGTACCTTTTTACCGCTCCGCTCCGACATTTCTTTTTTTCACTTTGCTCTCGCTTCTTAACAATACAATTATTTATATAATTATATATTTATGATCGCCATCTATATCGGAATATTTCTTTATAAAGCCCCATATAAAACGATCTCCCGTGTGGATTTCTTAAGCCTCTAGGCGGCGCGATTCTCATCCAATTTGGCTAAAATTTTACAAATCTATTTTTTATCAAGTATAGACCAAATCGGTCCATAACCATGTATAGAACCCATATAAACCGATCTTCCGTTTGCATTTTTTGAGCCTTTTTGGGGGAGCAATTCCTATACGAATTTGGTTCAATTATGCATAATTTCTTCCAACATTTTTCCAAAGTATGGTCTGAACCAGTCTATAAACTGATAAGACTCACATATTTTTCGACCTCCTGATTTTATTTCCTAAGCCTCTAGACAGCGCAATTCTTATCGATTTGGCTGTTGCTTGATGTTGTTGCGATCAAAGATGGATGTTATACAATATTCGGCTCGACCCAACATAACAGCGTTTTTACTTGTTTTGACTTTAAGATGAAACCTTTTAAAATTGGTAGAAATCGGTTCTTTAATACGTTTTCGTATTATTGCCAGCAACGACTTTTGCAGAAGCTGTTAGGACATCGAAGAAGAAGAGACTATAGAACACCTTCTATGTGTGTGTCCCGCACTAGCAGTTAGAAGGAGTTCCACTTTAGGTTCTCATTTCTTTGAGAATCTGTCTGATTTAGCGGATGTGAACATTCGCAAGTTACTGGGCTTATTAAAGCGATCTGGATGGTTCAACGGTAGGAACTAGAAGGCATCTTCCTTCTTCTGTTCATGTGGTATCACAATGGACGAAAACGTCTATGTGAGTCAATGGCAGACTACCACTTAAACATAACCTAACCTATATCCGCCTGGTTGTCAGTCTATCTGCCTGACTGTCTGCCCATGTTTATCTGTGTACAAGGTTGGTATAGACATATTCTTGGCGCACAGCAAGGCATATTGAAACTGTAAAAATCGGTTCGGATTTGAATATCGGTCCCATTTATATATTCGTCCAAGTTGCACTAATATTGCTATAATGTGGCCATTTGTAAACCGATTCTCACGAAGGACGGATTCTCTTATGTATACCAACATTGCTGTTGAATTTCATAGAAATCGATTCAGATTTAGATATAACTCCCATATCTATGTATAACCTAATTTTCACTTGTAGAACTTAATTCAAATTTAGCGCAACGCCTTCTTTCATGACTTCTACTTTGTGTGCCGATTTTGGTCAAAGTCGACTTATATTTACTTATAGCTTATATATATATACATTCGATTTTGACTAATAATGCACTAATTTCGTCATTTGTAATTGACCGATCCTCACAAAAGTTTGGTAGAAAGTTTCTCCTGTAACTCTTGATATCACTGGCGAATTACATAGAAATCGAAGAAGATTTAGATAAAGCTCCCATGTATCTATTATGTATCTTTTGATTTTCACATCCAGAGCCTTTGCAAGCGCCTTTATCAACCGATCTTCTCAAATTGCACAGCGATTTCCTCTAAGTCTCCCACAATGTATATGATTATTGATCCAAATTCCTCATTTCAAATTAAAGCAAACTTTAATTTCGACGACTTAGCCTGCATACCCAATGTGGTGTTGGATATCAAATGTCAGATTTGTTCGAATTTGGCCCGTTTGTTTTTATAAAAATTCCATACATCTTTGAATTGGAAATGAGGTCATATGTATGGAATTCCTCAACCCAGATGACATTAAAACTTTCTTCGCTGATAGTTTTCTTATTATTAAAATTATTTTTAAACTACTTTCATATATTCTTTTCACATTTTATAATACAATAGAAGCTTAGGAATAAAATTAAATCATTGTATCTCTTTTATATATATATTTTAGTATGAATAGTTCTCTTTTTGTATAGAAAAAACAAAGCTACTGAATTAATTAATCTCTTTTCCAAAGATATCTATAGTTTGAAGTGTTTTAAAAAAATTAGCATATAGCTTTTTGTGATATCACTCATTGAAAATGTCAGTGTCTCTACCTACCTCCCAGTGAAGTTACAGTCAAAAGTAAAACTTGTTTTCAAGATATATCAAAATCTTCTTCTCTATCTGGTATTATTTCATAACCACAGGCTATTAACAGTTAATTATTGTTGTTGCTGTTGTTGTTTAACGCTTTGAGAGTCTTTGTATAATTTATCTTTAAAAAAAAAAACTTTTATTTTCATTTTTGCTAAAAGCAAGAAAGGGACAACAGCTCACCATAATGACAAATGCAATTCAAAAGCCGGTAACAAGAGGCCACTTGGAAAGACCATCAGTCACATAGAGTCAGTCAGTCATACATGTATTTTTGGCCAAAAGCGTATGCAGACAAACATGTTTAGTCACTTGCACGATTGCAAATTTTTTGGCAGTTTATGAATTTTGAGTTGAGAAATTAATGTGAACAGTGGGTTTGAAAGAAATATTTTAGAAAAATTTAAAGTGTAGTTGCAAAAATGCTAGCGGAGGGAAAAATATGGCAAACCCTAAAGTCTGTAGAAACGTGCCAAGCAAACGAGTGAAGTGAAAACAAGTAAAAGTGTGCTAAGTTCGGCCGGGCCGAATCTTATATACCCTCCAACATGAATCGCATTTGTCGAGTTCTTTACCCGGTATCTCTTCTTAGGCAAAAAAAGGAAAAAGAAAAGATTTGCTCTACTTTTAGAGCGATATCAAGATATGGTCCAGTTCGGACCACAATTAAATGATATGTTGGAGAACTGGGTAAAATGCCAGCCAATTCGAATAAGAATTGCGCCCTTTGGGGGCTCAAGAAGTAAAATAGAGAGATCGATTTATATGGGAGCTGTATCAGGCTATAGACCGATTCAGACCATATTAAACACGTATGTTGATGGTCATGAGAAGATCCGTCGTACAAAATTTCAAGTAAATCGGATAATAATGGCGACCTCTAGAGGCTCAAGAAGTCAAGATCCCAGATCGGTTTATATGGCAGCTATATCAGGTTATGGACCGATTTGAACCTTATTTAGCACAGTTATTGAAAATCATAATAAAATACGTCGTGCAAAATTTCAGCCAAATTGGATAGGAATTACGCACACTAGAAGCTCAAGAAGTCAAGTACCCAGTTCGGTTTATATGTCAGCTATATCAGGTTATGGACCGATTTGAACCATATTTGGCACAGTTGTTGGATATCATAGCGAAACACGTCGTGTACAATTTCATTTCAATCGGATAAGAATTGCACCCTCTAGTGGCTCAAGAAGTCAAGACCCAAGATCGGTTTATATGGCAGCTATATCAGGTTATAGACCTATTTAAGCCATACTTGGCACAGTTTTTGGATATCATAACAAAACACGTCGTGCAAAATTTCATTTCAATCGGATAAGAATTGAGCCCAGTAAAGGCTCAAGAAGTCAAGACCCAAGATCGGTTTATATGGCAGCTATATCAAAACATGTACCGATATGGCCCATTTACAATCCCAACCGAACTACACTAATAAGAAGCATCTGTGCAAAATTTCAAGCGGCTAGCTTTACACCTTCGAAAGTTAGCGTGCTTTCGACAGACAGACGAACGGACATGGCTAGATCGTCCTAGATTTTTTCCGACGATCAAGAATATATATGCGTCATATGAGCTCAAGACTATAAATCAAGAGATCGGTCCGATCGCTATATCAAATTGCAGAAGGATATCGACTGGCCTAACACAACTCACTGTTCTAAATTTCAGCGAAATCGGATAATGGCTTTTATGGGCCTAATACTCTAAATCGGCGGATCGGTCTATATGGCGGGCAATATCAAGATATAGTTCGATATAGCCCATCATTGAACTTAACCTGCTTAAGGGCAAAAAGGAATCTGTGCAAAGTTGCAGCTCAATATCTCTATTTTTAAAAACTGTAGCGTGATTTGAACCGACAGACGTTCGGACATGGCTAGATCGTCTTAGATTTTTATGACGATCAAGAATATATGTGCTTTATAGGGACGGAGTTGGATATTTCGATGTGTTGCAAGCGGAATGACAAAATGAATATACCCCCATCCTTCGGTGGAGGGTATTAAATGAAAATCGAAACACAATTGCCTTCGCAAATCGCAACACACAAAACAAATTTCGGTCAAAATTGCACAAAAAAGTGGTTTGTGGAATATGAAAAGAGCAATTCTGCTATCTGCTGCTATACGCTTACGAGCCGATAAGGATACCACAGAACTGATCGTATGAAATATTTGCCGCCTAGACGGAATAACGTTACCCAGCAGATGAACAATAAGGCAACAGGGCCTAACTTCAGTCATTTGGATGTAAAGTTGCCTCTACACGCAGCAGAGGAATACCAAAAATGTCGAATGTAATACCAAATGGAGAATGATATTTCAACAAAGAGGCATAACATTGCGTTAAAAATATCCCAATTTAACCACTGTTACTCTACTTAGTATTATTTTTCAACACTTTAAACTATTTGCCATTTCTGGTAATAATAATTCATATGCTCCGGATGGTAAAAACAAGTAAAAAACTAGTATAAAAAAAAGAAAAAAAACGAATTATCCAATAAGCACTGCTCTGTAACTAATACCTTAGATTTAATCAAAATCATGAAAACTATACAAAATCATGATTGCTTCATTCAATAATATTTTCCCATGCCAATAGTGAATCAGCACTGCACTTCCATTGCAATTGCTACTATTCACTTCCACCATATCAAACAAGTCCGCAAAAAGGATTTACGTTCACTGCCGTTTTTGTGGTTTAACCTGTTTTGTTCCTTGTCATTGCAATGCTTTTGTTTGCAACTTTATAATAACGGTTTTTGTTTTTCAATTTGTTTAAGATTCAATCAAAAAATAAATAAAAAAACCCAAATGATATTGCATTGATATTTATTACAAACGAAAGCGAAAACTCGATGAACTACTTTTGCTTTAGATGGCAAATAAAGTGTGGTATTGTCGGCATTGTAGTACATTTTCGATAATTATTCGAAAGTATATTTTAATGGTAGGTGCGTGTGTGTGATTGTGTTTAACAAAATGAATTTACAAATATTTAGAGTGACAACAGGTTTGTAGCTTAAGTCTTTCGTTTTTTTTTCTTTAGCGTTTAGTGTGGGCCGTAGCCGAATCAACCCTTTATGGAAGTATTTCGTTTATTACAATAAGCATTTAACCAATTGTTTACCTATTAAGACTTTTTCTTTTCATCTTAAAGAAAGGTGTCAAATAAAGAGCTTCTGATTCACATATTGACTGGTGGTATGTCATTGATTGATTTATAGACAAATATTTTGCGAATGTTTGAGAATGTCAGTTTCACCATAAAATATCTCAAACGTTTTATTACTCATCGTTTTCAAGTGTTTTACAATAGCTTTTAGAGAATTAAACAAAATTAACTTTTACAAAAAATTCATTTGAAAATTTATAAAAAAAAATTTAGCAATTTGTTTTTTTAGAATTCTTGGAAATTTAGGTGTTTAATGAAAATTTGGTAAAAAAATTGAAAATTATTTGAGATTTTGAATTCGAATAAAATCTTTCGTAAGATTTTGAAATTTTATGCCACTTTTGTTTAGTCAAAAAAAGGCTCGTCGAAGAAAATTTTTATTCCTACACATAAAGTTGCATTTTTGGTGAAATTGAGAAATATTTCAATATAATGAAATATTGTACATGTGAATCTTTAACATAAAAAAACAAAAATGCTTTAATCTCGAACTTTGGATTATGGATATCCATTTAATCGAAATTTCATTAAAATGTGTAAACCCAAAAAGTTTTTTCGAGTGAAAAATGCGTATGTTGGAGGCTCAGAATTTTAAATCGGGAACTCGGTCTACATGGCACATATATCCGAACAGGGTCCAATGTGGAGCTCATTCAACAAAATTGTGATTCAAATTTCAACAACCACCAATGATAAATGCGACTTATATTGCCCTAAACCCTGAATACGGAGATGATTCTAATTGGCTTATTAGCTGTATAATCCGATCTTAACCATACTCGGTACTGATGTCAAAGGATCTCATGCCACTCTCTGTTCCAAGTTTGGTCGGAATCGGAAACGTGCCCTTTATGTGCTAAGGCGATAAATAGGAAAATCGGTAAAATCGAAATATGATCCATTTTGGTTTATTTCCTCTTCGGTTGTCGAGCGACTTTATATACGTTTTTTTTTTTCAAATTTGAGAAAAATCAAAATCGTCTATGGGCTTAGACGATTAAGTCAGCAAATTGGTCTAGATGACAGCTATATCTGCACATGGTCCGCTCAAGACCATATTCGGTTATCAGGGAACCTGTTGCAAGTCGTTTGTCTTAATTTCGGCGAAATAGGAGAAAAAATCGGCAGATAGGTCATAGGCCAGCTTCAGCCAAACATAAACTCATATGCACCATATTGGCTAGGTCAGAAAAAGGGATGGCTAGGTCAGACAAAGGTATCAAACTATTTATCTAAACAAACTCACATAGACAATTTTAGTCCGTTGTGATACTAAAGTAGCGACAGACCAGGCCTCTGGTGGGAAACGAACCCATTACCCTCGAACTGATTATTGGAGCATGCTAACAACTCTGCTACCTGAGCGGAAATATCATGGGCCCAATATAACTCACATTTTTCCATTTCATAGAAATTGGGTAATTATTGCTCCTTTAATATGGTCAAGTTACTTAATCGAAAGACTTCGATAGATCTATTTTCAATTTTAGACTATCAATAATATAAAGGATGAATTTATATGGGTAAAGATTTCGGGGTGACAGCAATGGTTGATCATTGTGTCCAAGCCGTCATCTGCGAATGTTAAAAGTGTTCAGTTTACTCTGCCATTTCATCATGGAGAAACTCACAAACAACGACTGCAAATCCTTGAAATTCATGATCAAAATACGTGTTTTTGGCATATGTCTATCGCTTGGTACGACCTTTTTATGCTCGTTATTATCGATAAGGCTCATTTCAGGATAAATGGATACGTAAACAAGGAAAGTTGTCACATGGGGAGAAAAGAATAGTCGCATGCCGTATAAGAGTTATTCTGGTCGAATGAAGTATGGTAACAACTTATTATTTCAAATTTCCGTAAAATCGGGTAATAAATGCGGCTTTCGTGGGCTTGAGACCCTAAACCAGCGGATCGTTCTATATGACAGTTATATGTAAATATAAACGGTCTAGACCACATTTGGGTCGGATGTTGGGAGGCTAAAACAACGAATTATTTCAAACTCTAGCGAAATCGGGTAATAAATGCGGCTTTTATAGGCTTAAGACCCCAAATCGGCAGATCGGCCTATACGGCAGCTATATCTAAATATAGTCTGATACATTCTGTTATTCCTTGTGAAGGAATAGCAGCGACACCGTGTGAAAACCATGCAAATCAACACTTGATTCCTGTTGGTTCTGTATGAGGTGTTGGTACGGGATGGTGTTTGCATCATCCCACTTGGTGACCAATCCGGAACTGTTTGGAGTTCAACTGGAAGTAGTTGGACTACGTGGACCAGAGTCCTAAATCTGGGTCCACGGGAGTCAGGAACCCCCGGAACTTCGGTTCCAGCCTTACTAAGGTGAGGCCCCAGTTGGGAGTAACGTGGTGGCTGTGGTTAAAACCTGAAATCGCAGCAGGGGCATTTCGATGCTCGGTGTGGTGAAGCATGTAATCAACCGGGTGCCAGGACCTATATATCAGAACGAGTTTTAGATTGTGCTACGCTTCTAACTTAGAGGAGTTCACGTCCAAACAACGTGGGATCGAATTGGTACTCATGTAAGCTTCGGTCATGAGTGGAGGCGTTGTTAGACGCATTTTGTACATCCGGGGTTAAGAGCCATGCAGGATTATGCCAAAGCGGCAGGTGCCACTATTAAGATTTGTATGCTTGGGAGGAGCAAATTTTCCATTTACTGAAAGCGCAAAATACCTGGGTTGTTTGCTGAACAGAATATTTAACTACAAATGTAACATATTTTAAAGGACAAGAAAGGCAACTTCTGCCATATATACCTGCAAGAGAGCCATTGGCAATAGTTGGGGGTCTAAACTGCACTGGGTACATATACCCATGCACAGGGTATATACGAGTACTGCAGTTGTCTGACCTATAAAGCTATTTGGTGTTGCGGCCTGGTGGATGGCGCTTTAAAAGTCCACTTACTGTTCAATTCTCAGCAGAACCCAAAGGATGTATTTTTTGTGCATCACAGCCGCACTGAGGACTATACCATATGATGCACTGAATTATTGCTATGCCAAATGCCTCTGGACATTGTGGCTATACAAATTGGTGCAACTACTGCTGTGAGGCTAAAGGAGCTTTCGTTTGCTCCTGCGGCGCCTGCGGACACTGTGTTATCCTCGATACATTGCACGATGTTCACGTACATTGCGTGAGCAGCTTTTTAATAGCCTCCATATAGTATCTTCTATTTAGATGCCTTAAGGGTGTACTTTGAAGAACTTGCACTGGTCATATCGAGAAAGTTACCCGGAAATCCTTGCAATTAAAGAAGTGCTAGAATGACTAAGATATAATGTCATAACGGCGAATGTCACCAATGTCTTCTCAGACAGCCAGGCAGCGCATAAATCTCTGGGAGACATATTTCTTATTTCTAAAATTCAAAACCCGCCCTTGACTGTAGCACATTTCTCAAAGAAATGGCTTAACGATTAATAGTTCACATATTCTAGATGTCTGGCCACAGAGATATCCCAGGGAGTTGTAGAGCAGACAAACTTGCAAGACTAGGAACTCCTTACACATTCCAGCGGAACTGGAATCTCTAGAGATATGCGAGCTAAATCACAACGAAGGGCAACGAATGACAAATTTTGTTGCCCTATCTAGACTTGAAGAGGTCCTCCGCTTTGCTGTCACTGGCTAGAACAGGCGTCTCAGTCTTTGTGTCTGTCATGACAGGTCACTGTCTGATAGGTAAACATGCTGACAGATTGAAGGTTGCATGAAACGACTTCTCTGGAAGCAGTCAGGATGTCGAGGAAGAAGAGGCTATTGAACATCTGCTGTGTGTATGTCCCGCACAGGTAAACAGAACAAGTTCTACTGTAGATTCTCATTTCTTGAAAAATTATCTGAATTACCGAAAAACTTGACTTTTAGCATATATATGTATAAGATTTTAATCAAATTCTTATGTTCTTGGTGGAAAGATGTCATTTAAGTCGGAAAAAAAACATCAATACAACTTTCCAATAAATGCACTGAATCATGTTCACCATGGAAATAGTGTAATTGTCGCTGACAAAAATTCTGTCATTACATAAAAACGTATGCATTGGGAAAAGTACAGCTAATAGACAGTGTTGTTGAGCGTGGTTAATGTAGTATTTGTGTCAGAGAGGTTTTTTCGCAATAAATACGATTCAAATGCAACACCTAATATTGTTGAAAAGTCTTCTAACCAAAGATGAAACACGTCCCATAGTAGTTGGTGTGTGTTGCGATCTCTGGCTTTTCTTTTCCATTTACAAGGAAATCTCCGATCATTGAGCTCGTCTCGAAAGAGAAACAAACAGAAATTGTGAAATTTAATGATCTTCGCCCTAACAGGCAAAAAACTTGAAAATGAAAAAAATTTTGAATATTAGTTTATTTATTAAAATATTGTTATTGTGTTTATTAAAATAGAACTTCGCCTGCAACTTTCGAGTAGGTTTGTAACAAAAAATCGTCAACGGCCATTTGTTTTTTTCCATTTTTGTATGTGTATAAGCACATTTAATTGTTTTTATTTAAAAATCACCTCGTTGCAATTAAATGCATTTGATATTACTTCATTTCATTTACAAATCAATTGGGAAACTATTTGAAAAATCTTCCTTATTGCCTTTCATCGAAATTTCGTTTATAATTATTAACTAGTTTCAGTAATGTATATAAAATCATTGACGTTGCTGCAACCAGTTTCGTATTGCATTTCTCCATAAAAATGTTTATGACCGCTTAATTTTCACATATTGGTAAGATTTTTATATGTCTTTATTTGTAAATTTTTATTTTTGCGATTGTAAACACATAAAAGGAAAAGAGACAATTGGCGCCAACGCCAATTAAAATCATAACAAAAATATTTTCACATAACGCAATGCCATAAATTGCACAATTGTACAAATTTAGCAACATTTTTCTCATATCGATTGAAACTGTGGCGTATAAAAAATAATTCAATAATGAAGTCATCATAAAAATTCCTCCCACCAAATTATATACCAATTATAATTTTTTTGTTTTATATACAAATAATTTCTATCATTTATGATTAACACACTTTTACAACCTCTATTGCAGCATTCGCAACAACAGGGAAATGCTTTTCTTCAACTCCCTTATTAAGTGAAGCCAATTGCGGTAAGTAATCCTATATTTATGAAGCATGCAGCCAATTAAATTCTTAATGATAAAAAGAAAAGACATTTCACAATATGGGGAGTTGGGTTTCTTCAAGCAATCAAGCGCTAAAATTGTAATGTGATATCCCAAACGTTAGGCAATCTCTGTTCAACTGCACCTCATAAAGCTTACATACTACACTACGAGAAAAATAAAGAATATGTGTATTTTCATAAAACAACAATGCCATTGCTAGCCATTTCTTTGGCCACCTTCAGTGTTCTGGGCTTAAGTGGGTTATATGTTTTCCACCCAACAAGGTAATTTGCCCTTTAACACATTTTGTTTCTTAAGTCTTTGTTTTACATGCCCCCCTCTATTTTGCCAACAAAAGAAGAATTCATCATAAATTTTTAATTTTATGTGTCAAGTATATCCACATATTTTGTTTATAATTGGGCGTTGCTTTCCCATGCATACTTCACCGCATAATTTGTTCACGCTTATTATGGTACAAATTTAGAGCTTAGTCAAAGTAAATCATGGTTATTTATACACAAGCATTTTTTTTGTATATTTCTATTGCTTTGTCTGCGACTTCTTTACAGAAAACAAACACATAAAACACATTTCCGTTTGAACAGATTTCTGTAACTTAAGGTGTCTTCGTAAAGAGGAAATTTAGCAAACAAAAATTTTTTAAATTTTTATAAGAAAATGTAAAAAAAATTGGACCGAGTTAAGGGAGAGGGCGACAAATGCGCATGCAACATCGTGGAACAGCGAAACGGTCGGTAGGATGGTGAAAATCCTATGGGGAGATCCAGATCGTGAAAAGACGAGGCTATTACTGAAAGGAAGCAAGAAGTAGGTCAGTATAGCTATTGGTATCATAACGAGCTCACTTATGAAAAATCGGTACGGCAAGTGATAGCATGTGTAGGGCATGCGGGGAAGATGATGAGATGTTGGAGCATTTCCTTTGTCATTGCCAGGCTTTCGCGTTCAACAGATACTGGTACTTAGGTGGAGACACAATATCAGACATGAACCAACTTTGGGGAGTGGTATTGAAAACAATTAAGGATTTTGTAAGTATTCCTAACTTAAAATTTTCTTTATAGAGGTTACTTTATAGTTTTTAGAGCGCACAACAAGCCGATTATTGGCTTAGGTGTATGTCGACAGTGGCATGGGGCGGATTAATATCTGCACATTCTTTTCAACCTAACCTTATCTAACCTAACACCACTACTGCGGTACAGGGTATTATAACTTAGTGAATTTGATTGTAACACCCAGAAAGAAGAGAGATAGACATTGATAAGTATACCGATCGACTCAGAATCACTTTCCGATTCGATTTAGCTATGTCCGTCCGTCTGTCTGTCCTACTGTCTATCCATGTTAATTTGTGTACAAAGTACAGGTCGCAATTTTCATCCGATCGTCTTAAAATTTGGTACAGGCATATTTTCGTCCTAGAGACGAAGCCGAATTGAAAAAAAATCGGATCAGATTTGGATATAGCTCCCATATATATTGGGTTGCCCAAAAAGTAACTGTCGGTAATATAGTAGTAATATAGTCGGCGTTGACAAATTTTTTCAACGGCTTGTGACTCTGTAATTGCATTCTTTCTTCTGTCAGTTATCAGCTGTTACTTTTAGCTTGCTTTAGAAAAAAAGTGCGCGAAATTTTGTTTACATTTGTTTGTTTGGCGTCAATTTTAATATGGGTACCACATGTATTGAAAGAAATTCATTTAACAAACCGAATCAACGCTTGTGATATGCACCTTAAACGCAATGAATTCGATCCGTTTTTAAAACGAATCATAACTGGAGATGAGAAATGGATTGTTTACAACAACGTTAGTCGAAAACAATCATGGTCCAAGCATGGTGAACCAGCTCAAATCACTTCAAAGGCTGATATCCACCACAAGAAGGTTATGCTGTCGGTTTGGTGGGATTGGAAGGGTGTGGTATATTTTGAGCTGCTTCCAAGGAACCAAACGATTAATTCGGATGTTTACTGTCAACAATTGGACAAATTGAATACAGCCATCAAGGAGAAGCGACCAGAATTGGTCAATCGTAAAGGTGTCATATTCCACCAGGACAACGCTAGACCGCACACATCTTTGATCACTCGCCAAAAAATGAGTGAGCTTGGCTGGGAACTTTTGATGCATCCACCATATAGCCCTGACCTTGCACCATCAGTCTACCATTTATTTCGATCTTTGCAGAACTCCTTAAATGGTAAAACTTTCGGCAATGATGAGACTATAAAATCGCACTTGGTTCAGTTTTTTGCAGATAAAGGCCAGAAGTTCTATGAGCGTGGAATACTAAATTTGCCAGGAAGATGGCAAAAGGTTATCGAACAAAATAGCAATTATATATTTGATTAAAGTTCATTCTAAGTTTTATTAAAAATGCATTTACTTTCTTTTAAAAAATCCGCAATTACTTTTTAGACAGCCCAATATATTCGTCCGATTTGCAGAAATAATGCAATAATATGGTCATTTGTTAACCGATTCTCTTGAAATTTGGCAGTAAAGATTTTCTTATGACTCTCGACATTACATATGAATTTCATAGAAATCGTTTCAGAATTATATATAGCTCTCATGTATGTATATCGCCCGATTTTCACTCCTAGAGCTACTGCAAGCGCATTTATTAACCAATCTTCCCAAAATTTTGTACACCGCTTTTCTCGACGTCATCCACAAAGTCTATAAAGTTTATTGCATAACGTGTTTTGTCATGATTTCCTACATCTGTGCCAAATATGGCTCAAATTAGTCTATAACCTGATATAGCTGCCATGTAAACCGATCTGGGATCTTGATTTCTTGAGCCTCTAGAGGTAGCAATTATTATCCGATTTGTCTGAAATTTCGTACGACGGATCCTCTCAGGACCATCAATATACGTGTTTATTATGGTCTGAATCGGTCTATGGCCTGATACAGCTCCCATATAAATCGATCTCTCTATTTTACTTCTTGAGCCCCCAAAGGGAGCAATTCTTATTCGAATTGGCTGAAATTTTGCAAAGGTCCCCAACATATAATTTAATTGTGGAGCATAAATTAATATCGCACTAATAGTAGAGCAATTCTTTTCTTTTATCTTTTTTGCCTAAGAAGAGATACCGGGAAAAGAACTCGACAAATGAGATGCATGATGGAGGGTATATAAGATTTAGCCCGGCCGAACACGCTTTTACTTATTACTTCTTTCTTGTTTACTTTTATTATACCCACCACCATAGGATAGGGGGTATATTCATTTAGTCACTCAGTTTCCAACACATCGAAATATCCATTTTCGACCTAACAAAGTATATATATTTCGGATCGTCCTAAAATTCTAAGGAGATTTAACGATGTCCGCGCGTCTGTTGTTATCACGCTGCAGCCTTCACAAATTTAGATATTAAGCTTAAAAATATGGCACAGATACGTCCTTTTGCTGCACGCAGGTTAAGTTCTTGAACGGGCCAAATAGAACCACATTTGAATATAGCTGCTATATCTGTCATTTAAGGTTCCGAAGCCCATAAAAACTTTTATTACTTCCCGATTACGCTGACATTTTAAATAGTGAGCTTTTTTAAGCCTCCCGATATTCGACCGAAATATGATTCAGATTGGACTTTATTTAGATAAAGCTGCCATATAGACCGATCTGCCGGTTAAGGGTCTGAAGCCCCTAAATGCTGCATTCCTTAACCTATTTCGCTGAAATTTAAAATAGTGAGCTGTTTTAAGCCTTCCGACATTTGACCTAAATATGGTTCAGATCGGACAATATTTAGGTATAGCTGACATGTAGACCAATCTGCCGCTTAAGGGTCTGAAGAACATAAAAGCCTTATTTATTACTCGATTTCGTCGAAAAATGCAATAGTGAGTTGTTTTATGCCTCCCGATATCCGACCCAAATGTGGTTTAGAACGGATTATACTTAGATAAAGCAGCCAATTTAGAGTCTTAATCCCATAAAAAGCCTATTTGCTCCCTGATTTCGCAGCAACTATGACTTGTATGAGAGTTATCGCAACCTGAATCAAATATGATCCAGACCAGCCCCTATTTCGATATAACTATGGATGTGGTAGTGGAGTTATAATAAAATAGGATGATATTATATCCATGGTGGTGGGTATCCAAAGTTCGGCCAAGCTTAACACGTTTCTACTTGTTTTTATTTTTTTTGCAAACACATGAAAATGTCCTCAATACTCATAGAACATACTGTTATAATCATATAAGTTTCAATTTTAGTTAGTACCCACCTTAATGTATGTTCTTCTTTAATCCAAATATAATATGGCTAAATGTGTTTTGTAAAATGAGTAGTTGTGGCTTGTGTATGAATACAAGCGCAACTTCTTCGGGTCACACACTCTAAAAAAATCAAGCAACCATGAAGGTCAATGAAGGCAAAATTGTTTTTAATGTACCATAGGCGCGATTATGGCATCTCCCCTTTTTTCTAAAGGGCTGCCCTTTAAAACATATTAGCCATTTAGCACCTAGGCAAAATATAAACCTATTATTATAAACTAATTCTACCTCACAAGAAACTTTCGAATTTTTTCTTATTTTATGGCTAAAATCATTGAGAATGAACTATAAATAATACCACCATAATTCTTAATTATTATTTATTTATTATTTTTTTGTTATGGTCATTCCTAGACTTATGAATCATTTTGTTTTTTCCTTTCAAGCGTTGCGGTTTTATTATTTTTGTAACAACAAATGTTGCGAAACAAAATTAATACTTCCGTTTGATTTTTGAAGTTTTTGATGTACGATATTAATTTGATAAACTTTTTGGCAATAATTTGCTTTCGACATGCGAATATGTAACGTAACAACCCACACGCAGTGACGTCTAGAGATATGCCGATAAGTGGGGGCCAACTACGTAAAATCTAAATAATTGAATGAAAATCACCACAAATGATTCATTAATATTTTGTTTAAAAGTTGGTATGTTCAATTTACAATAGATTAGTGGAATTTTTAAATTTTTAAAATAATTGAGTCTTTGCAAGATCTACAAAAATACCTTAAATAGAGAAAATATTTTGATCTCCGCCCAAATACTCCCCGCATAATTATTGAGAAGGTACAAGGTACCTCGTCAATTCCGATCTCTGGAGAAAAGAGTAGTGCCCAAGGGGCCCCTTGTTTTATACCGAGTGTAAACGGGGGGCCGCATAGCGTCCCCATTTGGTAGAGAAGTTTTAATATGGCAGAATACCTCACAAATGTAGCCATCATCAGTAAGGGGATAACCCCGGCTGAACATTTTTCTAATGTTTACGCCGGAATTTGAAACCAGGCGTTCGTGCTAAGCACTGCAACAAGGTGGCTTCAGTACTATATTTTCTAGTGGCTTTTGCTTAGGTTGCATATTGTCCTTGTCGTGATACATCTCTATTTGGGGGTTTTGAAGTGTGTGGAACTTGGTTCCGACTCGTCAAATATACTTTTGGGAATTTTTAAGTTGAACCTATTTCCTGAAATGTATGGAGCAAAAAGAAGTGTACCTATTTGTATGAATGACGATCGCCCTTAGACTGAGGGAGTCGGATACCCATCGTTCCACAAACGATGGCATTCTTCTGTTCTGGTGGGTGCTTGCGATGCGTCGTGATGGAAAGCTATATAAGCCCCACGAAGAATTATGTGCCATGGGGAGCTGTTTTTCACGGAAATGTATCTCTACGCTGAGGGTACCACACCTAGCCCAGGACATTTTGTTTACACGAATTGCTCTTAATTGAATGAGAGCATGAGCCAATAGTCTACATTAAGTGGCTTGGAATTTTTTCAATCAGCACTCAAGGAATGCCTCTTATAAATGCAGTGTATTGTGTTGGGGAATATATTTTTAGGAATTAGAGGGGAAAAGTGGGAGTAGTATTTTTTTATTGACATTCGTTTTCAATTTCTGATTGTAATTATTTGGGGTTTTTGTTTTGTGCTTTTCTCCTCATCCCCTTTCTGTACCAACCGCCGTAGGATATACTGATAAAGTCATTCCGTTTTTAACTCTTCGAAATATTGATCTGCGATCCTATAAAGTATAAACGTATATTATTGATCGTGTTAATATTCTAAATCAATCTTGCCATGTCTGTGGAAATCATGATAGCGGTCGAACACGTAAAGCTAGCCGTTCTTAATTTTTCACAGGTACTTCTTATTGATACAGGTCGTTGGGATCTGCAAATGCACTATGTCGGCTCAGATTTGGATATAGCTCCCATATTAAGAGGTCCTTTGACTTGACTTCTTGAGCCGGATTATTCATGACAAATATGATCTAAATAAGTTCATAACCTGATATTCCTCCCATTTAAATCGTTCTCCCAATTATATCTCTTGAGCTCCTAGAGGGCGCAGTTCTTATTCCATTTTGGATGATATATGCACAATGACTTCTCTTACACCAACATAAGGGCCAAGTATGCTCTGAATCGCTCCATAACCTGATATAGCTATCATATAAACTCATCTCCCGATTGTACTGCCTGAACATTAATATGGTGCAGTGCTGTTGCACTTTTTTATACCCTCCACCATAGGATGGGGGGGTATACTAATTTCGTCATTCTGTTTGTAACTATTCGAAATATTCGTCTGAGATCCCATAAAGTTTATATATTCTTGATCGTCGCGACATTTTATGTCGATCTAGCCATGTCCGTCCGTCTGTCCGTCCGTCCGTCCGTCCGTCTGTCCGTCCGTCCGTCCGTCCGTCTGTCTGTCGAAAGCACGCTAACTTCCGAAGGAGTAAAGCTAGCCGCTTGAAATTTTGCCCAAATACTTCTTATTAGTGTAGGTCGGTTGGTATTGTAAATGGGCCATATCGGTCCATGTTTTCATATAGCTGCCATATAAACCGATCTTGGGTCTTGATTACTTGAGCTTTTAGAGGGCGCAATTCTTACCCGATTGGAATGAAATTTTGCACGAAGTATTTTGTTATGATATCCAACAAATGCGCCAGGTATGGTTTAAATCGGTTCATAATGGTATGATATGGCTGTCATATAAACAGATCTGGGGACTTTATTTCTTGAGCCTTTAGAGGGCGCAATTCTTACCCGATTGGAATGAAATTTTGCACGACGTGTTTTGTTATGATATTCAACAACTGTGCCAAGTATGGTTCAAATCGGTCTATAACCTAATATAGCTGCCAAATAAACCGATCTTGGGTCTTGACTTCTTGAGCCTATGGAGGCGCAATTCATATCCGATTGGAATGAATTTTTGCACGTAGTATTTTGTTATAATATACAACAACTGTGCTAAGTATGGTTCAAATCGGTTCATAACCTGATATAGCTGCCATATAAACAGATCTGGGGACTTGACTTGTTGAGCTTCTAGAGGGCGCAATTCCTAACCGATTTGGCTCAAATTTTGCATGACGTATTTTATTCTTACTATCAACAACTGTGTCAAATAAGGTTCAAATTGGTTAATAACCTGATATAGTTGCCATATTAACCGATCTGGGATCTTGACTTCTTGAGCCTCTAGAGGTCGCAATAATTATCCGATTTGCCTGAAATTTTGTACGACGGATCCTCTCATGAGCATCAACATACGTGTTTAATATGGTCTGAATCGGTCAATAGCCCCATATAAATCGATCCCCAAAGGGGCGCAATTCTTATTCGAATTGGCTGACATATTACACAGGTCTTCAATATATAATTTAATTGTGGTCCAAACCGGACCATATCGTGATATCGCTCTAATAGCAGAGCAAATCTTTTCTTATATCATTTTTTGCCCAAGAAGAGATGCCGGGAAAACGAACTCGACAAATGCGATCCATGGTGGAGGGTATATAAGATTCGGCCCGGCCGAACTTAGAACGCTTTTACTTGTTATACCTACCACCATAGCATTGGGTATACAAATCTATTGTAGTCATTTCGTTTGTAACACCTCGAAATATTCGTCTAAGACCCCATAAAGTATATATATTCTTGATCGTCTCGACGTTCTGAGGCGATCTAGCCATGTCCGTCCGTCCGTCTGTCAAAATCACGATAGCGGTCGAACGCATAATGCTAGCCGTTTTGTAGATCGCTTGGGATTACAAATGGGCCATATCGGATCAGATTTAGATATAGCTTCCGTATAAACCGATCTCCCAATTTAATTTCTTGGGCACCTGAAAGCCGCAATTTTTGTCCGATTTGGCCGAAATTTTGTATGTGGGGTTCTGTTATGACTTTCAACAGCTGTGCGAAATACGGATCAAATCTGTGTGTAACCAGATATAGCTCCCCTATAAACCGATCTCCCGATTTGACTTCTTGAACAACTGTAAGTCGCAATTTTTGTCCGATTTGGCTGAAATTGTGCATGTAGTGTTCAGTTATGACTTCCAACCATGTAAACCGGTCTCTCGATCAACATTTTTTGGTTCCTAGAAACTTAAATTTTTACTGGTTTGACAGAAGTTTGGTATGTAGAATAAAATTATGCCCTTCAACTAAATTTATTTTGTATACATTTTTAGCAGAATCCTTGGTAATGGGTTCCCAACATGGCTCGCTTTTATTTGTTTCATTTCACCAGCACGCAGGGGATGTTCCCTATATATGCAAATGCATTGTGTTGGCGGAAGAAAAGTTAGGAATGGAAGGAGAGAAAAAGGAGGTGGTAATTATTGACATTGGTTTTGAATTTTTAGATGCCGTAGTAGGTGAGAAAGATATTTGAATTATCTCTGTAGTACACTGTTCGGTCAACTGACCAATCAATCACAAACGGGGGTGAATTTTTGGAAAGACTCGTATTTCTAACGAACATCCTTACGTCAGGAATAAGAAGGCGAATATCAGTGGAACACACACCATGAAAGTAATAATAGAACAGTGCAACGCAAACCACTTTGCGGCGGTGTTCAAGTGGAACAATAGAGTTGGATACCGTACTGTCCCCTATCAACACTATCACCCTCCTCTGGGCACGGCCGAGTAGCTTCAGGGATGACCTCGGAGCACCGGCTCATAAATGCGTTGTTGTTGGTAGTATAGATATTAAGAAGATCAAAAATTAAGTAGTTCTTGCACCGCTTAAGAAAGCCCAATCACTTAGATGCTTCTTTCGACACTTCGAATACATGTTGTGCCCGAAGGGAATTACATTGTATTCTCATACCCAGAACATCATGAGCGTTTGACGGATCAATATCCATGCCGTCGACAGTTTTTGACGATAGTAAAGAGCCAGCAAATCGTTTGTGAGACAACAAACCGCAATGCGTCTTGCGTGCCTAAAAATCTACTCTGCGTGCCTAAAAATCTACTCATTTGACCCCGGTCAATTTGTATTCATTAGAAGAGAATCCATCTACAACAACTCGAATAGCGCGATTATCCAGAAAACTCGATATAAATCGGTGGAAGTCATTACCGGCACCAAATACGACAAGTATTGTTAGAAGTGCACCGTGTCAGACCCTATCAAAAGCCTTGAATATATCCAGTGCCATGACATTACTCTCACCAAATTGGTGCATACACGAAACGCCATCAGGTCGCACGTGGGGCGATTTCTGCGATTTCGCTTAGAAGGCCATTAGACTTTTAATCAGTGGCGGTCAGATGTACACACACTAGCACATGTGCCCAACACTGCTCTAAATATTGGGTTGCCCAAAAGGTAATTGCGGATTTTTATAAAGAAAGTAAATGCATTTTTGATAAAACTTAGAATGAACTTTAATCAAATATACTTTTTTAATTACTTTTTGGGCAACCCAATACATAACAAAATGATGTTTGACCATGCTCGCCGTAATCTTGGAATGTGCGGAGCATATTGCGATTGGCCGATAATTCGCAGGGTGGTTCGCCATACCCTTTTTAGGTATCGGCTATAACAGACGCATTTATTACCTGACTTCGTTAAAATTTTTAACAAAAGTTGTATCAAAACTCCCTACATCTGCCATAGAGATCGCTCGTCAGCTTTCATGTATGGTCATGTTTTTGGCGAAAATTGGTTTGTGGAAAGTCAGAATGTGAAAAGCATGGCTTAGTAACTTTTATATTAAAAATGCATTTGTTTCCAAAAAAAAAAAAATTAAAAAAAAAATAACTACTACGCCAATATTAACACTCTAAATAGTGATTTTACTATATATATATATTTGTGGGTGTTAAATTCAAGATGAATGACAAATCGAATGTAGCACACCAAGGGGAGATTATTTAAATGAGACTTCAATAAAAGAAATTGCCAGTTTTTCAGACAAATCAGAAAAGGGATACCACACCACTGGTGGACGCGTTTCGATTATTGGTAAGATAATCATTTTCAACTCCATCGTTGATAATATCCGTCTGTCTGACCAGCCTACATAGACGGTCGTTAGATAATACGTTAAGAAACAGGGGGCAAACTTCAACCATATCAATGAATGCTGTCCAATTCAAGTTTAAGCTCAATGTTATAAAAGAGCCCCTACATTCATTGATTGTTACTCGACTTCTTGAACGATGTGTATGACACTCCAAATGACACCACAAAAAACCCAATCGAATATGTTATGCAATGGAAGTTACAAATTATTTTTTTTTTTTTTTTCAACACTAAAATGTGCAATTAATTCCAAAACACGCACCAATTTTGCACTCCCACACGTACATATGTACATAAAACATAAAAGTCTCATCTTGCTTTTTTTTTTTTAAATCTACTCAAATGTAAAAATTGTGTAAAATCAAAGAGAAGATATGAAAAATTACCTTGACTTGATGTGGCACGCAATGCAGTCATTAACAGCAACGTCCAGAGCCATAAGCCTCCAAATCTGCCGCCTAATCCTCTGGCATGCATGACAGTGGTACTGAACTTTGGCAGTTTAAAGTTAATCGCCACACTACCACCAGCAGCAGCCCAAGTTCCAGACAAATGTGACATTTTTCTTTTGCTATTGTTACTTTTAACTGATGCTAAGGTTTTTCTTAACGCTTTTGTTGATTGTAGGGGCGTCAACCGCATATTTCGAAGTAACACAAAAGGCTGACTCCTGCTTCTTGGAGTGTTGTCCGCTAACAATATGACGATATTTACAATGTGTGATCAAGAGTGAAAATTTTCCCCAAAATCCAAAAAAAAAAATTCCGTCGTTGACTTTGTTGATTTTCTTTAAATTATGTAAATTTGTGTATGCGGGAAAAAGGCTAACATATTGTGCCGAAACACGTCAAAAATGTTGTTGAACTATGTAAGCAGGCGGTGGCTGCAGCGGCAATAACAGCTGCGTGCTTTTTTTTGTGAAGATTAAATGGGCACTTCACAGTTTGCTTGCTGTTGATGGTTGACGGTTGTTGTTGTTGTTGTTGTAGCAGCACATGCAATTATTGTCGATGGTTGGCTATATTGTTTGGCTTTTGATTCGAGTGCTGCAACATCAGCATTACAACTTCAGCAATCTGCAATTTTTCGTTTGTTTTCTGTCTTGATTTTTGTTTTCTTTTTTTCTTGCTGTTTTATCTGCCGTTGATGGATTCGCGAATTTTTAGACAATAATGAAGATTTATTTTTTTCTATGTGTTATGGTGGCTAAACAAAATCTGTATACTTGTAACTTGTTGATGCTTTCGAAGAGGGGAGGAGCTGTTTTTCTAGATGCTGCAGTTTAGGAGATTTCTCATGTAAACATTTTCCATTGTTACTCCATGGTGGTGAGACTTTGTTTTTGTTTTTGTTTTTTCTAAATAGCTTTAACAATTGTAATTATGAACACTTTTTCTCTTTCAATCAATCTACCCCTGGCTATTATCTTTTTGAAATTTATCGTACAACCATTGCATTTATGTGACTAATTAATTCACTATGATTTTAGATGGCATAGCCATTGGGGTGAGGTTAAATATTTTTACACAAATTATTTTTCTTCTTTTTTTATATTTTGTATTTGCTATTTTTGCTTGTAATCATTGAATCTATGGAAAAACTCTCTCAC